>NC_090442.1:817554681-818171726 GCF_031143425.1 Pleurodeles waltl
TCACGATTGTTAGGCCCAGTGCATGTGTACAGATGTGTGACTCTCACTCACCGGTTTGTCATTGTCAATGTGAGTTCGCAGTGGTATGTCTGTTGTACTGTCTTCATGCAGGATCACTAGCTCACTCATGTAAAATGTTACACACTGTGATATGCTGTCCACTCATATGTAGAGTGATATGACATTGAGCATATATTTCCATCTTACAAGTGGACCTGCCACCTATACCATTGGAGAAGTGGCAAGATTTCAGGCCTCAGACATATCCAGTAAGTGTGATAATGTCTGTCCTGTGTAGTCATTGTGGCTGTTGTGTGAGTGACTCTTGTGTGTTGCACTCATTCCAAGACATGATGAGCTGGCACGTGATCAGATTTCTAAATAGGCTGGATGGTGACATTGTGTCCTGTGCAAGGGTTACTCATTCACATGCAGAGTCATATCTTGGGAGTCTTGTACTGAGCAATAGGCAGCAGCGTGTGAACAAGGTGATTAGTAGCCACATGTAGGCCCACATGTGACTTGCAACTGCATCAGTGTCAGTATATTGGCAGTGGGTCATACAGTCATTCTCACAACATAGTGATGCACCAGTTTTCCACACAAATTGGTGCATCCCTGTATTGTAATGTACATGTAGGACTGGATGGGTAACTGTCCCCCAGCATGTAGCCTCATAAGTTGTACTCTATTTACGTGACACCTATGTGGTATGTAATAGGCGTACATGTAGGTCAAGGACAGACGTGTGCTGCATCAATGTGGGTTTGTTAGGAATTGTGTTGGCAGATCAGGTGTTGATGGGTGTCCACACCTGGACACATGAATATAGATGTGAATGACCTATGGATACCTTATTCCTAGGTGACAGCTCTCCTCACATGTGTTCCACTAACTAAATTCATGTGTAAGTGGGTACGCCTTTGTGGTTGACCTCAACAGTTGTGATGATGTATTGCATGCCCATCCCCCCTGAGGCACAGGGGTAGGGGAACAACATATATAAGGTAGATGTGATGGTCACAGTGTAGATGACAGTCATCTCATTCAGGCTTGCATGTGTCCCATGTGTTGTGTGCTTTGAAGTTGACTCAGGTGATGAAGATTAGTGGGCCGGCCCATGTGAAGTAATTGCAGCCTTTGCATTGTGACACATTGCACTAAATCAATGCACAGATTACTTTATTTGGTCCAGCACTTTTTGTGCTTTACTTTGGTGTCAATGGCATGATGGTTAGGCAGCGTTACCATTACATTCATCAGGGACATTGTATTATCTGAACTGTGATTCGGAGTGCATGTGCAAATCGAGGCAGAGTGTTAGAGTATCATCTGTACAGACATCACACAATGATGACACTGATGGTTGTCTGTCTCAGTTTTACAGCTGCCAACATTGATGTTGCGAAACTCAGGGCATTCCAGAAGAGGGCAGTGCGATATCGCCACATGTTGGATGTGGGGTCTGGGTACCCGCAAGATGGCACAACGCTATAGAAAAGAGCGAGCCACTAAGGAATGGTGGGCATTAAGCCAAAGGGGACATGAATTGGCCACAAAGAGTGGACTGAGCACCACAACTCCACAGGGGACCACAGCCACCACCGTCACATCTGCCCCTCCTGCAGCACTATCAACATCAGCACCACAGCCCATCATGCCTGCTGCAATGGATATGTCAGCAATGAAGAAGCTCCAGAGGGACACAAAACAGGTCCTCCAAAAGCTGGACAGCCTACAGAAGGAGGTGGACCACATTACAAAGAGACTGAAGGCGATCAAGAGGACACTCAAGTAGGCCAACCTATGAAAGGATGCCTCCCTTCACCTCTAGTTACATGCTCTCCCTCCTCATTCCTCATCATCTTTTGTAGTGGGTTTAAGGGGGTTAGTGATAGGTTAGAGTAAGGTAGTTGTTTATATGGGATAAGCAGGTTTTGGGGTGGGATTTCATATTATCTACATGTTAGTTTGTGGGTGAGTGGGGGTTAATGGGATAATGTTTGGGCATTTGTGTATAAAAAATTTAAAAATATGATACAAATAAAAAAATATATATATTTGTTTAGGATTAGATAGTAAATGTTTAGGTTAGTATATGTTGTCCTGCATGTGTCTCGTGATATAAGTGGGGTGGGGGGGGCAATGTTTAGAGTGTGTTGTTAAATGTGGTAAGTAAGCTGAGCATAGCGTAGTTAGAGCCAGTTGTGGGTAATGTATAGGTAGGATAGATTAGGTTAGTATAGGTGTTTAACATAGCTTTAGGTTCAGTTTTCTACATATATAATAAAACTTTGGGTACTCCCTTACTGCATGTGTCATAAGCTTGGGGTTCAGGGTCTTTGCTTGAGTGTACAGTGCCAATTGTCTGTTGGCCTGGGTATTCCGTCCTGCATCCAGATCCCTCTTTTGACATGTTAATTCTCACTTCCAACTGAACTGTCACATTGGCTGTTACAAGAAATCTAATTCTCAATGCATCTACCATCCAATGTACCCACCACTCAAGGTGACTATGGTTCCCATGTATTGGACAGGTAGGTGTGCTTTTTAAGCTGTCATTGTTTGGGTCCTGTGTTAGAATGTTGGACACTGTGGGACGTCTGCCTGCAGCCTGAAGTTCATGTCAACACTGCTAAACTGAGCAGTGCCAAATTCGGATGAGGTATGTCTGTACCCGAGGTTTGTCTTCTCCTCCCATTCATCTGCAGGGGTAGGTATCTAAGGGTCACAAGAGTGAGTAGGCTGTCACAATTTGAACAATGGATCCACAATCTCAGAGTACATGTTTCATTTATGTGATGGCACAGTGGTAATGACAGGTATGTGCAAATCTAGGCAGTGATGCCGTAAAGGTTAATCTGATGGTTGTCCATCTCCATGAAATGGCGTCTACCTGTCCTGTATGTAGGGACAGGTGGAAGTGAGGTAACTCCGCTGACTTTGGGCGTCATGGCGGATGGTGGTCTTGCACCTCCGTGCAATTCCTCATTGGATGATATGGGACTCTATGGAGTACAGTGGCCAATGGGGATCAGCACCGGCGGTGACGGTGTACTCTGCCGTGGACACAACCGCCATTTTCTATCTGATTCCTCACTTGTTTCCTGACCGTAAACAGGAGAACACCTACACTGCTTGTGCTGCTGTGACGTGTGTATGGATCCCACCATGGCCTGTGTGACCGGGGGAAGGGCCCCTGCCTTCACTTTGAAGGAGTTGAGTGATTGGTGGATGGGGTCCTACCCAAGTATGGACTGCTGTATTGGCCTCAGGACCAAAAGGTGAGTACACCTTGGGCACGATGCATGTGCGAAGGATGCATGGAGATGTGTGTGTAAGCATCATGTCATCTGGGGATGTAATGTAGTGGTGTACATGGTGTGCGCCGTCTGATGTGTGTGCCAATGGTGACAGAACGGGATTGGTGACCACATATCTGACAGGTTGGATTGTATGTGTAATGGTGTCCTCCCGTAAGTATCTCCTCTGCAGGTCAGCGTCAATCAAAAGAAAGGAATATGGTGTGCCATTGCCAAGGAAGTGCGGACCCTGGGGGTCTATGGCAGGTGGAGCACCCACTGTCAGAAACATTGGGAGGACCTGAGAAGATGGGCATGGAAAACCGTGGAGGCCCAGCTGGGTATGGCCTCCCAAAGAGGAAGGGGTGCCGGTCGGAACCTGACGCCCCTGATGGCCCGCATAATGGCAGTGGCCTACCCAGAGCTGGATGGGCACTTGAGGGCATCACAGCAGCCACAAGGGAGTGAGTACAGTGGGCATTACTACAATAATTGGTAGGTGGTTTGGGATCCGGGTGGTGGGTGTCTGTTAGTGGGTGCCCCTTAATGCCAGGCCATACATTGCAGCGTGATCCAGCTTAAGGGTAATTGTTGAAAGGGAAAATAAGGTAACCTAACTAGGTTGCATTCAATGTCGGACAGGGTTTAGTGGGTCCCAGGATGCATGCAGTTGGCAGTGTGTGGCCCTCATCTTGCCGTGGCATCTAGCCAATTCACTGGCAGTGCAATACATAGTGCTTAATCCTGATCCCTGTGTGTGACGGTGCTACGTATGCCAACAGTGGTGTTGGTGCAGTAATTTATCTTGTTTTCTCTTTCTCTCATTCCCCCCTTTATCTTCTGCCATCCAGTCCATGTGTGCATTAGCATCATCTGGCGGAGGAGCAGGGGTCCTGGTGACAGAGAGAGCTGCATCCCACAGGACCCAGGAGGTAGAGTCCACTGACGCCGAGGGAACAAGTGGGACGAAGGGCGAGGGGAGCACCACGGCGGAGACAGTAGGTGACAACACAGATTCAGATACCTCCCCAAATGGAAGTGTCTTGGTGGTGGTGGACACCTCTTTGACCACCCCATCTGCAGGTACAGCCGCCACCCCCATACCAGCACTGCCCTCCTAGTAGCCCATTAGCGAGTTGCCCGTGCCCGCTCACCCAAGAGGGTGGGCATCTCCTTCACCCCAGGCACCCCAGGTCCTGCCCCAATGAGCCGTGCTGCCCTGAGTGAGGAGGCTATTGACCTCCTGAGATCCATCTCTGTAGGGCAGTCAACCATTGCGAATGCCATCCAGGGGCTGGCATTCCAGATGCAGCAATGCAATGCATTCCTGGAGGGAATCCATGGTGGATTGGTGGCTCAACAGAAATCAATTCAGGCTCTGGCCGACTCTCTGATGGCAGCCATTGTCCCTGTCTCTAAAGTCCCCCCTCCAACTACCTCTTCCCAGTCCTGAACCCCAACCCATCCCATGCACACCTACAGATGAACATGCACAAAAGACAACACACAAGAATAGCACAGTCAAACACAGGCACCACACTTCAACACACAAGCACCCACACAAACACCAGACATTTTCAAACACAACCATACCCACTGACTCCACTGTCTCCCCCTCCTTCCCCTCCTCCGCCTCTACCACCCTCACAGTCACGTCCACACTCACGCCTGCATGCACAGCTTCAACAACCATCACCAGCATCACCACACCAAGCAGCAGACACATCAGTAGCAGACACCTCTACAACATCCATGCACGCGTCCCTTGTGCTCTCTCCAACCCTGTCTGTCCCCCCTCCTAAAGCACACAAACGCAAGCACTCAGAATCCCAAAAGCCATCCACCTCACATCAGCATGCACCTGCACCCAAGTCCAGCAGACGCACTCCTCCAACAACCACTCTCTCAACCTCCACTCCCATCCCTCCTCCCTCTTCCTGCCCCAACATCCCTAAAAAGCTTTTCCTTGCCAAACTTGACCTCTTCCCTCCCCCCGTCCTGCCCGTAAGAGCTGGGTCCCAATGACCCAGCCCAACACCTCTGCCAAACAGTCCACGCGGACAGTGGAGGCACCTCCTAGTCATGGAGAAAAGACATTGATGGTTCCTACTCCACCAGCCAGGAAGGGTAAGGATCCCACAGCCACTTCCATGAAGGGCAAAAAGCCATCCACTCCTGCCATGAAGGGGAAGAGGGCCTCATCTCCTGCCATGTATAGGAAGAAGGCCGCACCTCCTGCCATTAAGGGTAAGAAGCCCTCGACTCCTGCCATGAAGGGGAAGGAGCCCGCACCTCCTGCTATGAAGGTGAAGAAGCCCTCAACATCTACCATGAAAGGAAAGAAGCCCTTGAATCCAGCAGAGGCTGGCAGGTTGACACCACCACCAGTGGTCATGGAGCCCTCACCTAAAGAGGAGACAGTGCAGCCCTCACCTCCAGCAGAGGGCATGCAGGCTACCCTCCTACAACAAGCCTCCTCCAGAATCAGTGGGAAAGGCACCCACTCCAGAGACTGTGGACTTGCACTCCCCAGCACAGAGAAATTGGCATAGAGCCCCCTCCAGAACCTGTGGGAAAGTTACCCACCTGGGAGACTGTGGCCTTGCACTCCCCAGCACAGAGAAATGGGCATGGAGCCCCATCCAAAACCAGTGAACAAGTACCTCAACTCAGCTGAGGTGCCTCCACCCCCTTCCCCTGAGGTGCCTGCCCACTTACAACATGATGCCCCTGCAGAGTTCTGTGCAGTTGATGTCAGGAGAACAATTTGGCCTGGGACTATTCCCTGTGGCCATGTGGACTCTTTGTACTTTGGACTGGGCATTGGCCCTTTGTGGACAGTTGTACATATCATGTTAATGTGGTGGCTTTTCCCTTGCTAAAATATTTTCCGTACTTCTGACATCTGGTCCATGTTTTATTGTGTGCGATTGGTTTAAGTCTGCAGCTAGTTGTGTGTATAGTGTGTGTGTGTCTGGTGTGTGTGTGTGTGTCACTCACGTTTTCCTCCCTCCCTTGTGTGCTAGGCAGCTGTACTCACCGTCGTCATCTTCGTCAGCTTTGATGTTCCAGGTGGAGCGTGGCTGTAGAAGAGCATCGGGAAGTCTTTTCAGTTCCAGTTCCATGGCGGAATACTCTGTGTACTTGTTGGTGAGTCTTTCGATTTCTGTGTTCGGTTTCCGCCAGGCTTTGGATGACGTTGGTGCCACCCCAAAAATCATGGTGGTGTGCTGTGTCATAATATGGTGAGCGGTACTTTGTCTTCCACCTGGCGTTGATGGCTACCCACGTGGTCAGTGGTGTTAACGCCCTGGCGGATGGTGTGGTATATGGGCTGTCTCTGGGAGTTCTCACCACCCTAGTCATAATTTGGTGGTAATTACTGCCTTCCTAGTGGTGGCATTTCCGTCACTTTATCACTCACCGCCAGTGTCAGAATGAGGGCCTTTGTTTTGTATGGTGCAAATATGTATTCAAGTTCAAACGGGGTTTGCACACTCACTCTTCCAAAGCCTATGCATGAATAGCACAAAGACCAATTAATTTTCTTTTTCACCTGTAACTCTTATTCCTGTGTATAATTATTTTTAAAACATTGCAAATATTAGAATTCATGGAAAAGTACAACTGAAAGAACAATTAACAGTTCTTCAAGAGCAACTGTGACCCTCAGAAAGTGCTGCCATCCTCTGATTTTTATTCCCTCATACCCTTCTTTTTTTAAACTGATTTTTTGAACTTGTTGTGATCATCATAACACATCATAATACATCATGAAATTCAATAATAGTCAATAATCTTTGCAAAAGTATCTGCTCTCATTGAACCACCCCAAAACAATACCATTATTGGTATCCCACCCACATCCCACCCCTCCACTGTTACATTGAGCCCATTTTACAATTTATTTGAGAGGTGACCCAAGCAGATATCTGCTGTTTCTCCAAGGACCCTCCCACAGATGTAGACTACACTTGTGGCTGGCATTCTGGGTTTATCAAGCAGTCTACCAAAGTCTCCAAGGCTCAGGCTGTGTCTATCATGCCAATGCTCCTCCTGGCATCCCTTAGTAACACTGTGTAAAAGGTATGCAGTTTAAATCTTGCATTTTCTGGATATTTCCTGTGTCCTCTAGAGTATTTGAGCCCAGTCGCCCTCAGGGATGGGAGCCCTGGTGCAGCTCCCATTTGTCATCCAGAGCTTCTGGTCATAGAAGTATAATTTTCCTGTATTGCTCTGTAGAGTGCTGTCACTGTTTATAAGGCCCAATAGCTGCCACAATGTAGTGCAGGTTCTATGGGGTTGCGGTTCTGTCAAGCCCATTTGCCAGTGTCTGAGGAGTGCTGCTCACCCTATGGAGAAGAAATTGCCCTTGTAGTATGTCAAATTCCATTCTAAACTCCCCAAAGGGTAGGAGCTCTCCATTACAATTTAAATCCCCCACCTTGGCTGCTCAAATCGTTGCCCAGTTCACCACTCTTCCCCAGTTCCCACCATGGGGTAGCACTGTGAGTGCCTTAAAGAGAAGATCAGGTGAATATGGTACTTTCTGATGTGCCCTCTGGAGACAGTGAGTCCAGCACCGGTGCCTCACCCAGAGCTCACCAGCGTTATTCCTGCTGGGGCATCCCGTCTTTAACAGTACTCCCATCAGGCTGGCCAATGACGTGAAAAATGGCCCTAGAGTCTAATCTAGGTTCTGTCTACCCGCAACCCATTGGATAAGCCATTTCAGTTGAGCAGCAATATAGTAGGACTCTAATTCAGGCACTGCTAGTCACCCATCAGTCACAGCAGTCTGCAAAAGCACCACTCCTCGGTGTTCTGATCCCCCTATAAATCTTATAATCAGGAAGTTCCCTGAATATCCCCCTAGGGATCCATGTAATGTTGAAAAATAATGCAGCAGTCATGGGATCATCACCATTTTAAGTACCACTACTCTTCCTGCAACTGAGAGAGGGAGCGCTTTCCAAAACTCCATGTTGATTTTCAACTATTTAATGGCCTGTCCCACATTTCCCTCTAGGAGGTCTGGAAGTTTGTGTAAGATGCGAACACCTAAGTATTGCAGGTATCTGGGCTCCCACTGTAGAGTGTCCTGCTCCCCCAGGGATTCATGGCCTATGCAAGACGGGAATACCCTAGATTGTTGTCAATTTACTGTTAAGCAAGACAAAGCCCCAAATTCTGCCAACATGTTTGTGGCTCCGTCCAGGTCTTGTGGCATATTCTGCAGAAAAAAGCAGTATATTGTCCAGGTATAGAGCTATTTTGTGAGGACTGTTGCCCACTTGTAATCTATGGTACCACATTACATATCAGGCCAGGCAGGCCAATGGTTTAATTGCAAGTGCAAATAGTAAGGTAGACAGAGAGCAGCCCTCTCCCATTCCCCTGCCTACATTATAGCACTCTGAAATTGTCTTTCCAGTACAAACTCTAGCCATAGTGTCACAATAGAGCAACTTGATCCATATCAGGAAGCCCTGCCACATTTAGAAGTTCTCTAGTAAACCACATAAATAGTCCCATTCTAAGCAGTTGAAAGCTTTTTCAATATTGACAGCGAAGTTGGCTGACTGGGTGCTGTCTTGAGTGGTAGCCTTCTGTAGGGTTGGTAGTCTCCTGATACTGTGTGACGTGTTTTGGCCCGGAATAAATCCCACTTGGTCTGTGTGCACTAACTTAGTCATATGCAGAAGTATCATGGTTGCTTGAAATTTACTTATTACCGATCTTGAGCATGGACAGAGGTCTGTAGGCTTTATAGTTGTGGGCTGGTTTGCCCCGCTTTAGCAATGGAATCACCAGTGCCTCCCTTGTTGTGTTGGGGAGATGCCGTGTTTCTTTAGCTGCTTTGAATAAGTCTACTAGTTTCGGGGCCAATTTCCCTCTATATGTAGCAAAGAATTCGACCAAGAATCAATGGGATCCCAGTGTTTTCCCCTGGCTAACCTTTTCATCATCACTCTGATTTACTGTATAGAGATGTCATTCCCTAATGCCGCAGCCTCATTCCGCGTTATGGTGTTTAGTGAGAGTGGTGCCAGGTAGTGCTCCAGGGCTTCCTATTGTGTTCTGTGGAGCTTGTGTAAAACTCTGTATAATACAGAGAAATAGGTGCTTAATCTCCTCTTGTTTATATAATTTGGTGGCCAGATCAGTAGTAATTTCTACGATCAATAAGTCCTGTTTGACTGGGTTATCCAGCCGTGCCAGCAGAGTGCCCGCCCGGCCACGCTCCGCATGTGCTATGACCATATAGCACTTATCGTCAAAACATCACGGGCATTCCACCTGACGCCACCTGTTACTTCCATTCTATAAGTCTCAGTTGCAACTCCGGTCGCCCTGGTCTGAGTCGTTCCATATCCTGTAATGCTGGCTCAGCTTCTTGGACCTCCTACAGGAGTGTGTTCCTGATTCCCACTCATTTGGCTATATACTCCCCCGCTTATTACCACTTTAAAAGCATCCTATTCAATTTGTATGGAAGACTCTGTGCCACTATTTTCTGCAAAGTAATTGCCTAATGTGATCCCTGATTGTTTATTGGTAGTGTGGGTCTTCCTGGTATTCACGTTTTAAGCACCACATGGGAATGCGCAGCCTTGAGAGCGCCCACTGCAGGTGTAACAGTACTCGGTTGTGATCAGAGAAGGTACACATCAAGCATTCCACTTTGTGGACTAATGCATGTACATCTGAAGAGCATAAGAAATTGTCCAGTCAAACATGTAGTTGATGCAAATAGGACAAAAAGGAGTAGTCTTGTATTTGAGGATTCAACTGCCTCCAGGATTCGATTAATCCGCACCTAACATGCCGTTCTGTAAAGGTTCAAGCCGTTTGTGCAAGGGGGTGTCTCTCAATGGGGGATGTGGTCTGTCAAGTTGTGAGTCTGCCAAACACTTTTAAAGGCACCCCCCATTACAACTGAATGAATAAGGAAGGGAACCAGTGGACTCAACAGTTCGGTCAGAAACATCCCCTGGTCGACATGCAGTACATATATATTTATGAATGTAATGTCCCGGCCATTCAACCTACCCATTATGACCACATATTATCCCTCTGAGTCTGTCACATATCCTGTATACTGGAAGAGACCCCTCTTCAGACCCAGATTAAAGGGCCCCGGGCAAAAGCTGAATAAGTGGCAAAGTTGTACCCTCCATCTCCTCTTTAGCGTTGTGCTCTCCTTAGCTGTCAAGTGTCTCCCTTGTAGTAGAGCTATATGTATGCCTTTCCTATTTAAGTAGGTAAATATTTTGTACCTTTTCATCAGCAAGTGCATCCCTCTAATATTCCATGTAATGATTTTGTATCTCATGGTGTAGACACCTCATCCTGTCTCGTCCTCCTTGGTAGTCTCCCTCCTGGGGTGTGTGTTCAACCCTCTGCAGTGACCACGATGAACTCACTCTCTCATATGTACTCCGTGGGTGCAACTCACAGTCACAGACGAGCAACCAACAGTAAGCTTTTATTCCAACTCCCATTCCTTAGGACGGGTGGGCAATGGCTCCTCACCCAAACTTGCAAATGGTTTGCAACCATGTGCAGCCATGCTCGCATAGAAGTCAAACTAAGGGAACAATGCCAATCAATGCCCAACAGCCAAGTTCACCCATCCAACTACTTAGGTGAAGATAATTACCCCCGGCCAGGGGGAGACACATTATGCTGTAGTTCTGTACTTCTTTCTTTTTTAGTCGTTAATCTGCCTCTTTTCAGGACAGACTCTGAGCAAGTTATACAATTTTGTCGGCGGACCTGGGAGTGATCTTGGGCAAAGTCATGCCCAAGTTCCAGACTCTATGGACCCTTGATCTGAATCTGAGTCTCTGGTCTCTGGTCTCTGTTTTGGCATCTCCCAACTTGGGTCCCATGCTGCCACTCAGAAAGGCCCCTGCCTGCATGGCCTTGCACATCTCCTGCCCTACCTCCTCTGTGGTGGGAGTGCTCTGTTACGGCATCTGACTTTGCATTGTGGCTGAGGTCTGTGATGGCATCTATTGTCAAAGGCCTGGTGGGTCCTGGGGTTTTGATGAAGATCTAGCCATTCCCACACATCCTGTGGGGTTTGAAAGAAGTATGTGCCCTCTGCTGTTGCTCCTCTCAGTTTGGCCAGAAACAACATGGCATATACCAGAGCCAACTGTCTGAGTTTCCTCTTGGTGTCAGGGAAGGATGATCTTTGTTTTTGCCCTTCTCTTGAGAAGTCCAGGAAATCCTGATCTCCACAAGGTTTCCTTTTCATCTAATCTTCTGCAAGATATAGGCCCTCATTACGACTTTCACAGTCTTTTTTTCAAGAACACCAAAGCCACGGGTGCCAGGAGACTGCCAGTGCTGGTGGTCTTCTGACCACCATATTACGAGTACTGCAGGATTTCTGCCACATTTTGGGCAGAAATCCTCAAGTAGTCCTGCTGGCTGTAGGAGGCACATGGGCGGTTCCACCATGGGCCCGCCCCACCAGAATGACTACATCAACTGTATTACGATCTATAATACGGCCTGGTGGTGTCCTGATGGTGAGGTGCTGCCGACTGTGGAAGCACCTGTTCCAATTCCCTGCCAGACAACTTTCTCTCCAGACAAGGCAAGTCAGTCGTCTGACAGGGGGCTGGTGGGAGAGTGGGGGGTGTTGTGTGTGCGTGTGTGAATGTAAGTGTGTATGTGTGTGTGTGTATTGTATGTGTATAGGTGTGTGAATGCATGTAGGATTGTTGAAGTGAGTACGTGTATGGATGGTTGTGAGTGAGTGCGTGTATGGATGCTTGTGAGAGAATGCGTGTATGGATGCTTGTGAGTGAATGCATGATTGGATGCTTGTAAGTGAATGCATGTATGTAAGTGTTGGTGAATGAGTGTATGCGGGGTGTGTGAATGAGTGTATGCGGGATGTGTGTGGGTGACTGTGTGTGTGTATGCAGGGAGGTGGGTGGTGTTATACTGGTAGGGGGGAGAGGGAGGAGGGTGCTGTACTGGTAAGGGGGGTGCTGGTATGGAAGAGGGGTGGGGTGCATTGGGCTTGCATGGGGGGTGGGGAGTCATCTGTCGGTGACAGAAAATACATTTCCTGTCAGTGGTAGCCTTTCTGCCAGGGTTTCTGGTGGAAAGCTGAGTTCTAATAACGCTGGCGGTCTTCATTGGAGATGATAATCTCCAGCCCGGTGGGTCCAACTGCCTTGGCAGTAAAGACGGGGATGGGGCGGGCACTCATAATGTGGTGGTCTTCAATGCTGGCTCATCGACGGTGAGACCGTCACCATGGCTCTGGTGGTCAGAAGACCACCAGGGTTATAATGAGGGCTATAGCCTCTATACTTGTAGTGTAGTAGGTGCGCAATCACCAGACTCGGAGGGGCCACCACACACAGAGGCCTCGCCAGCACTCTGTGCCCTCTCTCCAAAGCAAAAAACAGGGAGAGGCCCACACCTGCCACCTCTTCTCTGAGACATTTTTCCAGATATTCCAACATGTTGGGGCCCTCCACACATTCCGGCAGACCTATGCCACAGATATTGGTGGACTGTGATTGGTTTCCTGCATCTTCCACTCTCAGTTCTAATGTTTGACCTTGGCCTCTAGCCAGTGTATCTCTCAGTTGCCAGTGCCGATGGCAGTTCCGTCATATCCTTCTCCTCCGCCGAGGCTCATTCTGCCAGTTTTCAGTGGTCCTCTCGTAGCACTCCCAAGACTGTCCCCAAAGTGTCTCTTTTGGACTTCAGTGTCTAGAGTGAGGCCATTGTTGCTTGCATTATATCCTGCAAGGTGTGGTCCCCTGAGGGGCCTGATTTTTCAGATTCACCATCTGTCCCCCGTCCATAGTTCAAGTATGTCTTTCCCGCAGTGGTATATGAGTCATGGTCTAATTTCTTAGTAGACTTCCCCATATCTGCTGGCAGGAGGTGAGGTGACAGGTCAACCACACTACAATCAGTGATCCAGCTACAATACTAGGGGGATGCACAACCAGAGACTCACCACCACATGAGCTTCTTCTGGTTCAGACCATGTATAGGCTCATCAGCTGGCACCTCTCAGGAGCAGATGCCTCACTATGCCATTCTGCTTGGGTGCTTGACAAGTATATAGTGCTCTCTGGGCTGCAACTGTTGCCTAGAGGCCCGGCGCGGGAACCCTCCCTCAAGGCTGGTTTCCAACCTGCTGGGGGTGCAGAGAAGGGACCCAGTCAGTGTACATGAGTGTTTGCAACTATCCGTGCTTCCATCCCATGGGGGGGCGATTGGGAGCGGGGCAGAATGTAGTGGTGAACACAGGCATCACTGCTTAGTCTAATTGTTTCATGGGCAGTATGCTGAAGAGTGTTGTCTTATAATGTGGCCTCTCTTCCCCGCTTACTCTGACTGCGAGCATTGCCTCCATCCAGCATGTGGCCCCCTGCCGCTCTCCGGACGGCAGCCTCACCAGGACGGGAGCCACTCTCACCAACTGCCTCCTCTCCAGGTGGCAGCCACAGTTATTTTTATCTACTAGCTGGGACAATCTCAGGCCCCCCAAAGAACTGGCAGTCGGTTTTCACTCACTGCCCTTCTCACATTCTGGCACTGGTTGGGCTCACCCCAGGTTCACAGCCAGGTTGCTCCGCTCCTCCGGAGTCAGTCTCTAGTTGCAGCCGCCGCCCTTCTAGGCCTAGCTGTCATTCTGGACACAGCTCAACATGTCGGTCTGGTCTCCTCAGTCCACAGCCCCCAGGGTGGCGTCTGGCTAGTCTGGCTAGTTCCCCATGGGCCAGTTAGTAGAGACTATGGGGGTCATTCCTAGATTGGCGGGCGGCGGTCGCCGCCTGCCAAGTGGGAACCGCCAGAAGACCGTACCGCGGTCAAAAGACCGCAGCGGTCATTCTGTGTTTCCCGCTGGGCTGGCGGGCGACCGCCAGAAGGCCGCCCGCCCGCCCAGCGGGAAACCCCCTTCCACGAGGATGCCGGCTCCGAATGGAGCCGGCGGAGTGGAAGGGGTGCGACGGGTGCAGTTTCACCCGTCGCGATTTTCAGTGTCTGCCACGCAGACACTGAAAATCTATGTGGGGCCCTGTTAGGGGGCCCCTGCAGTGCCCATGCCAGTGGCATGGGCACTGCAAGGGCCCCCAGGGGCCCCACGACATCCGTTCCCACCAGCCGGGTTCTGGCGGTGAAATCCGCCAGCCAGGCTGGCGGGAAGGGGGTCGGAATCCCCATGGCGGCGCTGCTTGCAGTGCCGCCGTGGAGGATTCCCTGGGGCAGCGGGAAGCTGGCGGGAAACCGCCGGCTTCCCTTTTCTGACCACGGCTTTACCCGTCCGCTTTACCCATCCGCCAGGGTAGGAATGACCCCCTATATTATGCTGAATGGGGATCAATGGGTGGGAACAATGGTTTTTGCTTCCTGCGCCATTACCTTTCGGCAAAGCCCTTTTCCTCCACACATTTCTTCAGCATTCATCTCTTATGAACGTTTAGTGCACCTCCAGTCTCCTCCCTATTATAACTTTCTGTGAGCATCCCTGTCTTTACTTTGCTACAACTGCAGTCCTCCATCTTCTGTAATGTCGTCTGTATGTAGTATAGCACAAATGCAGTTTTCCATCTCCATAGTATTCTTCTATGAGGACATTGGCTATATTGTGCACCTTCAGCTTTGAAACAACTGCATCCTCCTTTAAGGACATTTGTTGCCTGAATAGTAAAACTGCAGATATCTTGTTCCTAGTTTGGTGGCTAGTATCAACCTCATGGTGCTCCTGAAGAGAATAACTCAGCCCTTTTACATCTTTGGAAAGTGCAGAATCTTATATCTCCCAGTCTACTGATGAGAAAACCAAATACAAAATTCCTGCTCCAGTGCAAATCAAAAACAATTCTTTGTATAGACAATCCATGCATGAGTTAAAGAATTAGGGGTCTGATTTAGAGTTTGGCAGACAGGTTACTCCGTCACAAATGTGATGGATATCCCATCCACTATATTACATCTACATAGCCCATAATGGGATCGTAATATAGCGGATGAGATAACCCCATTCGCCAACCTTTACCTCAGGCCCCGAGTGTGTGATGACAGAGTCTGCTTTTCAGATACAAATTAGCTCCTCGTGTCTCCCGCACAAAACAAAAGGACACATTTAAACTGATAGAATAGTGTGAGAATAAAATGCTATTGTGAGACAGTCCAAATGTGCTTAACAGTGTTTCAAGTCAACGGTAGCAGAAGGGTGATTTAAGTCCCTTTCTATATGTGTGGAATATGTATTGCATACAATATGTTTGCCAAAATAATGCATGCAGATTTACACGGCCAAGCTAATATCAGTGCAAGCACTGTTATACATCAAAAAACAAATATATATGTGCACTCTCTTATTCAATTTATAGTGCATTCAATATCGCCATTCAATTGTACTGTCAAGTTCAGACCTGTTGACTTCGCCAATGCTTGTCTCTATTTGTTTCTAAACCCACATTTCAATCTGCTTTTACCAAATATGTGTTATATCTGTGACATGATGATTTTCTAAATTTCTTATAAAGATTTGAACACAGGCTGTCGTTTGAAGAAGTTGCCACCTTCAGAGCAAACCCACAGGTATTGTCCATTCAACTTCTACAGAAATGTTTGTGCACATGGGCAACTTACAGAAGACAACTGTAAAAACTGCATGACATCTTTTGCCTAGTTATGATTGTTTTGCTTAATGCAATTTTAAGAAGAGAAATTCTGCTTCATGAATAACATATGATATAAATGAAGAAAACTGATTTACCTCTTAATGCTATATTCTTAATAGGAAAATATCATTCTACACCTTTCACATTTTAAGAGTGGGGAGAATCCATACACAGTGGCAGTAAAGCTCAATCTTAAAATGTTTTACATTAGGACAAGAGAACTGCCCTAGTTTCATGTGATTGCACTGATGCCAAATTACAAGAAAACCCAGCCAATTTCAAAAGAAGTCGTCCTTTAAACAAGGAACTGTAAAGAAGCACCATCTTGTAGTAGGGACGCCTACTGTGAAGGTCAAAGTTTAATTACCATGAAATGGATACAACACACTCCGGAATCCAAAACATCCTAACAAATTCATGAATGTGTCTTTTCCTTAGAGGTTGTGCTGTTACTTCAAAATTGAATTTCCTGACTTCTGACTTTAGATCTTGAATGCCTGCGTGTCGTTTGGAGGAGTGTTTGTAGTTGAATGCTAATATAAGGATGATCGCAGCTACCAGCTTACTGAATACAACAAACTCGAAATCATGAATTCAAATGATACTTTGGAAAGAGAATACAAAGAAAGATAAAACATTATGGGGGTCATTATGACCTCGGCGGTCTTTTTAAAAGACCACTGAGGGACCGCTGGGCTGAAGACCGCCAGTGGTGGCGGTTTTCCGCTCGGCGTATTATGACTGTTGGCAGCTCTCTGTCCTTTTTCGGACAGAGAACCGCCAACAGCCATACTGGCGGGCGGCAGGGAAGTGGAGGTTGCTCCACCGCCACGCCAACAGAACACCGCCCACCGAATCACATCCTGTGATTCGGCGTGACGGTGTTCTGTTGACGGTGTGGTGTCGGCGGAGCAGCCCCCATGGATCCAGTACCCTCCCAGAGGATCGACGGACCAGGTAAGTTGATCGTCCATTAGGGGAGGGGGTGGGGAGGTGTTGTGTGTTGTGTGCGTGCATGGGGGTGTGCGTATGTAGAGGGGGTGTGTGAGTGCGTGTATGCTTGCGGGGGTGTTGTGTGTTTGGGAATGAGTGGGTGTATGTCTGTGGGTATGTCTGTATGGATGTGTGTGTGTATGTTTGAATGTGGGTGTGCGTGTCTGACTGTGTGTGTGGATGTTGGTGTGTATGTGTGTTGGTGGTGCCTGCGTGCGTGTCGTGTGTGAGTGAGTAATGAGATGTTGGGGGTTGGGGTGGGGAGGGGGCCCTGCCACCTTTGGGTGGTGGCAGGGGTGGTGGTGGGTGTAGGGGAGGTAGTCGGGGTGGGGGAGACCCCTATCAGTGCCAGGGAAGGAATTCCCTGGCACTGATAGTGCTTACTGCCATGGATTTCATGGCGGTTTCAAACCGCATGAAATCCATGGCGGTCAGCCGGGTCCAAATACCGCCGGCGGTATAGTGACGGCCGCTGGGCTGGCGGGTGGAACGGAGAACCGGCAGATGACCATGGCGGTAGCTGCCATGGTCATAATTCCAAAAAAAAGACCGCCAGCCTGTTGGCGGTCTTACCGCCGCTTCTCCGCCTTCCGCCAGGGTCATAATGACCCCCTATGTCATGTCCTGCCTGCAAGACTGTGAGAGTGTTGTGACCGATCTTTTGCCTATCTGAAGGATGAAAATCTGTATTCTCCAAATTTGCAATATATGTAGAAGTAATGCAGCAAGTTTTGGGTCCTCCTGCAGAGGTTCTTGTCGATCCCATTTGAGCGGCGTTTTCTCTATTGTTGTTATGACATCTGCAAGACCAATCATAACCATAGACACCTCTATTAATTTGCACACTGAGTTAAAGAAATTAGGGCCAGACTCAAAGAAAAGTTGAGCAGAGCAGTGCTGCGCCAAAATTTGCAGTGCTGCACTGCGTCACTTTAGAAACACAGGGATGCGCCAACTTCAAGGGAATACGGCACACCCCTGCGTTTCCCCCTGTGCTGGCACCAAATTTAGCTGCTAGCACCAACACAGGCATCCTTGCACCATTGTGCAAAGATGTCTATGTTGAGGGGTGTGATTGTTCATGTGCGGGAAGGTGTCCCTTCCTGCACATAAAGAATCACTAATGGCACAATGCAGCACATACAGAAGTGCGGAAGCATCATTTTCAAATGATTGTTTATGTGCATGAAGGTACACCTTCCCACAAATAAACAATGGGCCTGATTACAACTTTGGAGGAGGTGTTAATCCGTCCCAAAAGTGATGGTAAAGTGACGGATATACCACCAGCTGTATTACGAGTCCATTATATCCTATGGAACTAGTAATACGGCTGGTGGTATATCCGTCACATTTGGGACGGATTAACACCTCCTCCAAAGTTGTAATCAGGCCCAATAATTTCTGGCATTTTGCTTTTTCTATGCGGGCGGCACAATGCAGCATGCATAGAAAAAGAAAAAAATGAGGAGGAATAAAACTATTCCTCCTCGTTGCGCCCTGCTAACGCCGGTGGCGTTAGATTTTGACGTTGCCTCAGGTTTACGGAAGTTCATGAATCTGAGGCAGCATCAAAATGCAATGGGTGTTGCTGTGGCACGCACACAGCAATACCCATTGCACCCCCCTTCCACGCACAGTCCTGCTTGGAAAGATGCCGTATTTACAAGGTGGTGTTAAGCCACAAAAAGTGGCTTAGCGCCACCTTGTAAATACGGCGCTGTGCTTAGAGCCACAGGAGGGTCACAAAAAGTGACTTTCCTGTGGCACTGGGGGCCTATAAATATGGCCCTTAGATTGACTGTCATGGATCAAACATAGAAAAGTCCTCATTGGACCACTAGTTGTCTCAAGGTGTTGCATGGTTTACTGACTTATCCCATCATCAAACATTTTGTTAGTTGTTAACTGAAACAGTGGCTATCAAACCACCTATTGTGTCATGTACCTAGTGCATTAGTCCAACCACTTGCAATCCTACCTTGACTTGTGTAACTGAAAGCTTCCACAGTACAGCCTTGAATTTCATGAAAAGAATCACACCTCATATTCATCTTTAAAAAGGTGGGAAATAAAATATTTTTTCAATCAATTTCTCTTCTTTTGTCAGGGCAAGATTTTTCTGACCAACTAAACAAAGTAAAATGATGAATGTGCAAAATAATCCTAAAGAAAATAATCTAAATGACTTAAGCCTTTAACGCCTTCGCTGCCAGGCCTTTTCCCCCTCAGGTGCCAGGCCTTTTTTTGGCTATTTGGGGCAGGATGCGCTTAGGCCCTCATAACCTTTTGTCCACATAAGCTCCCCACCCTAAATTTGCGTCCTTTTTTCCAACATTCTTTGCAAACCTCAAAATTTTGCTAAAAAAACACTTTTTCCTCACATTTCGGTGACAGAAAGTTCTGGAATCTGAGAGGAGCCACAAATGTCTTTCCACCCAGCGTCTCCCGATAAAAATTATACCTCACTTGTGTTGGTAGGTCTAGTGCCCGCAACAGGAAATGCCCCTAAACACAATGTGGACACATCACATTTTTCCACAGAAAACAGAGGTGTTTTTTGCAAAGTGCCTACCTGTGGATTTTGGCCTCTAGCTCAGCCAGCACCTAAGGAAACGTACCAAACCTGTGCATTTTTGAAAACTAGAGACCTAATGGAATCCAAGATGGGATGACTTGTGGGGCTCTCACCAGGTTCTGTTACCCAAAATCCTTTGCAAACCTCAAAATTTGGCTAAAAAAACACTTTTTCCAGAGAGTTCTGGAATCTGAGAGGAGCCTCAAATTTCCTTCCACATGCCTGCTGCAGCAGTCACATTAGCTGATGGGAGTGTGCCAAGCCAAGTGCCACACTGCTAGCCAAGGGTCACCCCAAGCACACCGCCAGCCGAACGCCACAGCACACACACCACCAGGCAAGCGCTACCCTGAACACACCGCCAGCCAAGTGCCACTTCACGCACAGCGCCAACCAAGCGCCACTCCAAGCATACCGTCAGCCAAGAATCACCCCAAGCACACCGCCAGCCAAGTGCCACCCCACGCACACCACCAGCCAAGCGCCACCCCAAACACACCGCCAGCCAAGCGCCACCCCACACACACCACCAGCCAAGTGCCACCCCATGCACACCGCCAGCCAAGCGCCACCCCACGCACACCGCCAGCCAAGCACCACCCACACACACTGCCAGCCAAGCACCACCCCATGCACACCGCCATCACTTTTTTTGTTTATAAACAACAAAGAAACCACTAACTACTTATAAAATAAGTACAAAACTACAAACACAAAAGCTCTAACTAAATACATGACAGTAATGCCAACTGTGAAACTGAACATATGAAAATATAAAATAGGCAGTTTACACTCACGGTATTTCCCCAATTTGTTTCTTCGTGTGGTAACTTCTGAAACACCCAGCCACACACAGCCCAGGCTTTGAAGGGCAATCAGGACAGTAGATCCGGCTCTCCCTCAGGCACCTCTTCGGGCACATACCCTACATTTCTTAGTGGGCAAGTCTTTTTTGGGAGTGGGCGGAATGTGATCTGGAAAGTGGCGATCTTTCAATCTAGCCACATCCTCCAGCACTGCCACTCTAGGAACTCTTGCCTGTTCAACCACAATAAGGCTCTCTATCACTGACTCCTGAAATTTAACAAATTTCATCCTTAACTCAGGTGAACAATCCTTGAACACAATAAAAGCATTAAAAGTTACCAAATGAAATAAATGTGGGTCCAACATTTTATACCACACGTAAGACTTACGAAGAGCAGTGTTAGGTTCCAACCTCTGATCTACTCTATCAACACCACCCATGTGCCTATTGTATTCCAAAATGCACGCAGGTTTGCACACTTTGGTAACCTGACCCCAAACAGTCACAGGGGAAGTACTCTTATCAAGGATGGTAGATAGCATGTACACATCCCTCCTGTCTGAAAATTTCAGAGCTAGCAGCTCATTTTTCTGCAAGGCACTGCACTGTCCCCTCTCAAGATTTTTACAGACAAGCTCCTTTGGATTGGTCCCGTTAGAACAGATTGTGCCACAAGCAACAGTGTCCACTCTAAACAACTCCTTGAACAATTGCACTCCAGTGTAGAAATTATCTATGTACAAATGGTGACCTTTGTTAAACATTCGTCTACCAAGTTCCCACACAATTTTCTCGCTAACTCCAAAAGTGGGCGGGCAACCAGGAGGGTCAATACTTTAATCCCTACCAGTGTAGACCCGGAAATTATACATGTATCCTGTACTATTTTCTGACAGCATATACAATTTAATTTCATACTGTGCCCTCCTACTAGGAATGTACTGCTTAAAAACTACACGCCCCTTGAAAAGGACCAAAGACTCGTCCAGACTTATCTCTTTGCCTGGAACATAGACATCTGAAAACTGATCTACAAAATGATCAAGGACAGGCCGAATCTTAAAAAGACGGTCACAATCAGGGTGATCTTGTGGCTAGGCTAAAGCATACAAAATGCAGCATACGAAGAAGAAGCAAATAGTGATTACGTGTCATGGTTGCAGGAAACATAGCCGTTGCCATCAAGGGACTAGTAGACCAATAAGAAGCCAGTGACGGCTTCCTTATCAACCCCATCAAAAAAGTCAAACATAAAAACTTTTTCATCTTTTCCAGATATGTGGGAACCCACTGAGTAGCTCTAGACTGAGGCCTAAGTCTGGCAGCGTTGTCCCTCAAATATTGCTCCACATACAAATTAGAACAATAGCACATAGGAAGAAGGTCATAGGATTTGGGCGCTCACAGTGAGTCCACATAATAACATTAACACTCCAATTATGGCATGGTGCTCCTGGCAAGAGGATCTTCCTTATTCCTCTAATGTTTCAAGGGAAACTAACAGTGAAAAAGACAGCTGTCAGGGCACTCATGAACTTATGATTAGAAGTTAGTGATGTATCAAATCTTCAGTATATAATGGCAATACCACCATGGAGAGTTCAAGCTCAATTTATTCTTGAAGCAAAAAGTTCATCATAACAATAGAAGGTCGTCCTATAAGTCAATATTTATGTAGCAACCACAGCCAACACGTGTTTGGTCCTATGAGAAAACACTCTCACAGACTTCATCAGGGCTTGATTCAAGTATGTCTTATGTGTGAAACCAGTCTTCTCAAAACACTTGTAAAGTCTTAATAAGGTATAATGAGTCCAAAATTAAGTCGTATAATGAAGTATTCTTATAACGTTTCCTATCTTCAAAGCAAGTATCTATAAGGTAGGAAAACCCTCCGCGGTCCCATAATCCCGCGGCGTTCTCAGTATCGGAAAACCATTATCGAGAAGACTGGTTTCACACATAAGACATACTTTAATCAAGCCCTGATGAAGTCTGTGAGAGTGTTTTCTCATAGGACGACTGGGGGTGTGGGTGGTAGGCCCACGGGGGAAGCGCTAGCGTTCCCCCCATGGGCTGGGTGCAAGACGAGCTGGTCTCGTCCAGGCCACACGGAAACCGTGTGCCTGGACGAGACCAGCTCAACCCCGGCATGGGAGGGGTTAAGGAAAATTTTAAGAAGAGTAAAATAGAAAATGCATACATTGTCCAGCACCAGACAGCTAGAGACCACATGGTATAAAAATAAGGTACAAGGACTGAAAATATTTCTTCTTTTTTTTAAATAATAAGTATTTTCACCACTTCCTCACCTCTTATAATCAGTCTTTGGATATATGGCCAGACCTTACCCTCGCTAATACAGAAGAGAAGAACTTGTAAGACTGTTTAGTCCATTTGTGTGAATCTGGATGAGGTTTTCTACTGTTACAGGTTTGTCAAATCATTACGGTAAATTAACTTATTGTGGACAGAGGAAGAGAGCTTCTTTGTCCCTTCAGAATGAAATATTAGGCCAAAGCCGCTCACATTTATGTTAACTTTCTCCTTATAGGGATCATTAACCAACACCCAGATTTCTTTTGAATGGCTTCTCCAGCATCAGAGTGATGGAAGAAGGATCATTACAAAAAAAAAAGTTATACTGACAATTCACAAAGGCAGTTTCAACTTTACATTTGTAGTTAAAGCACAAATGCCTTGATTTTTCCTTGCCAGGCATTCACAAAAAAATGCTATGAGGCACAATTAGGTTTTAATACTGTATATTTCTAAACACACACTTATGTGGAGAAATGTGCAGTAGCAACTTCTAGGCAAGGGGTAGAAAACGGGGTGGAACAAAGAGTAGTTAGCCATGTATTTGTTTGAATGCCTACTATGGTGACCACTTTGTTCCAGGCCCTTGCAAACACTGTTCTGAAATTCTAAACTTTTCACCTGCAAATTATTGATTCCAGGCATGTAGTCTAATTAATTCAGTGTAAGTAAAACAAGACTATTCCATCCAGAATGTATTAGGCTTTTTGTGTAACTTACAACCTTGGCCTAACTTTACAGGTTTTGCTTCCACACCTACAGGCGACACAGGTGATCTTGGTTCAGTGTACCAGTGATGAATATGAAAGACAAAATATTGTAGTCTGCAACACACTATTTAATGTGTAATTGATGTAGAATCATTGTGTTTCGGTTACTAGCAATCCTATAAAGGGTTCAAGGGCACAGCAGAAACAGTAGCAAGCCATGCTTGAGGCTGCCAAAAGACCACCATGTTGGCGGTCAAATAGACCGCAGTATTATGAGTCACACAGGCAGGGCTGCCAAGACCCAGCCAACAAACCAATATCGCCAGGAGTCTGGAAGGCGGGAAAGAGGCAGTCCCACCATCAGCATCGCCAGCCCATCAAACAACCAACCAACCTATTACGACTCACAAATCACAAAAACGGTTCTTCCATGGCAGACAACCAATAGCAGTGCGATCTGCAGTGGTCAGTGGCCACCACAGTATAACACAACACCACATTAAAACGTTCAAACCCCACACAGCTGACACTCACTCGACACACCTACAAACTGTACTATAAAACATACCCCGTCACACACCACAATCCTTTGCAACAAGAACGCCGCACATGGAAGCCAGAGCAGAAAAGTAGACTCACACAGCACCATAGTTTAGGCCCCCCTCCACAATTCACACAGCACTTATCCCACAAATTAGTACCTCTACATATCACACACCAACCATCACCCCCTCACAACACAGCACCCACACGTCATCATCCGTTTGCTTACTTTTCCATGTCGTCGACCACCACCATGTCACCACAGAAACATCCCTGTTTCACTGATGATGAGTTACGGGTCATGGTGGATGAAATTATAAGACTAGATCCATGCTTATTTGGAGCCCAAGTCCAGCAAATGTCTCAGAAAATGGAAATGTTGCAAAGAATTTTCAGCAGGGTAAATTCTGTAGTCAGTTATCCACATACAATGGAGGATATCAGGAAGTGGTGGAACAACCTTAGGGGGAAGGTGTGTTCCATGGCTGCCAGACACCAGCTGGCAGTCACCAAGACTGGCGGTGGTCCCCCACCACCACCCCCAAAGTTCACATCATGGGAGGAGAACGTCTTGGACATCCTGCATCCTGAGGACTTGACAGGAATACCTGAGGGAGTCAAGCTGGGTAAGTCACAAGTCCAATAATGTCAGCGAAATGCATTTTCATGCATACTCACTAATCACCTTTTGAAACCTTGACAGACAACCTACTCACCACCCTTGTATCCAACTATCCCTCTTTGGTACCTCACATATGAACTTAACTCACCTTGGAGCACAGTATCTGTTTATGGCGTGGGTAGTACAGAGACATACAGCACTACAACTCCCAGCAGCCACTGTTCTACAATAAGAAAACCAGAACCAAATGGAAAAGAGCCTTGCATGTAAACTGAACAATACAGTATACTCACCTGAATGCTCCACAATTGTAGTGTCTACAGCAATGACAGCAATGCTATGGCCATCTGCCAGTATAATACCACTAAACTGTTCCTTCCACCTCTCATAACCGATTGAACTGTACTCACGTGGGAGATCTCACATATATGCAGAGTGCAGTACTTGGTGTAACCTGACACATATGGCCAGGTAGAATATTTACTCCTAATCTTGAGGCCAGGTCAGTGTCCACATGATATTGTGCAGCTGTCTGTTATCTGAATAAAGAGGTACTGATAACTAGGAGGTACAATTGAACATATAAAGCTACACAGCTGCCAAGTTATGAGTCAATGAACAGACATCCAACTGCCAAGATACTCTGATATCTTGTAGCAAGGTGACTTAAATAAGAATTCTCCGTACCCCATATATCAGGTCCCCATTGTTGTAAGCAGGTGTCAATGTTATATGAGGGGCTCAAACAAAGCCAATGTGTACATGCCTAAAATATATCCACTTCTCAAATTTGGTACCACATGTTACATGACAATGTGTATGTCTGTTCCACTTCTTCAACAGGTCTACTTGCCACTGGGACCATGGAAAGCCCACCTGATACAGCCTCTCCATCCCCCCCCCCGGATGAAGCCCTCAGTGAGGACAGCACTCCTGGATGTTTGGAAAATGAGAACGGCTCTGGCCCATCAGGGCTACCTAGTCAGACCACAACTGTCAGCCTCACCCTGCCCAAAATGACTCCTCCCTGCTCTGTTGCATCTACATCCCAGGCAACCAGTTGCCCCCAATCCTGTGTCTCAAGGGCAGCTACAACCATCCTGTGCCCTACAGTACAGGTACTAGAGTCACAACTCAAAAACCCTGACAATGAAGCACCTGGCATCAGTGGCAGTAGGCAAACTCTGCCAAGGGTGCAGGCACGTGGGGGTAGGGTGCATGGACGCGATAGTGTGGACCCACAGCATGAGGCAGTTAGGGACAGTTCTGGCCAGGACACCATCTCCCAAGCCTGCCGAGCCTACCAGCAATCTCAAGGCATGATGAGCCAGGTACTTGTCATGATGGGGGAGAACGAGCAGCTGCAGAGGGGCAACAATCAGAAAGTTATGCAACAGTGGGAGGCCCTCAGTGCCAACATGTTCTCCCTAACAGGGGTGCTGAGAGACATCAAAGCCACTCTAAGCAGGGTTTGTCCGCAACATCAGACCCCTTCAATTGGCCAAGTAACACCTGCCCCCTCAACATGTGTGGCAGCAATTGAAATGGAGGTACTGCCGGGAGAAGGAAATGCCTCAAACACCCCTGCCTCTGTAGCTGAAGAACCCCCCTCCCCACAAGCGTGGATGTCCACCCAAACAACCAGGAGTTGCAGATGCCATGACAACAACCACTGCCAGGAAGCAATCCTCAAATGACTGGTTCCCTGTGTGTGCCACAGATGCACTCTTCTACAACAACTGTCCAATTTACAGGGGTAGTAGGACACTGGAATTTGGACTTCAATTGTTATGGCAGATACTCTAATGAGAACATCCATCATGACTTAAACCTTCACTGTTTTAACCATATTTCTTTGCACACATTCATCCTATTGTCCTGTGCACATCTAGATAAACACAACTAAAACACAAAGGGGAATATTTATATTCTGTTTGCACCGAATGTGCGTCAACAATTTTGACTCACATTCAGCGCAAACCTTGCCCCATATTTATACTCTGACGCCTGACCCTGCGGCCGGCAAAAATCCTCCATGTTCGCAATTTTTTGGATGCAGGAAACCGCCTTGCGTTAATGACATGGTAGGTAGGCGTTTCTGTCCAAAAAATGACTTTAAGGCCTGTCCGCCTTATTTATAGTCCAGCGTCATTTTGACGCACAGGAGGGGGCGGGCCTTAAAAAACGGCACCCAGCCTGATGAGCGCCGTTTTACAATGCCTGGGTGAGGGCAGGCATTAAGGGACCTGTGGGCTAACTTCCATGGTCTTTGACCATGGAAGCAGTCCACAGGTGCCCTTCTCTGCTGCCAGGGACACCCCCTGCCACCCTCGCCCACCCCTGGAGGACACCCATGGATGGGGGGACCCATCCCAGGTAAGTACAGGTAAGTTGAGGTAAGTATTTATTTATTATTTTTTTAAGTGCCGTAGGGGGGCCTAATTTGGGCCCCCCTACATGCTACTGTGCCCAATGACCATGCCCATGGGACAGAAGTCCCCTGGGCATGGCCATTGGGCAGAGGGGCATGACTCCTGCCTTTGATAAGACAGGAGTCATTTCAATGGGGGTTATGCGTCAAAAAATGTCGTAGGTCCGGTTTGAGCCATGGTTTTTGCCTTAACCTGACTTGCACCATTTTTTTACGCACACCCCCCATTTTCCCCTGCGCCGGCGCTGCCTGGTTAGAGTAATTATTTTGTACTCTGACCAGCCCGCAGCACCGGCTAACGTTGATCCTTAAATAAGGCGGCCGCATGGTGCGTAGGAATGGCGTTAGCCAGCGGTAAAAAAAATTACGCAAACCAGCGCCTGCTCTGGTTTGCGTCAAAAAGTATAAATATGGCCCAAACTATGTTTGAGAGTCATTTGTCATCTATGTAGAACAGTTAACTTTTAAATATTTTGCATGCACATGAATGACTCATGTGAAGGAAATGTGTGAAGGGACATGTCACAGGTACTGTAATGCCTGAATTCAATATGAACACAATGACACAAGTGGAGAATTATCTAACCCCATGTATTGCACCATGCTGCACATAGGCTGACCAAATATCAGGGATCTCGTAGTAGAGTGAGTCTTTACATCTTTTTATTTCTACATAGGTGTCAGTAACTAACATCCTGTAGACCACTGAAGTAAGGCACGTCAGACTTTGTCAATCCGAATAGCCAAACAGATTGGTAGAACTTTTCATCTGCTAAACCCTTATCAAAAACCTATACCATGCATTCCGACTAAACATACCCCATTATACAGACAGAGGTCAGTACAACTGTCCCTAGTCAGGGAACCTTCCACTTACCATAGCCAGGTATTTGTAGGCATGCTTGAAACACATGCACATTGACCTGTAGTGAGAGAACACGGTGAAGCTGCAAAGAAGTCAAATAGTAACACTACGAAAACTATGAGAAGGTTGAGTGAATGGATCGCACAGGAAGATATGTTTCAAAGACACATGATCACACACAAGACACCATTAAACCCAGGTAACATGGCAAACAGGTCTACTGTGTAGAACTCAACACTGATATCCCACTGTCCTGGCAGCCTGGGCCCGGGACTCTTACACCATCAAAAATATGTCACACAGTACCTGGATCCATCCTTGTCCGCTTCACATTTCAGACCAGCTAAACCCACCTGACAGAGACACAATTCAGAAATGTCCACATGAGGATGGCATTGCGAAAAGATCTGGAGGGAAATAGTGGTGAACAAGGAGTTTGGGCAGGTATAGGCAAATATGAGCTAGATATACATGCTCCAAATACAATGGTTTCTATGTGCATTGTGACTGCTACTAACAAAGGAGATTACCACAAGAGTTACAACTCCATGTCCTGATATGCCAGAAAATTGGAACTGTATACTGCTAAGCAATAAATGACCTGTCTGAGTGTCACACAAAGACCCTTCTCAGCCAATGCCAAACCTGGACCCCACCCTACTCCAATGAGTCAGTCACATTACAGACTATCACATACTTACACTCAGGTGAAGTATTGATTGATGAGATCTGCCTCCATGTCTCCACCTTCTTCATCATTGTCATCCTCACTTGGCATTTCTGCATTCTCACCCGGTGGAACTGCTGTCTCCCCCTCATCTGGGATGTATGGGATCTGAAACCTTCAGGGTGAGGTTGTGGGGCATGCAGCAGGCCACAATGACACACTTTGGAGGGTGAGTAGAGGAGGGCTCCACCAGACATATCAATGCTACGGAATTTTGCTTTCAGGAGCTCAACAGCCCACTCAATGACATGCTGTGTCATTCCATCGGTCTTGTTGAAGCGAACTTTCCTTGGCATGGTTGGGTACCTTACTGGTGTCAACAACCAGGGTCAGTTTGGGTAGCCAGAGTCCCCCACATGGAACAAATTGCTGCCTGTGGTGGTCTTCACCCAATGGCAGTATCCATCGTTGGTGACGGTTCTGTATGTGGCGGTCGAGACTACCTTCTCCTGATGAACCTCTCACTTGACTCCTGTCACTGCTGCCAACAAGACCTTCATAGCTTGAGCTGCTGTGTACTGCCCCTGGGAGCAATCATGCCACAACTTACAGGTGATAAGACCCCTGCCTTCTCACCAGAAGAGCTGGAGAAGCTTGTGGAGGAGGTCCTATACCTATATGGACAACTCTATGGTGCACCAGAGGAGCAGGTAAGAGTACCATGTGCACATATGTTGCTGTAGCATGACTAAGCTTTGATTTGTTTAGCCTAGGCCTTTAGGCAATCTGTTAGAATGTGTCCTTACAGCCCTCTCGGTACAACAGTGTGCTTAAATGTTTGAGTTCATGGACATGTTCCTATGTCAAATGACAGGTGTGGATTTCTGAGACATTGTGGAAAGAGCACAAGGAGTATTCCCTGCTCCACCTTGTGTCTGTTGCATATGGGTAGCTGAGGTGTAATGGCAGCCATCACCAGGTCCATCCCATCATCAGATGTGCTTGATGTGTGGACATATGAGGTAAAATGACAGCCAGAGGAATCAATGCTTGTGATTGACAGTTTCTCACCACACTAGTGCCCTCACTGTATTATCACATACATCTGTGGCCACATCTGGCATTGATCTACTGTTGTACTGAAGCCAACTGATGACACTGCATGGTCCTACGCTCTGCACAATGACAGATCATGCCAATTGGCTATGGGATACATGAAGTATTCTGATGCATCTAACCACTTGGGACATGGTAGTTAATGTTGAATTGTGTGCTCGGCCTGCAGAGAAATTTCACTTTCAATTGCCACTTTCTAGAAATGTTGCCATCTGGACTGCTATTGTATGCATTCAGCACTGCACGTGTGAACCTGTAGGCACACCCTATATCCATATACAGTCTGTGATGGTTAAAGATCATGCCTCACTACTGAGGTTCCTTGACTTCAGCCTATGCTCAGTGTATGTGTTGGAGTTGTTGAGATGCTGGGCCTGGAAGACCCTAGAGGCCCAGCTGGGGATGTCCTCCCAATGAGGATGGGGTACCCATTGGACCATGACCCTGTAATGGCCCGCATTTTGGCTGTGGTCTACCCTGAGTTGGATGGGTGTTTGAGGGCAACACAGCAGCCACAAGAGAGTAAGCACATACCAAGTACATGTTTGCCCCTCAAACAGGTGATTGAGTGAGGGACAGGATGTTAGCTCTGACAATGGGGGTAGTGTAATGTGTCACAGATCTTCTGTGATCACATTGATGTACACAAGTCATGTATTGGCAACAGGTGTGCACATTCATGTTGTTTTGAGACTTGGTACTCAAATATGGGGGCCACTCAGTCCTATAGCAATGAATGGAGTACATTTGACAGTGTTTTGTGGGTCCCATTACACTGCTTTTATTACCCTGGTGGGTGTTTGTTCCCACCAACAGGTCATGCCTCCATAGTGCCATGGGAGAAAGGAGGGTTGGTTCTTGTTCTCTGTCCTCTGCTATGTATCAGGGGATATGTCAGTGTGTGAATTGAAGTCAGGTAGGGACAAGTCATCTCATGTGTTCAATGGTTAGAGATGTGTCAAAACTTTGTGATGCAGTGGTGTCCATCCGACATGTCAAATGACATACATAGCTAATATCTTCACACCTGTTGCAAGGTACTTCCCCTTGGTAAGTGAGTAATGTACTTGGACATGTGTGATGTCCCATCAGAATTGACAATATAGATGCTGTTTATCAGCGTGCACATGCTACATCTCCACAGGGACATATATGTTGGTGTCAGATGGAAAAATTTGATTGCCATGCTGATGTCCTAATGCAGAACATGACACATAGCTTGTCCATGGTATACTTGTGTAGATATGGTACTTTGGCAATGGTTGTCCACTCACAGAAATGGCCCAGAAAGTACTATGTCAAAATCATGTGTGATTTAGAAGACAAAGTTCATGCCTCACTGTTGGATATTATCATGTGTACTTGCTGTAGCTTTGTAGCAATGACAAATGAGGCCAGTGTTTGGGAAATTCCTGTTTGTCAAAAAGCATATGTGGTGCAGTTCTGGTAGTTATTAAGGACCTGTGTGTAGGTTGGTAAGTGTGACCCGACTGTTGGCTTGCATCATGGTTGTTGTACCAGTTATGTTTGCATAACTTATGCTTTTCCTTTGTGAATCCACCACAGACAAAAGCAAGGCTTGCCATGTCTGATATGTGGTTAGTGATGTTGCTTCAAAATGGTTTACTAATGTTGGTGTTAGCAAACTCTGTTTCCCTCCTACCGGTTCAGCACCTTAGTTTATTTGATACACACACAATTTGGTAACCTGCTATTTGTGTGGGACATTGGTGTGAGCTCAGTTGACTCCAGAAGACTGTTTGTCTTCTGGAGACATGTTTTATACATTGCTTGGACCAGAGTCCATTATCACTCCTTGCTACATTATAAGTGGTGTGTCTGTGTGATGTGTGTACTACCTCCTTGACCAACATTTGGCAGGTATAACATGTTGATATGTCATATGATGGTATGTGTATATTGTGATTTTGTTGAATCTAAGTCACTTGCTGTAGGCATGGTTTGTTTAAATCAGACTTACCTGCCATTACTTGGCAAAATATGTTATTGCCTGGTACATAACATCCGGGTGATGTATTTCTGTAGTAAGAATAGGGTCTGTGTAATTGTGAAGCTACCTTTCAATGGGAATCCATTGGTTGACTACTGGTTGTCTATGTTGTTGTGATTCAGGCACCTGTATGAAGTTAAATAGTCTCCTTGCTATTGTATGGTCAGTGTGAATTGTCTACTTCATTCATGGTATATTAGGTTTCAGGTACCTTGCTTTACTGGTGTGTGACAGTTGAGAAATTGAGGGACATACATATTTTTGTGTTGTGACATGATGTTTCCACTTTACTGGAACTTTCTGTGGGGGGGTGTCAGTGGGCATGATGGATTGTGATTTCTGTCTGATTAGAAATTGAAGTGTTATCATGTGACTGTAATGACCCTATTTCATCCTCTATTTTCAGCATCAGCACTGGCAGGCAAAGGAGAAGGGACACAGCCAAGTGGGGAAGGTTCTGGCCAAAGGACCGCCAGTCATGACACCAAAGACACCGAGGAACCCAGTGGCCCTGAGAGCGAGGGCAGGGCCATTGGGGAGACAGGATTTGCTACATTTTCATCTGAGTCTTCCTTCAGTGACCACTCCCTAGTGGTGGCGAACCCACCAGGAACCACTCCCGTACCATCTCTGTCCACCACCCCCAGTTCTATCACCGCCCTCCTTGTAGCTCCCGACCCATTTGGCCATGCACTGTCATCTAAGAGAGTGAGCATCTCCTTTGCCACAGGCACCTCAGTCCCAGCCCCTGTTCCCCCTGATGCCTTTGGTGAGAATGCTATTGACCTCCTGAGGTCTATCTCTGTGGGTCAAACAGCCATTGTGAATGTCATCCAGGAGCTGGCAAGCGAGATACAACAGAGCAATGTGTTCCTGGAGGGCATTCACTGTGCAATCTCTGACCTACAAAGATCAATTAAGGCTCTGGCCTCCACAGTGACTACAGCCAGTCACCCCTTGTCTACCACCCCCCTCCGCCTTCCTTTTCCCAATCCAAATCCCACCTTCCCCGTCTGAGCCAAAGCACATAAACAGACCGGAATGCATCCACCTCAACATCCAAGGGTAGCACAGACAAACATAAGATACACCACAGGCATGCACACAGACAAAATCCACCTGCAGACACAGCAACAGTCATGACCTGTCCTGACACCTACTCCACCCCTAGCATCACACACACCAACATCCACTGATTCAGCCACCACACCTATCCTACCCAAAGACATCACCCCAACAGACCATCAGACATCCACCCCTGTCACCACATCTGTAGACACCACAACCACTGACATGCCTATATGCAGCACATTCACCATACCTGCAGTCACCACCCCAAAAGGCAGCCACCCACCCATGACGGCATCCCCCAGCACCTCTACCCCCCCAGCTCAAGACACATAAACATCCTCACTCACCAATCCAACAGACACCCACCACACACAAGTACACCTCCCACACACAGGCACCCAAGACATCTACTCCTAAATGTCATACAAGCACTCACTTACCCTTCACACCCAAACCTCCTTCTGATGACCATCCCCGTGTGTCAGAAAAGTTGTTTCTTTCCAACCTTGACCTTTTCCCTACTCTCCCTTCCCCGTGACAACCCGAAAAAGGACTGTTTAACTCCACAAAGCCATCCCTTCCTCCTTCAAGGACTCCCCTACCCCCCTGTCGTCACCCACCCCCTCCCTCCACCAAGAAGAGGTCCACCCCTCCCAAGAAGTCCCCCCTCTCAAACCAACGTCAAAACCCACCCCTCCCAAGCCCAAGCCCAACCCCCCCACTCCTGCCAATACTCTCTGAGGTACCTGCCTGCCCCCTTGAAGTCCCTACCCGTGGAGGTTACATGGCAGTCAGGCAGTCAAGTTGGGGCACCAATTTGTGCCTTTGGTGCAAAACCATTGTGTATTTATGGACTGGCCATTGACCTTGGACTATTAGCTTCATAGAATAACAATATATTATAACCAACCAGTTGTTACATCTTTGTCCTGCATTTTCATTCCTAGGTTTCAGTTGTTCCTGGCTGACATTGGTCGTGTGCCAGTATTTTGTTGTGTGTGCTGCTTGCTGCTTCGGGTATCTTTTGAGCAGCATGTGAGCTTGTGTGCAATGCTGCTGCCCCCAGGAGTTGGGTGTGTGCTGTGTGATAGGTTTGTGTATGTAGCTGATATGTTGGTGCCATGGTATTGTGTTGTGTTTGTTGTTATATGTGTTTGTTGTTGTGCAGTGTCATTTTATATGTTTTGATAATTTGAGTCTGCATGTATTGTGCATGGCATGATAGGTTCGATGTACTGCATGTGTTTGTGATGTGTGTGTCGATTGCTGGGTTGTTGTGTGTGTTCCATCACACATGGTTGTACATTTTGTTGTATGTATGTCGAGTCCTGGGCCAGTGTTGGTTGTGAGAGTGTGTCATGTGTTTGTATTTGTGCTGTTGTGTTGTTGTTATGAGTTTGCATGTATTGACTGGGGATCTATGAGGTTGGGCCTGTGCTATTTTGGCGTGCATCAATGTGTGTTATTGACATGTAGTGTGTGTACACTGCAGTGTGCGTGACATGTGTGGGCATCCTTGATATAGTATGAGAGTGCATGTGTCACTATGCTGTTACGTGTGTGTGTGCAGCCCTTCGTATCCCCCTCCCTATGGTATGCAATGTGACTTTAAAAATTTGTGCATTTAACATATGTAACAGGAGAGTGTGTATACTTACGGTTGTTGTTGTCCTCGTTATCAATGTCTACGTTGCCTTTCTGTGAACAGGAGCAGCCGGATGACATCTAGATGTGGTTCCGTGTTGGCTCCAGACGTGTATGGCTTCCTAGAAGTGAGTGTCTCCTTTTATACCGTTCATTTTCACCTGGTGCTTGATGGTGGTTCGACCGTGGCAGTGCAATCTCCTAATAGGTCCAGCAGAAACATGGTTTCCACTGGACTGTTTGTGCCTCCATTCGCCGTGGAGGTCTTTCCTGCCCGGCAGTGCCAACGGTGCTTTGGACGTCTTCTGTGTGCAACACTGCCAAACTCATAATTTGGCTGTCTTCCCAGCCAGCCTGTTGGTGATCACAGGACCGCCAAATTCGTAATGAGGCCCTAAATCTTATCAGAAATTGAAAATTCTGCCACAAGTTTAGGAATGACTGACATTAAGGTATGCATCCCAGACATTTCCTTATGAACACGTAAGGGAAAAGGACGCCTGTTAGAAATGGGGTCTTTGGTTGGCAGTCAGGTTACCCCCTGTCCAAGCAAGGACCCTCACTCTAGTCAGGGCAAAGGAGAAACACACCTGCTTAACCCCCACTCACCCCCTGGGTAGCTTGGCATGAGCAGGCAGGCTTATCTCAAAAGCAATGTGTAAAGTGTTTGGGCCAATGCACACAGTAATACAGTGAAAACAGTACAAAATGGACACCACACCAGTTTAGAGAAATAGGTATTGTTTATCCCAATCAAGCAAGACCAAAATGACAAAAATCCAACATACACAAGTCAAGCTAAGAATTTTCAAAAGAATAAGGGGGTCATTCTGACCTCGGCGGTAAAAGGCGTCTACCGCCGGTCAGAAATCCTCCATAATCCCGCCGCGGTCGCGGAAACCCGCCACGGTCATTCTGACCCGCAGAAGGCAAACCTCCGAAAATCCGACCGCCACAACAGACCGCCAGACCAGCGGTCGGCGGAAAGGTGGAGGTGACAAAACCTCCACCGTCACGCCAACAGAAATACGCCCATGCCATTACGACCCACGAATCCACGCGGCGGTCATTCAAACGCGGTATTCCATTGGCGGGACACACCGCCGCGGTCAGAATACACACAAACAAACAAAACTCTGCCACATTGGACGATTTGAATCCCACACACCTGATACACATACACACACCACTCCCACACACACAATACAATATAAAACACACACCCACATCACCCACAAACCCCTACGCTAAAAAATTCGTAACGAAGGCAAGAGCGAGACACCAGCATCCAAAAAATAACAGCCACAGCCACTCAACACCATCACCCACACACTATCCACACACAAAACAACACACACCACCACACTCAACTCACTTAAATACACATACTCCACCCCACACATCATACACACCACCCCATGGCACCCCAAAGACAACCCCGCTTCACAGACGAAGAACTCAGGGTCATGGTGGAGGAAATCGTTCGGGTAGAGCCCCAGCTGTTCGGCACACAGATACAATACACCAGCATTGCCCGGAGGACGGAGCTATGGCAGAGGATTGTCGACAGGGTGAACGCAGTGGGACAGCACCCCAGAAATCGGGAAGACATCAGGAAGCGATGGAACGACCTACGGGGGAAGGTGCGTTCCATGGTATCCAGGCACAACATCGCCGTGCAGAAGACTGGCGGAGGACCCCCACCTCAACCCCCACAATTCACATCATGGGAGGAGGAAGTCTTGAACATCCTGCATCCTGACGGCCTCGCAGGAGTCGGCGGAGGAATGGATACTGGTAAGTTGAAGCTTCAATACTGCTTCCCCCCCACCTGCATGCCAAATCAGACCCCAACCCTCACCCCCATCCTCGAACCCCACCCTCACCCCCACCCCCATCCTCACCCCCACCCTCACCTCCACCACCATCCTCACCCCCACCACCATCCTCACCCCCACCACCATCCTCACCCCCACCCCCAGCACACCTATTCCCCGCCAATGTCTCACCATCACAACCCACACATCCCAAAACCTAGGCCTGCATGCGTCCACTAAGCATGGACACCCATCACCAAAGCATGCCCAATGCATATACACATCCCCCCCACAAGCCACCCTCACCAAAGCCCCCACACACGAATGCCAGCACTTGGGGACACGAGAACCCACAGATACACCCATATGCCACACATTGAAACTATAACCATACCTCTATACCCCTGCAGGACCCGACCGTCAACACACCGCGGCGGAGGGGCCAGAATTATCCACACCCCCCACCCAAGAGGCCGTCAGCGATGACAGCAGCTCTGTCGACCTGGACACCGATGACCAGCCCGGACCATCGGGGACCTCTGGACAGTCGGTTCCCCTCACACAGGCCCAGGCCACTACAGACCCTAACCCCTCTGGGAACACCAGCACAGCTCCCACCCAGCGGGCCCATGCCTCTGTCTCCAGGGCGCGTCAATCTGCGGTGTGTCTACCACTACAGGGCACCCAGGATAACCCACCACCCCAACAACAACAGGGACCTGGGGGCAGTGGTAGTGGGCACACCGGCCAGGGGGCAGAGGCCCAGGGAAACAGGGGAACTCGGAGGGCAGCTGTGCGACAGGGGGGGGAGGAGAGGCCCAGGGAACCCACTCTCCACGAGGTCCTCACCACCATCATGGGAGCATACAACCGCTCCCAGGAGACGATGGCGACGGTACTGGCCCGGTTCCAGGAGATCCAGGTACTGCAGGAGGAACACTATCGGGGGTACAGGGAGGACATCAGAGCCATCAACACCACCCTGGTTACCATGGTAGGGCTGCTGCAGGACCTCGTAAACACCAGGGCGGACACTGAACAACACCCAAGGGCTCCTGCCACTAGCCTGGACCAAGAACAGCCAACCACCTCCACCGGCGCTAGTGGACAGGAGGCCCCCGCACAGCAGCAGCCCACCAGACCCCCACCTCCTGCAGGAGAAGAACCACCCCGCAAGAGGGCCCTGAGATCTCGCAAGAAGACAGAGTAGGATGTCAAGACCCCCGCCAGCAATGGATACCACCTGATGTCATCCCACTGTCCCACATTGTCACCCTGTCCATCCTTGAACTGCCCATGCTCCATCTCTCCACAGGCCTCTGGACAATGCACCTGTGTGACTGTTACTCTGGACTCTGCCATGGACATTCCTTCACCATAGCCCTCACCCACTTGAAACCACCCATCCCATTTTGAGCACTTCAATAAACACCTATTTGTCACCAAAATATCTGGAGTCTGGCTGTGATTTCAATAGATTGTAATTGACATGACAGTGCAAATATGTCCTTGTACATGGTGAAGTCAACAAACAGCTGCCACAAAGCTGTAGTCCATGGGGAAACGAAGCACAGGACTCGTAGTGGGGACCCCAGATCTGAAATAGGGAGGGAAAAGCCAAAACTCAGTCATCATACACTGGGGCAAATAGACAGGCAGCAGAGATGCTGGAGAGTAGTTAACATTTACTAAATTATCTTTGAAATGTTACCTGTGTCCTATTGGAAGTACTGTTCAATGATTCTGTCCCTGTTGTCTGTTTCAGCCCCGTCGTCTTCCTCCTCGTCACTCTCCTCAGGTTCCACCGCTGCCACAACACCACCGTCTCGACCATCCTCCTGCAGGAAAGGCACCTGGCGGCGCAAAGCCAGGTTGTGAAGCATGCAGCAGGCCACGATGATGTGACACACCTTCTTAGGTGAGTACATTAGGGATCCACCTGTCATATGCAGGCACCTAAACCTGGCCTTTAGGAGGCCAAAGGTGCGTTCGATCACCCTCCTAGTACGCCCATGGGCCTCATTGTACCGTTCCTCTGCCCTGATCCGGGGATTCCTTACTGGGGTCAGTAGCCACGACAGGTTGGGGTACCCAGAGTCCCCCACTAGCCATACACGGTGTCTCTGTAGCTGTTCCATCACGTAAGGGATGCTGCTATTCCTTAGGATGTAGGCGTCATGCACTGACCCTGGGAATTTGGCATTTACATGCGAGATGTACTGGTCAGCCAAACACACCACCTGGATGTTCATTGAATGGTAATTTTTTCTGTTCCTGTACACCTGCTCCCTGTCTCTTGGGGGAACCAAAGCCACATGGGTCCCATCAATGGCACCAATTACGTTGGGAATATGTCCAAGGGTGTAGAAATCACCCTTCACTGTAGCCAATTCGCCCACCTCAGGGAAAATGATGTAGCTCCTCACGGATTTCATCAGGGCAGACAACACTCTGGATAACACCTTCGAAAACATGGGCTGAGACATCCCAGAAGCAATTCCCACGGTTGTCTGAAATGACCCACTTGCCAAGAAATGGAGTACTGACATGACCTGCACCAGAGGGGGAATCCCTGTGGGTTGGCGGATGGGGGACATCAGGTCGGGCTCCAGCTGGGCACACAGTTCATGGATAGTGGCACGGTTAAGACGGTAGGTCAGGATAATGTGGCGTTCTTCCATTGTCGACAGGTCCACCAGCGGTCGGTACACGGGAGGATTCATCCGTCTCCTCGCCCAACCCAGCGGACGGTGCCTAGGAAGGACAACATGGAGCACACAGTCAAGCAACCCACAGGTACGTACTCACAGCCAGCACAGTATACGATTCTCTATGCAGTGAATGGCGTGTCTGAGTGGCTATGCAAGGCCTAGGCCTGTGTGACGCAGTTGAAATTGAGCCATGTGGGCCCTGGAAATGGCGGCTGCCTGACCTGTGAAGTGTGACAATGGGATGTGAGGTCAATGCGCTGGCGTGGCACACCGCGGCGGGCGGCGGGCGAAGACCGCGGCGCAAAGCCGCATTGGTTAACATTGAAGCCTATGGGTTTCAGGAGCCAATGGCGAAGGGCGCCGGCGGTGGCGGGACGCACCGCCGCGGTACGCACCGCCGCGGACGTCACCGCCATTTTCTATCTACTTATCCACTTGCGACTTGAACTTTCACAGGAGAGGACCTATACTGCAAGTGTTGCTGTGACCTCGGTCTGGAAGGGACAATGGCTGCTGCACCTGGGGAAAGGGCCCCTGCCTTCACTGGAGAGGAGTTGGAGAAACTCGTGGATGGGGTCCTCCCCCAGTATGCGCTACTCTACGGTCCTCCAGACCAACAAGTGAGTTTAATTCAATCTGGATTTGGGGACACTGGCTGGCTTGGGGGCCTGGCGGGGATGGGGGGCATGTTGGGCCTGGCGGGGGGCATGGCGGGGATGGAGGGCATGTTGGGCCTGGCGGGGGGCATGGCGGGGGGCCTGGCGGGGATGGGGGGCATGTTGGGCCTGGCGGGGGGCCTGGCGGGGATGGGGGGCATGTTGGGCCTGGCGGGGGGCATGGCGGGGGGCCTGGCGGGGATGGGGGGCATGTTGGGCATGGCGGGGGGCCTGGCGGGGATGGGGGGCGTTGGGCCACTGGAAAGGAAAATGCTGACAAACTTGAACATGGTATTTCTCCCTCCCTGTACGTGTCACATAGGTCCGCGCCCATGAGAAGATCGGGATTTGGCGTGCCATCGCCAAGGAAGTCCGGACCCTGGGGGTCCACCATCGACGGGGCACCCACTGCCGCAAGAGGTGGGAGGACATCCGCCGCGGGACCAAGAAGACCGCCGAGTCTCTGCTGGGGATGGCCTCCCAACGTAGGCGGGGTGCCTGCCGTCAACTGAGCCCCCTGATGTTCCGGATCCTGGCGGTGGCCTACCCTGATTTGGATGGGCGCGTGAGGGCAGCACAGCAGACACAAGGGGGTGAGTACAAGCATTATCTACTCTGTTGTCGCGCAGTGGAGGTGTCTGGGTGGGGGAGGAGGGCTGGGGGTCCCCCTAGGCCAGGGCGATATCTGTAGGCTGGGCACCCCCGTAAGCCCCTGTGTCCCCAGCCACCACCCTCAGTAGTTTGTCAGTACAGCCATCCCTGGGCCGTGTCATCCATGGGTGCAGTTGTCAACTCTAGGCGTGTAGGGCATGTTCCACGGAATGCGTAGCGGACCCCAAGTGCGCAACTTAGTGCAGGGGGCATCTGTGTCTGTCATGTCCGCTAACTGTACCGGAGATCCATGTACTCAATATCCCTTTATTTCTCTCCCCCCCCCCCTTTTTGTTTGTCTTTCTGTGCTTGTGTGCATCAGCATCATCAGGCGGAGGAGAAGTGGCATCGGGGCAGGAGGGAGCTGCATCTCACATGGCCCAGGAGGGCCATGCCACAGAGTCAGACTGGACCAGTGAGACGGAGGGCGAGGGGAGCTCCACGACGGGGACGACTGGAGCCTGCAGCGACACGGACACGTCCTCGGAAGGGGGCTCCCTTGCGGGGGTGGCACCATCCGTGCCCCCCGCCATTACAGGTACAGCCGCCACCCAGCGCACCATCTCCGCCCTCCCAGCAGCCCCTCAGCGTTCGCCCCGTGCCCGCTCTGCCAGGAAGCCGGGCATCTCCTTCGCCCCAGGCACCTCAGGCCCTGCCCCTGTTACCCCCGCTGCCCTCAGTGAGGAGGTCATTGACCTCCTCCGAACGCTCATTGTTGGGCAGACTACCCTTTTGAATGCCATCCAGGGGGTGGAGAGGGAGGTTTATCGCAGCAATGCGTACCTGGAGGGCATTCATTCGGGTCAGGCTGCCCATCAGCGATCGTTCCAGGCTCTGGCCTCAGCACTGACGGCAGCCATTGTCCCTGTCTCCTGCCTGCCTCTACTAACTCCCTCCTCCCAGTCTCCTGTTCCTCTGCCTGTCCCACCCACACCATCAGACCAGCCAGCACACACCTCAACACCCAAGAGAAGCTCATCCAAACATAAGCACCACAGATCACGCAGACATTCACACACGCAACATTCCGATGCAGACATGCCAACAGTCACTACCACCTCTGTGACCCCCACCTCCTCGTCTCCCTCCTCCCTCCCTGTGACGTCTACACTCACACCTCCATTCACCTCACCATCAGCCAGTGTTTCCATCACCAGCACACCCTCCACTCCAGTCCGCACACGTGCAGTCACCACCCCCACTGCCATTTACACGTCCCCTGTGTCCTCTCCCACTGTGTCTGTCACCCCCTCTTCCACACCACACAAACGCAGCCACCCACCCACCCAACAGCCATCCACCTCACGACAGCCTATCCCTCCTGCACCTGCACCCAAAGACAGCAAACGTGACTCACCTACAACCACATCCTCTCCCTCCACTCCCATTCCCACTGTACCTACCACTCTCCATTGTCCCAAGAAGCTCTTCCTCGCCACTACTAACTTCTTTCCTGACCCTGAGCCCCCCCCTCCTTCTCGTCGGGGTAAGAAGAGCACCTCAGCCACCACCAGCCCTGCAGCCCCCTTGACAAGGGTGCAGGGGTATTGGAGCCCGCCAGCCCGCATGTCTGGATCTTCGCCCAGCAGCAAGGGGACAGGCAGCCCACCCCCTGGGAAGAGGAGCAGAAGGCGGAAGGGGCGCCGCAGGAGCCCGCCTTCTACATCCCCCCCGGACACCACCCAGAGACAGTCACTAGCCACAGCTCCAAAGGGAGGAAAGGGCCACAGGCCCACGACTAAGGAGGGCAAGGGCAGCAAGTCGGAGAGGTCAGGCAGCAGGCCTGCTGCCCAGGAGGAGCCCACAACCCCCATAGCCGCTGCCCCGGGAGGAACCGGCACAGCTGCCCCGGGAGAGCCCACCACCCCCATAGCCGCTGCTCAGGGAGGACCCAGCCCAGCTGGCCAGGAGGGCCCCACCACCCACAGCCCAGGTGGGCAATGAAGGAGCACCATCCCCGCTGCCCAGGAGGGCACCACCAGGCAATGAGCAGTTGGCCATAGACCGTCTGCCGTCTCCAGAACCGCTGAACTGGGCCCCGCCGTCTCAAGAACCGCTCCGCTGGGCCCGCCGTCTCAAGCACCGCTGAACTGGGCCCCGCCGTCTCAAGAACCGCTCCGCTGGGCCCCGCCGTCTCAAGCACCGCTGAACTGGGCCCTTCAAGGCAAGGAGCGCTGAACTGGGCCCCGCCGTCTCAAGCACTGCTCCGCTGGGCCCCGCCGTCTCAAGAACCGCTCCGCTGGGCCCCGCCGTCTCAAGCACCGCTGAACTGGGCCCTTCAAGGCAAGGAGCGCTGAACTGGGCCCCGCCGTCTCAAGCACCGCTCCGCTGGGCCCCGCCGTCTCAAGCACCGCTGAACTGGGCCCGCCGTCTCAAGAACCGCTCCGCTGGGCCCCGCCGTCTCAAGCACCGCTGAACTGGGCCCTTCAAGGCAAGGAGCGCTGAACTGGGCCCCGCCGTCTCAAGCACCGCTGAACTGGGCCCTTCAAGGCAAGGAGCGCTGAACTGGGCCCCGCCGTCTCAAGCACCGCTCCGCTGGGCCCCGCCGTCTCAAGAACCGCTCCGCTGGGCCCCGCCGTCTCAAGCACCGCTGAACTGGGCCCTTCAAGGCAAGGAGCGCTGAACTGGGCCCCGCCGTCTCAGGAACCGCTGAACTGGGCCCTTCAAGGCAAGAACCGCTGGCCCTTTGGCAGACGTGGCAGGGCAGGATCTATCTCGGGCAGGGCTGCAGGATGTCCTCTGGCCAACTTGCCTCCTCCAGTGGCAGTGGGGTCTGTTATGGACTGTATGGACTGTGGCTTTGCTCTCCCCAGGATGGCCCAGTGGGCAGGCCACCCACTGTATGGACTGTATGGACTGTGGCTTTGCTCTCCCCAGGATGGCCCAGTGGGCAGGCCACCCACTGTATGGACTGTGGCTTTGCTCTCCCCAGGATGGCCCAGTGGGCAGGCCACCCACTGTATGGACTGTATGGACTGTGGCTTTGCTCTCCCCAGGATGGCCCAGTGGGCAGGCCACCCACTGTATGGACTGTATGGACTGTGGCTTTGCTCTCCCCAGGATGGCCCAGTGGGCGGGCCACCCACTGTATGGACTGTATGGACTGTGGCTTTGCTCTCCCCAGGATGGGCCAGTGGTCATGGAGTCCCCTCGTGGATCTGGCGTCGTGTACTCAAGTGGCTGAGGTGCCCCCCCTTCCCTTCCCCCTGAGGTGCCTGTCCGATTTTCTTGCTGATGCCCCTGCAGTGTTCTCTCCGTGGAGTTCTTGTCGTGGGACTGGGCCTTGCCCCTTTGCACAGGAACCCTGTGATCCACGGACAGTGGTTGGACTACATTTAGTAGCTGTATATATTTTGTATATAGTTTATTTATTTATTGCGATTACTGGTGTCCATATTTCAATATATCTGCCCGTTTATGATCTCTTCTTTTGGTCTTTGCATTATTTCGGAGGGGGGTGGTTTGTGGGTTGTGACAGTGATCTGTGGGAATGCATTGATGTGTGTGTTGTAGTGGGTGTGGGTGGGTGGGTGTGTGCCGGTAATCTTTTCCCTCCCCTGTGTCGTAGGTGCAGTACTCACCGATGTCTTCCGCGCCGCCGGGCGTGCTCCTGGTATATGAGCAGGAATAGGAGTGCGGGGATGACCTGCAACTCTGGTTCCATGCTGCCGGAATCTCGCGTGGAGTGCGTAGAGGTGAGCGTTTTCCCGTTCGTAGTCTGTTTCCGCCGTGTTCTTATCGGCGGTGCTCCCGCCCCGGAAAATGTGGCAGATTGGTGGGTCGTAATAGGGTGGGCGGTACATTGTCTGCCGCCTGGCTGTTGGCGGGAACCGCCGCGCTGTTTGTTTGTACCGCTGTGGCGGGCGGAGTGTTAAGTTGGCGGGCTGTGTTGGCGGTTCCCGCCAGGGTCAGAATTGCATATTTTAGACCGCCGGCCTGTTGGCGGCTTGGCCGCCGCTTTATCACCGACCGCCAGGGTCAGAATGAGGGCCTAAGAGTCTTACTTCATAGAAAACAATGGAAATGTTGATTTTACACAAAGTACCTGGTTTGTGTAAAAAATAAAGCCACACGGGTGAGCATGCATCGGAAAAGTCAGCGATGGTTCAATTCTTTACTCGCAAGTGAGGCTGTGCATCGTTTATTCTCCAATTGGGTAGGTGATACGTCGTTTTTCTCCCTTACAAGAGAGCAATGCTTCAATTTTCGGAAGGGGAACCTTGGATCCGCACAGGTTCACGATGATTTCGATGCCTAGGAACTATTCATGAGAAATCAGGTCGCAGGGTGTTAGAAAACCGAACAGGGTGGGGTTTGCATCGTTATCAGCTGCCGCAAGCGGTGTTGCATAATTTCTCCAGCCGCGATGCATTGACCTCCGGAGCCGCGATGCAGGTGAAGTGTAGATTTTTGCTGCGAAGAGGGTGGCACATCATTTTTCAGCCACGTTTCAGGTGATGTGTCGAACATTTCACCACACGGTGTTCTTTGCATAGATTTCAGTCCTTGTTTTCCCAGCTTCATCTCTCAAGGGCCACAGGGAATGGATCAGACACCAATTGGCAGGGTAGGAGTCTCAGCAGAGAGTCCAGGTACTGGTAGAGGAAGCAAACTCAGTTCAAGCCCTTGCAGATTCTTCTCAAGTAGGAATGCACAACAAAGTCCAGTCTTAGTCCCCTTTCACAGGCAGAAGCATCAACTGCAGGAGAGCCCAACAAAACACAGTCACAGGCAGGGGCAGCACTTCTCCTCAGCTCTTCAGCTCTTTCCTTGGCAGGGGTTCCTCTTGATCCCAGAAGTAATCCAAAAATGTGGAGTTTTGGGGCCACTGCTTATCCCACTTTCTTCCTTTGAAGTTGGCAGACTTCAAAGGAAAGTCTTTGTTAATCACAAGATCCTGCCTGGCCCAGGCCAGGCCCCAGACTCACACCAGGGGGTTGGAGACTACATTGTGTGAGGGCAATCACAGCCCATTCAGGTGTAAGTAACCACTCCTTCCTCCACTCTTGCTCATATGGCCCATCAGGATATGCAGGCTATCACCAGCTCCCTTTGTGTCACTGTCTAGAGGGGATTCACTAACAGCCCAACTATCAGTCTGACCCAGACAGGGAATCCACAAACATGCAGTGTCCGTTGGTTTATGCAAGAAAATGACCACTTTTTAAAAGTGGCATTTTCAAACAAATAATTTAAAAAACAACTTTACCAAAAGATGTATTTTTAAATTGTGAGTGCAGAGACCCCAAACTCCATAACTCTATCTGGTCTCAAAGGGAAACTTCACTTTAAGAATATTTAAAGGCAGCCTCCATGTTAACCTATGAGAGTGAAAGGCCTTGCAACAGTGAAAACTGAATTTGGTAATATTTCACTGTTAGGACATGTAACGCATATCAGGACATGACCAACCTTTAACATACACTGCACCCTGACCATGGGGCTACCTAGGGCCTACCTTAGGGGTGCCGTACATGTATAAAAAGGAAAGGTTTGTGCCCGGCAAGTGTGTACACTTGCCAGGTCTAATTAGCAGATTAAAACTGCACACACAGACACTGCAGTGGAAGGTCTGAGCCATGTTTACGGGGCTACTCCTGTGGGTGGCACAACCAGTGCCGCAAGTCCACTGGTAGGATTTGTTTTATCAGGACCTGGGCACCTCTAGTGTACTTTACTAGGGACTTACTAGTAATTCAAATATGCCAAGCATGGAAAAGCGAATTACACATACATTTTATACAAGAAGCACTTGCACTTTAGCAGTGGTCAGCAGTAGTAAAGTGTCCAGAGTACCAAAAACAGAGTCCAGCACACAGTTAAAGCATGGGAAGCAGAGACAAAAAGGACAGGGGAGACCCCGCCAAGGATGCCAGGTCTAACAACACCACTTCAGACTAAATTATTTTGATTATATGTCTATATGTGTTCTTAGTTGACCTTGGCATGGTGAAAAGTAGACATTTCACCCAAATAAATGTCACATTAGATGTTGTATCTAGGTCATTAATTGAAGAACTTGATGATGAAAGTTACGGTTTGGCATCATCTGCATTAAAAGGCAGACATGGCAATAATTCTGCATTAATTAGGGAATATGGCAGATTACATTGTCTAACTACTACAGTAACAGGGTCAAAATGACCACAGACTGACCATCTCTGGCTGGCAGTGTAGTTTTAAACTACAAATTTGACCTGTCATAATAACCCCTTTCAACAGGTCTAATCCTTCCTTTTAAATATTAATTAGTCACACCTTAGTTGGCCTTACTGCCCATAAGGCAGGGTGCAGGGTTTAGAAAAGTTGAATATGTAAACGTTTAATGTTGTATGTGTCCTTACAGTGAAAATGCCCTAAATGCTATTTTCACTGAAGCAAGACTGGCTGATTCATATGAAAGCTTTGGAATGCAATATTACATTTAATAATGTCATCTCTGGCTAGGAAACAACTACAAACTACAAATTTCATTCTTGAATAGCCCTCACCCATAGGTTGGTGCCAGGGATAAAAGTGGCACACAATTTCTCCTCCTCAGAACGGGGGGGAGGATGTGGCACAGAGGTCAGAGCAACCGCCTCAGGAACTGGAGACCCTGGTTCAAGACTCAGTGTCGGTGCAACGTCCTGTAATTCTGGCCAAATCACCCAATCTCCCCGTGCCAACCAGACAGCACCCCGAGACCCTCATGGGTGATAAGCTGAGAAGGGCCTATGAGACGGGAATTGCTCTCCCTCCTGTACCCAGGACAAAGACATGGTCTCCAAGAGTCATAAGGCTGACCTCTTATGAATGGTACAGTTATACAACAAGCTGTAAGTGACCTTTCCAGAAGCTCACCAGTTCCAACTGGACCTGCCCTGGACCCTACTGCTGGCCCGTGCTGAAGTGGGTTGTGGCCCCCAAATGCTGTCCCCAAGGTCTTGGACCCTTGGCTGGTGTCAAAATGTACTCCTCCAAACATTTCCTGACACCTGGCACTAAAAAACCTTTTGGCTTCAAGAACCTCTGGAGGACCGGCACCAACCTGCCAAGCCAACCCAGCAATGATGTGTTGCTTCAAAGATTTGGATTGCTGCCGCTCTGAGCTTTTTCAAAGCAGCAAATTTAATTGAGTGGACCTTCTGGAGTTGGTATCCAGCCACGTGGATCCCTCTATGGCTACAAACTTCAGCCTTGCCCCACTAAAAAAATCCAAGTTCCAAAAATGTCAACTTTCTAAAGTGGTATTTTTAAAATCATGATGAGTTTAGGAGCACCAGGACATGTAAAACGTAAAAGCACATGTCTAACCTTCTAATTACACGGCACTCTGCCCTATAGGATACCAAGGATTCCATTAGGGGGTGCTTACTTATAATAAAACGGAAATTTAAGGTTTGGCAATGGGGTTTTAATGCCAAGTCGGCAAGGCAGTTTAAAACTGCATCCAGGCTGAAGTGGCAGTCCTGGGACCTGTTTTAAAGGGCTACTTGAGTGGGTGGCACAATAAGTGCTACAGGCCCATTAGTAGCCTTTGATTTACAAACCCTGGGTATATGGTATACCACTCTACAAGGGACTTACTAGTAAATTAAATATGCCAATTTGGAAGAAACCAAGGTAACCATGTTTTAGGGGAGACACACAAGCACTTTAGCATTGGTTAGCAGTGGTACAGTGCACAGAGCCCTAAGACCAACAAAGATAAGTGCAGCAAAAATAGAGAAGATGCGGCAAAAGGTTTGGGTGAAAACAACTCTAAGGCTAGCGGGTCTAACAGTACTGCGTACATACTTTACACATTGTCTGTAAGTTACGTCTAGTTGCTCTGCACTCTATTTTCCAGGGCAATGAGCTCAGGTTTATTCAATATCTGTAGTGGTTCATCATAACCAGAGGTGTAGTTATTACTTGAAGTGGGTAATGACCCCACCACAAGTAATATCCCATTTCTTACAGTAATGGTATAAACGTATCTTTGATGTACATGGTTCACAAAAGTACTTTGACACAGTTATTGAATTGACATTCTCTGAGCTTCTTCCAAGATTTTGTCTTCATGACATATTTTGGAATGGGAACAAGTGATCTTTCATTATTTAAATATGTAGTAATTTTGAATGGAAACATCATTCTTATGCGGTATTATGTCAAGGGGCTTTCAAACCCTGTGTACAAAAATCAGCATTAACTAAGTGGCAAGTGTTGCATTAATCTAATCAATTGTGTTGAATTTACTAATATAGGTCAAGATATTATGGGAGGTCATTACAACATTGGCGGTATAAGGTGCTTACCGCCGTGCAGAAGACCGCCAATACACCGCCACGGCCGCGGTAGACCACCACAGCTATTATGACACACATTGCGGAATCTGCCGAATTTCAGACACCCACACAATACCGCCACACCAAAGGTCAGCGATAAACATGCAGAAACAAATCCTCCACCTCCACGCCAACAGAAACACGCCCATGCTATTACGACCCATAAATCCACACACATCTACAAAACACAGCCACATTGGACAATTACATATACACACACCTGATACACATACACACACCACTCCCACACACCCAACACAATATAAAACACACACCCACATCACCCACAAACCCCTACGACCACAATTCACGAACGAAGGCCAGAGAGATAGCACAGAACAGACAACCCCATCACACAGAGGCACACAACACCATCACCCACGCAACATCCAAGCACAAAACACCACATACCACTACACTCACCACACTCATCAACACATACACCACCCCACACATCACACACACCACCCCATGTCACGCCAAAGACACCCCCGCTTCTCTGAGGAGGAGCTCAGGGTCATGGTGGAGGAAATCATCCGGGTAGAGCCACAGCTATTTGGCTCACAGGTATAGCACACATCAATAGCCAGGAAGATGGAGCTATGGCAAAGAATAGTCGACAGGGTCAACGCTGTGGGACAGCACCCAAGAAATAGGGAGGACATCAGGAAGAGGTGGAACGACCTACGGGGGAAGGTGCGTTCAACAGTATCCAGGCACCAAATCGCGGTACAGCTGACTGGCGGCGGACCACCACCTCCTCCCCCTCAACTAACAACATGGGAGGAGCAAGTCTTGTCCATCTTGCATCCTGAGGGCCTTGGAGGAGTCGTTGGAGGAACAGACACTGGTAAGTCAAATCTTAACTATCATAACCCCCACTCTACCTGCATGATATCACACATCCCCTCCATCACACCCTCCCCTATCACCCCAAATCCTCACCTATCTACCCATGACACCAACCACCCATCCCAACCCCAAGCCCTGCATGACATAACTAAGCATGGACACCCATCACCAAAGCATGCCCACTGCACAGACCCAGAACACCCCCCAACCATCAGCACACAAGCCCCCCCACAGGAATGCCAGCACTGGGGTTCACGCACACCCAACCATTGCACACCATGAAACACACACATGCAATAATCATGTACTTATACCCCCGCAAGAACCCGAAGGAACGTCACCACACCAGAGGGTCCAGACAACACCACTCCACCCCTAGAAGAGGCCCACAGTGACGACAGCAGCTCTGCCCCACTGGATCTTGATGACCAGCCCAGACCATCGTGGGCCTCGGGACAGTCGGTTCCCCTTGCCCAGCCACAGCCCAACACCGAGCTTCCACCCTCTGGTAACACCAGCACAGCACCCACCCAGCAGGCCCAAACCTCCCTACCCAGGACAGGTCAGTCAGCGGTGTGTCCACCACTACAGGGCACCCAGGCTAACCCACCACCCCAACAACAACAGGGACCTGGGGGCAGTGGTAGTGGGCACACGGTCCAGGGGACGGAGGCCCAGGAAAATAGGGGAACTGGGAGGGCTGCTGTGCGACAGAGGGAGGACAGGCCAAGGGAACCCACTCTCAACGAGGCCCTCTCGTCCATCATGGGAGCATACCACCACTCCCAGGAGACGATGGCCACGGTCCTGTACAAGTTGCAGGAGACCCTGCGTCTGCAGGAGGAACAATATTTGGGGTTCAGGGAGGACCTCAGGACCATCGGCTCCACCCTGGGCACCATCGTAGGGGTGCTGACGGACATTCAAAAGACCTTGAGGGACACCGTGGCACTCCAAGGGGCCCCTGACACTATCCAGGACGACGAACTGCCCACTACCTCCGCCGGCGCTAGTGGACAGGATGCCCCGCCACAGGACCACCACACCAGCACCCCACCCCCTGCAGACAGACAACCACCACGCAAGTGGGCCCTGAGATCCAGGAACAGGACAGAGCAAGATGGCAAGACCCCCGCCAGGAAATAAGACCACCCTGATTGTCCTCCCACTGTCCCACTTTGTTACCCTGCCCAAATCGGAACTGCCCCAGCTCCACTTCCAATGCCCAGATGTGCAATGTACCTGTGAGACTAATAGACTGGACTCTGCCATGGACATTCCTCCACCATCACCCATCACCATTTTACAACCCCCCTTCATTTTTTTGCACTTAAATAAACACCCTTGAAACACCCAAAAAAAATTGAGTCAGTCTATGATTTGTAAATCTGTATTATCAATTACAGTTTCATAATGGGTTACCCATTGGAAGGCTAACATACCTATGTCACACATCACAAGTCCTTCAAGGATGCAAACAGTTGACACGTAGGTTACCACATTTGTGAAACTGAAATGGAAGGGGACAACTCAGTTAACAAATAGTGAGTGAAATGGAGGTACAGGATAGAGGTAGATGTGTGAAAGTCAATGTAATGGTAAAAAATCAAAAGTTCTCACCTGTGTGTCACTGGAAATATTGCTGTATGACTGACTCCCTGTTGTCGTTTTCGTCTTCCTCAGCTTCATCCTCATCACTGTCCACAGGCTCCACAGGCTCCACAGCTGCTACAACACCGTCATCTGGATCATCCTCCTGCAGAAAAGGCACCTGGCGTCGCAATGCCAAGTTATGGAGCATGGAGCAGGCGATGATGATGTCGCACACCTTCTTCGGTGGGTAGAATAGGGATCCACCTGTCATATGGAGGCATCCTGAACCTGGCCTTAAGAAGGCCGAAGGTGCGCTCGATAACCCTCCTAGTCCGCCCATGGGCCTCATTGTAGCGTTCCTCTGCCCTGGTCCTGGGATTCCTCACTGGGGTCAATAGCCAGGAAAGGTTGGGGTAACCAGAGTCCCCCAATAGCCATACACGGTGCCTCTGGAGTTGACCCATCATATCAGGGATGCTGCTATTGCGCAGGATGTAGGCGTCAAGCACAGAGCCAGGGAACATAGCATTTACCTGCAAGATGTACTGGTCTGCCAAACAGACCATCTGGACATTCATCGAATGATAACTCTTCCTGTTCCTGTACACCTGTTCACTCCTGCGGGGGGGACCAGAGCTACATGGGTCCCATCAATGGCACCTATGACGTTCGGGATATGTCCAAGGGCATAGAAGTCACCTTGAACTGTAGGCAAATCCTCCACCTCAGGGAAAATGATGTATCTCCTTACGTGTTTCAGCAGGGCAGACAACACTCTGGACAACACGGTGGAAAACATAGGCTGGGACATCCCTGATGCCATGGCCACTGTTGTCTGAAATGACCCACTTGCAAGGAAATGGAGCACTGACAGCACCTGCACATCAGGGGGGATTCCAGTCGGATGGCGGATTGGTGACATCAGCTCCGGCTGCAACTGGGTACACAGTTCCTGGATTGTGGCACGGTCAAACCTGTAGGTCACGATTAAATGTCGCTCCTCCATTGTCAACAGGTCCACCAGCGGTCGGTACACCGGCGGATTCCGCCATCTTCTCATATGTCCCAGCTGACGGTGCCTACGAAGGACAACAGCGAAGAAACAGTCACTATTCCTCCAGGTATGTACCCACAGTCAAACACAAGACTACACCAGACAATAAACCCTTCCTGTATGTGTGTTGAGTGTAGGCCTCAGTATGTGTGAGGCAGTTGAAAATGAATCCATGTGGGCACCTGAAATGGCGGCTGCCTGACCTCTAAACTGGGACAATGGGATTGTGGGGTAACAGCGCTGGCGTTGCACAACGTCACGGTAGGCGGTCGTAGAGCTCGGCGCAATGCTGCATTGGTTAACATTGGACCCTGTGGGTCCCAGGAGCCAATGAACAGGTGCGCCGGCGGTGATGATGCGCCCCGCCGCGGACGTCACCACCATTTTCTTTCTCTTCAATAACTAGATACCTGACCTTCGACAGGAGAGGACCTACACTGCTAGTGCCTCTGTGACCTCGGTCTGGAAGCGATGATGGCTGCTGCATCTGGGGAAAGGGCCCCTGCCTTCACTTCACAGGAGATGGAGAAACTTGTGGATGGGGTCCTCCCCCAGTACACGCTACTCTACGATCCTCCAGACCAACAGGTTAGTACACAGGGAGCACATTGTAGGGGCTAGGCCTGGGTGGACAGGGCTGGGTGGAAGAGGGAAGGGGGCAGAAGTCATACTACAGTAAAGCATTGAAATAAATGGGCCACATCATCAGATTATGGAGGGGGCCACACACATTGATGGTGCAATTGGTAATGACTGTTCCTCTTCCCTTGTGCATGTCATGTAGGTCAGCGTCCACTAGAAGAGGGACATTTGGCATGCCATCACCAAGTAGTTCGGGACCCTGGGGGCCCACCAGAGACGGGGCACCTACTGCCGGAAGAGATGGGAGGACATTCGCCGCTGCAGCAAGAAGACGGCGGAGGCTCAGCTGGGGATGGCCTCCCAACGTGGGAGGGGTGCCCGTCGTACCATGACCCCCCTGATGTTCCGTATCCTGGCGGTGGCCTACCCAGAGTTGGATGGGCGCTTAAGGACATCACAGCAGACACAAGGGGGTGAGTACAACCTCATTCTGCTGACTTTGCATGCAGTGGAGGTGTCTGGGTGGGGGAGGTGGGCTGTGGGTGTCCCTAGGCCAGGGCGAGTTAGTTAGGCAAGGCCCCTCCGTAATGTAGGCCATGTGGCACTCTACCCCACCTCAGAAAATTAGCAAGTTGAGGTATAGTTGCCCCTGTGGCACCCATGTGCGCAGATTTCAAACATTGCCATGTAGGCCACATCCCTGAAATTGCATGTGCAGATGGCAGGAGCGCGGCGTTGTGCATGGGGCTGCTGCATCTGTCTTGTCCGCCAACGGTAGCGGTATGCCATGCACTAAAACTCTCTTTCTTCTGTCTCCCCCCCTTTTCCTGCTCTCCCTGTCCTTTTGTACATCAGCATCAACAGGCAGAGGTACAGTGGCACCGGAGCACGAGGGAGCTGCATCCCACATGGCCATGGAGGGCCACACCACAGACTCTGAATGCACCAGTGGGACGGAGGGCAAGGGGAGCTTCAAGTCGGCCACCGGATCACCAACCAGCGACACGGACTCGTCCGACGATGGGAGCTCCCTTGTGGTGGCGACACCATCTGTGCCCCCCACTTCTACAGGTACAGCCGCCACCTTCCCTACCAGCACCGCCCTCCCAGCAGCCCCTCAGCGTTCGCCCCGTGCCCGCTCACCCAGGAGGGTGGGCATCACCTTCGCCCCAAGCACCTCAGGCCCTGCCCCAGTCCCCCCTGCTGCCCTCAGTGAGGAGGCCATTGACCTCCTCAGGTCACTCACTGTTGGGCAGTCTACCATTGTGAATGCCATCCAGGGTGTAGAACGAGAGTTGCAACACAGTAATGCATTCCTGGAGGGCATTCATTCTGGTCAGGCTGTCCTTCAGCGAACCCTGCAATCTCTGGCCTCAGCACTGATGGCAGCCATTGTCCCTGTGTCTAGCCTCCCCCCTTCAACTTCCTCCACCCAGACCCAATCCCCTGTACCCCAGCCCATCCCAAGCACACCTACAGACCAGCATGCACACAAGTCAACACACACAAGTAGCTCAAGCAAACATTGGCACAACACACACCACAGGCACTCACACAAGCATCACACACATACGGATACAGCAACATCCACTGTCTCCACTGTGTCCCCCTCCTCTTCTTCTCCCTCCTCCCTCCAAGTCTCTTCTACACACACACCTGCATGCACCACATCTACAGGCACTAGGACTCGCACCAGGACACCCAGCACCACAAGCCGCTCACCTGCACTCACCACCTCCACTGCCATTTACACGTCCCCTGTGTCCTCTCCCAGTGTGTCTCTAACGCCCCATCCCAAAGTACACAAACGCCGGCAATCACTCACCCAACATCCATCCACCTCACGACAGCCTCCACTACCTGCACCTGCACCCAAAACAGCTAAAGTGACACCTCCTACAACCACCTCCTCTTCCTCCACTCCCAGACCCCCTCCAGCTACCCATCCCAGTGTCCGTCAGAAACTGTCCGTCTGTCAAATTGACCTTTTTGCCCCCACCCCCCCTCCAATTCATCAGTCCTGTCGTAGCGCCTCAGCCAAAAAGCCTCTAGTACCAGTTGTGCGTGTTCCAGGTTTTTGGAGTGCACCGTCCACCAGGGCAGGCAGTAGGACCCGGAGCCAAGGCACTGGCAGCCCACCCCCTGTAAAGGCTCCGAAATTGGAGAGTGGACGATGGGACCGTGTCAAGACTCCTGGTGGGACAACAAGTGAAATGGGATCGAAGGCGATTGGTGAGTCAGCTGTAACTCCAAAAAAGGTGGGGAAGGTCCAGAGGAAGTCTGCCCAGCCTGTTGTGAGTGTCACGGCGGAGAAGTGCGCCATCTTTTCCGGCGGTCCAGACACAACCGCCAGCACCGTCGTCACTGGTCCAGAGACCACCGCCAGAGTCACAGACCAAGAGGGCTCAAGTATCATCACTGGTCCAGAGAGCACCGCCAGAGTCACAGCCCAGGAGGGCTCAAGTATTGTCACTGGTCCAGAGACCACCGCCAGAGTCACAGCCCAGGAGGGCTCAAGTATCGTCACTGGTCCAGAGAGCACCGCCAGAGTCACAGCCCAGGAGGGCACAAGTATCGTCACTGGTCCAGAGAGCACCGCCAGAGTCACAGCCCAGGAGGGCTCAAGTATCGTCACTGGTCCAGAGACCACCGCCAGAGTCACAGCCCAGGAGGGCTCAAGTATCGTCACTGGTCCAGAGAGCACCGCCAGAGTCACAGCCCAGGAGGGCTCAAGTATCGTCACTGGTCCAGAGACCACCGCCAGAGTCACAGCCCAGGAGGGCACAAGTATCGTCACTGGTCCAGAGAGCACCGCCAGAGTCACAGCCCAGGAGGGCACAAGTATCGTCACTGGTCCAGAGAGCACCACCAGAGTCACAGCCCAGGAGGGCACAAGTATCGTCACTGGTCCAGAGAGCACCTCTGGCCCAGGAGGGCTCAAGTATCGTCACTGGTCCAGAGACCACCGCCAGAGTCACAGCCCAGGAGGGCACAAGTATCGTCACTGGTCCAGAGAGCACTGCCGGAGTCACAGCCCAGGCGGGCCAGGATGCCACAGCCCCGCTGGGCAATGATGGAACGTCATGCCACACACCAATGTCCAGTGTGGAAATCGTCATGCCACACACCAATGTCCAGTATGGAGATCGTCATGCCACACACCAATGTCCAATGTAGAAATCGTCATGCCACACACCAATGTCCAGTGTGGAAATCGTCATGCCACACTCCAATGTAGAAATCGTCATGCCACACACCAATGTCCGTACCAGAACCGCCATGTCATAGCACCGCTGAACAGGGCAAAGACCGCCATATCATAGCACCGCTGAAGAGGGCAAAGACCGCCATGTCATAGCACCGCTGAAGAGGGCAAAGACCGCCATGTCAAAGCACCGCTGAAGAGGGCAAAGACCGCCATGTCATAGCACCGCTGAACAGGGCAAAGACCGCCATGTCATAGCACCGCTGAAGAGGGCAAAGACCGCCATGTCATAGCACCGCTGAACAGGGCAAAGACCGCCATGTCATAGCACCGCTGAACAGTCCTGAACCGCCATGTCAAAGCACCGCTGAGCAGGGCAAGGACAGCCATGTCAAAGCACCGCTGAACAGGGCAAGGACCGCCATGTCATAGCACCGCTGAAGAGGGCAAAGACCGCCATGTCAAAGCACCGCTGAACAGGGCAAAGACCCCCATGTCATAGCACCGCTGAAGAGGGCAAAGACCGCCATGTCATAGCACCGCTGAAGAGGGCAATGCACCGGGTAGGAATGAATGGCCCACCACATCAGGCATCCTTATCCCATGTGCAGCTGGGACAGTGACAGGACACTACCTTTCACGGGGAGACTCATCCAGCCTGGGCACCAGTCACCCCCCAGTACCAGTATGGAGCTGCATCAACTTGAGAGACTGTGGCTTTGCACTCCCCAGGATGGCACAGTGGGCAAACCACCCACTGTAGAGACTTGAGAGACTGTGGCTTTGCACTCCCCAGGATGGCACAGTGGGCAAACCACCCACTGTAGTGACTTGAGAGACTGTGGCTTTGCCCTCCTCAGGATGGCACAGTGGGAAAACCACCCACTGTAGTGACTTGAGAGACTGTGGCTTTGCACTCCACATGATGGCACAGTGGGCAAACCACCCACTGTAGAGACTTGAGAGACTGTGGCTTTGCACTCCCCCGGATGGCACAGTGGGCAAACCACCCACTGTAGTGACTTGAGTGATTGTGGCTTTGCACTCCCCAGGATACATCAATGGGCATGGAGCCCCGTCGTGGATCTGGCTTTGCATTCATCTGGCTGAGGTGCCCCCCCTTCTCTTCCCCCTAAGGTGCCTGTAGTGTTTCTATCTGATGCCCTGGCAGTGCTCTCTCCGATTTTGGTCAGGTATCTATTGTGGGCCTCGCCCATGCATTTTTGGACTGTTTGTGCACGGACATTGTTGTGTACATATCTGCACTACTTCTCGGATTGTATATATGTAAATAAGAGTGATTTTATAATACATATATTTGTATATTTTTGTATGACATGTATATTATCACATTACAAAGTTTGACCGAAATTCGTATTGTCTTTGCATTCTTCCGGGGGAATTGTGGGTTGCTACTGTGATTTTTGAGCTGCATTGGTGTGTATGTTGTACTATGCGGGGGTGGGGGTGTTTGGTGGGTGCCCCCCTAACTTTTGCCTCCCCCTCCCCCGTGTCGTAGGTGCTGTACTCACCGGTATCTTCTGCGCCTACGTCGCTGTTGGTCGTGAAGGAGCAGAAAGACAAGGGCAGGTAGTATTTGGAATTCCGGGTCCATGGAGTCGTCGTTCCTCGTGGGATGTGTAGAAGGTGAGCGTTTTCCCATAGCAATAGCTGTTTCCGCCGTGTTTTTATCCACGGTGAATCCGCCCCGGAAAAGGTGGCAGATTGGCCTGTTGTGATACTGTGGGCGCTACATTGTCTTCCGCCTGTCTGTTGGTGGTGACCACCGCGCTGCTTGTCTGTACCGCCGTGGTGGGTGAAGTGTTAAAGTGGCTGTCTTTGTTGGCGGTTTCCGCCAGGGTCATAATTCCCTTTTTTTGTCCGTCTGACTGTTTGCGGTATTAACGCATCTTTAACACCGTCCGCCAGGGTTGTAATGACCACCTATGTTTTTGCAAAACTTGTTTTGAATTACGCAACTGCCCTAGTTGTCCTTTTTATAACGAGGGAGGAGAGGAAAACTAGGGCACTGACAATTACGATAAGAGTTTAAGTAATTAGAGAGAGGAACAAAAGGAAGTCCACTTTGATCTCATGTATTCTTTTATTGCAAGTGCTATATGTATCCTATCAGACCATTCTTTTCAATCAACTTTTGTGTAAATTTCCATCTACCACTTAAGTAATAACTGTATCAAATAGTATCATCACTCGTATAAACCATGTGAAGAGAGACTGGCTATAGCAGTATAACAAAAGTAGTTCTACTATGTAAAAAGGTGGACTGAATATTTTAGTCCCATATTGTTCTAAATATGATCTCTATCATTGAAACGCTTGATTAGAACTAGCTCTTGGAGAGTGGTCATATGTTTTTAGACATCAACTGCTTTTATCTTTGCTAGGTCATAAGAGCATCAGATAGTCTTAAGGAAGTAAACACTCTACAACATAGTACATACTCAGAAGGTTATATAATTACCAAAGCCAAGCTGCTTTCTATGGATGAGCCCTCCTGACACAATAACCTATGTACCGAGGATTCTATAATATTCCTCACATAGAAACTAATATAATAATGAATACATAATCATGTGCTGCTATCATTCCACTATTACTAAACACATAGATGTGAGACGTAACAACCATATGTCAGTCTTCTTCTGAACAGAAATGCAATGTTGAGAGCATTCTACACAAAAACTGTAGTAAGAGATAAACACAACACATACCTGGGACCCAAACAAATATATTAAAGCAACCTGCAGATATTAGTGCCATCTCCGCTAAGTGCCACACACGAACGTAACAAATCTAAGGGACGGGAAAACGAGCCACTTGAAAGGACTTTTCTGCTTTAAATATTTGATTAGTTACATTGGACAGCAATCGAACTCTAATAGAAGGAATCAACAAACACAATTTATAGTTGCGTTTTAATAAGCGTTTGCAGCAAACATAGTAAGCACCGAGTACTTAAGGATTACGAGGCATATGTAATAAAACAGTGGTGACACAATCAGTCACAATTTGAGACCAACATTTGTAACCACTGAGTTATGTTCCTTAATTAAGTTACAAAAATTAATGATTTCGACGAATCGCACAATGGCCTGCCTAATGAGCACTCATTAGGCAGGTAGCACTAGCAAATTATGACTCCCACTTTTTGGCACCAAAAACAAGCATGATGACCCGCATGGGACTTAGCATTTCAAAAATGAAACTTTTTTTTAGGAAATACACATTTGCTTAAAGGAAATAGGACTTCTTTGAAAAATAAAACGTTTTCAGTTTTGAAATACTTGATTGAGAATAAGGAGTCATTCCATTAAAAGAAATCGAATCCTGTAGGATGCACTGTAAGAGATATCAGGGCCCTTTTTACACATAGGATGCACTTTACCTGTTTGCGCCCTGGTGCGCCCTTAAATTGGTGTACTGTCTGCAAACAGGGAAAGTGCACTCTATTAGAGAGAATGTGTTGCCCTCAGGGCAGCTGCAAACTTCTGCAGGCAGTGCAATCAAATGAAATATGGAGTGACTACTTCAAAGCCACCATGTGTTTCACTGTGCAGGCTGCAACTTGCCTGCACTTCAAGGATGGATTAGAGATCCTGTTGCAGGCAGGTGCGGCAAATGAATACACGCACCTGCAAGGGAATGTCTGAGGCGTCCATGAGATTCATTCACCCCTTCCAATAGGCTGACATCAGGTGGTGGGTGCACGGATAGTGTGCCATCTTTTTGGAACACACTTTCAGTGTGCCTCCTGACTGCTTCTTTACGACCATGTCCATAACACGGTGCGAAAGCAGAGGCTAAGAGATTCCCTGATTTTCATGGGGCCATGCCCCCATGCAAAAGAGGGAATGCCCTATTCAGATGTCTTTGGTGTTACATGTGTGCCAGCGCTGTCAAATTATACAAAAGGGGCTGCACAAGCATCTGTAGCCCCTTCTGTAATAACGAAGTGCCACAGGGGGAGCACAAAGTGGGCACAAACCGGTGCACCTTCTGTAACATGGCCCCTGATCTTTAATATTATTACACGTGCATAGAAGCCAAAATCATCTCAGTGTTTAGTTGGTGGGACAGTCTGGATGGCAGTGACAATGCATACTCACTATTCATACTTTTCCTATTTACGTGCTTATTTATCTTCAGGAAGAAGCCTATCTCCTGATGATTACTGTCTCATTCCAACCCACTCACAATGTGCCTCTCCTCTCTTACTCTGTCCTTCACTCCTTCTCCATCCCATCTCTGCCCAACTGTGCCTTGATTGACCAAAACATTAATTGTAGGTGATGCAGCAAATGTAAAAACAGACCAGATGAAACACTGTGTGGAACAAAGGTGAAGGGAAATTTAGTAAATATGAAGGAAAGTACGATTAATATACAAAATAATTTCTTTGAGTTTTGACAGTGAATTACACTTTGCACAAAATATTAAGCAAATGTGAATAATAATTGTGTATTCTATTAAGTGACAGTTTTGCCTTCGAAAGTATCCTCAGGTCCCCTGATAACGTCCGAGGGACTGCCTCCTCCTCAGTCACAACTCCTGTGAATGTGGTTGGTATTTATTCAAAATAAAATAAAGTGAATATGAAAGGCACTCGAAAGCGGAAAAGGAAATAACTTACGCCAGAAACCGGAGGTCATTCTTAGGATTAATTACATTTTATAAGATATTAACTAGTATTAACTGCATGTTACAGAAATACCCATTATTATTAGCTAACCCCAAGTTTTGAATTAACCAGAAAACAAAGAGGTTTGTGAGAACGTTTCTTTCGTAAAAGCAAACTTTCCGAGAGGATGCCAAGACTCAGGAATGTAATTATTCTGCAGTAACTGCTAGTTCTTCGGTAGATTGCTACTTAGAATTGTGGCGGTGAAAATAAAGTTTCTTGCCAAACATAGATAGCCTAAAAGATCTGCATTTGAAATCATAGGTCAATGAAGTGATGAATTCCCAGAACATACATTCGGCAGAAGGAAGCTCTTTCCATGCATGGCAGTTCGTATCAGGCACTGGTGCGTTGGGGTAAGTTGTTATAAAACCCTCATTTCAAATCCTGCTTGAAACTTAGTAAAAAGAACTGGTAAATAAATACTGAAATGTGGGCATAGGAAGAAATACATAGGAAAGAAACATGCACATAGATGTCTAGGAAAGGAAACGTGTCAAAGTCTCAATACAGTAACTCCCTTCTAATTGTAAAACATACATTTTTCATATTAAAATTTAAATAGTTAGATTTTAAATACTATAGCTTTGAAAGTGAACAGGATTCTGACCAGTCTCTTGGCCTTCAGAGTAGTTGAGCAATCATCTGAAGTTTGGCATTGCCTCCTCTGGAAGTTTGTTCAACGCTTCTTCAGAATGCCGCCACCCGACTTCACATACATACATGCATTTTTATCTCGGTGTGACTGACAGCCTATGTGTATTCCAGCCACTACCGACATTCAGAACAATCACATCTTCCTTGCCTTCCACAACCTATAGGGCACCAAGAAACGGAGGTTACCTTTTCTAATATATAATTTCTCCTCTGGTAACATGGACAGGCAGCTCGGATACAGAATCCTTATCTCCTCTTCTGTTTATGTTCTGGATAGCATCTGTGTTGTCCTACACACTACCCGACTTCACAACATTCACCCACTTCTACTTCTTTAAGAAAGAGTACTACTCTTTCACATAACCCTTTGAAGTGAGGTGTATTAGCATTTGAACAGATTTACACACAAGATCACGGCTATGATGCTCTTCAACAGATCTATCTATTTTAACCAATCCATATTGCACTTAGTACTAATAATATTTACTGACATTTAAAATGTCTGGCAGAAACCTATCTTAAATGTATTTCTATCACTGTTTAAATCTAAAATTACCATGTAACCTACATCGACCCACCTTGCAAGCAACTGCACTAATTTGGGCAATATATTCATTGTTTTAACAATAAAAATGAAAAAAATGAAATGCTACACACTCTTGTAATTGCGCTTCGTAATACATTGACCAAAGATGAGAAATCTATCTCTAGTCGTAGGAATAATCTCGTTTAAAAGTTATCAATCGGTGATCAATTTTGTCAAGTGCAAAACAAGTCCTGCAATGACAGTAGATGATTATTAAGAACGGGCTATACTACTTGTTCCAATGGTTAATATCAGGATTTTAAAAACATGAAAGTCCTGGAGCTTAGCCAAAGTTAGAAAAAAAATACTTCTATATTTGTGAATAAGAAGATACATAGCAAACAACATTGTGACATACAATTAAAAAGTTATAATGGATTAGTTTTAACGAAAGACGAAATTAGAATTTGTTGTCCTTTGCACAGTCACTTAGGCGTCTGTAATAATGCAATATCATTTAATACCAAAAAATTGCTTGCTCCGCCCATAATCTGAATACACAAAAAAACGATTTCGTCTACTGTGACATCAGGTACGTAATTGTAGCGGAGCACAGCAATACATGAGTGAATTACCAGTGCCACGGTCTTGCCGCTATTCATTTTATACACTCGCATAAAAGCATATCCCTGATGATTTGAAAGGCGACAGGAACATTCACCAGGTTTGCTGCTAAACAGAAGTCAATGCCAAACGAGTATACTTTCATGTTAGTAATGTTTTTATTAAAGCAGTAAAATTGGCAGCTGACCTTGCCGTATTGGGAAGCGGCTCGATAACTACTTTGAAAAGCATTGGCGTTACACGGCAGCTTCATGTTCTTAAACGTGGCTCTACTATCTCACCATTGACCACCACTCTCTCTGTTATTGGGAGGAAGGAGCAAGAACGTCGTTCACTCCTGAAAAGTCACCAGTACAACATGCTGGTTCCCTTCTATCGGACCTCTACAACACTTTATATTCCGGCAAACCAAAATGTATTGATTATCGATGATTAAAAAAAAAAAAAAAATGAATATGTGATCATTTTCTCTTCGTTGCGGTGGCGTAGATCTAGTAAACCTACCTAATATTTCAATAAATTTATAGCTTTTTAGGGTCGAGCGCGTGCAAGGACTCTTGCCCCTGTTGTCATCTCTGTGGGCTTTTAACCACGCCCATGTCACACCCATCAGTTTGGATGGTTCGTGGGCTTGCCTTATAAAATCCGCTTAATTTCATTAGTGAAAGGCATGCATACCTTATACCTTTTCTGGAGTTTAGCCCTCCTCTACAGCACCGGTAAACTACTGAAAACATAGACGCTCTAAGTTTTTCGAATGGCTTCTGCACTACTTTTTGTTTTTGTTTCCTATGCAGCGCGATCTCACTGGGCAGTAGTTTAGCCCTTCGCATGACATCGACCCTGTTACATTTATAATTCTACTTTTGCTGGTTACATGGATAATTGCACATTTATCGATACATTTCACTGCGAGAAAACTTCTGTTTCTTTTTCTGTGTTCTTCACGCTCGTGGCGACTGTCGGCTCACATATGTGAAACTGTTTTACTTTTCATTATCAGTTTATGTGGCAAGAAAAGTCCTGTTAGGAGTTTACAACACTAATAGCTTTAACTCGAGCAAATGAGAGACCCATAGCATTGCAAATGCTTGTTGAAATTTCGGTTCAGGTTCTGTGCCTTGAATTGGATGCATATCTACATACATTTAGAAACTTCCCTTATTGTAAATTGGTCTTGTTATCTCTAAGACTCTATGGGGCATATTTACTAGCTCCAGTGCCACCAAAACGTCACTTTTTGTGAAGCTCCAGTGGTGCAGTCCACTGCGCCATATTTACAAGGCGGTACTAAGCCATTTTTTGTGGCTTAACGCAGCCTTGTACATTTGGGCCCCTCTGATGCAGTTTTCTGTGGTAGAGGGGCGTGAAATGGATGTTGCTGTGGACGTTCCACCACAAAACCCATTGCTTTTGTTGCTGCCCCAGATTTACAAGAAATCATAAATCTGAGGCAGTGCCAAAAACTAACTCCACCCCAGGGAAGGGGTTAGCATAGCACAACAAGGAGAAATACTTTTATTTCTCCTTGTTTTTACTTTGTCCATGTGTGCTGCATTCTGCAGCACACATAGAAAGAGCAAAACGTAATGAATGATCGTTTATGTACAGGAATGAGTCCTTTCCTGCACATAAGCAATCATTCAATAATTACCATTTGCTACTTCTAGGTGTGCAGCATTCTCCAGCACACATAAAAGTGCCAAATCGTCATTATAGATTGTTTATGTGCAGGAAGGGCCATCTTTCTGCGCATAAAGAATCATTCCTTTAAATGCAGATTCTCTTGCACTTTCGTGCAAGGATGCCTGTGTCAGCAGCTAATTTAACACCAGCGCTAGGGAAAATGCAGGTGTGTGCTCTATTTTTGTAAATACAGTGCATTCCTGCGTTTCATAACTGACGCAGCGTAGCGCTGCAAATGTTTACGCAGCACTGCACTGCACCATTTCCTTGTAAATCGGGCCCAACATATCTCAAAGAAAGCCATTTGAGGTATGCTGAGTGAGCCATGTACACTTGCTATCAAGCATGAAACTAGAAACAGATCCCTAGGACATATCTACAACAAAGTGGCACATCGTTCCAGATACACCACTTTTCTTGTGTCGCCCCTGCCCCGTCTAACAAAACCATGATTGCGCATATTTACAATATGGTGCACCATGGTGTTCTTTAGGACAATACCATCAAAATTATTGACTCTATTGTGGCATCCCTGTGTCGGAATGCCCTGATGCAGACATAATGTGGCACAAGGGGTTCCAAAGTGGCACAATACGGCGCAGGGGAAAAGCCACCTTAGCGCCGCCTTAGCCTAAAAAAAAATGATGGCACAAGGTGGCACTAGGGGCTTGTAAATATGCCCCTTTGTATTCAGCTCTGACCATATTCCAATGGCCCACTTGATATTGAGTTACTTCTAGTACTTTGAATACTGGACGATTTTACTATACTAAGGTTTGCACATTAGAAAAAGTGTTTTACCAGTTGCAAACCTTCAGATTTACAGAATCAGAGGGTTTTGCGACCACTAAAACACTTTGCACACCAGCCATCTGGTTTAGTATTGGGGAGAAATCTCCATGTGATAAAGAACAAGCTTATACAATTGGCATGTGGGAAGTTGCAAAGTCAAGTTGCTTCATTGTGAAATTAGGGCAGGTCAGCTGCCTTTCGCCGCAGTGTGAAATCGTGTCTGCTTCCGCCAGGGGCATGAGAGGGGCGGAGGGATGGAGAGCTGTTGCTCAGCTGCAGTACCAAACCAGATTCCCCCATCTTTGGCATATTGCCCTGGCCCACCCTAAGCTCTATGTGCCATCCTCAACCTCACTCGGCAAAGTTCCTTTCTGCTTTCTCTCGCCTGGTGTAATTGTTAGGCCACCACACCAATTCAAGTCACAGCCCGCATCCTACACCCACCCACATCTACTCAGTGAAGTCAGACAAAATCGGAAATCCTCCAAAATTTGACAAAGATCATGAGCAAATGATTTATCTTCATGTCCCTCTATAAGCAGCGGTAGACTTTTTTTGTAAAATATGTACAGGATAGAGTTATTACAATTTTATCAGTACTCAATGAGACAGAATGTTACCAAAAAGATTAATTGGAGTTCCTGCAACACAGAGCCATGAAGAAGCTCTACATCATCAAATGACACCAGACAACTGCTGCTGTAATCCACAAGGAGCAGCTTTGGAGACTCAGCAGCCCCATCCAAGGAGATGGCCTACTGTCTAAAAGTGGCCCAGAAAAACTGAGAGAGCTAAACCACAGATTAGGCATAACAGAGGTTGTGAAATGTTGACTTTCATTGAAAAAGGAAATGGACTATGGCGATCATTATGAACATGGTGGTAAAACCCGTTCCCCGCCGTGGTGACGCTGAACAGAATCCGCCATTGGCGGTGAACAGAAACCCGCCATATAAAGATGCAAAAATCTGAAACCCTCAAAAAAGTCCCAGCTACCAGTCACCGCTAGGACCTTGTTGGCTGAAATGCAGTACATTCCACCCTGCCACCGCCGAGCACACAAACTCCCTGCCCTCCAAATAATGATACACAAATCACCTAAGCGGTCAGTGGAAGTCGAACGACCATTGGTGATTCAGACTGCCACGGCCAGCAATGGGACCCAACAGTAAAAACTGTGGCAAGTTTGAAACCCACACACTTAACACACATCCATAACACTATAAAACACTCACAGACACACCCCATAATCCTTTGCAATGCCAATAAGACAACTGAGATTGAGAACTCCACAAACAGACACTGAACGCCACAATACATGAATCACACACCCAACCACACAACAGCACCCTAACCTAGATCCACACAACACTCCACTCACAACACACACCATGGCACCCCCCAAACACCCATGCTTCACAGAAAGTGAGCTAAGGGCCCTGGTGGAAGAGATACTGAAGGTCGAGCCACAATTATTAGGGCACAGGTCCAGCACACACCCATCACAAGGAAGATGGAGTTATAGCAGACCATTGTCAACAAGGTCAATCCAGTGGAACACCGTTCATGAATGAGGGATGACATCTGCAAGAGATGGAATGACCTGCGCGGGAAGGTGAGGTCCATGACATCCCAGCACAACATTGCAGTCCAGAAGACGGTGGGAGGACCTCCACCAACACTAACCGACTACACTGACTGGGAGGAAAAGGTACTGGCCATCCTGCACCGTGAGGGCCTCACTGGACTCACTGGAGGAATGGACTCGAGTAAGTCATCTACAATTACCCCTTATCCTCCACATCTGTAATGCATGCACCACCCCACCCCTCAACATCCACCAGGACCACTACCCCACCCAGGCCACAATCACTACATCCAGTCACCCTGCATGCCCACAAACCCACTAACAGGCCGACATCCCTCCCCCTGTGCACAGCCACCCACCCCTGCAAGGAATCACAAAGGTACTACACCACCCACAATGCACCTCCAGATCCTAAGCAAAATGCAATGGCAACCTCACAAAGGCACCCTGCATGGCCCAAAAGTGGAAAACCTGCACAAAACATCCCAGCCCTGTGCACCCCATCCGATTTTGCAACTGTAACAGACATGTCCATTTCCCCCAACAGGCACCACCAGCCATGCCACCCTGACGGACAGGATAAGGAGTGGCAGTGCCCCACATGGAGACAGAGGCACCACCCAGGACACTGGAGAGGGAACCCTGGACAGTGAGTAATATCCTGGCCCCTCGCACAGTCTTGGACTATCACCATCCAGCAGCCCCACCCAGGACACCACTGACACCCCTATCACCCAGCCACCAACATGAGGCCAGGGCAACCGGCCCCACACCTGTTTATCCAGGCCACAGACTGGTGGAACACAAGGACAGAGGCCACAGTCACCACCTACCAACAGGCAGGAAGACGATGGCCCCAGTACAAGTGGTACCACCAGACCAGTGCAGGGGACACAGGCACAGGGTGCTAGGCCCAGTGGGAGGGCATCAGTGGCCCAGGGGGGAGGCCACAGGATGGATGCTGCAGCCTAGGACGTGATCTCGAAAGGTCCTGGAGTCATACCGCCATACCCAGGACAGATTGGCCCAGATTGTTGCCACCCTGGAGCAGAGGCAAAGGCTGCAGAGAGCCCAACACCAAGAGACCATGGAGCAGTGGAAACTGCACAATGCCACCATGGCCACAATAGCAGGTGTGCTACTGCACCTTGCCCCAACGCAGCCTGAGACCCCCACAGACCAGGAAGCCCCCACTACAGGCCAAGATACAGACCGGCCAACAACAGCAGCAGCAGCAACTGGACTTGTGCCACCATCTCAGGACCCACAGGAAACCTGCACCCCAACCCGTTATGGCCAACACCAGACACCCAAACGGTCCTTCAGGCCCAGATATGGCACTGGAACACCTGTTAAGGCCAAGGCCCCCTCTAAGAAGTGACTCTGACAAGAACTGTCCTCCAAGTGTGCCACTGAACCACCGTCCACACCGTGTAATAACAACCCCAAAAACTGTAAATAACAGATGGACATACCGCCACTGCCAACAAACGCTGAGATCATTTAGCCAATATGGACATCCACCAGTAGCCCACTCCATTCACTGTAAAGTGCACAATGGCATCCCTGACACCAAATAAAACCCCTGTTCACCAATGTAAATGTCCCCTGTCATTATGTTGAATCAAATGGAAGTGTGGATGCAATTGTCTTTGAAATCATTTTTTCATATCTTAATTGCAGGAATGACACCCCACACATAACATGTGGTTCTGCCAACAGAATTATCAAACAAGTTGTCCATAATGTCACATGTCCCATGCAAACCTGGTCACAGTGACAATGTCTATAGACCCAACAACCCCATAGAGGATAAGGCATACTGACAGTATGCTGCACAGACAGCAACATCATCAAATAGTCCCACAAAGTTACTAGAAGTAAAATTTAATCAATTGGTTCTTGGGGTGTACATCTTCCCTTTCCCCATCATCACCATCACTCTCATCCCCTCTCTGAGGAAGCTGGTCTGGATATACAGCTCCCTCCTCCTCCAAGAGGGGACTAGATTTCCTCACAGCCACGATGTGCAGCATGCAGCAGGCCACCACTATTCTACACACCTTTTGAGGCTCATAGGCCAGGGATCCCCCAGAGATATGGAGGCAACGGAATCTAGCCTCAGGAGACCTATTGTGCACTCTATCACCATCCTAGTACGACTATGGGCCTCAGTGTAATTCCTCTCTGCATCTGTCCTAGGATTCCTCACTGGTGTCAGGAGCCAACGCATGTTGGGGTAGCCAGAATCACCTGAAAAAGGGGGCAAAACAGGACTGTCACTGACAACCCTCAGTTGCAGACAGCCTGGCTATCTGCGATGTGCCAAAAAGTGTCAGACACACTTACCTTTGATCCATCCTCTGTCTCCTTGTAGTTGTTCCATCATGTGTGGCACACTGCTGTTCCTCAGCACAAAGGAATCATGGACTGATTCAGGGAACATGGCATTCACATGTGAGATGTACTCGTCTGCAGTACACACCAATTGAATGTTCATGGAGTGAAAGTTCTTCCTGTTTCTGTACACCTGTTCACTTACTCTTGGGGGATGAGAGCTATATGAGTTCCATCGATGGCACCTATCACATGGGGAATGTTAGCAGAGGCATAGAAGTCTGACTTGATGGCAGGGAGGTCAGCACTTTGGGGAAACCTCACATGGGACTGCAGGTGTCGTACAAATGCATTCAGGAATCTGGACAGTATAATGCTAAACATTGGCTGTGAAAAACCTGAAAATCCAGAAATGTTGTAGTGGAAGTGACCTCATACCACTAGCGTTTGTCCTAGTAGTGTAAGGCGGTGTTTACCACCGTGTGACCATTCATTGGTTAACATGGTTGTCAATAGGGATTATTAGAGTATCATGACCGCCACCCGTGGTGACCGTGCACACTGCTGTGGAGCGTACGCCATCTCGTCTCCCAAACTTCACTTGACTCCCCGATTACGTGCATGCAGATACTCCACTGAGTGTGCTGCTGTGTCCTGCCTCCGGTCGTGGAAATGGCACGAGTGGCAGGGGAAAGGGCCTCGCCCTTCACCAGTGAGGAACTGGACAAGCTCGTGGACAGGGTCCTGCCCCTGTACGCCAAGCTCTACGGTCGACCAGAGGTACAGGTGAGTAGGTGGATTGGGGGGCATGAATGTGTGTAATGGTGGTAGATGGCTGTAAACATGTGTGCACATTTGACACTGTACAGTCGTGGGATTCATGACATGCTGCATTTGTGGGATCCTGTTATGCTGTTGTGAGTGTCCGTTCTATAGGGGACGTATGGCCAGCTGTGTGTAATGGGCATAGTCTGACCTCTGTGTTCCTTTTTCTGTGTGTCCCATATGGGTCAGCGCCCATCACAAGAGGGGACTCTGGCATGCCATCGCCAGGGAGGTGCAGACCCTGGAAGTCTACAACCGGTGGAGCAACCACTGCAGGAAGCGATGGGAGGACCTGCAGCGCTGGGCGAGGAAGACCTGCGAGGCCCAGATGGGGAAGTCCTTCCAATGAGGAAGGTGCGCCCATCGAGCCCTGACCCCCCTAATGCACTGCACTCTGGCGATGGCGTATCCGGACCTGGATAGGCGCTTGAAGGCTGCACAGCAGACACAAGGGGGTGAGTACAGAAACCATTGTATGCCTCCTTGATGGATGTGTGAGTGTGCTGTGGTATGTATGCTGTCTAGTGGCAGGGACTCTGACTGATGTCCTTTTACATAATGGCCCCTGTGGAGAGTTGGGTTGTAAGGGTCAGGTCTGCAGTACTTCAGGTCCTTCAGTGATGTAGGGAATGGCTGTAGAGCAGGGTTGTGGCCACTAGTCAGGGGCATAGCCATGTGTATAGCGGTAGGTGCTGCATGGTGGAATATTTGCAGGGTGGGTGTATGTGTGAACCAGTTATGTACCTACATTCAGCTATTTACTAGTGTTTCTCCTGTTTTGTCTCCCCATCCCTGTTCTCTTGTGTTGTCTGTGTACATCAGCATCATCTGACGAGGGAGCTGAGGCACTGGCGAGTGGGGATGCAGCAGATCATGTTTCCACGGGGGCAGAGTCGAGCGATGCCAAGGGGACCAGTGGGTTGGAGGGCAAGTGGAGTACCACGGGAATGGCAACTTTCACTGGAGGTAGTGACTCTGATACCTCCTCCGATGGGAGCTCCCTGGGGGTGGCAGACCCCAGTGGACCCACCCTTTCTGTGTCATCTTCCGCCACCCCCACACCATCACGGCCCTCCCATTTGCTCCCCACCGAGTTGCCCGTGCCCGGTCACCCCGAAGGGTGGGAGTCTCCTTCGCCCCAGGCACCTCATCCCTTACCCCAGTCAGCCCTGCTGTCCTCACAGAGGAGGCTGTTGACCTCCTGAGGACCATCTCTGGAGGGCAGACAACCATCGTCAATGCCATCTAGGGGCTAGCATCAGAGGTGCAGCAGACCAGTGCCTATCTGGATGGCATTCACGGTGACCTGACTGGCCTACAGAGATCCTTTCAGGCTCTAGCCTCCTTTTTGACAGCAGCCGGTGTCCCTGGTCATTCCGTCCCCCCTCCAACCACCTATACCCCTTCCAGCACCCTACTCCCTTCACCCATCCCAAGCACACATTCTGACAGCAATGCACACACCTCAACACACAAGAAGCACACTGCAAAACACAAGCACCACACTTCCCACCGCAGGCATACACACAGCCAACATACAAAGGCACACACACCAACATCCACTTCCCCCAGTGTGTTCACCTCTTCCGTCTCCCTGTCTGTCACCTCTACATGCACACTCACAGGCACTGCACCCTCATTCACTGTTGCTGACCCCATTCTTACAGTCACCAAATCAAAATCAAATCAAATCATTAACATTGATAAAGCGCGCTACTCACCCGTGCAGGTCTCAAGGCGCTAGGGGGAAGGGGGTTACTGCTGCTCGAAGAGCCAGGTCTTGAGGAGTCTCCGGAATGCGGAGTGGTCCTGGATGTTCCTGAGGCTGGTAGGGAGGGTGTTCCAGGTCTTGGCTGCCAGGTAGGAGAAAGACCTCCCACCCGCCGTGGAGCGGCGGATGCGAGGGACGGTAGCAAGCGCGAGGCCGGTGGAACGGAGGAGACGGGTGGGGGCGTAGAAGCTGAGGTGTCGGTTGAGGTATTCAGGTCCCTTGTCGTGGAGGGCTTTGTGTGCGTGGGTGAGAAGTTGGAAGGTGATCCTTTTGCTGCTGGGATCCAATGCAGGTGTCTCAGGTGTGCGGAGATGTGGCTGTTGCGGGGTACGTCGAGGATGAGGCGGGCGGAGGCGTTTTGAATACGTTGCAGACGTTTTTGGAGTTTTGCGGTGGTCCCAGCATAAAGGGTGTTGCCGTAGTCCAGGCGGCTAGTGACTAGGGCGTGGGTCACGGTTTTGTCTGGTGTCGGTGGGGATCCAGCGGAAGATCTTGTGGAGCATGCGGAGGGTGAGGAAGCAGGAGGAGGACACGGCGTTGACTTGTTTGGTCATGGTGAGAAGAGGGTCCAAGATGAAGCCGAGGTTGCGGGCGTGGTCTGAGGGGGTCGGTGCGGTGCCAAGGGCCGTGGGCCACCAGGAGTCGTCCCATGCGGACGGGGTGTTGTCGAGGATGAGGACTTCCGTTTTGTCTGAGTTCAGTTTTAGACGGCTGAGCCTCATCCAATCTGCGACGTCCTTCATGCCATCTTGTAGGTTGGTCTTAGCGCTGGCGGGGTCCTTGGTGAGGGAAAGTATAAGTTGAGTGTCGTCGGCGTAGGAGGTGATGATGATGTTGGTGATGATGATGTTGTGCCACAAAATCAGACATCCATTCATGCCCTCCAGACACCACACCTGCACTCACCACAACGACTTTGGTTGACACGTGCAGCACACTCACTAAACTTGCAGACACACCGACAACATACATTTTCACTGGCAGCCTGTCTTGTCTCACAGTGTCCACCCCCTCCTCCCAAGACACTCAAACGCTCCAAAACACCCACCCAACTCACATCCACCACACCTCAGCATACTGTACAGTCACATGCACCTACGTCACGCACACCTACACTTGTCACGACCACTCCCTCTACCTCCACTCCCACACCTTCCTCCAGGTCCGCCCCGATTGCCCCTAAAAACTTTTCCTATCCCGTGTTGACCTATTCAAACCCACTGGCCCACCCCATCTTGTCCCTAAACATGCCCATTTCCTTGCCCTGTCTACTCCTCCCACATCACAGCCCGCCCCTGTCCGCCCGTCTGCCCTTCCCATTCCCGTGCTACCTCCCCTGTGAGCAAGAGACCCCGTGCTGGCCCAGGAACATCTGCTGCACCATAGTCCAAGGCCGCTCCACCAGCTTCTACGACTAGACCCAAGCCCCCTCCACCTCCCAAACGTAAAGACAAGCCCCCCTCCCAGTCGTAAGTCCCCACCCCCACCATCCCCTGCCCCTGTTCCATGGGTTGCCTGGATGCCCCATGGTTGCCCCTATGAGGTGGAGTACCTTTGCACTTGTGGGAGTCAAGTTGGGGCCATTTGGGCCCATCTGACTTCGAAATGTGGACTGGCCATTGGCCTTCTGTTGGACTTCTGTTGCTCATGGAGCTTAATTAAAGTTTGTGTGTCCAGTGTTGGTTTTGGCACACTCAGGATCCGTGGTTCATAGTTTCTTAGTGTGGTGGTGTTGTGCACATGTGTGTACTTTGTGCAGGTTTAATTTGCCTTGTGTCGGGTAAGTACCTATTGCTGTGGGATGTATGGCTTGTGCTGTTGTGAGGGGATGTGGGTGCGGTGCATGGTGGGTGGAGTGGGTGGTTATGTAACTGTGGCCTTTCTTCCCTTGTTTAGTAGGTTGCTGTACTTACGTCGTCGTCTTCGTCGGCGGTCTCGGTCGTGGAGGTATATGGCAAGGAGAAGGGCTGGCATGATTTGCAACTCTCTATCCATGTCTGCTTCGGCATGTTGTGTGAGCCTATGGTGAGTGTTTCCTTTTACTTGGTTTGTTTCCACCTGGCTTTGTGTGGCAGTGGTTTCCACCCCAGAACTGACGGCGGTCTAGTGCTTCATTATTTGATGGGCGGGTAGGGCCTTTCCGTTGGCCTGTGGACGGCCTCTGCCATCGTTCTTTGCACTTCTCTGCTGGCAGTGAGTGGTTTTCAGGCTGCCTGTTTTTCAGGTGGTTAATTATTTGGCTGCCCAGACCGCCTGACTGTTGGCGGTAGTTACCGCCGGCGGAGCGGTGTTTACTGCCATGTTCATAATGAGGGCCTTTATCTGTGCAAATGTGAAAAAAACTGTGAAATATTTTCAATCACAACATAATAAATGTATAGACATAGAACATAGACAGGCTTTTCATTATTTCAACACAAATAAATCCTAATTAGCTTCTAAGTGCTGATCAAAGTGATGGTAAGTTAGCTGTCTACTTGAGCACCGCAAGTTATCTGATAAGTACTGTTGGTAACACTGGTGATCTGTCTGTGTACTTGATCTTTACACCCCTTGCACAAAAAAAACCAAGAAGAGCAGCATCGTATTTGCAACAAAGGTATGAATAAATGTTAGAAAAACAGGAATTATAGAGGTGAGAAATTATAATTCTTCAAGCACACTTCAAATACAAACATGTATTTGAGAATTAAATTGGCTTTCATAAGATCAACACCTTTCAAAATATGAATCCCTAATAATTAGAGGTCAGTGGGTAATTATGCACTAACATACATAGGGATCATGCACATACATCAGGACACAGCAACTTATCTTAGTTTCTCGCTACTTGTTGAAGGTAATCAGAAATCTTCATCACGTGTAGCTGGCTGACAGAATTATGATCCTAAATGGATTTTGGCACCAGAATAATCTGTTGTAATCACAGAACATAGCACAAACATGTGAATTACACATCTGCCCTTGATTAAAATACATCAAAGTTGCTTACACAACATTATACATATTTGAAAAGTTTCTATGTGCCAAATTGTTTTTCAAACCTACTGTTTGCTGTCAAGACAATATGTGGTTGGCCATTTAGTTTCAAAAACATAAATAGTTACCATAATAATGGATGGCACGAGTGTTGTCTCCTACTTCAAAATAATCTAGAGTAAACTTTTTTTCTAAAATAAGAGAACTTTAGAAACACAGAATAAAAGTGTGCAGTATATTGAGTTGGTCTTATGCAATCAGGATATGACAGAAATGTATTTTATCACTCATGAAATTAACTTTGAACCGGGATGGCCCACTGCAGCATGTAAAGTAACCATATAGGGTTGAGAAAAACACATGTTCTTCAAGACATGAATCTCTATGGTCACCTTGTGCACCCATTTACACTATAAGCCTAATTCACAAAGGTAAATTTACAAGTTTGTGTAAGTTTACCTTTTACTATGTTTTGGGCATTCACAAACTATGATTTTAATTTTACTAACAGAGTCACCCTAGTTAAAGATTGTACCTTTTTATTTAGTCTCTGAAATGGAAATCCTCTAGCAGGCATAGTTGCAGGCTGTATCTGACTCTTTACTCTCAAACCAGATAACCATTGGAAGAGGTCCTGCTGAAGCTGTTGATTTTGGTAGGAAAAGCTCTAAAGTTCAGATTTTTTGGCAGCTGACCTCCTTGTGTTGGGTGGGTACTTTTTGCACCTTTTCCGAGTCAGGATTTCTACCTTTGGACTTGGTCATTTTGATGGAGCTCAAAATCCTTCAGTGTGACAACACTGCAACTGTATCCAATGAAGTCCTTTTTAAAATAGGATATCATTGCATTGAGGTCCCACAAATGTTCCAGAGTTGTTGAAAGGCCACAAATTTTCCAAGTCCCAACTTTTCAGTGTTCTTAGAGCAGCTTCTTTTGGCCACGTTTAAGGCTTCAAGAAACTCAAGGACCGCACTTAGGGGTCAGGATTCACTCCAGCAAAGGCCACCAGCAGAGCTCAGCTCTAGTTACTTGCCACTGGAAAGTTAGAAATGTCAGTAAAAAGGCATCCTGAACCTTGCTGTCATCTTTTTGCCCCACAGGAGGTCATCCAACTGACCCTTAGAGTCCACTTGTTAATAGTGGGTGTAAGCAGGTCCACCCCTCTGGTCTCCACACAGGTTTCAAACAGCAAGGTCAATATTCTTCTGTTCTTCCACAGGTCCAGAGAGTGTTCTGATATCTTGGGGTAGATTCTACCCCGTGGATAGGGGTGACCCCCGGACACTCCCTAACCAATGAGGAACATGTTCCCAGGGGCAATCCTTTCCATTTGTTCAGCACATCCTGCTTACCTTACTGGCACATCATTGCTTCTCTTGGAGGTCCTGAGGTGCCAATCAGGGGTGTGTTTAGGAAAATGTGCGGCCTCATCCTTCTAAGCTACAGTAAACTGCTGTTGAAATCAGCCGCTCCTTCTACTGGACTGATGCCAAAATGGCTATAGAGAGTCATAGAAACAAAGGGCTTCACTTCCTCAAGTATCCCTTCACACTTAAGTGTGAATTGACACACCTCATCCTGGTCCATTTCAGGTCAATTAAGTTCCTAAACCCTCCTCTACTGCCCATCCTGAGCTGACAAGAGTCACATACCCACGTATTCCTGCAAAAAAAATCTACAACTTTGACTGTGATCTGGGAACAGTTTTCACACCTTAGTAAGGGGAAGCATTGGAACAGTAATCTGCTAGCAGCCTGGTACTAAGGCCTATGTTTATACTCCATTTGCGCCGGATTAGCGTATTTTTTTTACGCAAATCCGGTGCAAACTTAACACCATATTTATATTTTGACGCTAGACGTCAAAATATCTGAGTTTGCGTCATTGGATGCGTGAAACCACCTTGCGTCAATGAGATGCAAGGTAGGCGTTCCCATCTAAAAAATGACTCAAACAGCTGTGCGCCATACTTATCCATCTGGGCAAAAATGACGCACGGCTGGGATGCGGACCTGAAAAATAATGCAAATCCCGATTTATGCCAAATTTTAACGCCTGGGTCATGGCAGGTGTTAAAATGGGGCAAACACACCACTACTTAAGGAAAACACACAAGCAACATCAATGCTCAAGAAGGACGACATGGAGGTGCTACTCATGCAGCATGCCAGAGGACGCATAGCACAGGACCAACAGCAGCAGCTACCACCACATCAACGTGGACCCCAAAGGCAACGCAGAAGGCAGGAGAGGGTCTTCAGGACCAGGACAACCCTCCTGGACCTCAGGGAACAGGATATCATCCAGAGTTACAGACTCAACTGGCAAGCCATGCAGCAGCCGCTACGCCAAATTGAGCCACAGATAACAGCCAGCCTGCAGACACCACACAATATTCCACCAGTGACCAAGCTGCTAGCTGTCCTGCACATGTTGGCAAGTGGCTCATTCCAAACAGCGGGTGCCCTGGTTGCTGGGGTATCACAGCCCTCATTCTCTGCCTTCCTTTCCAAGGTCCTTGATGCCATCATCTTCCTCACACCCCGCCACATCAGCTTCCCCAACACACAGCAGAAGCAGCAGGAGACCAAATAGGGGTTTTACCAAATACATGGCTTCCCACATGTGCTTGGTGCTATTGACTGCACCCATGTCTGGATTGTACCACCTGCTGCAACAGAGCATCTATATTGCAACAGAAAGCACACCACTCCATAAATGTGCAGGCCATTGTTGATCACCAGGGATTGTTCACCAACATCTTGACTAAGTATCCGGGAAGTGTACATGATTCCTTCATCTTTCGCCACAGCACCATCAATCGGCACTTCCAGGATGGACGATATGGCAATGGCCTTCTTGTTGGTAAGACCATAAACCTAGCAATATACACATGGCACAGCACCCCTGTAGAACACACAATACATACACTACTACATTGATACGTGGTCAGGAATACACTGAGGTGTGACACAGGTAGTTATGTTGTACACCCTGACACTATGGGATATACTCCTATGGACAAATGACGGCCACAAATAACAATAGATGCCACTCTAGAGCCACAAGGGACCAATTTCAAACCACACAGTGACAATAACATGGCCTGGACTGGAAGTACAACTATGGAAGATGAACCATTTACTATTACATTAGGCCACATAGTCAATCCCATACCCTCCCAAGAAATAAGTACTGTGGAAGAGGTGTGCAATGTGTGTTTCTGGAGGTCAAACACCATGAGACATATAGCATGGTGATGCTGACTCACATGTAGGTGACATGTAAATACTGAGGCAGTACCAACATCACACATCACTCCTGGGGTGACTTGGCCAGCTAGCAATAAAGAAGTGGACTGTGCTATGAACACATATTGATGTGACACTAATGCAAACTGCACACTCCTGCACATATTGAAAGAGCCAATTCTCCATCTAAATAACAGATGTACAGTGAGAAGGCTCTTCCTGCACAGATACATTCACCTCCACAAGGCAGTTAGCTAGGTTACCTGGAGCAAGTTCGGTAGTGTAGGTGCACAGTTGCACATTAGCCACTGGCAAAGGGAACCACAAAGTTCTACCTAGAACCAAGTCACACATGGGACAGTTGTGCATTGTCAATACTGAACACCTCTGTGCTGCCAACTTAGGGAGATGTGTTGGCAATTGCCACCAAGCCTAATCAAAGGGGCTCACTTCTGGTTTTTATCTGCAATGACATATGTCCAAGTGGATGGGATGTCCAATCCATGTAGTGCAACCATGGTACTACCACATTGGAATCTATTGTGTGTATGGAAGTATCATGTCCCCTCCAGTGAATGCACACTAAAACATGTAGTTCACTACACAACGCATGGGAGATACACACTGGACTGCATTTTGGAAACTAAACCATAGATATCAGGTCAATGAGTCAAACACAAGTTGTCAAGTCAAAAAACCTAATGCAGAAAGAACCTCACAGAAGCCCAGGATCGCACACAATGCCACAAACACATAAGAGTCACAGATGACACAAGATATCAACTGCCATGCTACATGATATTCCTGGTGCAAGCAACAACAAAATACTTACTCCTATTTTCTTTTTCAGCTGATCAGGGATACAGGATCCAGCCATGGATCATGACCCCATTCTCCAACCCAAGCACAGCAGCAGAGCGTGCCTTTAATGAGGCACATCGGAGGACACACACCGTTGTTGAACGGACCTTTGGCATTCTAAAGTCCAGATTCAGGTGCCTGGACATCACCGGAGGCGGCCTCCTATATTCCCCAGAAATGGTCTGCAAGATCATATTGACTTGTGCCATCCTGCACAGCATTTGTATTAGGAGGAACATCCCCCTATATGAACTCGAACAAGAAGTGCCTGAGGAGGAGGAGGCGGAGGAGGCGGATGGTGCCAGGGAAAATGAGGGGGAACATCTAAACACAGCTGCAGGAATTCATCGCAGACAGCAGGTAGTTCAAAACTTTTTTCAACAATAGTCATTATAAATACATTGTTACGATATGGAATTAAACACATCACTTTATCACTCAATCCTGCTCTGGGTACTTAATTATGCATCACATGCTCTTTAGGAATGTGAATATTACCTCAGGGAGCATGTCACAAAGACAAATCTGACTACTTCTGATGCCACATCACATGTGATGCATATGATTGTACGGCAAACATCACACACAGTTTGTAAAAAAAACATCTTTTCTATTTCACATATGAAGGGCAAATTCATAGGACCACGGCATATGACAGACGTCCCTGTTGACAATTTGGTCTACTGTAGCGCATGACACACAATTATGACATCTTCAATCATAAGGTAAATAAGCGCATCATGCATGAGGCAGGGGATGTCAAATATCATTGGTAACAGGAATGTATGAACAGACCCCTGACATTAGTAAGTGTGACATTTGCTATCTCTGCAAGGAGCTTGTGTGAAAAGAGGTCCATCAATCCTCAAAATTGATAGCATGAGTGTCCCAGGTATAACAAGCAATGTTCACACCACATGCCCTGCGCAGTCCATCCCTGGTAATAAGTCCTGCCACTGCCATGTTTAAAGTCTCTGCCATCCCTTCTCTAGGGGGCGCTGTAAATGGACTATCTGTACCCTGGGAATCATCATTAACACACTCACCCAGACTCCCATTCTAACTCCTCTTTGCTTCTTCCTTTTTCTATATAGCATGCCATTGAACAACTGCATTAGCCTGCATGGACTTCAGGTCCCATAATGCACTGCCTGGTAGTCGGTAAGACCTGTAATCTTCTGTCCATAGCTTCCTATGGGAACAGTCTGGTTGTCCCCTTATACTGTATTCTCTCCTCCAGGAAGCTGCACACACCTGTGAGCTCCCTTGTGCAGCCCAGCAATGTGACTCTGCCCTTGCCTTGCTGCTACCTGGAACTGCTTAGAAGCTGCCATTCCCTGAAGCTCCTCATCATGCATTGGAGTACAATTCATTTGTGTACCAGAGCCCTTGTTGGATTGTGTTACAGTCCTGGTTGCTCCTGAAACTGCTCACTATTTCCACAGTGTTGTTCCTGCTTGTTCGAGTCAGACTTTGCTCCCTGTTTTCAGCCTTGTTCATGTTGTATCCTGACAGAGCCTGTTTTCCTGTTAGCCAGACCAGTTCCAGTCTTTGCGTCAACCAGAGCCTTTTCCCTGTGCCTGCATTTGCCTCCTAGTTCGTTCCCTTGCCCTCCGTTTCCTCTTGCGGGTTTGTGTATGATAAGTGTATTATGAGTCCTCAAACTGTATAAAATTGTTTAATTTTGTATTTGTACTGGTAAATGGTTTCTGGGAGGCTAATCCAGACCCTATCCTTTGTCTAGTTTTGCATGTATTCATCAGTGCCTAACAGTGACAGTGTGCTATGGCTGTATTCCGGGATTTGTTACTCTCTCTCCAGCCCAACAAACAAGGGCTAGTCTTGTGCATGTAAGGATAATCCATGTTTGTGCCCTGAGGGTCCAGACACAGATTCACTTCTGCTGCCACCTTTTGATGGGGCTTATGTGGTGACTAGCTGTGAGATTAATATGCACAGAGGCACTGACGTTCCCTGTTGCTGTGGGAAGTTCAGAGCCCTACCCTGTGTACAAACATAGTGATGATACCTACATGTTTGTCCATCACTGATCCATTACATATTTGTCCACACTAAGGTTGCTCTGTCTTCATTCTCCCGTATTATCTGTCGTACCATAGCTGCCCTATCCCCTTGTATGCCTTTATCTGATCTTCGGCTTTAGGACAAATCTGCTTTGAAAGATACTCTGTGAACTCAGGGGTTGCCCCAACAGACTCCTGACTAAATCTGCACGAAACCGTAACACCATGGAGCCCAATACTGACACACAGGGTACATATGCCCACATACTTGAACTGGACACTTTTGTGCAATGCACCTCTGAAAATATGTGAACATGTGCAGCCTGGGCTGCTGGTCCACCATAGCCACAGGAGGAACATAGGTAATTTACATTAGTCAAACTGACATGTACATAACAATTTTATGATTGGAGTTGAGGCTCTGTGTCGCAAACACTATACCTACCTAACAAGTTCAAATGCCTGACTAATGGGTTGTTTACACACACAAGTCACCATGAAGTTGTAGCCAACAATTAATGAAATGAGGGGTATCATATCTGACATAGCCCTCACCAGCCATCCTCGATCTTCACTGTGTATTGTTTGTCGTAGGAAATGTAATGTCCCCAAAGTCAAACAACTGCACACAGCAAATGAGTTGACACATATTACAAACCCATGACTGTTGTACCTCATTGATTGCCATCTGATGTTGATACCCATTTGTAACACATTCATACATGAACATCACACCAAATGTATTGCATGCCGTTCCATCAGAAGCACACATATAGTTGTAACATTCAATTCCCACACAAAACATACAGGCCATGATTTAAACTTTTGTAGCGCAGCCTTGCCGTCATTTATTGACACAAAATCTGCGCAAACTTATATTCCATTTACATTTCCTAACTTTGTGCTGCTTTTGCATCAGTAAAAAAAAGGGAATTCCTACACAAAGATAGTAGAAATGTTGGCTGCAGTTGCATGATCTACCTCATGTGGCCAAACACTAGAACACATACTGCAGGCCATACCATCCTATCTTCCTCTAGATACATGCATGCATGTTAAATAATGAAAAAATAACGCAAACACAGTTTGAGTCAGAAATTTTGATGCAAAAGCGTCGAAAAAACACACAAACACATACTAAACATCAATGGGTCCCTAGCGTTAATTCCACCAGCGAACCCCACGCATGCGGATATCCATAAAAATAGTAGTTTCCTGGTAATGCGTGGGATTTTGCCACACATGTAGGTTATGATTCAAAAACATTCACTCAAGCTACGTATGCGTAAAAAAAAATACACACAGGACGGAAAACGGGGCGCAAATGGGACAGGAAGTGATGTAATAGGAAATACTGTTTATAGACATTGTACAGTGGGTGTACTTTCACTTTGCAGTCTGTGATTTCTCTTGACTGTGTGGCTGTGTGTTGGTCTTGCTGTCTTATGGGTTGTGTATATTGTCTCTTGTGTGGTCTATCTTTTGTCTTTTGGTTTATCCTTATTGTATTTTGTACCTGTGTAAGTGTTTTTGTGCCTTTTATTGTTGTCTGAATTGTATTTGTACTGTCGGGTGTCTGTTTGTGGGTTAGATTAGTTGAGGTAGTTGGCATCTGTCATTGGGGTATGTAAGTTTCCTTTTTTCTACTTTTTTGTCCTTTATTTTTCATTTTATTGTTAAAATACTGTACTGTACCATGTCAGGAAGGGTGAAGCTGGGGTGCATGGGTGAGAAGGAGCTTGGGGCATTTATGTGGCTGGTGTGCCACTTCCTTCAAATGATGCTGGAGGTAGGGGACATGTGATACAGGGGTATCACACGAAGGCAAGAAGGCTGCATTGGACGAAGGTGCTTTTCTACCTTAAATTAGTATTCAACACCTCCTGGAACGAGCACCAGCTGAAGCATCGCTGGGCAGACCTGGTGGCCCGAGAACAGGACCTGCTGGACCACCTGGGTGTGGTGATCAGTGGCCCTTTTAATGAGTATCACATTGACAAATGTGTACAATAGAATGCTCCCGAGTGACAGTAGCAGATGTCTTGATGTGCTGCATGCAATGATTGTGGCCATGTGGAATGCAAGTTGAACAAACTGTTAGTGTACAAGTCATGAGATGTATTACACACGTTAATACATGATCAATGCAGTCCAGAGTTTCGTTGAGCCATGTCTGACTATTATTCAATGCCATATGTATGAAGCTATTTATTACTTTCACAAATGGCTTAGTTGACTGAATTTTTGTGTTTACGTCAGGACAAATATTCATTCAAATGCACAAACCAAAATTTGCCATTCTGCTATCACATTGCGCAATCACAAAACAAGATTTTCTAGTGGCATTTAGGAATAGGTGTTCCAATCCTATAATTAAGTCGCAGGCAGCTATTTGTTTTTTTCTTGGGCACAAATTCTGGCACTAAGCAATTGCAGTTACTATCCGTTTCAAGTTGGTGCTAACCCATTTGCAAAAGGGGAGGGGTCCCAATGCGATCCATTCCTCTTTGTGAATGCATGGGCAAAACCGTTTTCTGAGCATGAAGTTGTGCCACGGACCACTGACTGCTTCCAAAAATTTCTTTCAGTAATAAAATAGGTTTTTCAAATACATTCTGTTCACCACTGCTGAAATAAGGCTGCAATTTAACAAATATTTACATTCCAGTATGAAAGCAGACACAGACATGGTGGTCTGCTGAGCCCAGCAGGCCAGCATCCCTGTGAGTGCCGCCATTCCCAAGGGGTTTGCAAAATGAGACGTACCTCATCATTATTCAAGAGGTAGGTGATTTGCTACCCCATTTTTGAATTGCACACAGTGTCATTTTGAGTGTTCTACCTCTGATCATCCAACTTGCTAATTGCTAGTTGCTAAGTCTTGCAATGTGTGAATCACAATACCTGATATAGGTACATATGGCCCTGACTGACTCATTTCAGATGCAATGACTACACATGTGCTCATGCATTCTGTCAATGATGATCAGCTAAGACACTGTCAGCATAGCATATTTCACAGTTTTGGGACAGCAAAGTGGTCAATCCATGTTTAGCCCTACATTGTCATCATTACACACGGACGATCCCTGCTATCACGTTGTCATAGGGGGCATATACGGCTTAGGGGACACTGCCAATGGGGCATTTGTTACCTACATACAACTGTGCCACATCTGTTATGGACCACTGAAAGCACAATAATTGCTGAAAGAAAATTGACCTGCATGTCCATCACACAGTTACTCATTGTCTCTTGATGCACAAGCCACAATGCCTGAGTCACATGTATTGCAGTGCACCAGGGAAGTGCCATTTCAATTGTCACCCAATTACAAATTATGACATGGAGTACCATATGAAATGGATTAGCCACAAAACCTTGTAGTCAGGTTTAGCACCACATAATTGTTAGGGCCAGTGCATGTGTGGATATGTGTGTCTGTCACTCACTGGAGTATCAGTGTCAATGCATGTTTGCAGTGGCATGTCTGTTGGAGTGTCTACATGCCTGATCTGCGGATCAATCATATAAAATGTCACACACTGTGATATGTTGTTCCCATGTTTGTACAGTGATCAGACATTGAGCATATATCTCCATTCCATGTCTTACAGGTGGACCAGACCCCTATACCATCAGGGAAGTGGCTCGATTTGAGGACCCAGACATATCCAGTAAGTGTGAAAATGTCTGTCCTGTGTTGTGATTGCTGCTGTTGTGTGATTGACTCTTGTGTGTTGTACTCATTGCAAGATATGATGAGATGGCATGTGATCTGAGATATGACTTAACTGGATGTTGACATAGTGTTCCATGCGAGGGTTAGACATTGGCAGAGAGTCATATCTTGGGAGTCTTGTGCTGCGCAATAGGCAGCAGCAGGTGAACAATGTGATTGGTAGCCACTTGTAGGCCCACATTTGATTTGGAGGTGGTCCAGTGTCAGAATATTGAAATCAAGTCACATCCTATTTTACACTAGACAGTGATGCATCACTTTTCCACACAAAATTGTGCATCCCTGTATTGTAATGTGCATGTAGGACTGTATGGGTGACTGTCCCCCAGCATCTAGCCCCAAATGTTGTATTTCATTTACATGGCACTTATGTGGTATGTTATAGGCGTGCATGCAGGTCAAGACCAGATGTGTGCTTGCATCAATGTGGGTGATTTTGGAAATGTGTTGGCAGATCAGGTGTTGATGGTTGTCCAGAAATTGAAACATGAATGTAGATGTGATTGACTAATGGATACCTTACTCCTGGTTGGCAGGCCTCCTCACATGTGTTCCACTCACTAAATTCATATACAGCTGGACATGGCTTCATGCTTGTCCTTGATGGTTGTGGTGATGTATTGCATGCCCGTCCCCCCTGAGGCATAGGGGTAGGGGGAGAACATACATGTAGGTAGGTGTGATCGTCACAATATAGATGACAGACATCTAATTCAAGCATGCCTGTGTCCCCTTATGCTTAGCAACTGCATACCATCCTGACAATTACATATAGAAAATCACAATTCTTGTGTGCCTTGAAGTTGATCCAGATGATAGGGATTAGTCGGCCTGGCACATGTTAAGTACTTGCTGCATTTGCAATGTAACACATTGCACTACATAAATGCACAGATCACTTTATTTGGTACACACCTTGTGCTTTGCTGTGCTGTTAAACACTTGGGGGCATATTTATACTCTGTTTGCACCGAATGTGCACTACAAATTTTGACACACAATCGGTGCAAACCGTGCACCATATTCAAACTTTGAAGCCCGAGCCCCCGAACGCCAAAATTCCGCTGTGTGCGTCATTTTCTGGATGAGGAAAACCGCCTTGCATTAATGACATGCAAGGTAGGCGTTCCCGTCCAAAAAATGACTTAAACTCCTGTGCGCCTCATTTATGCTACCGTGCAAAAATGACGCACGGCTGGGAGGCGGAGGTGGAAAATTACTCACAGCCCGATTTGCATAAAAAAGTGCAGGCATTAAAATGGGACAAACACACCTGTACTTAATGAAAACACACAGAAGCAACAGCAGAGCTCCAGAAGGAAGACATGGAGGTGCTTTTCATCCAGCATGCACGCAGACGCAGAGCACAGGATCAACAACAGCAGCTTCCTCAACACCAGCAGGGACCCCAAATGCAACGCAGAAGGCAGGAGAGGATATTCTGCACCAGGACAACCCTTCTGGGACTCCGCCAGCAAGACATAATTCAGAGGTACAGGCTCAACTGGCAAGCCATTCAACAGCTGCTGCGCAACATTGAGCCACAGTTGGCACCCAGCTTGCAGACAACCCGCACCATTCCACCGGAAACCAAGCTGCTAGCTGTACTCCACATGTTGGCAAGTGGCTCCTTTCAAACCACTGGTGCCCTGGTTGCTGGGATCTCACAGCCATCATTCTCCGCCTTCCTACCCAAAGTACTGGATGCTATCATCTCCCTCACAGCCCTCCACATCAGCTTCCCCAACACACAGCAAAAGCAGCAGGAGACCAAACAGGGCCTTTACCAAATTAATGGCTTCCCACATGTCCTTGGTGCCATTGACTGCACACATGTACGGATTGTGCAACCTGCTGCAACCGAACATCTATACTGCAACAGGAAGCACACACACTCTATCAATGTGCAGGCCATTATCAATCACTGGGGATGGATCACCAACATCGTTTCAAAGTATCCTGGGAGTGTACATGATTCATTCATCTTCCATCACTGCACCATCAATCAACGCTTCCAGGATGGATGATATGGAAATGGCCTACTTCTTGGTAAGTACAGAAACCCAGTTATGTACACACAGCACAGCAACCATTTAGGACACACAACACATACACCACACCATCGACACATGGACAGGAAGACAATGAGGTTGTGACACAGCTAGGCATGTTTGATATCCTCACCCAATGGGATACACACTTATGGACATATGACAGTTCCAAATAACAACAGACACAAGGGGACAATTTAAAATAACACAATGACAAAGAAATGGCCCCAAGTGGCAGTACAATTTGGAAGATTATTCTTTCAATATCACATCAATAACACTCAATCAAATACCCTTCCAACCAATAAGTACTGTGTAAGGGGTGTGTAATGTGTTTCGCTGCAGGTCAAACACCATGACACACATAGCATGATGACTACAATGAAGGTCACATGCAATCATTGAGGCTGTACCAATATCTCACTTCATGCCTGCTCTCACACTACCAATAAGCAAGTGGACTGTACGAAGAACACATATTGATGGGACAATATTGAAAGTGCACATTCCTACACATCCGCATTGCGACAAATTAACACACACACAACAGATGTACAGGCATACGGACCTTCTGAAACTCAAAATGACAACCTCACAACCAAGTTAGCCATCTGAATTAGAACATGTTCGGTAGTATAGGAACACGTTACAACATGAGTCGACTTGGCAAGTGCAGAGAAAAAGGTCTGCAATTAACTTGTCACACATGTGAAATTAGTGCATCTTCAATTGTCAACACGTCAGTGCTGACAGCTTACGGAGATGTGTTGTACATTGTCACCTTGCCAAATCTAAGGGTCTCACTGATGATTAAATAATTTTATTGCATATGTGAAATTGTATGGGATGTCCAGGGTATATAGATGCAACTGTGTTACCACCACTGTGGAATTGAATCTGTGTATGGAAGTATCATCTCACCCCAGTTAAGACACAGTGACACCTCTTTCACATGACGCAATGCAAGGGAGTATACACTGTACTGCAACTCTACAAAAATACTGCTGACATCCGGTCAACAGCCAAACACCCGTTCAGATAAGGAAACAACCCAATACTGATGGTACATCCTGGAAGCCTAGGATTCCACACAATAACACAAACACTGATGAGTCACAGACAACACAAGAGAACAACTGCAATGCAAAGTGATAATTATGATGCAAGGTACATCAACATGTTCTCACTCATTTTCCCTTTCAGCTGATCAGGGGTATGGGATCCAGCCATGGATCATGACCCCATTTGCAAACCCAAGCACTGCAGCAGAGCATGCCTATAATGAGGCACAAAGGAGGACAAGCACCATAGTCGAGAGGACCTTTGGCATCCTGAAGTCAAGATTCAGGTGCCTCGACATCACCGGAGGCAGCCTCCTATACTCACCAGAAATGGTGTGCAAACTAATTTTGACCTGTGCCATCCTGCACAACATATGTATAAGAAGAAACATTCCCCTATATGAACCTGACCCACAAATGCCTGAAGAGGTGGAAGAGGAGGATGCTGTCCATCAACATGAGGGGGACCATCCAAACACAGCTGCAGGATTGCGTCAGAGACAACATTGTCCAAAATTTCTTTTAACTCTACTCATCCATCACCACTGTCTTACCATATGTCAATAAACACCTATACTATTCACTATATCATGGTCTGGATAATCATTTTTGCATAACATTATCTCTAACTATCAGAATCTTAGTGTAGCCTCATGGAGCATTGCTGAAATACAGATTAGGACACAGAAAAATCCAAATCTATTTTGATGCGTATGAATGTACAGCCAAAATTCACACACACTGTAAATTATGTATATCTTGTACACTTTACATTTGAAGGGCAATAGCAGAGGACCACACCTATTTCACACATACATGTTGGCAACATGGTTCATCGCAGCATATGGCACACAACTAAGACACCATCAGTCAATAAGGGAAAAAAATGCCTCATACATAAGGCAGTGGATGTGCTATTGCATTGGTGACAAGAAGGTATGACCAGACCCTTGACAGCAGTAAGTCTTACATCACTTTTCTTTGCAAGGACTATGTGTGACAAGATTTCCATGTAAGCAGCAAACTGATAGCACAAGTTCCCCAGGTATGACTAGCATTGCTCACAAGACATCCCCTGTACATGGCAGCCCATGTCCTAAGTCCAGCCACACCCATGTTCCCTGTCTCAGCCCACCCTTCTTCAGAGGTCCCTGGAATGGGAATATGTGTACCCAGATAATCCCTCCTCTACACACACCCAGACTCACAATGTGAATCCTGTGTGCTTCCCTCTTTAGTATGGTATGCCATAGTCATTGTACCTCTGTCTGCATGGACGTCAGGTTAAATAATGCACTGTCTTGTAGTCTGTAGGACCTGTAATCACCTGTACATTGCTTCCCATGTGAAAGGTACTGTTGGCCCTTTGAACTTGAATCTCGCCTACAGGACTTGTGAGAGACAGAAGCTGCACACACCTGTGAGCACCTCCATGGAGACCAGCCATTTGAACATGCACTGCCATTGCAGCTGCCTGGAATGGCATAGAAGCTGCCATTTTATCTATAACACTGTTATGCATTGCCGTAAAAATCAGCTGTGTAACACAGCCCTCGGGTTAATGTGTTAAGTTCCAACACACAAGAGAAACACAGTTTTCAGTTTCCACAGTGTTGTTCCACCTTTGACCAGTCTCAGTCTGACCACTGTGTATTTGCCTTGTTAAATCTTTGGATCCTGATTGACCCTGCATCTTGTTAGCCTGACTCGTTCCTGTCTTTGCGTTACCCTAAAGGTTCTTTGTGGCTACATTTGTATCATAGTTGCTTTCCCAGCCCTCACTTTCCTCCTGGGGTATTGTGTCAGGTGGGTCTTCAATGCATACTCAAATACATTGTATAGCATAATCAGTTTATTTATTGTACCATGGGGGGAACTTGTCTCCAAATAGCCGAATCATGGCCTATCCCTTGTCTGGGTTTCATGTATGCATGAGTGACAAATAGTGACAGTGTACCATGGCAGTATGCATGGATTGGGTATGGTGCCTCTAGCACAAAAACAACATCAGATAATGTGCATGAAATGTCAACACATGTTAGGACCCTGACAGTCCACATGCTGATTCATATCTATCAGGGGGTGATTAGTGAGTATTAGGCGCTCCTACTCTCAAACCAATTCACTTATAATGTAGTGTAATACACAGTGCAAAATACTGGGGTTACACTCTCTAAATCCCCCAACATGATAACATAGCGTTATCCAAATTATACAATATGTATTTGCACACGTGAACAAATTTAATTCAAACAAGTGTAATGACATTGAGTGACTCAAATCTCATATTTATCTTCAAAATATTAACAATTATTAAATCCAAACATTACAATAATATAATAAACCAAACAAACAGGGTCACGAAATTGATTTGATTTGGAGGTGGTCCAGTGTCAGAATATTGAAATCAAGTCACACCCTATTTTACACTAGACAGTGATGCATCACTTTTCCACACAAAATTGTGCATCCCTGTATTGTAATGTGCATGTAGGACTGTATGGGTGACTGTCCCCCAGCATCTAGCCCCAAATGTTGTATTTCATTTACATGGCACTTATGTGGTATGTTATAGGCGTGCATGCAGGTCAAGGCCAGATGTGTGCTTGCATCAATGTGGGTGATTTTGGAAATGTGTTGGCAGATCAGGTGTTGATGGTTGTCCAGAAATTGAAACATGAATGTAGATGTGATTGACTAATGGATACCTCACTCCTGGTTGGCAGGCCTCCTCACATGAGTTCCACTCACTAAATTCATATACAGCTGGACATGGCTTCATGCTTGTCCTTGATGGTTGTGGTGATGTATTGCATGCCCGTCCCCCCTGAGGCATAGGGGTAGGGGGAGAACATACATCGGATAATGTGCATGAAATGTCAACACATGTTAGGACCCTGACAGTCCACATGCTGATTCATATCTATCGGGGGGTGATTAGTGAGTATTAGGCGCTCCTACTCTCAAACCAATTCACTTATAATGTAGTGTAATACACAGTGCAAAATACTGGGGTTACATTCTCTAAATCCCCCAACATGATAACATAGCGTTATCCAAATTATACAATATGTATTTGCACACGTGAACAAATTTAATTCAAACAAGTGTAATGACATTGAGTGACTCAAATCTCATATTTATCTTCAAAATATTAACAATTATTAAATCCAAACATTACAATAATATAATAAACCAAACAAACAGGGTCACGAAATTATTATCCTCCTAATGTTAAAGTTCCAAGTTGTATAGTCCATTTCCCAACGTAACTAAAGTCCACTATAAGTTCCACTAAATGATCCAACATTTCTTCCATCAGTCCAGTATAGTCCTTTCAAAATTGGTTCATCCCAAAAGTTACCACTTCAAGTTCATCCATCGTCGTCAACACGTGTTTCATCCGGGGAGTGCCCCTGGATTTCATCAGGACCTCCTATAATAATATTTCCATGAATAATGTTACAGTATACAACTAATAAGTAACATTCCTGATTACATTACTAATGATATTGTGATATGATAGACTATTAGACAGTGGGAACCACATTCTCAGAATAATTATGTGTCACCATTGTTCGTGAAACAAACCCATATTAGCAATCCAGAGACAAGACAGTAAATACTATGTAGTTATTCAATCTATGTGTATAGACATGCACATTCCAAGAACAAATCACCATAACTGTGATGCATTCCCAAACACCCAAATAATCTCCATTATAAACCCGAATATATAATAAAATGTCTCAAATAAATCATACCTTCAAAATATATAATCAAGTTGTTAATATGCTTATTAATGCTCCCTGTAATTCCAAAGCCTTTAATATATCCAGCTGAAACACAGGTAAGTATTCATAAATATTAAATATTACATTTCCCCTCCAGGAACTCTTACAAAGTATCACTGCTATTACATCTACATCTATTAACTCACCAAATTATTAGTATCCTCAACTTGCATTCAGGTAAGTATTAGTGACCTCTCTATTCCTATGAGAAACATTCAAAAATATCACATTAAAAAATCCTTCCTCTTCAATATAGCCCTCAAACTGCAACACAATATTATGTACGCAAAATTAAAGATTCCCCAACAGAGTACTGACTTACCAGCTGATAAAAGTCGAATAAGCCTCGCTCGGACTATAAAAATGGACTATACAACTTGGAACTTTAACATTAGGAGGATATTAATTTCGTAACCCTGTTTGTTTGGTTTATTATATTATTGTAATGTTTGGATTTAATAATTGTTAATATTTTGAAGATAAATATGAGATTTGAGTCACTCAATGTCATTACACTTTTTTGAATTAAATTTGTTCACGTGTGCAAATATATATTGTATCACATACTGATTCACATTGCCCCCAACATATTGATGGGGCTTGCTTGGTGAATAGCTGTGAGATTATAATATAAACACAAAAGTACACTGTTCCACGTCAGGAGCAATAGGGAAACCTGAACATTCAGGAGTAAGGCCCTCAAGCATCACAATGGATGACTAGCATCATCATTGGGTAATACTCCACGACAGGCTGGCAGTGCAATGCCTGACGGGCTCCCCAACAGGGGAGCAGCAAGCCGTATTGTTCTAGATGGTAACTAGTCAATCTCAGCTATCTTAAACGACCGTGTCTACATTCAGGCACAGACGCACAAAGGAGAGAACACAGAAAAGGGAGTAAAATTGGTTCTTCATCACTACATATTTCATAATTTAATCAATAGCCAGTGATGAAACCAAGATTAAAAACAAGGGAAAGTCTTCAGTTGAGTATCAATGCTCAATTACTTTCACAAACAATAAACTCAACAGGATGTCATTCTGGACATCCCCTAAACTAGGTCAACATGTTTCGCGTCATGCGGTCCCAAAGGATCCTGTGACGCTTCGTCAGGACCAAGAAATACAAAAAGGTGAATCAGCTCTTCTCCTAAATCCGAAACATATGACAGTGCACAAGTTTAAAAAGGGTATCAGCCGGTCACTTACATTGCAGTAAACAAGCTAAGTCGATGTCAGGTCGCCCTAGAAGAAGGAATAAATGATAGAACATAACACCACAATGTACCCGACAGTGGTCACAGGTGTCAACATGCAAGCAGGTGTACCATAAAAATATATATTGTGATGGAAAAAGAACCAACAATGCACATGAGCTTACCGCCCCCAAGTTAGGATCGGGCTCCTTGGTAAGTGCGTTCAAAAGACTCGGATGATTACCAAGTGTAGTAGACATAAAAACATCCACAAATGAAAAATCAGTCAGATAATCAATTAACAACAACCATTATTTTGATAAAACACAAATCAAAACCACTTCTATTATGAAAAGAATGTCTGTTGCCCAAATGGTCTAAGGGAAGATTGCTGTTATAGAACCCCATATCAAGTAATGTAGTAGTAATCATAGATTGTAAAGATTGTTTAGAAAAACCAGGGGTCCAAACACTCATAAAATGGCTAACTAGGTCATAGAGCCATTAGGGTGCCATTACAAGCTAACGGTTAACGAATTCCTTTCATGTGAACCAAATAACCAAGGATCGGTAACCGTCCCGTCGCCTGCCCTTAAAAAAGCACGGGCGTAACACTTACTTGTTTTATCGTCGGTCCAGACTCAGGACCTACCCTCCGTGAACGCCAAACCGCAAGGACAACACGGTAGGCGTACACGGAGTGTTAAAAAAAACCACATGAACCCGTAAGTGTAGCTGTGGTCATGGAGACGTGACGTTGGAACGCAACCCGATACCAAGTGTTCGGGCGCGTTCACCGGTTGCCAAAAAATAAAGGAAGGACTCTGAAGGTCGGCCATATTGGTAGAGTCGAATTCTGGTAGACCACTCGTGAACCAGAGTTACATAGATAAAAAAATGGACTAAAGAAGTGTCAGTAGAAACAGGTTACAGATAGGAACTCGTGTATCAACAGTCAACAAAAACAAGGTGTGTATAAGTACTAAACTTACAGAACAAAGTCCATACTATTGCACAACAGGACTCTGGAGTCATGTCAATCAAATATATATACATATATATTCAGTCAAGAATCAAAAGTAACGTTGGTGCTTTTTGAATGATTGAAAAAAAAAAAATTATTTATAGAAAAGAAAATTTTATTTTCTAAACTGCATCGAGAATTTAAAAAATAAAATTCTTTAACATTTTTTCAAAGTTTGATGGCACAAAAGGTTTTAAATTTCAGTCAATTAAGAGATAAAGATTAATATGTAAGGCTTGTCCAAGGGATGTCGTCATTGAGACCCTGAGTGTTGGTACTCAATTTAAACACCCATCTTTGTTCAGCTTTAAAGAGATGTCCTGGGTCGTTGGATGGGACATTCAGCGTCTCTAATACCACCCACCAGAGGTCATCAGGAGAGTGTTTTACAGCCAAGAAATGTGTACTGAGCTTGGTAGTGATTCTGTGGCACCGGATTTTGCGGCTGTGTTCATTAATGTGGTTCTTGACCGGCCTCGTTGTCATACCAATGTAAGGTAAACCGCAAGGGCAAGTAATCATGTAGACACAGTTCCTTGTGTTACAATTGGTGTGATTCTTAAGATGCCATATACCCATCGGATCAAGAGTAATAGTTGATAGGTGTTTAGTCAGGGAACAGACATTGCAGTTTCCACAGGGATGATGGCCTACAACGGGGGGAAGGTCCCATAATGTCTTAATCTTCCGGTCCCCCCCCCCTCCTTTTTCTTATATAGCTGTGAGATTAATCAGCACAGAGGCACTGATATTCCCAGATGCAGTGGGAATTTTAGAGGCCAACCTGTGTACAAATGTTGGGAGGACACCTGCCGGATTAAGAATCCCGTGACGTTAACTTTGTCAGCATACCAAGGTTGCCCTGTTGTCTGTCTCATAACTCGTCTGCAGTGACAGAGCTGGACTATCCCCATGTGTGCTCTCAATTCCTCATTGGCTTTCCTTCAATTGATCTGCGAAGGATACTTTGTAGATGCAGGAAATGGCTCCACAGACTCATGACTAGACCTGCACGTAACTGTGACAACATAGACCCCAATATTGATACAGGCTAAACATTGGCCCACACATATGAACCAGACACCTCTGTGCATTTTACCACTTGGAATATGTGAACACGTGTTGCTTGGTCTGCTGGTCCTCCACTGCCACAGGAGAGACATGGGTCAGTTATATGACTCCAACTGTGGCGTAACATTACATTTGTGTATTATATTTGGGACTCGATGTCACAAACACCGGTACCCACATAGCATTCTTCCATGCCTGACTCATGGTGGGTAAACAAACAAGTACCTAGGAGGTAGTATCCAACATTCCAGGACATGTGATGGCTAAGTTTTGGAACATTGCCATGGACAGCCGTCTGCTATCTATCCTGTGCATGCTTTGTAATTGGTAGTGCTTATGTTCCAAAAAACCTAGGAAGTGCACACAGCAGTTGTTGCTACGTGTATGACTAATACATGTCCTCCCTCATTTCCACACTGAATGGCATCTGAGGGCTGGACACAATGACTCCTCATGCATACAAGCAGATTTGCTAAAATGCATCTTGTGATGGTCACACAGTGGGACAACAACAATAATAGAACCAAATCACACACATTGACCCATAGGCATTGAGTTACTGTATAGAGTTTTGTCGCCTTGCTATCCTCTCTTGACGCAAAACATGCCCAAACTGGGTAATACCTAATTGTAACCCACACGTTTGGCCATCTATTGCATCAGTGAAGAGTGCAAATCCGCTATAACAAGTAGAGGATCATGGTCCGCAGTAGTATGATCTGTCACATGTACCCATACACCGTAATGCCCAATGTGGGTGCAATCAGCTTATCTCTGTATTGTCACAACTGTCACGTACTATTACAAATGAGAAATTACCCAAACCCTGTTAAAGACAGAAATTTTGACGAATATGCATCAAAAAAGACGCACATGCGTCACAAAATGATGCATATGCGTTGAAATATGACGTACATTGCCATGAAACATCCATTGGCTCAGAGCGATAATTCCCGCACTGTACCCCCTGAAATTGGTTAAGTATGAAACATATTTCAAAATATGGATGCAGGGTTATTTCTAAGCATGTGCGTCAGAAAAAAATGACGCACAGACTGTAGGCGTCATAATATCTTGACGTGTAACAATAAAAACGCACCGCATTTGAGGCAGGAAGTGATGTAGTAGGGTATCTGGTTTACAGAATTGTTACAGTGGGTGTACTTTCACTTTCACTTTGCAGTCTGTGATATTTCCTGACTGTGTGGCTGTGTTTTGACTTGTCTCTCTGTGCATTTTGTGAATTTATCTCCAGTGTGGTCTTTAAATTGTCTTTTTGTGTTTCATAACTGTCTGTGGTATCCTGTGTTAGTGTTTGTTTGGTCATTTGTGGTGTCAACATTTGTCTTTGTTCTGTTGGGAGTCTGCTGTGGGTAGTGTTAGTTTGGGGATAGTTGGGCTGTGTTCTTAGTTAATTTGCATTTGCCTGTCCTACTTTCCCTCTATTCTCCTCTGCACCCCTTTGTTGCCTTTTTTTGGTGCAAGCCTGTTGGGTAGGCCTCGTCTTGGCAGGATGGGAGAGGAGGAGCTGGGTGGCTTTATTTGGCTGGTGTGCCACTTCCTACCCTTAATGGCAGAGGCAGGTGGTCGTGTGATACAGGGCTATCACACAGAGGCAAGGAGGCTCCGGTGGGCATAGGTGTTGTGCCATCTCAAGAGAATCTACAACACCCGCGCAAGGACCACCAGCTGAAGCACCGCTGGGCTGACCTTGTTGCCAGGGAGCAAGAACTGCTGGACCACCTGGGGATTGTGACTGGTGGCCCTGTTGGTGAGTACAAATCAGATTAATGTGCACATTTAAATGCTCTGTAGTGACAGTATCTGATTTGTTCATATGCTGCAGCACCACATTTGCGTCATGTTTTGAAGTAAGAGTGGCACAAACTTACAATATACAGTTGTATTTTGTAAGTTTGCGCCGCCTTTGTGTCAAAAAGCAGCACAAATACGGTGCAAAAAATGTATAAATATGGGCCACAGTTGCCTATGAGATATACAATATTTCCTACACATTATCCTCATTTGTTGACGCAACAGCTAGACTAACTTTCAAAACACAACAGGAGCCTGTAAATTAGTGCTGGCTTCACGTCAATTGATGATGCCGATGTGACTCTAACATATGTTTCATGCATGGTCTGTGAGAGTATCAGGAAACACATGTTTTAAATCCAGATTTTTACAGGTAATAGAGTGTTCCTCAAAGTTTTGTGATACATGCCTGAACTGGATTCTGACACATAAGTAACAAGTTATAGCTGACCTAAGGTAACATCTTAGACTGATATTTGGAGTTTGTAGTGGCACATTTAAATTAGGTATGGATGGCAAAAGGTATGCACAAGGGTTCATATCTCTATGGTTGGTGCAACCTACCATAGCTGTGGCACATCAAATGGAGAAAATGATACAAATTGAGGGCTAACAACTGTCTCTGGCCCTCTGTACATTGTACCTGTGTGTCTTAAATTGGTCTTAGTCACAATGTCTGGGTGACTGGTATTGCAGTCCTCCCGGAAAGTGGCTTGTCATGTCTCTCATGGATACAGATGATGAGAGGAAAATACTCCATGAATTAGTCTGCTAACTAATGAAGGAGCATGTTTGCCACCACATGATAGTTAGGGCCACTGCATGTGTGCAGATATGAGTGTCTCACTCACTGGAGTCCTCGGGTCTTTACATATTTGCAGTGGTATGTAGGATGCAGTATCATCATGTCTGAGAGGCTTGACTTTCTGAGTTAATATTTCACATAGTATTTGTATTTGGAAGTGTTGTACAGTGCACAGACATTGAGCACATTTCTCCCTTCCATGCCTTACAGGTGGACCTGCACCCTACACTATTGGAGAGGTGGCTCGATTTGCGGACCCAGACATCTCCAATAAGTTTTGATATTTCTGTTCTTTGTTGTGGTTGCTGATTATGTGTGATTGACTCCTGTGTGTTGGACACATAGCAAGGTGTGATGCGCTGGTCAATGATGGGTTTTGTTCCTTGAGTGGAGTATCATTTGTCATAATTTGGGATTGTAGGTCAGTCCTGTAGGCACAGCAATGTGAATAGGGATGAGTTATGTGGATAAACCTTAAAATCAGAAAATGTAGCAGTGGACCATATTAGTGATTTAGTCAGCAAGTCAGACCCTAATTCTCCCAGGATAGGGATGCCAAAGTCTTACCCACAGACTTCAGCTTCCCTATTCACTAATGAACACATTTGACAGTATGTTTAACTTCCTAGCAGCATGTAGCTCCACATGTTGTGCTAGGAGTATGAGGCACTTGAGTACAATGGCCTAGGTGTGCATGCAGCTCATGGCCAGAGGTGTGCTTGCATCTATCTGCTTGTTGTAAGTCATGGGTTACTGGTAGGAAATGATGTTGACAATGGTCTGCATTTCCAAAGATAAGTGTTGATGGGATTGTCAAAGTTTTGGGTGTATCCTAGTTGGACTTCCTCCTTACCTGTGGTGTGCTGGCCAATCCCATGTACAGCTGTCGAAAGCTTCCTAAGTGTCCTTGTTGTTTGAGATTATTTGTTGCTTGTCCACCCCCCCCTCTGGCACATGCGTAGGGTTGTGAATAGTGTACCTGGGACTGATGATCCAAGTTTCGAACACAGACTTGTAAATCTGTAAATCACTTGTCAAAACCTAGGATACCCACTCATGATTAGCAACTGCATTCTATCCTGGCAATTCCATTTACAACTCGCAGATCTTGTGGCCCTAGATTGTCATCAAGAACATAGGGGGTCATTACAACCCTGGCGGATGGTGTTAAAGCAGCGGAAATACCGCAGACAGGCCGGCGGACAAAAAAAGGGAATTATGACCCTGGCGGAAACCGCCAACAAAGACAGGCACTTTAACACTTCGCCCGCCACGGCGGTACAGACAAGCAACGCGGCGGTCACCACCAACAGACAGGCGGAAGACAATGTACCGCCCACAGTATTACAACCCGCCAATCCGCCACCTTTTCCGGGGCGGATTCACCGTGGATAAAAACACGGCGGAAACAGCTTTTGCTATGGGAAAACGCTCACCTTAACGTATCCCACGAGGAACGAGGAATCCATGGACCTGGAACTCCAAATACTCCCTGCCCTTGTGTTTCTGCTCTTCCACGACGAACAGCTACGTAGGCGCCGCAGACAATGGTGAGTACTGCACCTACGACATGGGGAGGGGGAAGGCAAAAGTTAGGGGGACACACACCAAACACCCCCAACCTCGCATATTACAACATACACACCAATGCTTTCACAAAAATCTCAGTAACAACCCACAATCCCCCCGGAAGAATGAATACACAAAGCGAAAATCGGTCAAACAATGTAATGTGCCAATATACATGTCATACAAAGATATACAGATATATATTTGAAAATCAGTCAGAATTACATACAATACGAAAAGCAGTGCAGATATGTACATAACAATGTCCGTGCACCATCAGTCCAAAAAGTACATGAGCGAGGCCCACAAACGATACCTGACCACAATCGGAGAGAACACTGCCAGGGCATCAGATAGAAATACTACAGGCACCTCAGGGGGAAGGGAAGGGGGGGCACCTCAGCCGGATGACTGCAAAGCCAGATCCACGACGGGGCTCCATGCCCATAAATGCCCTCCTGGGGAGTGCAAAGCCACAGTCTCTCAAGTCTCTACAGTGGGTGGGTTGCCCATTGTGCCATCCTGGGGAGTGCAAAGCCACAGTCTCTCAAGTCTCCCAAGTGGGTGGGTTGCCCACTGTGCCATCCTGGGTAGTGCAAAGCCACAGTCTCTCAAGTTGATGCAGGTCTCTACTGGTACTGGGGGGGACTGGTGCCCAGACTGGATGAGTCTCCCCGTGAAAGGTCGTGTCCTGTCACTGTCCCAGCTGCACATGGGATAAGGATGCCTGATGTGGCAGCCCATTCATTCCTACCCGGTGCATTGCCCTGTTCAGCGGTGCTTAGCCATGGTGGTCTTTGCCCTGTTCAGCGGTGCTTTGACATGGCGGTTCAGGACAGTTCAGCGGTGCTTTGCAATGGCGGTTCTGGACAGTTCAGCGGTGCTTTGCATTGACGGTCTGTGCCCTGTTCAGCGGTGCTTTGCCATTGCGGTTCTGGACAGTTCAGTGGTGCTTTGCAATGGCGGTCTGTGCCCTGTTCAGCGGTGCTTTGACATGGCGGTTCAGGACAGTTCAGCTGTGCTTTGCAATCGCGGTTCTGATAAGGACATTGGTGTGTGGCATGACGTTCTATACACTGGACATTGGTGTGTGGCATGACGTTTAATCATTGCCCAGTGGGGCTGTGGCAGCCAGGGCCCTCCTGGGCACTGACCCCGGCGGTAGTCTCCTGACCAGTGACGATACTTGGGCCCTCCTGGGCTGTGACTCTGGCGGTGGTCTCCTGACCAGTGACGATACTTGGGCCCTCCTGGGCTGTGACTCTGGCGGTGGTCTCCTGACCAGTGACGATACTTGGGCCCTCCTGGGCTGTGACTCTGGCGGTGGTCTCCTGACCAGTGACGATACTTGGGCCCTCCTGGGCTGTCACTCTGGCGGTGGTCTCCTGACCAGTGACGATACTTGGGCCCTTCTGGGCTGTGACTCTGGTGGTGGTCTCCTGACCAGTGACGATAGTGGGGCCCTCCTGGGCTGTGACTCTGGCGGTGGTCTCCTGACCAGTGACGATACTTGGGCCCTCCTGGGCTGTCACTCTGGCAGTGGTCTCCTGACCAGTGACCATACTAGGGCCCTCCTGGGCTGTGACTCTGGCGGTGGTCTCCTGACCAGTGACGATACTTGGGCCCTCCTGGGCTGCGACTCTGGCGGTGGTCTCCTGACCAGTGACGTTACTTGGGCCCTCCTGGGCTGTGACACTGGCGGTGGTATCCTGACCAGTGACGATACTTGGGCCCTCCTGGGCTGTGACTCTGGCGGTGGTCTCCTGACCAGTGACGATACTTGGGCCCTCCTGGGCTGTGACTCTGGCGGTGGTCTCCTGACCAGTAACGACGGTGCTGGCGGTTGTGTCTCGACCGCCGGAAATGATGGCGCACTTCTCCACCGTGACACTCACAACAGGCTGGGCAGACTTCCTCTGGCCCTTCCCCACCTTTGCTGGAGTCACAGCTGACTCTCCAATCCTCTTGGAACCCATGTCAGTTGTTTTCCCACCTGGAGTCTTAACACGGTCCCGTCGTCCACTCTCCAATTTTATTGCCTTTACAGGGGGTTGGCTGCCAGTGCCTTGGCTCCGGGTCCTACTGCCTGCCCTGGTGGCCGGTGCACTCCAAAAACCTTGAACAGGCACCACTGGTATTGGAGGCTTTTTAGCTGAGGCGCTACGACGGGACTGATGAATTGGAGGGGGTGGGGTGGGGGCAAAAAGGTCAACTTTACAGAGGGACAGTTTCTGACGAACACTGGGATGGGTAGCTGGAGGGGGTCTGGGAGTGGAGGAAGAGGAGGTGGTTGCCGGAGGTGTCACTTTAGGTGTTTTGAGTGCAGGTGCTGGAGGCTGTCGTGAGGTGGATGGATGTTGGGTGAGTGATTGCCGGCGTTTGGGTACTTTGGGAGGGGGCATCACAGACACACTGGGAGAGGACACAGGGGACGTGTAAATGGCAGTGGAGGTGGTGAGTGCAGGTGAGCGGTGTGTGGTGCTGGGTGTTCTGGTGCGAGTCTTAGTGGCTGTAGATGTAGTGCATGCAGGTGAGAGTGTAGACGACACTGGGAGGGAGGAGGGAGAAGAGGAGGAGGGGGACACAGTGGAGGCAGTGGATGTTGTTGTGTCTGTATGTGGGTGAGGCTTGCGTGAGTGCCTGTGGTGTGTGTGGTGCCTATGTTTGCTTGAGCTACTTGGGTGTGTTGACTTGTGTGCATGCTGGTCTGTAGGTGTGCTTGGGATGGGCTGGGGTACAGGAGTTTGGGTCTGAGTGGAGGAAGTTGGAGGGGGGAGGCTAGACACAGGTACAATTGATGCCATCAGTGCTGAGGCCAAAGGTTGCAGGGTTCGCTGAAGGGCAGCCTGACCAGAATGAATGCCCTCCAGGAATGCATTACCGTGTTGCAACTCTCGTTCAACACCCTGGATGGCATTCACAATGGTAGACTGCCCTTCAGTGAGTGACCTGAGGAGGTCAATGGCCTCCTCACTGAGGGCAGCAGGGGTGACTGGGGCAGGGCCTGAGGTGTCTGGGGCGAAGGTGATGCCCACCCTCCTGGGTGAGCGGGCACGGGGCGAATGCTGAGGGGCTGCTGGGAGGGCGGTGCTGGTAGGGGAGGTGGCGGCTGTACCTGTAGAGGTGGGGGGCACAGATGGTGCCGCCACCACAAGGGAGCTCCCATCGTTGAACGAGTCTGTGTCGCTGCTTGGTGATCCGGTGGCCGACGTGAAGCTCCCCTCGCCCTCCGTCCCACTGGTGCATTCAGAGTCTGTGGTGTGGCCCTCCATGGCCATGTGGGATGCAGCTCCCTCGTGCTCCGGTGCCACTGTACCTCCGCCTGTTGATGCTGATGTACAAAAGGACAGGGAGAGCAGACAAAGGGGGGGAGACAGTAGAAAGAGGGTTTTAGTGCATGGCATACCGCTACAGTTGGCGGACAAGACAAACACAGATGCCCCCTGCATTACGCCGTGCTCCTGCCCTCTGCACATGCAATTTCTGGGATATGGCCTATATGGCAACGGTGGACATCAGCGCACATGGATGCCACAGGGGCAACTATACCTCGACTTGGCACTCTGCTGAGGTGGTGTAGAGTGCCACATGGGCTACATTACGGAGGGGCCTTGCCTTCCAAACTCGCCCTGGCCTAGGGGCACCCACAGCCCACCTCCACCACCCAGACACCTCCACTGCACGCAAAGTCAGCAGAATGAGGTTGTACTCACCCCATTGTCTCTGCTCTGATGCCCTCAAGCGCCCATCCAACTCCGGGTAGGCCACCGCCAGGATCCGGAACATCAGTGGGGTCATGATGCGACTGGCACCCCTCCCACATTGGGAGGCCATCCCCTGCTGAGCCTCCGCCGTCTTCTTGCTGCAGCGGCGAATGTCCTACCATCTCTTACAGCAGTGGGTGCCCCGTCTCTGGTGGGCCCCCAGGGTCCGGACCTCCTTGGCGATCGCACGCCAAATGTCCCTCTTCTGGTGGGCGCTGACCTACATGACATGCACAAGGAAAGAGGAACAGTCATTACCAACTGCACCATCATTGTGAGTGGCCCCCTCCCTACTCTGGCCATGTGGCCCATTCATTCCCATGCATTAATGTTCTATGGACTCTGCCCCCTTCCCTCTTCCAACCAGCCCACTCCACCCAGGCCTAGCCCATACAACGTGCTCCCTGTGTACTAACCTGTTGGTCTGGAGGACCGTAGAGTAGCGTGTACTGGGGGAGGACCCCGACTACCAGTTTCTCCAACTCCTGTGCAGTGAAGGCAGGGGCCCTTTCCCCAAATGCAGCAGCCATCGTCGCTTCCAGACCGAGGTCACAACAGCACTTGCAGTGTAGGTCCTCTCCTGTTGAAGGTCAGGTATCTAGTGATTGAACATAGAGAAAATGGAGGTGACGTCCGCAGCGGTGCGCATCATCAACGCCAGCGCACCTGTTCATTGGCTCCTGGGACCCATAGGGTCCAATGTTAACCAATGCAGCGTTGCGCCGCAGTCTACAACCGCCTACCGCGACGGTGTGCAACGCCAGCGCTGTTACCCCACAATCCCATTGTCCCAGTTTAGAGGTCAGGCAGCCGCCCTTTCAGGGGCCCACATGGCTTCATTTCATACTGGGTCACACATAGCTAGGCCTACACTCAACACACATACAGGAAGGGATATGTGAGTGTTGTAGTCTTGTGTGTGACTGTGGGTACATACCTGGAGGAATAATGACTGGTTCTTCGCTGTTGTCCTTCGTAGGCACCATCTGCTGGGACATATGAGAAGATGGCGGAATACCCCGGTGTACTGACCGCTGGAGGACCTGTTGACAATGGAAGAGCGACTTGTCATCGTAACCTACCTGTTTGACCGTGCCACAATCCAGGAACTATGTACCCAGTTGGAGCCAGACCTGATGTCACCAATCCGCCATCCGACTGGAATCCCCCCTGACGTGCAGGTGCTGTCAGTGCTCCATTTCCTTGCAAGTGGGTCTTTTCAGACAACAGTGGCCATGGCATCAGGGATGTCCCAGCCTATGTTTTCCAACGTGTTGTCCAGAGTGTTGTCTGCCCTGCTGAAACACGTAAGGAGATACATCATTTTCCCTGAGGTGGAGGATTTGCCTACAGTGAAAGGTGACTTCTATGCCCTTGGACATATCCCCAACATCATAGGTGCTATTGATGGTACCCATGTAGCTCTGGTCCCCCCCCACAGGAGTGAACAGGTGTACAGGAACAGGAAGAGTTTTCATTCCATGAATGTACAGATGGTATGTTTGGCAGACCAGTACATCTTGCAGGTAAATGCTATGTTCCCTGGCTCAGTGCATGACGCCTACATCCTGCGAAATAGCAGCATCCCTGATATGATGTGTCAACTCCAGAGGCACCTTGTATGGCTTTTGGGGGACTCTGGTTACCCCAACCTTTCGTGGCTATTGACCCCAGTGAGGAATCCCAGGACCAGGGCAGAGGAACGCTACAATGAGGCCCATGGGCGGACTAGAAGGGTGATCGAACGCACCTTCGGCCTCCTGAAGGCCAGGTTCAGGTGCCTCCATATGACAGGTGGATCCCTATTCTACTCACCGAAGTAGGTGTTCGACATCATCATCGCCTGCTCCATGCTCCATAATTTGGCTCTGCGACGCCAGGTGCCTTTTCTGCAGGAGGATGATCCAGATGACGGTGTTGTAGCAGCTGTGGAGCCTGTGGACAGTGATGAGGAGGAAGCTGATGAAGAAGACAACGACAACAGGGAGTCAGTCATACAGCAATATTTCCAGTGAGACACAGGTGAGAACATTTTCAATTTTAGCATTACATTAACTTTCACACGTCTACCTCTATCCTGTTTTTCGAATTAAGTCAACATTTGGTAACTGAGTTGTACCCTTCCATTACGGTTTCACAGGTGTGGTTACCTACGTGTCAACTGCTTGCATCCTTCAAGGGCTTGTGATGTGTGACATAGGTATGTTAGCTTTAGAATGGTACACCCATTATGACACTGTCATTGATAATACATTTTTACTAAATCACAGACTGACTCCAGCATGTTTTGTGTTTCAAGGGTGTTTATTGAAGTGCTCAGAAATGGGAGGGGGTTGTAAAATGAGGATGGGTGATGGTGGAGGAATGTCCATGGCAGAGTCCAGTCTAATAGTCTCACAGGTGCACTGCCCATCTGGGCGTAGGAAGAGGAGCTGGGGCAGTTAAAGTATGGACAGGGTTACAAAGTGGGACAGTGTGAGGACAATCAGGGTGGTGTCATTTCCTGGCGGGGGTCTTGCCATCTTGCTCTGTCCTGTTCCTGGATCTCAGGAACCGCTTGCGTGGTGGTTGTCCGTCTGCAGGGGGTGGGGTGCTGGTGTGGTGGTCCTGTGGCGGGGCATCCTGTCTACTAGCGCCGGAGGAGGTGGTGGGCAGTTCATCGTCCTGGCTAGTGTCAGAGGCCCCTTGGAGTGCCATGGTGTCCCTCAAGGTCTGTTGTAGGTCCTTCAGCACCCCTACGATGGTGCCCAGGGCGGAGCTGATGGTCCTGAGCTCCTCCCTGAACCCCAAATACAGTTTGTCCTGCAGGCGCAGGGTCTCCTGCAACTTGTGCAGAACCGTCGCCATCGTCTCCTGGGAGTGGTGGTATGCTCCCATGATGGAGGAGAGGGCCACGTGGAGAGTGGGTTCCCTTGGCCTGTCCGCCCCCTGTCGCACAGCAGCCCTCCCAGTTCCCCTGTGTTCCTGTGCCTCCGTCCCCTGGACCGTGTGCCCACTACCACTGCCCCCAGGTCCCTGTTGTTGTTGGGGTGGTGGGTTAGCCTGGGTGCCCTGTAGTGGTGGGCACACCGCTGATTGACCTGTCCTGGGTAGGGAGGTTTGGGCCCGCTGGGTGGGTGCTGTGCTGGTGTTACCAGAGGGTAGAAGGTCGGTGTTGGGCTGTGCCTGTGCAAGGGGAACGGACTGTCCTGAGTCCCACGATGGTCCGGCCTGGTCATCAGGATCCAGTAGGGCAGAGCTGCTCTCGTCACTGTGGGCCTCTTCTGGGGGTGGAGTGGTGTTGTCTGGACCCTCTGGTGTGGTGATGGTCCTTCGGGTTCCTGCAGGGGCATAAGAGCATGATTATTGCATGTTTGTGTGTAATGGTGAGCAAAGGGTGGGTGTTTGTGTACCCCAGTGCATGCATTCCTGTGTGTGAGTTTGTGTGGTGATGGTTGGGGGGGTGTACTGGGTATGTGCAGTGGGCATGCTTTAGTGAGGGGTGTCCATGCTTAGTTGTGTCATGCAGGGCTTGGTGTTGGGATGGGTGGTTTGTGTCATGGGTACATTAGTGAGGAGTTGTAGAGATAGGGGAGGGGGTGAGGGCGGGGTGTGTGATAGCATGCAGGTAGGGTGGGGGATATGATAGTTAAAAATTGACTTACCAGTGTCCCATCCTCCACCGACTCCTGCGAGGCCCTCAGGATGCAAGATGGTCAAGACTTGCTCCTCCCATGTTGTTAGTTGTGGGGGAGGAGGTGGGTGTCCGCCGCCAGTCCGCTGTACCGCGATGTTGTGCCTGGAGACCGTTGAACGCACCTTCCCCCGTAGGTCGTTCCACCTCTTCCTGATGTCCTCCCTATTTCTTGGGTGCTGTCCCACGGCGTTCACCCTGTCCACTATTCTGCGCCATAACTCCATCTTCCTGGCTATTGATGTGTGCTGTACCTGTGAGCCAAATAGCTGTGGCTCTACCCGGACGATTTCCTCCACCATGACCCTGAGCTCCTCCTCGGAGAAGCGGGGGTATCTTTGGCGTGCCATGGGGTGGTGTGGGTGATGGGTGGGGTGGTGTATGTGGTGATGAGTGTGGTGAGTGTAGTGGTGTGTGGTGTTTTGTGCGTGGATGTTGTGTGGGTGATGGTGTTGTGTGCCTCTGTGTAGTGGGGTTGTCTATTCTGTGCTCTCTCTCTGTTGCCTTTGTGTCTAATGTTTGGTAGTAGGGGTTTGTGGGTGATGTGGATGTGTGTTTTATATACTGTTGGGTGTGTGGGAGTGGTGTTTGTATGTGTATCAGGTGTGTGTATTTGGAATTGTCCAATGTGGCTGTGTTTTGGAGATGTGTGTGTATTTTGAGCGCGGCGGTGTGTACCGCCAATGGAATACCGCGGTTGAAAGACCGCCACATGCATTCGTGTGTCGTAATAGCATGGGCGTGTTTCTGTTGGTGTGGATGTGGACGATTTGTTTCCGACAGTTTATCACTGACCTTTGGTGTGGCGGTGTTGTGTGGGTGTCTGAATATCGGCGGATTCCAAGATGTGTGTCATAATAGCTGTGGCGGAATGCCGTCGCGGGGGCGGTGTGTTGGCAGTCTTCTGCACGGCGGTAAGCGCCTTTTACAGCCAATGTTGTAATGACCTCCATAGTAATTTGTTGGCCTGTCAGTGGTGGAGGATTTGCAGCATGATTTTTACCTGACAAATATCTGAACAATGATGCCAAAGTCAATCCATTTGTTACCCATCTTTTAGGGTTTTGCTGTGCTGTTTGATGATAGAACATGTGTAGGCTGGCTTGGCATGTACTGCCTCAGAGACAATCATTGATCTGTATTATGATATGGGCTGTTTTAGGTACATTAGATGTATTGTCTGATTTACTTCTGGAGCCATTTCAAACAATGAGGTACCTAATGTTTGGTTTTCTATTTGTCTTAACAGCTGCCAATATGACTCCCATCCAGATTTGAGCGTTTCAGCGCAGGGCGATGTGTTACCGCCACATTCTGGATGTGGAGTCTGGGTTCCGCAACATGGCAAGGCGTTATCGCCATGAAAGAGCCTCCAGAGTGTGGAGGGCATTTGCCCAAGGGGGCCCTTCCATGTCCACCACAGCCACCACCACCAGCACCACCACTACCACCCAGGTGGCACCAACATTAGCAGGCACCTTTGCTGGACCATCAACATCCACAGCTCCAGGACCTGTCACAGCACCACCTGCACCTCCTCCTACAGACATGGCACCGACAAGGGCCCATACTTCCTCCACTGGCACCCAGACCACCCCTGCTGCAGTCATAGACCCTACAGCTTTTCACCAGATGGAAAGGAACTTGGACCGTGTGTTGTGAAAATGACCAGGCTGCAGCAGGAGGTGGCACAAGTGAATCGGAGGGTGCGTGTCATCAAAAAGACCCTGAGGAGGGCCAACTTGTAGACCTTATACTCAGCCATGATTCCCTCCCCTCCCTTCTCTTTCCTGGTTCTTTAAATTAGTGGGTTTAGGGGGCTTAGTGTTAGGTTAGTATAGGCTGTTAGTTTAGTTAGTAATAGTGGGTGGGGGTGTGGGGGTATCATACTTTTTAAAACTGTTTTTTATTATGTATGTGGGTGGGTGGGGAACGATGTTGGGGTTTTGGTATATATATATGTGCTTAGTATAAGATAGTATGTGTTTAGGTTAGTATATGTTGTCCTCCATGTGTCCTGTCTTATAAGGGGGGTGGGGGGTTGATGTTTAGATCGTTTCATTAAATGTGATAAGTAAGTTTAGTTTAGGTTAGTTAGGGACATTTGTGGGTAATGTGTAGTTAGAGTAGTTTAAGTTAGGTAAGGTGTTTCCCCTGTGTATAGCTTCTGTTTTTACTGTTTAATAAATATCTAGGTAACCCTTTACAGTATGTGTCAAATGCTTGTAGATCAGGGCCTTGGCATGAGTGAACAGTGTCTCTTTTGTATTAGCTTTTGTGTCCCATGTTGCAACCAAATTCCAACTGAGCTGTCACATTGGCAGCTACACCAAAGCTACTTAGCTAAGATTTGGCCATCCATTGCATCCACCACTCACTGTTACTATGGATCCCAAAGTGTGGTTAATTTGTGATGTATGTTTTCAATGTCACATACTTTGCTACCAGATTTGGTATTGAGGACACTGTGTTAAGTCTGCCTGCAGCCTGATGTCCAAGCGAATCCCTATAAGGTGAGTGGTAGTATGATCTCATGTAGTATGGTATACATACCTCACACCTATAACTTGTTACAATGTTCAGCCCGATGACTTATTTGTATGGAAACCCACACACATCCATTCATGCTGTATGGTGTGTGTTAGGTAATAATTGGGGCAAATGTCACATATATAAGTTTTGGCTTGCAGAAACAATTGAAGGCACTATTTTCTGGCTTAGACATCCCTTGAGGAAGCATTATTCTGTCCAACACAGCATTATGGTGTATAGTTTCTCTTTTCCTCTGAAATAACCCTCAGGAAGGGCAGATGATGGTACAATCCAGACCACTGTGCATAGTTATCAGCCAACATTTGTTCAGGTCTGGTGTATTGTCACTCAATAATCATTAACCTGAGGTAAACATCACTGATGGCCATCCCGGTTGATGTGTCACATTACACAGAGACAAAGTTGTTGTGTAAGTGCTATTTATTTTAAAGTGCTGTAGTGCTATATGTACATTGTCCATGATTGTGAGGCCATGAGTGTGACATCTTCCATTGTGATCCTACACAAGTGCAAAAGGACATGTCATTGGACATGCTGGGGTGAAGTGTTTGACAGTGCAGAGGGACAGGATTTGCCAATGAGGTAATGAGAGACAATCACAGGGCAGGGTGACAAGATAAACCGTGGGCTGAAGAACAGTGATTGAGTACAGTTGTTGCAAGATTGGCATGTTGCAAACCACAGGACCTTGGTAATAGGTGGCCATGTGGCAGGGACTAGTGCTACTGGGTACTCTTACAGGTGAAGGTGATCTGTTCCACGTCTTCATTTTCTGATGTGTGTGTTGTCTCCTCTGCCCTTGGTGGCGGTGGTTGTGAAGGGGTAACACACACCTCAGTGTTTGAAGATGTGGAGTCAGACATCCCGGTAGCTGCCAACTGTGGGGCTCTTAAGGGCAGTACTGCAGCAAGGAGGAGCTACTGGTTCTTAAGAATAGCAGCCACATCATGGTGGTGGGCAGCCAGGTCGGCCCTGAGGGGTTCAATATTTCATTCATGCATACGTTGACAGGATTGTTGTTGTAGGTGTTGGGTCAACTCTATTACAGCTGTGCTGATTTCCTTCAACCTTTTTTCAAGTTCCTGTAAGATTGTTGTTCGCCCTTGCATAGCTGCTGCCTGTTCTTCAGTTGACATCATGCACGAACGCACCCCCTCAAGGCTGGCTGCCATAGTTTGCATCCGCACCCGCACCTCCTTGGCCAGCTCCCACTGTACTCCAACTACAGTTCGCTCAAAGCTGGTGCCAGGGTCATCAGAGTCCTCAGCTGTGTTGGAGCTGGCAGGTCGTACAATTGGGGTGGTGGGTGGGTCCTCTGTGATGGCTGCTAGTTCTGTGCTCCTCCGTGTGACTGAAGGTGGGGTCTGGAGGGTTCCAAGGACATCTTGGAGGGTCTGATGGCTGATGTTTGTCAGCTCGTCATCCATGTCATCAGGGTAGTCCTGGACAGGCATATACGCAGGAGAGCCATCGTTCTCTGCAATGAGATATGGTACAATTAGTGTGTCTGTGCTGTGGCATTTGTAATGTGACATGCCTGCCTTCCGATTATTTTCACATTGTGATCTTGATTCCTGTTCATTGTTCCTCTCTTTAATATTAGCATTCTCCCAGGCCTATGCCCCACCTGCATGTCACATGTATTGTGGTCAGTTTGTGGACTTGTCAGCATCACATCCTCTATGTGTTGGTTCAGGCCAAATTGTGAATTGCCACCTTCTTGTCCTACTCAACCCTCTGTCTACTTCCATTCTCATGGTGAGGCCTTTCACTGGCTGTGTGTGTTATGATGGCACTGGCACCACACTTAACAATCTGGAACTGCCCCAGTCTCTGATCTTTCACATCCACCTATATGTTGTTGAGATCTAGCATATACTATGTATAGCATTGGGGTGGCATGGTGAGCAAAAGAACGATGGATTAAACCCAGATCTGTGACTGAGGGTGAGTGTTTGCATTGTCAGCACTCCGTCCATCATCGTTTTGTGTTGCTAATGTCGCCCTGTGTGGGAAGGGTATGCCCAGACGTGGGTCCCTTGCTCACTGTGCCACTGGAATCAAGCTAGCCTGGCTGAAGAAGGGTGATACCCTGAAACCGGTCCCAGGGTGCTTGCTTCCGGTCCAAGGCGGACCTGGCCTGGCAGTTCGGGCTGGACTGTTCCCAAGAGGAACAGGGTCAAGACTGATTTGCACATGGCTGGGTCCAACCTGGGGTGGCATGGTGAGCAAAATGAACGATGGATTAAACCCAGATCTGTGTCTGGGGGTGAGTGTTTGAATTCTCAGCACTCCGTCCACCATCGTTTTGTGTAGCATTGGTATGGCACAATATGGATGTCAGCATTGGTAGTGTGTACTGCTGATGTTGGGGAATGTGTGGTTCATTGGATTGCACTGATTGTCCTAGCAGTGTTCCATTTCCTCCTCTGACTGTGCGGGTGTATTTCTGTAACAAGTTACATATGTCCTGCCCCTCAATGCTGTTGTCTGAGCAGTATGACATTTGGGATGTTGCATGATGTCATTGGAGCTATTGTGACCCAGGCACAGGGTGGACCCTGACATATGCAGCATGGGTATGACATTAGTGCTGTGTACCTCCTAATGTTTATGACAATGGCTGATGTTTGTAGCAACTATGGACAATCACATTTGGCAGGATTGGAACATTTGTATTGATTTCAGGGGATTGATAACGTTGTCATCCTGAACCCTCAAATTTGGGTGTGTTTGATCCACGGGGACGTTACTGCCATTAGCTACTTGACCTGCACACACAGCAGAGGTGGAAGTGGCAACATTCCACTTGCAGATATGGCCAGAGGTTGTTAATTGGGCCCTATTTCATGTAGGAAGAATACTGTCTGACGTGTGACGGGCTGCCAGTTTAACGTTGTACCCTACCCTCCTGGCCTGGCTTTACCTTTCCAATATCCTTGGCATGGCAGCATACCCCCATGCAAAGGTTGTTATTGTAGTGTAGTCTTGTGCCCCAGGTTTCCTCTGTACAGCCCATGCCCCCGTGCCGTGCCCCTTTACCCATGCCACTCCCTGAATATCATTACTTACATGCATTGTGTAGTAGGTATGTCCACCCCCCTGATTACAGATAATATTTGTGCATTTTAATTCCCCATGCGACTTACCCTGCATGTGTGTTGTCTCTTGGTAGTCTGCGCTGTCCTGTCCTTGAATCCCTGTGTTGATCTCCTCAGGGATAACGGCTGCGACCATTACCTCCATGTGGTACAGGGCCTCCTGCGGTGCTGGACTCCTACCTCCAGTCTGAAGTGCTACCTTCCTGCTTCTGGCCATCTTTTCATTGGACCTGCGCTTGCAGTCATGCCAGCGTTTCTTGCACTCGATGACTGTTCTCCGTACCTCTGCCACACTGTTGATCTTGTCAACAATTTGTTGCCATAATGCCTCTCTCCTACTAATTGGCAACTTTGAGGTGACAAACAGTTGGTGTTCCGTCACCTCTTTCAGCAAAATTTCCTGCTGCTCTGCACTGAATCAACACTTTCTTTTCACCTTCTCCCTGTCCTGGGTCTTGTGTGGGTGCTCCTGGCTGGTTCCTGGTCTGTTGTCATCTTCCTGGGGTCTGTGGAAGCATCTGGGATCCATTTTGGCTCTCCTTAGCACATTTTGCTGTATTTGCACCACGTTTTGACGCAATTGTGTCAAAAACGGCGCATATCCGGTTTGCGACGTCGTAAACTGGCTCACAGTCATGTTCGCCACGTTAACGCCATTTTCCTTTACGACGTGACACATTGGTTTGAGTAAAAAAAAAAGACTCACACCTGTGGTTTGCAGCGCCGTGCGTCAAAGGATAAATTTGACGCCTGCACGGTGCAAAGAAATGGCGTTAGCCATCTGTAAAATTTTAGACGCAAAACTGCGTTGGAGCAGTTTTGCGTCAAAAAGTATAAATATGGCCCTTGATGGGTAGGCCGCGTTGCCATATCATTCCTCAGGGACAATGTATCATCTGTAGTGTGATTTGGACTGCATGTGCAATTTGAAGAAGAGTGTTAGATTATCATCTGTACATGCATCGCACAATGATGACACCAATGTTTTCCTGTCCCTTTTTTACAGCTGCCAACATGAATGCCACAGAGATTAGAGAGTTCCAGAGGCAGTCAGTGAGATACAGGCATATCCTGGATGTGGAGTCTGGCTTTAGAATGATGGCAAGACGCCTTTGTCACGAGAGAGCCACAGGAGTATGGCGGGCTTTTAGCCAAGGGGGCCCAGCATTGGCCACAACGGGTGTTGCCACGACCACAACTGCAGGCAGTGGCACTGTGGCCACAAGTATATCAGCACCACCTGCTGCACCATCAACCTTGGGAGCTACAGCCACAACACCTGCTGCACCATCACTTCCAGTACCCCCGAACACGACACCTGCAGTTGCGACAACGTCAGGGACACAGACCAACACAGCAGCTGCTTTGGACATGGCCACAAACAGGCAGCAATAGAGGGACATGCAGAAGGTCCTGAGGAAAATGGACAGTCTCTAGCGGGATGTTGATTGGAATAACCGGAGGCTCAAATCCATTAAGAAACTCTGAGGATGGCAAACCCCCAAGTCCTGCATTGCCTTATCCCTAATTCCGTCCCCTTCCTCCTCTTTCCTTACCCTGTTTATTAGTGGGTTTAGGGGGTTTAGTGATAGGTTAGAGTAGGCTAGTAGTTTAGATAGGATAAGTAGGTTTGGGGGGTTGGGCGGTTATATTATTACATGTTAGTTTTTGGGTGAGTGGGGGTTGATGTTGGGGCTTTTGTGTATTCTATAATAAAAAATAAAAAAAAGCATAAAAAAAAATACAACAAAATATATATTTGTTTAGTATTAGGATCTGGTTAGGGTTAGTATATGTTGTGCTACATGTTTCCCGTCACATAAGGGGGATGGGGGTAAATGTTTAGAATATTTAATTACATGTGGCAAGTAAGTTTAGCATACGGTAGTTAGAGCCAGTTGTGGGTAATGTATAGTTTAGGATAGGTTAGGTTAGTATAGGTGAGTGACATAGGTTTAAGTTCTCTTTTATTATAGTTAAGAAAGTTTTATGTACTCCTTTATGGCATATGTCATATGCTTGGAGATCTGGGCCTTTGCATGAGTGTACAGTGCCAAATGTGTGTTGGCCTGTGTATTCCGTCCTGCATCCACATCGCACTCTTGACATGTTAATTCCTACTTCTAACTGAGCTGTCACTTTGGCAGCTAAAACAAAGCTACATCTCTATGCATCTGCCATCCATTGTACCCACCTCTCAAGGTGACTATGGTTCCCATGTATTGGACAGGTAGGTGTGATTTTTAAGCTGTCATTGTTTGGGTCCTGTGTTGGAATGTTGGGCTTTTGGGACATCTGCCTGCAGCCTGATGTTCATGTGAACCCTGATAAGCTGAGTGCTGTCAATTTCTTATGAGGTTAAGTATACAAAATTCACGCCTATGGGTATAAATTGTACTCCCAAGTGACGTTATTGGCCAAACACTCCCACAGAGCCATTCCTGCTGTATGTTGTGGGTGTGGCACGTATGTTTTGAGTCAATTGTCACATACACAATGATTGTCTTGTAGGGGATGTGGCCAGCATTGACTTTAATCCTGTAGATACCTTGGGCCTGACATATACTATTTTTACACAGCATTTAAATCATCTTTTTACGCAACAGCAGCACAAAGCTACAAATTACAATTATATTTTTTGAGTTTGTGCTACTTCTCCTGCAGAAATGAGCCACAAGCAGCACAGATGCTTAAAAAATCCAGACCCTTGTGCATAAATATCTGCCCACATTATTCTGTGCTCTTGTATTGATATTCTGTGACTATTGACATTTACATACATCACAAATCTCCAGCAAAGTAGATGTGTCACATTACACAGAGACAAAGTGGTTTTGTAGGCGCTTTTATTTTAAAGTACTGTAGTGCAATATTTATATGGTCCAGGTTTGTGAGTCCATTAATGTGAAGCATTCTATTGCACATGTGTAAGGTTGAGGGACATGTCATTGGACATGCTGAGATGGAGTGTCATTCAGTGCAGAAGGAACAATATTTGCCAATTGGGTAGTGAGAGACAATTGCAGTCCATAGTGGTAAGGTTGACAGTGTGTCGGAGAAGAGTGTATGTCACCAACTGTAGCATGACTGGCTTGTTGTTAAGCACAGGACAAAGGAAAAACAGTGTCCATGTGGCACTACGGGTGAAGGTGATCTGTTCCACATCTTCATCCTCTGATGTGTGTGTCGTCTCCTCTGCTCATGTTTGTGGTGGTGGTCGGTTTGAAGGGGAAACACACACTTCAGTGGTTGGAGACGTGGACTCCGAATTCCCGGCAGCTGCCAACTGTGGAATTATATAGGGCATAACTGCAGCAAGTAGGAGCTGCTGGTTATTGAGTATGGCAGCAACATCCCTGTGGTAGGCAGCCATGTGTTCCCTGAGGGAGTCCAGCTTGTTGTCATGCATGCAGCTGCAACATTAGGCGGCAAAGCGTTGTGGCAACTGCCTCACTGCAGTGGTGAGGTCCCTCACACACTGTTGGAGTCCTTGCAGTAGTGATTGTGTGACTTGCATGGCTGCTGATTATTCTGCGGATGTCATCATGCACATGAGCATCCCCTCAAGGCTGGCTGCCATAGTTTGCATCCCCACCCGCACTTCCTTGGCCAGCTCCCACTGTACTCCCACAACTTTCCTCTCAAAGGTGGTCCCAGTGTCATCACGGTCCTCAGCTGTGTTTGAGCTGGCAGGTCGTACTATTGGGGTGGTGGGTGGGTCCTCTGGGATGGTTGCTACATGTGTGCTCCTCTTGGAACTGGAGGTGGTGTCTGGAGGGTTCCCAGGTCATCTTGGAGGGTTTCCTGGCTGATGGTTGTCAGTTTGGCATCCATGTCATCAGGGTAGTCCAGGATAGGCAGATTCACAGGAGAGCCATCGTCCTCTGCAATGAGATATTGTACAATTATTGTGTCTTTGTTGTGGCAGTTGTAATGTGATGTCATTGATTTCTTATTGGTGGAACATTGTAATCTGAGTTCCCGTTCATTGTTCCTGTCATTAATGTTTGCATTCTCTCAGGCCTATGCCCCACCTGTATGTCACATGTAATGTGGGCAGTTTGGGGAATTGTCTGCATCACATCCTCTAGGTGTAGGTTCTGTCCAAAATGTAGCTTGCCACCTTCTTGTCCTAATCAACCCTCCCTCTGCTTCCATTAGCATGGTGAGGCCTTGCAATGCTTGTTAGTTTTGCTGATGCCACATGCACCACACATAATAATATGGCCCTGTCCCAGTCTATCATTTTTCACATACACCTATGCAGTGCTGAGACCTAGTAGATACCATGTATTGCATTAACATGACACGATACAGGTGTCAGCATTGGTAATTTCTCATGTTGATGTTTGCGTATGTGTGCTACATAGCATTGCACTGATAGGCCTGGCAGAGTTCAGTTTCCTCTTATAACTCTGCGGGTGTGTTTCCCTAGTTACACACATATGTCCTCCCCCTCAATGTTGTCTTAGCACTATGACATTTGAGATGTTGCATGGTGGCATTGCAGCTATTATGACACACGCACAGGGGTAGACCCTGGAATGTGCAGCACGGGTATGAGATTACTGCTGTCTACTTCATAATGTATGTGACAGTGCCTGATGTATATTGAGTCTATGGACATGAGCAGTTGACAGGAGTTGCAGTTGGATAGGGATTGAAAGAGATTGTTCACAAAGTCATACTGAGCCCTCATTTTGAGTGTGTTTGTGCCATGGGCACCTAACTGCCATCTCCTAATTGACCAGCACACACAACACAGTTAGTAGTGACACGTGTTGTCAATGGTAAATGCTGTTTGAGGCAATGGCCTGAGTCTGGGCATTGTCCTCTAGTTTACATTCTGACAATACCAGCTGTCCTGTGACAGCAGCCCAGTTTTACGTTCTACCCTACCCTCCTGGTCTGCTACAGCATTTCCAGCAGCCTTGGCATGTTGGTGTATTCTCATGCAAAGGTTGTCGGTGTTGTGATGTGCTCTGCCCTTGGATGCCCCTGCACAGCCCATGCACCTATGCCGTGCCCCTTTGCACTTTCCACTGCCTGATTTCCAGGGCTGACATGCATTGTGTAGTAGGTATGTACCTCCCCCTTCTTGCACGTGCCATTAAGGCTTTTTTGTCCCCCATGCATATTACCCAGAATAAATGTTGTTTCCTGGAAGTCTGTGCTGTCCTGTCCTGCGATTCCTGTGACGATCTCCTCCGGGATGATAGCTGCAACCATCTCCTCCATCTCATCCAGGGCCTCCTGCGGTGCTGGACTCCCACCTCTGGTCTGCAGTGCTGCCTTCCTGTTCCTTGCCATTTTCTCCTTTGTACTGCGCTTGCAGTCATGCCAGCGTTTCTTACACTCAGTGACATTTCTCCTGACCTCTGCCACACTGTTAATCTTATCCACAATTTGTTGCCAAATTGCCTGTCTCCTTCCAATTGCAATTTAGAGGTGATAAATAATCGATGTTGGTGCTCGGTCACCTCTCTGACCAGTATTTCATGCTCCTCTGCACTGAAGCAAGACTTCCTCTTCTTGTCTCTCCCCTGGGACTTGTCTGTTTCCTCCTGGCAGGTTCATGGTAGATTGAGGTCTCCCTGTGGTCTCTCCTGGCTTCTGGCAACCATTTTGGGGCTCCATAGCACTGTTTGCTGCGTTTGCGTGACTTTTTGATGCTAATGCGGTGAAAAATGGTGCATATCCGTTTTGCCACATCTTCAATGTCGCAAACCGGATTAGAGTCATTTTTCCTGCGTTAACGTCATTTTGCCTTACAATAAGGCACAATGGTTAGCGTAAAAAAAAAATTGTATCAAAAAAAGCTGATTTGGATTTCACCACTCAATTGGATTTTTAGGAAACTTTAAAAACATATTCAGGTAGCTTGTCCCAGATATGAAGTGGCAGTTATGATTTTATTCTGAACTTTGTTTTTTTTGTCATAGGACAGCTAAAGCCCTTCACTGTAAACACAGATTTGGGAGAGTAGTCACTATAGGAACATGCCAAAAATGCTTCCATGTTTCAATTTTTAAATACTAGGTACCCTGCCTTGGGGACCATCCAGGCCTACGTAGTGGTGACATATTTAATATTGTTCAGATTTTTGTACTTTTTACCAAACCATGCTTATGCAGCATTGTCTCCCTCTCATTGAAACTTATCCATGCCAACTTTGTTCAAGTGGGCCTTCTGAGCATACATGTGTGGGTTTTGATAAGGGTCTAGGGGTTCACAGATGGTAAAGTGGTTGAAGTGAATTTTGAAACTTTGGAAAGCAGATTAAAGTAAAATGCCAGTTTACAGTGTCTTCTGGTCACAGATGTCACCTCTGGGCTTAATGAATACATGTCCAAGTCAAATGAGTTTTGAATCTACACATCTACAAGGTTTCTAACACTGGGTGCCAGACTTCCCTGACATTGATTAGTTGGCTACACAATCTCACAGGACTAGGGATCAGGTATACAAGCTTCTTGCACTGCAGTGGCGTCTCTTTATGTGATGCAACGGCGGTGCAAACCTTTAAATCATATCAATGAGGCCACTTAAATCCCTTTTGTGTGGCTTTGAAAGGCCTTGTAGATATAGAGTAAGGCAAGGCAGTGCAAATTACTGTGTTGCCTTATCTCTTGCATTCTGCAACACACATATGAAGCTGAAAAAGGCTCTTAGGATTGTTTAATTAAAATTTCTATAAGTAAAAAAAAACATAGAACTTCACTTAAAAAAAACAAAGGTTACAGGGATGTTATAGTTACAAAATAGAAGTAAAAAAAAACCTAGAAATTCACTTAAAAAAACAAAGGTTACAGGAAAATTGTAGTTAGGCTCACATTTTAAACACACAAAAACATAGAAATTCACTAGTTATAGTTAGATTTACCTCAAGTAACTACAACTCGTGCCCTAAGGTAACTATAACTTACAGCCCCACCATGCACAGTTTTTTCGTCAAAAATGTTACTGCAAATAATACATTGATATTATCAATGATGCTATGAAAGATGGCATGATTGCCCTAATTTGTGGGCTAATTTGTAGTGCATGGCAACGGTGCAAGTTTTAGTTACCTTAGGGCATGAATTATAGTTACTTGAGGTAACCATGAATGGTGAATGTCTATGGTTTTCTACGTTTAAAATGTGAGCCTAACTATAGACCACCTTTGTTTTTGTAAACATTTGCCCCAGTGGGTGGTGGTCCGATGGCAGCTGGGGGCCACGCGGACCCCTGCTCCAAATAATGCTTTGCCCTGTGGGGTGGTGGTCCCATGGCAGCAGGGGGCTACAGTGTCTCTGCATTAATTATGAGATCACCCCATGGTGGTCCCTGGGGCATCGGGAAGGGGGCCAGGCCCCCCCCTTTTTTTTTTTAAAGACCCTGGGACTTGGCCAATCGGGGGCATTAAACTAACAAAGCGCAAGAGACAGCGCTTCACTTTATAAAAACATTTCACAAGCGGATTTGAGGATCCACCATGTCTCCACTCGTAAAATTTAAAAAAATGATTTTTAGCCCTGGGGGGGTCCCTTTGGGACCCCACCACCAGAGCTAATGGGTCAGGGTGTTCGTACCCATCGCTCCTTTTTTTTTTTTTTTTTTTAGGTTTTATTTGGGTCTCGGCTTCAGCCAAGTCCTAACATGGCTGACAATACTTCAACAGCTTCTGTGGTTGAAGTGTTATCAGCCAATCTGATCTCAGCACGGGACCGTTAGGGGTCGCGAATCCTTTGCGTCCCTAGGTATACAAATTTGTTTTCACCTTAATTTCTCAAAAACTACTTAATGGAATTACACCAAAACAAAAAAGCACTCTTTCTGGACTAGTTCCTACCTTCATGCCAAATTTGGGGGTGAGGGAGGGGGTGTGTGATAGCATGCAGGTAGGGTGGGGATATGATAGTTAAAAATTGACTTACCAGTGTCCCATCCTCCCCCGACTCCTGCGAGGCCCTCAGGATGCAAGATGGTCAAGACTTGCTCCTCCCATGTTGTTAGTTGTGGGGGAGGAGGTGGGGGTCCGCCGCCAGTCCGCTGTACCGCGATGTTGTGCCTGGAGACCGCTGAACGCACCTTCCACCGTAGGTCATTCCACCTCTTCCTGATGTCCTCCCTATTTCTTGGGTGCTGTCCCACGGCGTTCACCCTGTCCACTATTCTGCGCCATGACTCCATCTTCCTGGCTATTGATGTGTGCTGTACCTGTGAGCCAAATAGCTGTGGCTCTACCCGGACGATTTCCTCCACCATGACCCTGAGCTCCTCCTCGGAGAAGCGGGGGTGTCTTTGGCGTGCCATGGGGTGGTGTGGGTGATGGGTGGGGTGGTGTATGTGGTGATGAGTGTGGTGAGTGTAGTGGTGTGTGGTGTTTTGTGCGTGGATGTTGTGTAGGTGATGGTGTTGTGTGCCTCTGTGTAGTGGGGTTGTCTATTCTGTGCTCTCTCTCTGTCGCCTTCGTGTCTAATGTTTGGTAGTAGGGGTTTGTCAGTGATGTGGGTGTGTGTTTTATATTGTGTTGGGTGTGTGGGAGTGGTGTTTGTATGTGTATCAGGTGTGTGTATTTGGAATTGTCCAATGTGGCTGTGTTTTGGAGATGTGTGTGTATTTTGAGCGCGGCGGTCTGTACCGCCAATGGAATACCGCGGTTGAAAGACCGCTGCGTGCATTCGTGTGTCGTAATAGCATGGGCGTGTTTCTGTTGGCGTGGAGGTGGAGGATTTGTTTCCGACAGTTTATCACTGACCTTTGGTGTGGCGGTGTTGTGTGGGTGTCTGAATATCGGCGGATTCCAAGTTGTGTGTCATAATAGCTGTGGCGGAATGCCGCCGCCGCGGCGGTGTGTTGGCAGTCTTCTGCACGGCGGTAAGCGCCTTTTACCGCCAATGTTGTAATGACCCCCATAGTAATTTGTTGGCCTGTCAGTGGTGGAGGATTTGCAGCATGATTTTTACCTGACAAATATCTGAACAATGATGCCAAAGTCAATCCAGTTGTTACCCATCTTTTAGGGTTTTGCTGTGCTGTTTGATGATAGAACATGTGTAGGCTGGCTTGGCATGTACTGCCTCAGAGACAATCATTGATCTGTATTATGATATGGGCTGTTTTAGGTACATTAGATGTATTGTCTGATTTACTTCTGGAGCCATTTCACACAATGAGGTACCTAATGTTTGGTTTTCTATTTGTCTTAACAGCTGCCAATATGACTCCCATCCAGATTCGAGCGTTTCAGCGCAGGGCGATGTGTTACCGCCACATTCTGGATGTGGAGTCTGGGTTCCGCAACATGGCAAGGCGTTATCGCCATGAAAGAGCCTCCAGAGTGTGGAGGGCATTTGCCCAAGGGGGCCCTTCCATGTCCACCACAGCCACCACCACCAGCACCACCACTACCACCCAGGTGGCATCAACATTAGCAGGCACCTTTGCTGGACCATCAACATCCACAGCTCCAGTACCTGTCACAGCACCACCTGCACCTCCTCCTACAGACATGGAACCGACAAGGGCCCATACTTCCTCCACTGGCACCCAGACCACCCCTGCTGCAGTCATAGACCCTGCAGCTTTTCACCAGATGGAAAGGAACTTGGACCGTGTGTTGTGAAAATGACCAGGCTGCAGCAGGAGGTGGCACAAGTGAATCGGAGGGTGCGTGTCATCAAAATGACCCTGAGGAGGGCCAACTTGTAGACCTTATACTCAGCCATGATTCCCTCCCCTCCCTTCTCTTTCCTGGTTCTATAAATTAGTGGGTTTAGGGGGCTTAGTGTTAGGTTAGTATAGGCTGTTAGTTTAGTTAGTAGTAGTGGGTGGGGGTGTGGGGGTATCATACTTTTTAAAACTGTTTTTTATTATGTGTGTGGGTGGGTGGGGAACGATGTTGGGGTTTTGGTGTTGTAAAAAAATATATATATAATATAAAAATATATATATATATATTTGCTTAGTATAAGATAGTATGTGTTTAGGTTAGTATATGTTGTCCTCCATGTGTCCTGTCTTATAAGTGGGGGTGGGGGGTTGATGTTTAGATCGTTTCATTAAATGTGATAAGTAAGTTTACTTTAGGTTAGTTAGGGACATTTGTGGGTAATGTGTAGTTAGAGTAGTTTAAGTTAGGTAAGGTGTTTCCCCTGTATATAGCTTCTGTTTTTACTGTTTAATAAATATCTAGGTAACCCTTTACAGTATGTGTCAAATGCTTGTAGATCAGGGCCTTGGCATGAGTGAACAGTGTCTCTTTTGTATTAGCTTTTGTGTCCCATGTTGCAACCAAATTCCAACTGAGCTGTCACATTGGCAGCTACACCAAAGCTACTTAGCTAAAATTCGGCCATCCATTGCATCCACCACTCACTGTTACTATGGATCCCAAAGTGTGGTTAATTTGTGATGTATGTTTTCAATGTCACATACTTTGCTACCAGATTTGGTATTGAGGACACTGTGTTAAGTCTTCCTGCAGCCTGATGTCCAAGAAAACCCCTACAAGGTGAGTGGTAGTATGATCTCATGTAGTATGGTATACATACCTCACACCTATAATTTGTTACAATGTTCAGCCCGATGACTTATTTGTATGGAAACCCATAAACATCCATTCGTGCTGTATGGTGTGTGTTAGGTAATAATTGGGGCAAATGTCACATAAATAAGTTTTGGCTTGCAGAAAAAATTGAAGGCACTATTTTCTGGCTTAGACATCCCTTGAGGAAGCATTATTCTGTCCAACACAGCATTATGGTGTATAGTTTCTCTTTTCCTCTGAAATAACCCTCAGGAAGGGCAGATGATGGTACAATCCAGACCACTGTGCATAGTTATCAGCCAACATTTGTTCAGGTCTGGTGTATTGTCAATCAATAATCATTAACCTGAGGTAAACATCACTGATGGCCATCCCGGTTGATGTGTCACATTACACAGAGACAAAGTTGTTGTGTAAGTGCTATTTATTTTAAAGTGCTGTAGTGCTATATGTACATTGTCCATGATTGTGAGGCCATGAGTGTGACATCTTCCATTGTGATCCTACACAAGTGCAAAAGGACATGTCATTGGACATGCTGGGGTGAAGTGTTTGACAGTGCAGAGGGACAGGATTTGCCAATGAGGTAATGAGAGACAATCACAGGGCAGGGTGACAAGATAAACCGTGGGCTGAAGAACAGTGATTGAGTACAGTTGTTGCAAGATTGGCATGTTGCAAACCACAGGACCTTGGTAATAGGTGGCCATGTGGCAGGGACTAGTGCTACTGGGTACTCTTACAGGTGAAGGTGATCTGTTCCACGTCTTCATTTTCTGATGTGTGTGTTGTCTCCTCTGCCCTTGGTGGCGGTGGTTGTGAAGGGGTAACACACACCTCAGTGTTTGAAGATGTGGAGTCAGACATCCCGGTAGCTGCCAACTGTGGGGCTCATAAGGGCAGTGCTGCAGCAAGGAGGAGCTACTGGTTCTTAAGAATAGCAGCCACATCATGGTGGTGGGCAGCCAGGTCGGCCCTGAGGGGTTCAATATTTCATTCATGCATACGTTGACAGGATTGTTGTTGTAGGTGTTGGGTCAACTCTATTACAGCTGTGCTGATTTCCTTCCACCTTTTTTCAAGTTCCTGTAAGATTGTTGTTCGCCATTGCATAGCTGCTGCCTGTTCTTCCGTTGACATCATGCACGAACGCACCCCCTCGAGGCTGGCTGCCATAGTTTGCATCCCCACCCGCACCTCCTTGGCCAGCTCCGGCTGTAATCCAACTACAGTTCGCTCAAAGCTGGTGCCAGGGTCATCAGAGTCCTTAGCTGTGTTGGAGCTGGCAGGTCGTACAATTGGGGTGGTGGGTGGGTCCTCTGTGATGGCTGCTTGTTCTGTGCTCCTCCGTGTGACTGAAGGTGGGGTCTGGAGGGTTCCAAGGACATCTTGGAGGGTCTGATGGCTGATGTTTGTCAGCTTGTCATCCATGTCATCAGGGTAGTCCTGGACAGGCATATCCGCAGGAGAGCCATCGTTCTCTGCAATGAGATATGGTACAATTAGTGTGTCTGTGCTGTGGCATTTGTAATGTGACATGCCTGCCTTCCGATTATTTTCACAATGTGATCTTGCTTCCTGTTCATTGTTCCTGTCTTTAATATTAACATTCTCCCAGGCCTATGCCCCACCTGCATGTCACATGTATTGTGGTCAGTTTGTGGACTTGTCAGCATCACATCCTCTATGTGTTGGTTCAGGCCAAATTGTGAATTGCCACCTTCTTGTCCTACTCAACCCTTTGTCTACTTCCATTCTCATGGTGAGGCCTTTCACTGGCTGTGGGTGTTCTGATGGCACTAGCACCACACTTAACAATCTGGAACTGCCCCAGTCTCTGATCTTTCACATCCACCTATATGTTGTTGAGATCTAGCATATACTATGTATAGCATTGGGGGTGGCATGGTGAGCAAAAGAACGATGGACTAAACCCAGATCTGTGACTGAGGGTAAGTGTTTGCATTGTCAGCACTCCGTCCATCATCGTTTTGTGTTGCTAATGTCGCCCTATGTGGGAAGGGTATGCCCAGACGTGGGTCCCTTGCTCACTGTGCCACTGGAATCAAGCTAGCCTGGCTGAAGAAGGGTGATACCCTGAAACCGGTCCCAGGGTGCTTGTTTCCGGTCCAAGGCGGACCTGGCCTGGCAGTTCGGGCTGGACTGTTCCCAAGAGGAACTGGGTCAAGACTGATTTGCACATGGCTGGGTCCAACCTGGGGTGGCATGGTGAGCAAAAGAACGATGGATTAAACCCAGATCTGTGTCTGGGGGTGAGTGTTTGCATTCTCAGCACTCCGTCCACCATCGTTTTGTGTAGCATTGGTATTGGCACAATATGGATGTCAGCATTGGTAGTGTGTACTGCTGATGTTGGGGAATGTGTGGTACATTGGATTGCACTGATTGTCCTAGCAGTGTTCCATTTCCTCCTCTGACTGTGCGGGTGTATTTCTGTAACAAGTTACATATGTCCTGCTTCTCAGTGCTGTTGTCTGAGCAGTATGACATTTGGGATGTTGCATGATGTCATTGGAGCCATTGTGACCCAGGCACAGGGTGGACCCTAACATATGCAGCATGGGTATGACATTAGTGCTGTGTACCTCCTAATGTTTATGACAATGGCTGATGTTTGTAGCAACTATGGACAATCACATTTGGCAGGATTGGAACATTTGAATTGATTTCAGGGGATTGATAACGTTGTCATCCTGAACCCTCTAATTTGGGTGTGTTTGATCCACGGGGACGTTACTGCCATTAGCTACTTGACCTGCACACACAGCAGAGGTGGAAGTGGCAACATTCCACTTGCAGATATGGCCAGAGGTTGTTAATTGGGCCCTATTTCATGTAGGAAGAATACTGGCTGACGTGTGACGGGCTGCCAGTTTAACGTTGTACCCTACCCTCCTGGCCTGGCTTTACCTTTCCAATATCCTTGGCATGGCAGCATAACCCCATGCAAAGGTTGTTAGTGTAGTGTAGTCTTGTGCCCCAGGTTTCCTCTGTACAGCCCATGCCCCCGTGCTGTGCCCCTTTACCCATGTCACTCCCTGAATATCATTACTTACATGCATTGTGTAGTAGGTATGTCCACCCCCCTGATTACAGATAATATTTGTGCATTTTAATTCCCCATGCGACTTACCCTGCATGTGTGTTGTCTCCTGGTAGTCTGCGCTGTCCTGTCCTTGAATCCCTGTGGTGATCTCCTCAGGGATGACGGCTGCGACCATCTCCTCCATGTGGTACAGGGCCTCCTGCGGTGCTGGACTCCTACCTCCAGTCTGAAGTGCTACCTTCCTGCTTCTGGCCATCTTTTCATTGGACCTGCGCTTGCAGTCATGCCAGCGTTTCTTGCACTCGATGACTGTTCTCCGTACCTCTGCCACACTGCTGATCTTGTCAACAATTTGTTGCCATAATGCCTCTCTCCTACTAATTGGCAACTTTGAGGTGACAAACAGTTGGTGTTCCGTCACCTCTTTCAGCAGAATTTCCTGCTCCTCTGCACTGAAACGACACTTTCTTTTCTTCTTCTCCCTGTCCTGGGTCTTGTGTGTGTCCTCCTGGCTGGTTCCTGGTCTGTTGTCATCTTCCTGGGGTCTGTGGAAGCATCTGGGATCCATTTTGGCTCTCCTTAGCACATTTTGCTGTATTTGCGTCACTTTTTGACGCGATTGCGCCAAAAACGGCGCATATCCGGTTTGCGACGTCGTAAACTGGCTCACAGTCATGTTCGCCACGTTAACGCCATTTTCCTTTACGACGTGACACATTGGTTTGAGTAAAAAAAAAAAGACTCACACCTGTGGTTTGCAGCGCCGTGCGTCAAAGTATAAATTTGACGCCCGCACTGTGCAAAGAAATGTCGTTAGCCGTCTGTAAAATTTTAGACGCAAAACTGCGTTGGAGCAGTTTTGCGTCAAAAAGTATAAATATGGCCCTTGATGGGTAGTCTGCGTTGCCATATCATTCCTCAGGGACAATGTATCATCTGTACTGTGATTTGGACTGCATGTGCAATTTGAGGAAGAGTGTTAGATTATCATCTGTAAATGCATCGCACAATGATGACACCAATGTTTTCCTGTCCCTTTTTTACAGCTGCCAACATGAATGCCACAGAGATTAGAGAGTTCCAGAGGCAGGCAGTGAGATACAGGCATATCCTGGATGTGGAGTCTGGCTTTAGAATGAAGGCAAGACGCCTTTGTCAGGAGAGAGCCACGGGAGTATGGCGGGCTTTTAGCCAAGGGGGCCCAGCATTGGCCACAACGGGTGTTGCCACCACCACAACTGCAGGCAGTGGCACTGTGGCCACCAGAATATCAGCACCACCTGCTGCACCATCAACCTTGGGAGCTACAGCCACAACACCTGCTGCACCGTCACTTCCAGTACCCCCGAACACGACACCTGCAGTTGCGACAACATCAGGGACACAGCAGCTGCTTTGGACATGGCCACAAACAGGCAGCTATAGAGGGACATGCAGAAGGTCCTGAGGAAAATGGACAGTCTCCAGCGGGATGTTGATTGGAATAGCCGGAGGCTCAAATGCATTAAGAAACTCTGAGGATGGCAAACCCCCAAGTCCTGCATTGCCTTATCCCTAATTCCGTCCCCTCCCTCCTCTTTCCTTACCCTGTTTATTAGTGGGTTTAGGGGGTTTAGTGATAGGTTAGAGTAGGCTAGTAGTTTAGATAGGATAAGTAGGTTTGGGGGGTTGGGCGGTTATATTATTACATGTTAGTTTTTGGGTGGGTGGGGGTTGATGTTGGGGCTTTTGTGTATTCTATAATAAAAATTAAAAAAAGTATTAAAAAAAAATACAACAAAATATATATTTGTTTAGTATTAGGATCTGGTTAGGGTTAGTATATGTTGTGCTACATGTGTCCCGTCACATAAGGGGGATGGGGGTAAATGTTTAGAGTATTTAGTTACATGTGGCAAGTAAGTTTAGCATACGGTAGTTAGAGCCAGTTGTGGGTAATGTATAGTTAGGATAGGTTAGGTTAGTATAGGTGAGTGACATAGGTTTAAGTTCTCTTTTATTATAGTTAAGAAAGTTTTAGGTACTCCTTTATGGCATATGTCATATGCTTGGAGATCTGGGCCTTTGCATGAGTGTACAGTGCCAAATGTGTGTTGGCCTGTGTATTCCGTCCTGCATCCACATCGCACTCTTGACATGTTAATTCCCACTTCTAACTGAGCTGTCACATTGGCAGCTACAACAAAGCTACATCTCTATGCATCTGCCATCCATTGTACCCACCTCTCAAGGTGACTATGGTTCCTATGTATTGGACAGGTAGGTGTGATTTTTAAGCTGTCATCGTTTGGGTCCTGTGTTGGAATCTTGGGCTTTTGGGACATCTGCCTGCAGCCTGATGTTCATGTGAACCCTGATAAGCTGAGTGCTGTCAATTTCTTATGAGGTTAAGTATACAAAATTCACGCCTATGGGTATAAATTGTACTCCCAAGTGACGTTATTGGCCAAACACTCTTACAGAGCCATTCCTGCTGTATGTTGTGGGTGTGGCACGTATGTTTTGAGTCAATTGTCACATACACAATGATTGTCTTGTAGGGGATGTGGCCAGCATTGACTTTAATCCTGTAGATACCTTGGGCCTGACATATACTATTTTTACACAGCATTTAACTCATCTTTTAACGCAACAGCAGCACAAAGCTACAAATTACAATTATATTTTTTGAGTTTGTGCTGCTTCTATTGCAGAAATGAGCCACAAGCAGCACAGATGCTTAAAAAATCCAGACCCTTGTGCATAAATATCTGCCCACATTATTTCTGCGCTCTTGTATTGATATTCTGTGACTATTGACATTTACATACATCACAAATCTCCAGCAAAGTAGATGTGTCACATTACACAGAGACAAAGTGGTTGTGTAGGTGCTTTTATTTTAAAGTACTGTAGTGCAATATTTATATGGTCCAGGTTTGTGAGTCCATTAATGTGAAGCATTCTATTGCACAAGTGTAAGGTTGAGGGACATATCATTGGACATGCTGAGATGGAGTGTCATTCAGTGCAGAAGGAACAATATTTGCCAATTGGGTAGTGAGAGACAATTGCAGTCCATAATGGTAAGGTTGACAGTGTGTCGGAGAAGAGTGTATGTCACCAACTGTAGCATGACTGGCTTGTTGTTAAGCACAGGACAAAGGAAAAACAGGGTGAAGGTGATCTGTTCCACATCTTCATCCTCTGATGTGTGTGTCGTCTCCTCTGCTCATGTTGGTGGTGGAGGTCGGTTTGAAGGGGAAACACACACTTCAGTGGTTGGAGACGTGGACTCCGAATTCCCGGCAGCTGCCAACTGTGGAATTATATAGGGCATAACTGCAGCAAGTAGGAGCTGCTGGTTATTGAGTATGGCAGCAACATCCCTGTGGTAGGCAGCCATGTGTTCCCTGAGGGAGTCCAGCTTGTTGTCATGCAAGCAGCTGCAACATTAGGAGGCAAGGCGTTGTGGCAACTCCCTCACTGCAGTGGTGAGGTCCCTCACACACTGTTGGAGTCCTTGCAGTAGTGATTGTGTGACTTGCATGGCTGCTGATTATTCTGCGGATGTCATCATGCACATGAGCGTCCCCTCAAGGCTGGCTGCCATAGTTTGCATCCCCACCCGCACTTCCTTGGCCAGCTCCCACTGTACTCCCACAACTTTCATTTCAAAGGTGGTCCCAGTGTCATCACGGTCCTCAGCTGTGTTTGAGCTGGCAGGTCGTACTATTGGGGTGGTGGGTGGGTCCTCTGGGATGGTTGCTACATGTGTGCTCCTCCTTGGAACTGGAGGTGGTGTCTGGAGGGTTCCCAGGACATCTTGGAGGGTTTCCTGGCTGATGGTTGTCAGTTTGTCATCCATGTCATCAGGGTAGTCCAGGATAGGCAGATCTCCAGGAGAGCCATTGTCCTCTGCAATGAGATATTGTACAATTTTTGTGTCTTTGTTGTGGCAGTTGTAATGTGATGTCATTGATTTCTTATTGGTGGAACATTGTAATCTGAGTTCCCGTTCATTGTTCCTGTCATTAATGTTTGCATTCTCTCAGGCCTATGCCCCACCTGCATGTCACATGTAGTGTGGGCAGTTTGGGGAATTGTCTGCATTACATCCTCTAGGTGTAGGTTCTGTCCAAATTGTAGCTTGCCACCTTCTTGTCCTAATCAACCCTCCCTCTGCTTCCATTAGCATGGTGAGGCCTTGCAATGCTTGTTAGTTTTGCTGATGCCACATGCACCACACATAATAATATGGCCCTGTCCCAGTCTATCATTTTTCCATACACCTATGCAGTGCTGAGACCTTGTAGATACCATGTATGGCATTAACATGACACGATACAGGTGTCAGCATTGGTAATTTCTCATGTTGATGTTTGCGTATGTGTGCTACATAGCATTGCACTGATAGGCCTGGCAGAGTTCAGTTTCCTCTTATAACTCTGCGGGTGTGTTTCCCTAGTTACACACATATGTCCTCCCCCTCAATGTTGTCTTAGCACTATGACATTTGAGATGTTGCATGGTGGCATTGCAGCTATTATGACACAGGCACAGGGGTAGACCCTGGAATGTGCAGCATGGGTATGAGATTACTGCTGTCTACTTCATAATGTACGTGACAGTGCCTGATGTATATTGAGTCTATGGACATGAGCAGTTGACAGGAGTTGCAGTTGGATTGGGATTGAAAGAGATTGTTCACGTAGTCATACTGAGCCCTCATTTTGAGTGTGTTTGTGCCATGGGCACCTAACTGCCATCTCCTAATTGACCAGCACACACAACACAGTTAGTAGTGACAAGTGTTGTCAATGGTAAATGCTGTTTGAGGCAATGGCCTGAGTCTGGGCATTGTCCTCTAGTTTACATTCTGACAATACCAGCTGTCCTGTGACAGCAGCCCAGTTTTACGTTCTACCCTACCCTCCTGGTCTGCTACAGCATTTCCAGCAGCCTTGGCATGGTGGTGTACTCTCATGCAAAGGTTGTCGGTGTTGTGATGTGCTCTGCCCCTGGATGCCCCTGCACAGCCCATGCACCTATGCCGTGCCCCTTTGCACTTTCCACTGCCTGATTTCCAGGGCTGACATGCATTGTGTAGTAGGTATGTACCTCCCCCTTCTTGCACGTGCCATTAAGGCTTTTTTGTCCCCAATGCATAGTACCCAGAATAAATGTTGTTTCCTGGAAGTCTGTGCTGTCCTGTCCTGCGATTCCTGTGACGATCTCCTCCGGGATGATAGCTGCAACCATCTCCTCCATCTCATCCAAGGCATCCTGCGGTGCTGGACTCCCACCTCTGGTCTGCAGTGCTGCCTTCCTGTTCCTTGCCATTTTCTCCTTTGTACTGCGCTTGCAGTCATGCCAGCGTTTCTTACACTCGGTGACATTTCTCCTGACCTCTGCCACACTGTTAATCTTATCCACAATTTGTTGCCAAATTGCCTGTCTCCTTCCAATTGCAATTTAGAGGTGATAAATAATCGATGTTGGTGCTCGGTCACCTCTCTGACCAGTATTTCATGCTCTTCTGCACTTAAGCGAGACTTCCTCTTCTTGTCTCTCCCCTGGGACTTGTCTGTTTCCTCCTGGCAGGTTCATGGTAGATTGAGGTCTCCCTGGGGTCTCTCCTGGCTTCTGGCAACCATTTTTGGGCTCAATAGCACTGTTTGCTGCGTTTGCGTGACTTTTTGATGCTAATGCGGTGAAAAATGGTGCATATCCGTTTTGCCACATCTTCAATGTCGCAAACCGGATTAGAGTCATTTTTCCTGCGTTAACGTCATTTTGCCTTACAATAAGGCACAATGGTTAGCGTAAAAAAAAAAAATTACCAAAAAAATCTGATTTGGATTTCACCACTCAATTGGATTTTTAGGAAACTTTAAAAACAGTGTCTGAATTATTCAGGTAGCTTGTCCCAAATATGAAGTGGCAGTTATGATTTTATTCTGAACTTTGTTTTTTTGTCATAGGACAGCTAAAGCCCTTCACTGTAAACACAGATTTGGGAGAGTAGTCACTATAGGAACATGCCAAAAATACTTCCATGTTTAAATTTTTAAATAGTAGGTACCCTGCCTTGGGGACCATCTAGGCCTACGTAGTGGTGACATATTTAATATTGTTAAGATTTTTGTACTTTTTACCAAACCATGCTTATGCAGCATTGTCTCCCTCTCATTAAAACTTATCCATGCCAACTTTGTTCAAGTGGGCCTTCTGAGCATACATGTGTGGGTTTTGATAAGGGTCTAGGGGTTCACAGATGGTAAAGTGGTTGAAGTGAATTTTGAAACTTTGGAAAGCAGATTAAAGTAAAATGCCAGTTTACAGTGTCTTCTGGTCACAGATGTCACCTCTGGGCTTAATGAATACATGTCCAAGTCAAATGAGTTTTAAATCTACACATCTACAAGGTTTCTAACACTGGGTGCCAGACTTCCCTGACATTGATTAGTTGGCTACACAATCTCACAGGACTAGGGATCATGTATACAAGCTTCTTGCACTGCAGTGGCGTCTCTTTATGTGATGCAACGGCGGTGCAAACCTTTAAATCATATCAATGAGGCCACTTAAATCCCCTTTGTGTGGCTTTGAAAGGCCTTGTAGATATAGAGTAAGGCAAGGCAGTGCAAATTACTGTGTTGCCTTATCTCTTGCATTCTGCAACACACATATGAAGCTGAAAAAGGCTCTTAGGATTGTTTAATTAAAATTTCTATAAGTAAAAAAAAACATAGAAGTTCACTGAAAAAAACAAAGGTTACAGGGATGTTATAGTTACAAAATAGAAGTTAAAAAAACCCATAGAAATTCACTTAAAAAAACAAAGGTTACAGGAAAATTATAGTTAGGCTCACATTTTAAACACACAAAAACATAGAAATTCACTAGTTATAGTTAGATTTACCTCAAGTAACTACAACTCGTGCCCTAAGGTAACTATAACTTACAGCCCCACCATGCACAGTTTTTTCGTCAAAAATTTTACTGCAAATAATACATTGATATTGTCAATGATGCTATGAAAGATGGCATGATTGCCCTAATTTGTGGGCTAATTTGTAGTGCATGGCGAGGGTGCAAGTTTTAGTTACCTTAGGGCAAGAGTTATAGTTACTTGAGGTAACTATGAATGGTGAATGTCTATGGTTTTCTACGTTTAAAATGTGAGCCTAACTATAACTCCCCTGTAACCTGTTCCCCAAGCCCACAAAGGGACCACCTTTGTTTTTGTAAACATTTGCCCCAGTGGGTGGTGGTCCGATGGCAGCTGGGGGCCACGCGGACCCCTGCTCCAAATAATGCTTTGCCCTGTGGGGTGGTGGTCCCAGGGCAGTAGGGGGCCACAGCGTCTCTGCATTAATTATGAGATCACCCCATGGTGGTCCCTGGGGCATCGGGAAGGGGCCAGGCCCCCCCCCTTTTATTTTTTTAAAGACCCTGGGACTTGGCCAATCGGGGGCATTATACTAACGAAGCGCAAGAGACAGAGCTTCACTTTATAAAAACATTTCACAAGCGGATTTGAGGATCCACCATGTCTCCACTCGTAAAATGTAAAAAAAATATTTTTAGCCCTGGGGGGGTCCCTTTGGGACCCCACCACCAGAGCTAATGGGTCAGGGTGTTCGTACCCATTGCTCCTTTTTTTTTTTTTTTTTTTAGATTTTATTTGGGTCTCGGCTTCAGCCAAGTCCTAACATGGCTGACAATACTTCAACAGCTTCTGTGGTTGAAGTGTTATCAGCCAATCTGATCTCAGCACGGGACCGTTAGGGGTCGCAAATCCTTTGCGTCCCTAGGTATACAAATTTGTTTTCACCTTAATTTCTCAAAAACTACTTAATGGAATTACACCAAAACAAAAAAATCACTCTTTCTGGTCTAGTTCCTACCTTCATGCCAAATTTGGTTTAATTTTGTCCAGTAGTTTTTGCGCTATCGCTGTTCATAATCCCTATGTAAAAATGAATGGGGAATACATGTTTCAGCCCCCCCCTTTTTTCTTGCCCTTCCCGGACAGATCACCCCAAAACTTTCCAGACAACAGCTGACGGGACTGGCAATTCTTTTTGGAAAGTTTTGTGAAGATTCCTCAAACGGTGCCAACGATATAGGCAAGTAAAAGAACACTTTTTGTATAGAAACTAGGTTGCAACTAAAACTACCTAGTGGCAATACATGTATATATATATATATATATATATATATATATATATATATATATATATATATTCAATCCAAATGGTCTGAGAGAGATTTTCGGTGCGTGCACTCCACTGCCGGTGCCGGAGGAGACCAACCTCAATTAAACAGCAATATCAAAGATATTCACCGCACTACAAGAGGTTTGCAAAGATCCTGCTTTATTATTATTACAGCAACCACCAACGCGTTTCGACTTATTACAGTTGAGCAAGCCTTGTAATAAGTTGAAATGCGTTAGTGGTTGCTGTAATAATAATAATAAAGCAGGATCTTTACAAACTTCCTGGAGTGCGGTGAATGTCTTTGATATTGATATATATATGTATATATATATATATATATATATATATATATATATATATATATACATATACATATACACACACACACATTTATATGGGACAATAATTTTGAGATTGATATTTTTGTAGCACAATATTTTTTGTGTCAATATTTTGTCACTGTACCATTATCTACATTGTGTTTTTTCCCTAAATTGCGTTTTTCTCAAAACATGAACGTTTCTCTCAGTCTTTCTCACACAGGAACATATCCCTCCCAAGGTTTTACCAAAATCTATTTTTCCATAGGTTATCTTAGTGTAGGGCTATCAGATATGGAAAGGTTATCTATGAGGTTCAGCACAAATCCACACTATATATATTATGGACTGTTTTTAATAAAGGAGATTTTACTTGGAATATCTGCAGCATGAGGTTGTAGGATCAGTCAGCACCCAGGGGAATATACCAACTCCAGACATTTCTAAAAGCACCCAGGGGAATCCAGGATGATGTGGCATGCACAACTCCCAACATATTTCATTACCCAGTATCCCTTGCAAATTTCAAATTATAGGTAAAGAAAATCATCATTTGTTCTGTTTCTTTGACAGAAAACTTCAGAACAGCTGGAACAGGGCATAAATCCTACCCTCCAATGTCCCCTCACAATGATCCCACATTTATCTCTGTTAGAAATGGTGTCTCTGGTTGGCAGTGGCTTGCACCCAGTCCATGTAGGTACTCTCACTCTAGTCAGGGTAAGGAAGTCACACAGCTAAAATAATCCCTACTCACACCCTTGGTAGCTTGGCACAAGCAGTCTGACCCACATCAGAGGCAATGAATAAAGTATTTGCACAGATATATTAACACAGTGACAACCATGCAAAATGACTTTCCACCAGTTTAGAAAAATAGCCAATATTTATGAGAGTAAAACAAGACCAAAACGACAAAACTCAAACCTATACAAGTCAAAATATCTGTTTTTAAAGGTTTAAGCAAGTCTTAATCCCAAGGAATTAATGGATGTATGTGGGATTCATCAAAAACAAAGACGATACAGGCCACAGGGGAGGTGAGGTGTCGGAAAAGGAAAGTGATGTGTCAGCTCTTTGCTGCACAGGGCAAGTGATGAGTTGATTCTTCCCTTGCCATTGAGATGATGCATCAGTTCCTCACTGGCAGGGGAGGTGATGCATTGATTCTTGCTTTGAAGGAAAGACGATGCATCGCTTTCCAGACATGTGACCTCTGTTCCCTACTGCTGTGTAGAGTTGATGAAAAATTGGTGCCCAGGGACGATGCTTGGAAAATTCAGACCTGCTCTGTTGATGGGACCACAGTGAAACAAGTGCTGTGTCGATTCAGCAGCCCTGAGAAAGGAACTGCATTGATTCTTCTGACGCGTTTCATTGGTGAGTGCATTTTCTCCTTCAGATCACCAACTTGCACTTCTAGGAGCCCAGGTATTGCAGTTGGCACCACTTAGCAAGTTAGGGCTCTCAGCGGAAGAGGCTAGGCACTGGCTGATGATGTTTTTTATGTCCCTGAGGCTTCCTAACAGAAGGCAAGCTCAGTCCATGCCCTTGGAGAACCTTTGGAAGCAGGATGTAGAAAGTCCAGTCCTTTTACTCCCAGGACAGAAGCATCAAGCAGTAGGCAAGCACAACAAAGCAACAGGCACAGTGGCAGTCCCTCCTACAGCATTCAGCTCTTCTTCCTGGCAGAATTTCCTCAGTCCAGAGGATTCTAACTATGTGGTGTCAGATGTCCAGTACTCAAACCCATTGTTGTCTTTGAAGTAGGTAAACTTCAAAGAGAAGTCTTTGAAGTGCACAATGTCCCTGCCCTGGCCCCACCTTTCCCTGCCCTGGCCCCAGACACACTCCAGGGAGTTGGAGACTGCTTTGTGTGGGGACAGGCACAGCTCTATTCAGGTGAAAGGGTCAGCTCCTCCCACCACTCTAGCTCAGAAAGAGCCATCCGCCTGGTGATGGGCTATCAGGATATGTAGGGCACACCTCAGCTTCCTTTGTGTGACTGTCTAGTGTAAATGCACAGACAACCCAACTGTCATCCTGACTCAGATGTGCATTCAGCAGACAGGCAGAGGCACAGAATGGTTAAGCAAGAAAATGCCCCGTTCTAAAAGTGCATTTATAAACCCACAGTTCAAAAAACAACTTCACCAAAAGATGCATGTGTAAATTGTGAGTTCAGAGACCCCAAAATCAAATTATATATCTTCACCCAATGGGAAATAACACTTAAAAGATATTTCAAGGCAATCACCAGGTTATCCTATGAGAGACAGAGGCCTTGCAATAGTGAAAAATGAATTTGGCAGTATTTCACTAACAGGACATGTAAAACACACTAGTACATGTCCTACCTTTTAAATACTCCACACCCTGCCCAGGGAGCTTCCTTTGGCCTATCTTAGGGATGACTTACATGTAGTAAAAGGGAAGATTTGGGCCTTACAGGTGGGTGTACTTGCCAGGTTGCAATGGCAGTTTAACGCTGCACACAGACACTGCAGTGCAGGCCTGAGATATATTTCCTGTGCTACTCATGTGGGTGGCACAATTAGTACTTCAGGCCCACCAGTAGCATTTGATTTACTTACTAGTAAACTAAATATGTCAATAATGGGGAAACCAATCACCAATACATTTTAGACAGAGAATATGCCCAGAGTTCTAAAGCCAACACAAACAGGTCAGAAAAATAGGAGGAAGTAGGCAAAAAGTTTAGGAATAATCCTGCAAAAAGGTCAAGGTCCAACACTCTTGATAAAAACGTAAATACACATGTTGGTGGGCCCATTGCATTGACAGAAATAGTCCAGAATTCCTTTCCAAACCTAAGTTTAACTCACACGGTCACATATTTATCCAATTGCTGCCAGTTACAATAGGCCCACCCACAAAAGTGAAGTACTGTTTTATTGGTATGCATATGGGAATACTGGATTGTTTGTCATTCTCCACACATTCTGTAACTTTCTATCACAAAAATGTCATAAAATCCTTTTTAATTTGAATCAAGGTTTGGCATGTGATGGGATTGTAGGGAAAGAGAAAGTGGTGGCATCCTTGTAAGCAACACCACCCAGGACTTCACACTGTGACTAGTGTTCTGGGGTTGGTAGATAACCCTAGGTAATTCACGGGATGGGGTTGCATGGCCCCCTGCCCAAGCCATTACCCCTAGGGACCCTATCCCCTGGGGCCAAATTTAATTTAAAGGTGGAGTCAGGTGTGCAGTCCACCCTCCCTGAAACTTTACATGGCTCAGCGACCCCATCCCTCATTGATGCTGTAGCCCTGCCAACTTCTCTATATGCACCCATCCTAGGTTCAGCAGGAGCCGACTTTGCTCCCACCTAGTGGAAGCAGAATTTATTTTCAGCATCCACTGGGCAGAAGCAATGTCAGTTTCACTGCCAGAAAGAGAATAGACAGAGAAAAAATGTGTGCACCCACCTGATGGGAGCATTATTGCAGCTTCCGCTGGGTGGGAGCCCACATTTTTTCATGGTCTGCACTCTCAGGGGTAGGGAAACAGATTCCTGGGGTGGAGTCACTGGACCTCCGAGAGGCTTGGGGAGAGGGGCTGCAAGCCTTGCCATGCTGAAAAATATTGACCCTGCTGGATGAGGTCTCTGTGGCTTTGGTGAGGCTCAGGTATGGGAGCCACACACCCATCCCTTTTTAAGGAATTATGGCCTTAGGGGCCTTTGGAGTTTCAAGGAGGGGGATACCTGCCCCTCCCGTTTTATTTAATATTGTTCCTGGAGGATGTGATCCCCTTAGCTATACTAACCTTTCGTGGTAAAGGCATTTGCATGCGGTAAATTTGTGTGGTTAAAAACTGCAGTAAAGGATGTTTCCCCTCTCTTAATCTTGCATTGCCTGCCAATTAGGACTCCCGGGAAAGCAAGGTTGAGATGGAGGCACAGGGATCCATCTCACTCTTGCAGGCACCACTGTGCTCGTCTCAGGTTAGTAGCTATGTTGTTCTGTTACCTTGACAGTGAGTGAGAGGGAAGTAAGTGGGGCATCTGGGTTCAGTATGGTGAGGAAGAGTGAGTCAGTAAAAAGGGATGAAGACTAAACATCAGGTTTATGTGGTGGAAAAGCAGAGAGTTAGAAAGGATGGAGAAGGAATCCTTTGTGTACTCTTGTGGGGAAAAACATTATTTTAAGACTGAGGCTCTTTATAGTAGTCTGCCTACACAGCAGCAAACCAATGACTCTGCAGGATAAGTCTTTGGAGCTACTTGGAATATTTCACTAGTAGACCAGTGACTGACAAAAGTTACACAGATGAAACATTAGGACATGGGAACAATTTTATGGCAATTAATGTTTTCAATTAGCAGTGTCATTGTTCTTAATATTTCACCCATTACAGTGATAATATATTGTCCTGAATGGGCATTGATTGAAAGACCTATTAAAGTGAGATAGGTCCTCGAGGTTGGCCCATCTGGCAATTTCTGTAATCCTTAACTACACATTAGACCATGAATACAAATGAAAAGAAGTTTGTTTAAATTAATTCTCTCACTTCATTAGGCACACAAAACATTACTTCTCTAAATTGACTCAATCAGAAACTTGTCCTCCTGAAACATTAAAACGTGTGAAAGACTCAGCAAATCCTTCTGCTACCACAACCAAAGGTACTGCTTCTGTTGACCCAGAGAAATCCCCACCAGAACACTTTTTTACACATTTGAGCTGATCAGGAATGAGATTAAAGCTGGAGCTATTCTACAACCAATTCTAATGTGAAGTCTAGTGCTAATGTTTCAAACCATTATGTTAAAAGACTCTAGGAATGATTTTGGAACAGCAACCCAAGCATTCATTGTTCCAGTATCATGCTAACAGGTGTTTTTTCCCTGGTAAATGTCTGTTGCAAGTAAAGGACTGTTTTGAATAGTTCCCTAGGGATGTGTCATGCTCCCATCACATTGAAAACAACCAATTCTGCCCCATTGTTAAAATAACATTGTGGAAAGAGGATTATCAAGCAAAACCAGATCCACAAATTTCATGTCGTTTGCAGCCAACCTCCTGAAAAAAGACAGTTACCAGTCAACTTTGGGAATTTATTGCAACAAACTACTTTCTTCATTCATAGCAGGTGGGTTTTCTCACAGTTCTTGGAACTGCTGCAGTGGTTGTCTCTGATGTTGAGCTGTGAAAGATTGTAGATGATGTCAGTAGTGGTACCCCGATTATGCTCAGTCTGTCTGCAGCATTTGACACAGTTGACAGCAACATCCTCTTATTTATTTATTTATTGAAGCCTCTTTTAAAGTGAGACGGTCACCTAACGGGTACCCTAGTGCTGTAGGAAACAACAAACAGAGAGGAAAGAGTGACAAAACCCAAGAGGTGAAAGAAAGCTGCCACTCACAATTTATCCTCAGGTATCAAGCGTCAATGGGGAAATAGCCAAGTTTTTTGTGCTTTACAGAAGTGCACAAGATCCAAGAGGTGTTGCAGAGTATCAGGGAGATTGTTCCAGAGAGAAGCTGCCCTGATCATAAATGCACGTCCTCTTTGTCTAGATTTCCTGAAATTTGGAACCGAGGCCAGATTTGCCAAAGAGGCGCGCAAACTCCTGCCAGGGACATACCAATATGGTTTCTTTGGTAAAAGAGCTGGGCCTAATTTCTGCAATAATTTATAAACAATACACAAGGATTTCAACAAGATTCTTTGTCATAGTGGGAGCAAATGTAGCTCCTTCACAGCAAGTGAGGCTGAAGATCTTCTAGGCTGGTTGAAGGCCAATTTGGCCACCACAACTTGTACTCTGTGAAGCCTGCAAAGCAAGTATTCAGGAGCACCTAAGAGCAAAGAATTGCAATATCCCAGTCTGTTCAAAATCACGATGCAAACTACCATCACTTTAGAAGAAGAGGGCAAGAGAGGTAAGATTTTATGCAGTGCCCAAATTATAGAAAAGCAAGATTGTGTGGTTTTATTCCCGTGAGTTTTAAGGCTCAACGTCTTGTCAAACTGAACCCTCAAATTCCCAACATCCTCGGACAGGACGGGGTCCCATTGAAGAGAACTGGCCAGATGTTTGACGACAGTGTGGCTGGGGCCGTATTTGCAGAGCAACAGAGGAACTCAGTCCTGTCCCCGTTAAATTTCAAAGAATTTGCTCTGAGCCACACAATATGGTATGGGGCTAATTGAAGAACCTTGTGGGATTCCATATTCAATGGCCCAAAAATCCTCTTACTCCAATTGATTCTAGCCATTGCAATAGTCTGTTGTGGTTAACCATGTCAAAAGTGGCAGAAAGATCTAAAATAATCAGATCTACAGATTGACCATTATCAACACATATTCTCAGTTCATCTATAGCCATAAGCAGTGCTGTTTTAGTCCCATGCCCTGGTCAAAATATAAATTGCTTTTCTTCCGAGATCTGTTTGCTTTCCAAATAATCAGATAGCGCCTAGCTGACCCAGCGTTCCAAGATCTTGACCGGGTAGGGCAACAGAAAAATAAGCCTGTAATTGCTATAAAGCCTCAAGTCCAGTGATGATTTTTTTAATAAAGGAGACAAAATAGCCTTTTTCCACATCACAGATACCAGGCCAGTCTGCAGAGATTGCCAGCCTATTTGCCAGAGTATTAGAAAGAGCTCTGATCAAAATTCTGTAAGGTAGAGAATCAGCAGGTGATCCAGATGAAATGGATGCTGACAAAGAGCTGAACTCATCCTGCGAAGGGCATTCAAAGTGTTCCAGCGCAGTTGCAAAGATATTGTGTCTGGTGCCAAATAAGTAATCCTTTTCTGTGTTGGGCACCAGAGAGGCACTAGCTCCTGGAGACACCTGAGTCGGGTCATCCAAACCCGTAATGATTTTATTAATTTTTCCTCAAAGAAGTTTGGGACGTTGCTACACAATACTTGGGAGACGGGTATAGGGTGATTCAGGCAGTCTGACTGAGATAGTTCCCGCAAAATATTAAACACTTTCTTTGCGCTGTTGGGTGCAGCCAAGATAGCGCTAGCATAGTGTTCCGCCTTTGCTTTTACAATTTCATTCTTATACTGTCTTAGAGCTTCTGTAAGGGCAACCTTGTCCTCATCTTATAGGCCTTCCACCACTGCCTCGCGGCTTGCTTATAAGTAAATTTTAATACTTTCAGCGTGGTATTATACCAAGGAGCTGAGCGTCTCCCTGTGATTTTCAATACTTTAATAGGGACGATCAGATCTAAAGCGTCTCTAGTACTGCTATCCAGCTCTACATTATTTTCCACCACCAAGCAGCCGCGAGCAAAATAGGAGGCAACATTAAAACAGGTTCTATCCCTCAGTTGTTTAAGAAGTTTGCCCCAGACTGTGCCAGGATGATTTAGCCCTCTGCAAGGTTAAATCCTTTACCTGTAAGGAAAAAGTCACCAGGAAGTGATCTGTACAGCAGAGGGTGGTAATGTCACTGACATTAGCGAGGTTGTGAGTGGTAAAAAAAAGATCCAAATTATTGGAATCCCTGTGTGTGGGCCCTGAAACAAGTTGTTGCAGTCCAAAGTTATCACAGGCCCCAAGAAATTCTTTCAAAGCAGGCCAGGAGTCCCGTTAGCCTGAAAATTAAAATCGCCTTTGATAAGAAATCTAGAAAGGGTCAATGCCATGTTGCCAAAAATATCAATAAGCAAAGGTAAATAAGGGCTAGAGGGTCCTGGTGGATGACAACACAGAATTCCTGAAAAGAAGAGGACCTTACTATCTTTAAAGGAGAAGACTAACAGATCAGGGCCCACCTACTCATCCAGATTTAGCAGGACAAAATCCCACTTATCCTTAAAAACTAAACCTACTCTGCAGCCCTTCCTCAGGGGGTGAGGTTTCTGAAAGATCTTATAGCTTGTGGGCAGGCAACCCTATGTTGACATCAGAGTCATCTGAGGTCCAGGTTTCGCTCTGGAATAAAGCATACCATTCCCCTGTTTGAAGTATACTTCAGTAGAGTGTTTAATCAAGAATCTAACATTGACAAGTCCACATCCTAAAGTGTATGGCCTTACACCCCTTAATGCAGTGGATTGAACAATTGTGATTTTCTAAAAATGTGATGGAGGTGTTGCAGCGGATGGAATTGCTGTTAATGTGCTAGGTAGCTCCTAATCTATCACAAACAAGTCTTCTTGGATATCGCTAAGGAAGTTTAATGAGCGTAACTCTGGTGAAAATTCAGCAGCTTGGCTGGTGCTATGATCGGTCACTGCGTGGACGGGCGCAGCCGGGCTTACCCTTGGTACACCTTTGGCGCACCCCCTGTGCAGCCACGCCGGCATCGGTCTTATGTAGTCTCCTACTACTGAGGAAGATTGAACGGTTAACAAAAGAGGGTGGCCTAGAGTGACCCACTACATCACTCACTGTTGTGTGCCCAAAGTTACAATGTTACAACGTTGCAATCATTACCTGAGACTCAGATTTGTTGGTGAGTCCCAGATCCTCTATCCACTTTTATATGTGCAGCTTCTGCAAGGCCAGTCCATGGGACGTGTTGCAGGCTTCAACTCTTTCCCTCCAACTGTCACGGTCTGCACGTCTCTTACCACCGTAGGCTGAAGATCTTGAAGGAACACCCAGTTGTTTACAGGTTCTGGACTGGCCAAGACAGGGGCGACCCTTTCTAGTAGCTACGGTGCTGCTGACTGGAAAAGACACAAAAGCAGACCGTACCCTCCAGAATGAGTCCCAGAGGAAAAAACCCAAAATTGGGAAAGAACCTCAACCACAGGAGCTCCAGAAAAAGAGAAAAAAACTATGAAAAAAGGGAAATAGTAGAATAGTATCTTGCAGGAAGAAGCAGGAGCACAGAAAAAATGAAAAACAGGAGCAACGATCACCACCAAAATGGGAGTGTTTGCAACGCAAGTAAGAAAGGAACTGCAGTGCTTATATACCAGGAAACAGGAAGTGACACAACAAGAAGAAATTACAACACCATCTTGGATTGGGAAAGACCATATAGACATGAATAAGAAAAAAGACCAAGTAGAAAATGAAAAGGAAAAAGGCATGCTGGGAAGAAGCACACCAAGGAAGAAGACAATATGGAGACCAAGAAGAAGAAGAAACAAAGACAGAAGAAAGGAGAAGGAAAGAAGAGGAAAGACCCAAGGAGGTGAGCAGAGGGAAAATCAGGGAAGCTGTCAGAGGCTGCTGCGTGACCCAGAGCAAGAAATATGCCTCCTGGGCCACACCGCAGCAAAATGAACACAGAAAAACAGGCCCCGGCAGTGACAGCGTCCCGAAATGTGGACTGCCGGCCCAACCGTGGTCGGAAAGAGAGATGCCACGATAGTTTGCGGCATCACAACTACTGTTTTTCATTTGTTGATCTTTGGCATATCATTTGCATGGAATGACTGTATCATGTTGATGTACACAAATGATACCTAGTTTATTTTGGATAGTAAGAGGATTGGTGAGCTGGATTCTTTGGCATTCCATGTGACTTTAGTGTTCATCCAGTGGTGGATGGATGTTAACTGCCTAAGACTAAATCAAGGAACATCTGAGATCTTTAAAAAAAAAGTGAACCACATGAGATTCAGCTTTCAGGTCTTTTGCTGTGGGAGTAGCTCCTAGTTGAGGTCCTGAATCAAAAATCTAGCGGCTTGTAATTAATTGGGGTAGTGGATGGTGGGGTAGGTACCCACCTCAGGTAATAACTGCAATACTTGCTCGGGTGACTCAATAAAGTGAAGATTTATTATACTTAATTAATTAGAAATTAATTAATTCAATTATCTTCATTTATTTAGATAAATTAACCTGAGCTATATCCCCTGGTAGCTATGACACAGAGCAGACACATTAATGGAACAGCAATGTGTAAAGTATTGATGCAGTACAAAAACAGTAACACAGTTGAAATGCAAAGCAAATTAAAAGAGCCCAAAACACATTAGAAAATTAGAAAACAAAGTTACACCAAAGTTACAAATTGCAATTAGGGAAACCAGAGACATATAGGGGTATATTTATACTCTGTCTGCGCCGAATGTGCGTCAAAAATTTTGACGCACAATCGGCGCAAACCTTGCCCCATATTTAAATATTTAAACTTTGACGCCCAAGCCCGCGGATGCCAAAATCCCACCGTGTGCGTCATTTTCTGGATGCGGGAAACCACCTTGCGTTAATCATATGCAAGGTAGGCGTTCCCGTCCAAAAAAAGACGGAAACGGCCGTGCGTCGTATTTATGCTTCTGGGAAAAAATCCCGCACGGCCAGGAGGCGGAGACGGAAAATTACACACAGCCCAATTTGCGTCAGGGCAGGCGTTAAAATGGGGCAAACACACCTGTATTTAATCAGAAGCAACAGCAGAGCAGCAAAAAGGAGACATGGAGGTGTTTCTCATCCAGCGTGCACGCAGATGCAGAGCCCAGCAACAACAACAGCTGCTACCACAACACCAGCAGGGACCCCAAAGGCAGCGCAGAAGGCAGGAGAAGATATTCCGCACCAGGACTACCCTTCATGGCCTCAGGGAACATGATATCATCCAGAGGTACAGGTTGAATTGGCAGGCCATTCAGCAGCTGCTGCGCAACATAGAGCCACAGTTGGCACTCACCTTGCTGACACCCCGCACCATCCCAACAGAAACCAAGCTGCTAGCTGTACTTCACATGTTGGCAAGGGGCTCCTTTCAAAGCACTGGCGCCCTGGTTGCCGGAATATCACAGCCATCATTCTCTGCCTTCTTGCCAAGAGTACTGGATGCCATCATTGGACTCACACCCCGCCACATCTGCTTCCCAAACATACAGCAGAAGCAGCAGGAGACAAAACAGGGGTTTTACCTCATTAATGGATTCCCACACGTCCTTGGTGCCATTGACTGCACACATGTACGCCTTGTGCCACCTGCTGCAACTGAACACCTCTACCGCAACAGGAAGCACACACACTCCATCAATGTGCAAGCCATTGTCGATCACCAAGGATTGATCACCAACATCGTGGCAAAGTATCCTGGGAGTGTACATGACTCACTCATCTTCCGTCACTCTACCATCAACCAACACTTCCAGGATGGACGATATGGCAATGGACTACTTGTTGGTAAGTACAGAAACCTAGTTATATACACACTGCACAACAACCCTCTAGGACACACAACACACACACCACGACAGCAAAATGTGGACAGGAACACACTGAGGTTGTCTCACCGCTAGCCATGTTTGATAGGTCTGCAGTGAACCTGTCACACATCTGAAATGAGTGTACAGTCTAATGTCAATACGTCAATGATCACAACGTATGGAGAGGTTTGGCTAATTGTCACCTTGCAAAATGTAAGCGTCTCACTGATGTTTAAATTAATCCATTGCATATGTCTAAAGGTATGGGATGTCCAGGGTACATAAACGCTAACGTGTTACCACCACTGTCAATTTGAATCTGTGTATGGAACTATCATCTCACCCCCAGTGAAGACACAGGGACACCTGTATCACAAGTCACAATGCTAGGGAGTGCACACTGTACTGCAAATCCCAAAACATACTGCTGACAACCGGTTAGCAGGCAAACACTCGTTCAGCCAAGGAAACAATCCAATGCAGAAGGTACATCCTAGAAGGCTATGAAGCAACACAATAACTCAAAAGAGTCACAGACAACACAAGACAACTACTGCCATGCAAGGTGATATTAATGGTGCAAGCTACATCAACATGATCCCAATCATTTTCTTTTTCAGCTGATCAGGGGTATGGGATCCAGCCATGGATTATGACACCATTTGGCAACCCAAGCACTTCAGCAGAGCTTGCCTACAATGAGGCACATGGGAGGACACGCACCATAGTGGAGAGGACCTTCGGCATCCTCAAGTCGAGATTCAGGTGCCACAACATCACTGGTGGCAGCCTCCTATATTCACCAGAAATGGTCTGTGAGATAATTTTAACATGTGCCATCCTGCACAACATTTGTATATGAAGGAATATTCCCCTATTAGAACCAGAGCCACAGATGCCTGAAGAGGAGGATGCTGCCCTGCAACATGAGGGGGAACAATAAAATACAGCTGCTGGATTGCGTAGGCGCCAACATATTGTGAACAATTTATTTTAGAACAACTCACCATCACCACTGTAGCAACATATGTAAATAAACACCGACAATAATCACCATATCATGGTCTGGGTAATCATTTTTGCTCACCTTAATCTCTAACTATTAGAACAACAGTGTAACCTCATGGAGCATTGCTGATATACCGATCAGGACACAGAACATTCCAAAGCAATTGTGATGCGTATTACACAACAGTCACATACACACACACTGTAAATGACATACATCCCGTACATTTCACCTTTGAAGGGCAATAGCAGAGGACCACACCTATTTCACACATACATGTTGGCAACATGGTTCATCGCAGCATATGACACACAACTAAGACACCATCAGTCTACATGGGAAAAAGGTGCCTCATACATGAGGCAGTGGATGTGCTATTGCATTGGTAACAGGAATGTATGACCAGACCCTTGACAGCAGTAAGTCCAACTGCACCGATCTTTGCAAGGACTATCTGTGACTAGAGTTCCATAGAAGCAGAACATAGACAGCACAAGTGCCACACCTATGACCAGCATTGCGCACATTACATTCCATGTACGTCAGCCCAGTTCCTAACTCCTGACACACCCATGCTCCTGGTCTCACCCCACCTGTCTGAAGAGGTCCCTGGAACCGTAATATGTGTACCCTTCATATTCCCTCCTCTACACACACAGACAAACAATACTAATCCTGTGTGCTACACCCTTTCCTATGTTATACCATTGTCATAGTACATCTGACTGCATGGACGTCAGGTCAATTAATACACTGGCTTGTAGTTTCTAAGCCCTGTTATCACCTGTAGATTCCTTCCTATGTTAAAGGTACTGTTGGCCATTTGAATTTGAATCTCACATACAGGACTTGTGAGAAACTGATGCAGCACACACCTATGATCACCTCCATGCACACCACCCATTTGAAAATGCACTGCCCCTGCTGATGCCTGGAACAGCATAGAAGTTTCCGTTTTGTCAAATACACCGTTATGCATTGCTAGTAGTTACACCGTGTAACACAGCCCTTGGGTTTATATCTCACCTTCAAAAACACAGGACATACACAGTTTTACATGTCAACTGTCTTGTTCTTCCTCCGACCAGTCTTAGTCAGACCACTGATTATGTACCTTGTGAAATTGCTGGATCCAGATTGACCCTGCATCCTGTCAGCCTGACTGGCACCTGTCTGTGCGTTACCCTAAAGGTTCCTTGTGCCTACATATGTACCACACTTGCATTACCAGACCTCTCATTCCTCAGAGGGTATTTTGTTATGTGCTTCATCAATGCATACCCAAATACATTGTATAGCATCATCTGCTTTTTAATTGTACCATATTAGTAAAATTGTCTTTGAATACCAAAATCATGGCCTATCCCTTGTTTGGGTCTCATGTATGCATGAACGACAAAGTGTGACAGTGTACCAGGGCCGTATGCAGGGATTGGGTATGGTGCCTCCAGCAGAACCAGCTACCTCTGATAATGCGCATGAAAAGTTCACACATATTAGGACCCTGACAGTTCACACGCTGAATCACATTGCTCACAACATATTGATGGGCTGTGCATGCTGAATAGCTGCTACATTAATCAACACAGAGGCTATGATGTTCCCAGATGCAGTGGGAACTTCACAGGCCAACCTGTGTACAAATGTTGTAAAGACACCTGCCGGAACATGACACCTGAGACATTATCTCACTCAGCACACCAAGGTTGCCCTGTTGACAGTCTCATAACACGTCTTCAGTGACAGGGTGGGACAACCCCCATGTAGGTTCTCATGTCCTCACCGACTTTTCTCACATTGATCTCCGAAGGTTACTCAGTAGATACAGGAATAGCTGCCACTGACTCATGATGAGACCTGGAAGTAACTGTAACAACATAGACCCCTAAAAATATACAGGATCAACATTGGACCACACACATGAACCAGACACCTCTGTGCAATTGATCACTGGAAATATGTGGCCACGTGCTGCCACGTCTGCTGGTCCACCACTACCACAGGAGAGTTGTGGCTCAGTCATATGACCACAAATGTGGGGGGAAATTACAGTTGTGGGTCACCTTTGGCTTTCCGTGTCAATAACATGGTACCCACTTAATCTGTACATGTGCCTGACTCACGGTGGGTTCACCAATAAGTGCCTAGGAAGCAGTTTCTAAATTTCCAGGACATGTGATGGGCAACTTTTGGACCATTGAAATGAACAAGTGTCTGCCATCTATCCGGTGCATGCTTTGTCATTTGTGGTGTCTACGTTACCCAAAATCTTGGAAGTGCACACAACAGATGTTGCTAAATGTATGACTAACACATGTCCTCTCTCATTTCCACACTGACTTACATCTAAGGTTAGGACACATTGACTTCACATTCATACAAGCATATTTTCAATAATGGATCTTGTGATGCACACACACTGGGTCAACAACTACATTAGTAGCCAATGCACACACATTGAGCCATACGCATTGAGGTATTGTACTTATGTGCGTCACCTTGCTATCTTCTCCTGACGCCAAACATGCCCAATTTGTGCAATACATATATGTAGGCCACTCATATGGCCATCTAGTGCGTCAGCCAAGAGTGAAAATCATGTTGAGGAAGTAACGGATCATGGTCCGCAGAAGTATGATGTCTCACATGCGCCCATACACCATCAAGACCCAAGTGGGCGCAATCAGCCTATCTCAGTTGTGTCACAAATGTAACATTACATTAAAATTGTAAAATGACCGATACCCAGTTAATGCCCTGAAATTTTGACGCATATGCATCAAAAATGTAGGCACAAGCGTCCAAAAATGACACTTATGCCCGAAAAACGATGCATTATGCCCTGAAAATTGGTTAAGTGTTAGACTATTTCAAAATATATGGATGCGTCTCATTTTGACCCCTGTACATCGAAAAAAATTACACCCAGACTGTATGCGTGCACTTCTTTTGACGCATAACGATAAAAACGGCGGCCATTTTATGCAGGAAGTGATGTAATAGGATATCCTGTTTACAGATTGTGTACAGTGGGTGTACTTTCATTTTCACTTTGCAGTCTGTGATTCTTCTAGACTGTGTGGCTGTGTTCAGAGTTTTGTCAAGTGAAATTGTGCTTTTGCCTCTTGTGTGGTCCATTACTTGTCAGTTTGTGAATAAAATATTGTTGTTGTATCCTGTCTGAATATTTATTGTGTACTATTGTCTAGTATTGTGTTGTCCTTGTTGTTTTGGGAGTCTGTTGTGGGTAGTGATAGTTTGGGGATAGTTGGGTTTTTTTAGTTGTTTAGCTTATGTTTTTCTAATTTTACTTTCCCCCTATGCTCCTTTGTTCTCCTTTATCCCCTATTACCCTTTTTTGTGCTAAGATGTTGGGTAGGCCGCGTCTCGGCAACATGGGTGAGGAGGAGCTTGGGGGGTTCATATGCTTGGTGTGCCATTTCCTCCCCCTTATGATTGAGGCAAGTGGGCGGGAGATACAGGGGTATCATACCAAGGCACGGAGGCTCCGGTGGGGAAAGGTTCTGCATCACTTGCAACACGAATATCAGAGCCAGAGGAATGAGCACCAGCTGAAGCACCGCTGGACTGACCTCATCTCCAGGGAACAAGATCTGCTGGACCACCTGGGAATTGTGATTAGTGGCCCTGTTGGTGAGTAAAAATCATGTAAATGTGCACAATTAAATGCTCTGTAGTGACATCAGATGATTTGTACAATATCTGCCGGCAATGTTGTTGAGTGTGTGGAATGCTTTGGAAACATACAGGGTCATTGATGGACTATGTTAAAGACCACAATTGCTAGCTGTCAGGAAGCAAGTGCTCTGCAAACTTACTGAATACTTTTGCTTAATGTAAGTTGGTGCTGCCTTTGTGTCAAACAGCAACACAAATCAGGAGCCAATTATGTATATATAGGTCACATTTGCCTGTGAGGTATAGATTTTCAAAATCATTACCAACATTTGTTGACGCAACAGCTTTCGAAACACTACATGATGCTGAAAATGAGTGCAGGCTTCACGTCAATTGATGATAGCAATGTGGCCCAAACATATGTCTCATGTGTGTCTGGTGAGTGTGTAAGGCAAGCGATCACGGAAGTTCTATATATGTTATGGATTATTGTGGTCCATCGTCATTTCGGATACATGTCAGATCTGGATTTGGAGACATAGGGAAAAAGTGCAAGGTGCCCTCAGCTAACATCTTAGACTGGTATTTGGTGTTTGTTGTTCCACCTTTCGTTTAGAGATGGCTGGCCAAAGGTATGCACATGGGTTCATATCTCTATGGTTGGTGCAACTCATCATAGCTGGGCCACATCAAATGATGAAACTGTTACAACATGAGGGCTCACAACTGTCCCTGCCCCTCTGTACATTGTACCTGTGTGTCATAAATTTGTCATGGCCACAATGGCTGGTTGAATGGTAATGCCCTCCTCAAGGAAACTTGCTTTGGATGTCTCTCTTGGATACACATGATGAGACAAATACACTCCATTATTATGTCTGCTCACTAATGAAGGAGCATGTTTGCCAACACATGATAGTTAGGGCCACTGCATGTGTGCAGATATGTGTGTAAATTTCACAGGAGACCCATGGTATGTACATTTTAACCGTGCTATATCGGATGCGGTATCATCATGTCTGAGTGGCTTTACTTACTTATGTAATCTTACACATAGTATTTGTCTTTGGAATTGTTGGACAGTGCACAGAATTTGAGCACATTTCTCCCTTCCATGCCTTACAGGTGGACCCACACCCTACACCGTGGGCGAGGTGGCTTCATTCGAGGACCCCGACAACTCCAGTAAGTGTTGATATGTCTGTTATGTGTTGTGTTTGCTGGTGATGTGTGATGGACTCCTGTGTGTTGAACAAATAGCAAGGTGTGAGGCGCTGGCCCATCATTTGTCTTGTTCCTGTAGTGGGATTTCATTTTCTTACCATTTTAGAGTTGGCCAATGCTTATCCTATTGTCTTATTTAGGGATTCTAGGTCAGTCCTGTATCCCAGCAATGTGAATGGGGGTGAGTCATGTGGATAACACTTGTGTCAGCAAGAGTTGCACTGGACCTAATCTGTGATTTAGTCAGCCTGTCAGACCCACATTCTCCCAGAATGGGGCTGCAAAATACTTACCAACAGACTTCTGCTTCCCTATTGACTAATGTACTGATTAAACTGTAGCATGTAGCTCCATGTGTAGTGCTACAAGTATGTGGCACGTGAGTGCAATTGCCTAGGTGTGCATGCAAATCATGGCCAGGGGTGTTCTTGCATCTCTGTGTTAGTTGTATGTCATGGCTTACTGGAAGTATATGATGTGGACAAAGGTCTGCATTACCAGACATGTGTGGCACTGGGATTGGTCAAGGGTTTGCTGTCTCCTATTTGTAGATACACCTTACCTGTGGTGTGTGTGTTGAGCCAAACACATGTCCTGCTTTCATAAGCTTCCTGGGTGTCCGTGTTGTTTGAAATTGTTAGTTGTTTCTCCATCCCCCACCCTCACACACAGGCATGGGTTTGTGAATAGTGTACCTAGGACTGATGATGCAAGTTTAGTACACAGACATGTAAATCAGTGAATCTTTTGTCTGAACCTACTATACACACTCATGTTTAGCACATGAGTTCTATACTAGCAAGTCCATTTACAACTTGTAGATCATGTGGCCCTAGATTTCCATCCCATACAATGACATTTGTAGCCCTGGCATTGGAGGAGTATGTGCTGCATGATTGTTAGCTGACAACTGGCAGAACTCTGATGCCAAAACATGCCAGTTGTTACCCATCTTGTAGGGTTGGATGTGCTATGTGTGATACGACCTTTGTAGGCTGGCCTGCCATGTACTTCCTCAGGGACATTCAATGATCTGTATGATGATATGAGCAGATGTATTGTCTGATTTTCTTCTTGTGCCATTTCACACAATGCAGTTCCTAATGTAATTTTTTTCATTTGTCTTCACAGCTGCTAATATGACACCAATCCCGGTGCGGAAATTCCAAAGGCAGGCAATGCAGTACCAGCATATACTGCAGGTAGAGTCGGGATACTGAAGAATGGGCCGCAGATACCGGCGGGTGCGGTCCATTAAGCGGACCCTCTGGAGGGCCAACCTCTAGACATTTTTATGGACATGATTCCCTCCCCTTCCTCCTCTTTCCTCATTCTTAAACTTTGTGGGTTTAGGGGGCTTAGTGTTAGGTTAGTAAAGGCTGTTAGTTTAGTCAGTGTTAGTGGGTGGTGGGTCCCGATTATTTCTACTGTTTCTTTTTGAGTGTGTTGGGCAATGTTGGGGTTCTTGTGTGTTTTGAAAAAATAAAAAAATAAAAATAAAAAAATAAATATATATATATTTGTTTAGTATAGGATAGTATGTGTTTAGGTTAGTATCTGTTGTCCTCCATGTGTCCTGTCTCATAAGGGGGTGGGGGGTTGACGTTTATAATGTTTCGTTACATGTGATAAGTAAGTTTAGCTTAGGGTAGTTAGGGACAGTTGTGGGTAATGAGTAGTTAGGGTAGATTAGGGTAGGTTAGGCTTTTCCTGAGTTTTCACTTCTGTTTTTACAGTTTAATAAATATTTAGTACACCCTTTACAGTATGTGTGAAATGCTTGTAGATCAGGGCCTTGGCATGAGTGTACATGATTTCTTTTGTATTACATTTGTGTCCTATGCTACAAACAAGTCCCAAATTAGCTGTAACATTGGCAGCTACCACAAAGCTACCTTGGAACCACCAATCAGAGTTACTATGGATCCTAACTTGTATTTTTCAATAAGTATGTTTTCAATGTTACATACTGTGCTTCCAGATTTGGTATTGGGGACACTGTGTTATGTCTGACTGCAGTGTGATGTTCAAGGAAACCCTTATAAGCTGAGTGGTAGTAAGCACTCTTGCAGTATCGTGCTCATGACTCACATATATCATTTGTGACACTGTTCAGCATGATTACTTATTTGGATGTAAACTCAGACACCTTCATTCATGCAGTTTGTTGACTGTTTGCTTAGATTTGTGGGCAATGTTATATGTGTTAGTATTGCATGGAGGCAACATTTTGCTGCCACTATTTAATGGCTTAGATATCCCTTGAGGAAGCATTATTCTGTCCAACACACCATTATGGTGTATGGTTTCTCTTTTCATCAGATATTACCCTCAGGAAGGGCAGAGTATGGTGCAATCCAGGCCACTGTGCATAGTTAGCAGACTACATTATTTCAGGACAGTTGTATTGACAAGCTATGTAATTTGATAGGAGGCAAAATTCAGTGTTCTACTGCACGGTTGATGTGTCACATTACACAGAGACAAAGTGGTTGTGGAAGTGCTATTTATTGAAAGGTGCTGTAGTGCTATATGTACATTGTCCATGATTGTGAATCCATTATAGTGACATCTTCCATTGTGATCCTACACAAGTGCTACAGGAAAATGCATTTGACATGCTGGGGTGATGTGTCTGTGCAGAGGGACAGGATTTGCCAATGAGTAAGTGAGAGACAATCACTGGGAAGGCTGACAAGATAGACAGTGGTTTGCAGAACAGCAATTGAGTACAGTTGTTGCAAGACTGGCATGTTATAAAGCGCAGGACATTGGTAATAGGTGGCCATGTGGCAGGGACTAGTGCTTCCGGGTACTTTTACGTGTGAAGGTGATCTGTTCCATGTCTTCTTTTTCTGATGTGTGTGTTGCCTCCTCTGTCCTTGGTGGTGGTGGTTGTGAAGGGGCAACACACACCTCACTGTTTGAAGATGGGGAGTCAGACATCCCGGTCGCTGCTACCTGTGAGGGTCTTAAGGGCAGTACTGCTGCAAGGAGTATCTGCTGGTTCTTAAGAATAGCAGCCACATCACGATGGTAGGCAGCCAGGTCGGCCCTGAGGGGGTCATGATTGCATTCGTGCATGCAGTGGAAGGTTTGGGGTGCGAGGTGTTGTGGCAACTCTCTTACTGCAGTGGTGAATTCCTTTACAGTTTGTTGTAGTCCTTGCAGGATGGATGTTAGCGCTTGCATGGCTGCTGCCTGATCTGCAGATGACATCATGCACGAACGCACCCCCTCTAGGCTGGCTGCCATAGTTTGCATCCCCACCCGCACCTCATTGGCCAGCTCCCGCTGTACTCCGACTACAGTTCTCTCAAAGCTGGTGCCTGTGTCATCTGAGTCCTCAGCTGTATTGGAGCTGGCAGGTCTTACAAATGGGGTTGTGGGTGGGTCTTCTGTGATGGCTGCTTGTTCTGTGCTCCTCCTTGTGACTGAAGGTGGGGTCTGGAGGGTTCGAAGGACATCTTGGAGGGTCTGGTGGCTGATGTTTGTCAGCTCGTCATCCATGTCATCAGGGTAGTCCTGGACAGGAATATCCGCAGGAGATCCATCGTCCTCTGCAATGAAATAGGGTACAATTAGTGTATCTGTGTTGTGGCATTTGTGATGTGACATGCCTGCCTTGTGATGATTTTCACATTGTGATCTTGGTTCCTGTTCATTGATCCAGTCTTTCAGATGGGCATTATCCCAGGCCTATGCCCCACCTGCACGTCACATGTATTGTGGTAAGTTTTTTGACTTGTCGGCATCATCACCTCTAGGTTTTGGTTTAGGCCAAATAGTGAATTGCCCCTTCTTGTCCTACTCAACCCTCCGTCTACATCCATTCTCATGGTGAGACCTTTCACTGGCTGTGTGTACCCTGAATGCACTAGCAGCACACTTAACAATCTGGACCTTCCCCAGTCTCTGGTCTTTCACATCCACTTATATGTAGTTGAAATGTAGCGTATCCTATGCATAGCATTGTTATGGCACGATATGGATGTTAGCATTGGTAATGTGTACAGCTGATATTGGGGAATGTGTGGACAGTGGATTGCCCTGATAGTTGAAGCAGTGTCCTATTTCCTCCTCTGACTGTGCAGGTGTATTTCAGTGACCAGTTACATGTGTCCTCCCCCTCAATGCTGTAGTCTGAGCAGTATGACATTTGGGTTGTTGCATTGTGACCCAGGCACAGGATGGACCCTGGCATATGCTGCATGGGTGTGACCTTAGTGCTTTATAGCTCCTAATGTTGATGACATTGGCTGATGTTTGCGGCAACTATGGGCATTCACAATTGACAGGACTGGAACATTTGTCTTATTTCAGGGGATTGTTAAAGTTGTCATCCTCAACCCACTAATTTAGGTGTGTATGATCCATGGGGACATTACTGCCATTGGCTACTTGAGCTGCACATATAGCGGAGGTGGTAGTGGCAACTGTTGTCACTGTTAGATTCCAGTTGTCGGTATGGCTAGAGGTTGTTAATTGGGCCCTAGTTAATGTAGGGGGTATAGTGCCTGACGTGAGACAGGATGTCAGTTTGACGTTGTGCCCTTCCCTCCTGGTGTGGCTTTACCTTTGCTACATCATTGGCATGGCAGTCCACCCCCATGGAACTGTTGTTGGTGTTGTGTTATGGTGTGCCCCAGCTTCTCTCTGTACAGGCCATGCCCCCAGGCCGTACCCCTTTACCCATGCCACTCCATGTATATGATGACTTTCATGCATTTTGTAGTCGGTATCCCCCTCCGGTTGTAGTTGACATTAGTGCATTTTAATTCCCCATGCAACTTACTTTGCATGTGTTTTGTCTCCTGGTAGTCTGCGCTGTCCTGTCCTTGAATCCCTGTGACGATCTCCTCAGGGATGACGGCTGCGACCATCTCCTCCATGTGGTCCAGGGGCTCCTGGTGTGCTGGACTCCCACCTCCAGTCTGCAGTGCTGCCTTCCTGTTCCTGGCCATCTTTTCCTTGGTCCTGCACTTGCAGTCATGCTAGCGTTTCTTGCACTCGATGGCTGTTCTGCGTACTTCTGCCACACTGTTAATCTTGTCAACAATTTGTTGCCATATTGCCTCTCTCCTACTGATTGGCAACTTTGAGGTGACAAACAGTTGGTGCTGGTGTTCCGTCACCTCTTTCACCAGGATTTCCTGCTCCTCTGCACTGAAGCGACACTTTCTTTTCTTCTTCTCCCTGTCCTGGTTCTTGTGTGGGTCCTCCTGGCTGGATCCTGTTCTGTTGTCATCTTCCTGGGGTCTGTGGAAGCATCTGGACTCCATTTTGTCTCTCCTCTGCTGAAATGGCTGTGTTTGCGGGGAATTTTGAAGCTATTGCGTAAAAAAACGCTGCATATCCGGTTGACGGTGTCGTAAATCGACCTACAGTCATTTCCGCTGCATTAACCTCATTTTCCTTTCCGACGTGACGCTGCGGTGTGCGTAAAAAAAAACGTACACCTGTGGTTTGCGCAGCCGTGTGTCAAATTATAACGTTGGCGCCCGCACGGCGCACCGAAATGGCATTAGCCGGCAGTAATATTTTTGACGCAAAAGTGCACCAGCGCAGTTTTGCGTCCAAAAGTATAAATATGGGCCATATATTTTTAACGTTTTAAGTAGAAATAGTGCCAATAAGTGCAGACTGCAAACACACTCAATGGTCACTGTAGAACTGGACCTAGGTGCAATGTGGCACTGACCGCAAAGAGTGCTGGTTGGATAAACTAATCAGGTTTGTTCAGGCCAAAGAGCTTACCTTCTGATTTTAGTCCTTTAAACCCCAATCCACCATAAGAATATACTTTTAAGGACCCCAGGATATCAGGAGCGGCAATTGGAGACTTACAGAGTGGTAGGCAGAGGGCCACAGGAGGGCCCAGTCAAAGTTCAGTTGCCACTGGTCAACTGGGCATTAGCAAGCAAAGGCCTCTTGTAGCTGATTGTGTTTCTGTAGCTTTAACAGGAGGTCAGCATTATGACACTTGGAATCCCTGTCTTTGTTCTGGCACAGGGGGACTGGGATGTGCCAAATTTATGTCTAGCATGAGCTAGTGGGTAGGAATGAATCTTGGGGACACCCTAACCAATGGAGTAAAGATTCTCAGGGCAGTCCTACCCACTTTTGTCATTTCAAGGTGGCAAAAGTCTTCGGCCATGCTAAACCTGGGCTCCGAGTGCTGGGAGTCTGTATGGGGAGTATAATGCAGTAACCAAGGCATACTTGGCATCTTGTTTCGCTCCTTTGAAGTGTGCCCCAAACATTATATGTAAACCCAGCAGACCTATCAAAAAGGATTTGATACTGTAACACCAAAAAGAGGCCCACCGTTATTAGGGCCACTCTGGTTTAGGGAGACATAAGAAGGGCCCTGTCTAACCAAGTGTCAGCTAACATTTACCTTTGGCAAGGAAGGCCTCATGAAGTGCACCCCAAGTGCCATATGAAACCCCCCAGCAGACCTGTCAAGCAGGTCTTGACACTCCAGTATGATAAGACACTGTGATGTCAAAGAGATGCCCACAGTGATGCAGGCCAGTGTGACTGGGGCCGAAAGCAGGGGGCAGGTCTGGGTGTTAGCTACATCTGCCTCTGAGAGGGTAGGCCTCTTAAAAATGAATCAAGTCATTGAGCCCTACACACAGGCCATCCTCTCAAGGGCACAACAAAACATCCACACCCCCAAGGGCTTTTGTCCCTATCCTGGGAGCACGTTCTCACTTCATTCATTGTTATTGAAATGCTTAGTACTGACTGGCAAAGGCAAAAGAGCAAAATGCAGATTTACCATCCAGACACTTCAAGCAAGGCAAATGTAACTTTTCTGAAAGTCTCCTTTCCAAAATATATTTTACAAATCCAACATCATCAGTGAATTTGGCTGGTAATACATATTTCAAAAGACAAAAAAAAAAATCTGTAGCTGTTTCCTAAGGTGAGATAATCTTTATTAAATGTAATAATTAATTCTAGTGCTTTCCTATGGTGCAGTCACACTAACTACAATGAAAATAGCATTTAGGGCATTTTACTGTAAACGTTTAATATTAAACTTTTAGATATACTACTTTCAAATACCCAAATGCCAAGCACTCTTTCTTATGGGCCTACGTGGGGTAACTTATTAATTTTCATAAGGAATGTTTAGGACTATCAAAAAAGGGATAATTTGACAGGTTGAATTTATAGATTTTAAAACTGCACAGCTAGCCTACAATGGTAGGTCTGGATCAATGCTTTACAGTGCCATTGCAGTAGATAGCACAAAAAGTGCTACAGTCCACTGGTAGCATTTAAGTTCGAGGTCCTTGGTACACTAGGGGCCAGATGTAGCAAATTAAAAATTTGCAAGTTGCAAAGTGCGAGTCCATGCGACTCGTAATTTGCAACTCGCAAATTGGTATGCAGTACGGTGTCTCAGACACCGACTGCAACTCGCTATGGGGTCGCAATGACCCACCTCATCAATATTCATGAGGTGGGTCGCAAATTGCGGCCCCATAGCGAGTATAGGCACTCGCAAACATGGAGGCCTGCTGTAGTCAGCAGACCTCCATGTTCGTGACTGCTTTCAATAAAGCAGTTTTTTTTTGTTTAAGTGTAGCCCGTTTTCCTTAAAGGAAAACGAGCTGCACTTAAAAGAAAAAACGAAACCTTTAGTTTCGTTTTTTTTCAGGGCAGGGAGTGGTCCCTGGGACCACTCCCTGCCCTGAAAAAATATTTTTGGGTCCATTCACAAAGTGGAAGGGGTCCCATGGGGACCCCTTCCAATTTGCGAGTGGGTTACCATCCACTTGATGTGGATGGTAACTGCGACACGATTTGCGACCGCGTACGTGGTCGCAAATGGTATTGCATACCACTCAGACTCGCAAATAGGAAGGGAACACCCCTTCCTATTTGCGAGTCGGAAATGCATTTTGCGAGTCGGTTCCGACTCGCAAAATGCATTTCTGCATAGGAAACTCCGGTTTGCGACTCGCAAACGGCAAATTTTGCCGTTTGCGAGTCGCAAACTGTTTCCTACATCTGGCCCTAGGTTCCATATTCCAGGAATTTACAGGAACATTAAATAAACCAATAAGCTGTATACCAATTTTGCCATGCTGAAATTAGCAGGTGTAAAGTGCACATGGTTAATGTGGCTGGCAAAAATAGTGCTCAGTGAAAAGTCAAAAACATTTGGGGTGACCCTGTAGAAAGGACAAATCTCCCAAAAAGTTGAAAATCTTTCCTGCCCTCTCAAAAATTCAGCTTTATCAAAATCTTGTTTTATACAGTTGACATGTTTCAGGAGAATTTTTTCTTTCTTGTATTTGATCTTTGGAGTCATGTACTAAATGCAATATCCATCCTATGCATAGAACATGCATTCTAGTATGGGCAGGTCTTCCTATTAAATCACAGGAAACCGTGCTTTATGCACCAAATCATTCTCTATATCTTCCTCATGCTTTTAGCTCAAAAATTGCACCATTCATCTTCCAGACTTAGCTTTTATTTGAATGATAAAATGGAAAGGGGAATTTGTTAAGAAATGCTCAGGAGATTGTAGGTTAAACATTTATTGCATCCACCCCAGGCTACCCTTAAAACACAGCTTACAGGTCAAGCCCACTTCAATATCTGCCACACAGTAGTCTTTGTTACACCAAGCCTTTACCTGATACACAACAGATAAAGGGGCAGCATGGGTAAATTAAAACACATATCCCCTTCAGTAATGAATGGAAAACAATACACCTTATATTCTATTAAACATGCAAATTGTGAAACATGACTAAGGAAAATTATGGTAAGGTACAAATGAGTCAGGAAACACACATTTACACACAGTTCACAATTACGTATGTTGATAACACCTTAGATTATTATATCAAGCATTAAAATTGTAAAGAAGCATAAGTAAGGAGGAACAAGGCAAGGGTTAAGAGAATCAGGACATATGAACATAGCAAATATGGTTCAAAGTACTAAAGCTGATAGCCAAACACAGAGCAAAATAACATAACAGGATTAATAACTGTAATTCAAAACATGTTAAAAAACACATATGATAACATAACAGAGGTTACTAATAAAGAACCAGGAAGCCAGTAAAAAGCAGTGTGGCACTATGACCAAGATGAAAGTTTAACAAGTTAGATAATAAACTCTGAGACAAACCGGTTCCCTCCTGAGCTGCACACTCATCCTGGGACCATGTTCCCACTCAGGTTCTCCAAACTCTTCACCACAGATTTTGTTGCCACCCTCAGTAGACTTCGCCAAACATGACATACTCCACACTTCCCCACCACCCAAAACTACCACATTCTTCTGGATGTCTACGATCCATTTGGGTCCCATAAACTTAGACTCTTCCTTCAGACATCACTCTGGTCTTTTTTTTTCTTTTTTTTTACATCTTTTTATTGGAAAGTGAGAAATGATACAGGGTGATACAGGGTACACTATAGGTCAGTGCCCATATGGTGATGACAAAGGCTGGCATCTCGATTGACATACATATTAGTTTAAGAGGATTAGATTATGCACATTGGGGTATGAGGTAAGATAGAGAGAAGGGGGGGGAGGGAAGGAGGGGGCGGGAGGGAAGGTAGAATTGGGGAGGGGGGAATAAGCGGGGGAGGAAGGAGAGGAGAGTGGAGAGTAGGGGGAAGAGGGGGAGGAGGGGGAAGAGGGTGGGTCAGTGCACCGGGATGGCTCAGAGAGTATAGTAGTAGTTTCTTTTATGGTATGAATTTTCATGTTGGGTATTGTGTGAATACGTGCGTGTTTGCCTATGGTACAGGATGCAAAATCTAGGATAGGGGAGTAGGGTAAGGGGACTGATCGGGGAAAGTCTTTATGGGTGTCCTTGAACTGTGTGGGGCTCAGGGTTTCTTGTGGTCTAATCCTATCATGAGTTAGATATAGAGAGGGAGGGGGTTGTAGAAGGAAGGGGAGAGGTAGACATCGCGGTCTGGGGGGGAAGGAAGAGAGACTGGATTGTTGGTTGAAGTTTGAGTCGTCACGGGGTTGGGGGATGCCGTCCGGAGTAGGAGAGCTAGGTATCAGGGAAAGAGGGAGGTGGAAAGGTTAACTTAGGGAAGAAAAGGGAAGTAGGTTAGAACAAGAGACCGGGGTATGTGACATAGTATTTAGGGAGGGGAAGGAGAGAAAAGGGGGGAGGAAGGGAGGGAAGGGTCTTTTTGACATCCTCCAGCTGTCCACCTGCTATTGTGTGTGGGGCAGGAGGAGAGAGGAGAGAGATGGTGGTGTGAGTAACGAGGACCCCTACGATCCTGACAGAAAGGGACTCCAGACTTCCAGGAATAGGGCCGCTTGGTCTTGTAGATTATAGATTACTCATTCATGCGTGGCAGTTTGTATCATAGCTGTCATCCATTCTGTCGGTGTGGGGGCAACGCTACAACTCCAATGCCGGAGTATGCAGATTTTGGCTGTAGCTAATGCCGTGTGCAGTAACCTCTGCCGTGAGCGTGGTAGGGAGGGGTACAGGCGCATATCGTGGAGGAGGAAGAGCGACGACGGGAACGGGCATGGTATCTGGAGGGTGTCCTTAAGAGTGTGGCGCACAGTGTCCCATAAGGGTTGTATCGAGGGGCAGAGGCACAAAACATGTAATAGGTCGCAGTGAGGGTCTGTACATCACCAGCATTTTGCATGGGGTATTAAAAACGCCCTGAAGAGCTTCATGGGGGTCCAATACCAGTCTTGAAGGATTTTGAATAGGCAGAACTTCAGCCGAGCCTCTCGGGTGCCCCTGTCAAGTGCTTCTAGGATATCTGACCAGTCCTCTTCGGTGTATGTCGTTCCAAGCCGGTCTTGCCACTTATGGCTTAAGCTATCCAGAAGGGGTTGCGAATAAAGGTGGTTGACTAGCACTCCATATAAACCTGCCATTACGCCCTTATGGCGGCCCCACGTCTGTAGATAGGTGACAATTGGAGAGGCTTTGACTTCCCACGATAGGGTTCCCAATACTTTGTGTAGACAGTGCTTGAGCTGCAGGTATCGCCATTCTTGACTATTGCGTATGTCGAACTCGTCTCTTAAGGTGGGGAAGGATCAAAGCCGATCGACATCTATGATTTGGGCTATATAGTTGATGTTGGCGTTGCTCCATTGTGGCCATTTTAGGGTGTTACCCCCTATTTTAATGGTTTTGTTACCCTCTATAGGGGCTTGTGAGTGTAAGAAGGGGTGCACTCCTAAGAGACGGTGAGCCCTACGCCACGCCGTATTTGTTGCCGTAATGACCGGGTTAGACAGTTGGGGGCTGTCTGCATATACCCCTCCTAATCCTTCGCGATGGCCTCGTAGGAGATTCTCTATGGCTACCCATTGTGGGGGGTCAGTGTTTCCGGGGAGTAGACACGCCAATTGCGACAACTGTAGAGCCAATGAGTAGTGCTCCACTGAGTGGAGGCCTAAGCCTCCGTGGGATCACCTTGCCAGTATTTTTGCTGGTGTCAGTCTCGGGCGTGTAGAGCCCCACATGAAGGTTCTTATTGAGGCGTCTATCCCCTGAAGCAGAGTAAGAGGCTTGTGCAAAGGGAGCATACCTACTATATACGTGAAGCGCGGAAGGGTGACCATCCTGACCGCCTGTGTTCTACCCCACATGGAGAGTCCCAGCAGCGACCACTTTGCGAAGTCCTGTTTCATCTGGGATATGAGAGGGTCTAGGTTATCCCTGATCATGTGCTCCAGACCTCGGTTGACAAGTGTCCCCAGATATTTTATGCGTGTCGGTGTCTATTTGAATGGAAGACCATGAATTGCAACCCTCCTTGTTATTCGTGAGAGGGGTAACGATCCCTGTTCACTCGATATCCTGATAGGGATGCAATGTCCCCTATGATCGAGAGTAGCGCTAGCAGGGACCTTTCCAAGTCAGATAGGGTGAGCAAGATCTCATCAGCATAGAGGTAGATTTTGGAGGTACCTCCTGTTAGGGGGATGCCTTGTATCTGTTGGGAGTTTCGTATGGTGGCCGCCAGGGGCTCAATCGCTAGTAGGAACAATAACAGTGACAGAGGGAAGCCCTGCCTCGGGCCTTTACCAATGGGGAACGCAAGGAAGAAGGACGCAAATTAATTTACAATGTCTTGCGGGCTGGTTAGTACTTCTCCTGAGGGGGACGTGATGGCTGGGATGGCAGAGGCAGCTTCTCGCTGCCGAAGTTGTGCCTCCAGAAGTCATCCCGCGTTCTCGCCCTGTTCATAGTGACGGCCGTGCAATCTTTGCAGTGCATATTCTGCTTGCGAAGTGTAAAGCTCGTTGTGGTTCATACGGGCTTGTTCGAGAGGGCGGCGTAACACAAGGGATATTGGGAAGTATATTGTCTGGTGAGGCTCCGGATGTCGTCTTCGAGGGTTCGTTGGCATTTCATCCTGTCCTTATTGGCCAATGCTGCGTCGTGCATCATGTTGGCTCTTAGGGTTGCTTTTGCCGCAGCCCATAGGACTCGTTTGGAGGACACAGTGCCGGAATTGTCAGCCATGTATGTGGATATGTGGGTCTTCAGTTGTTCTTTCCCTTGGGGGGAACAGTATCTGTGCACCGCAAATCACCATGGCTTACGGCCGGGGGAGGCAAGGCCTGTTTGAATCTGGAGCAGGATAGGAGAGTGGTCTGAGAGTCCGCTTTCAAGTATACTGGAATCTTGGAGTTGGGGAACTATGGTGCGCGACACTAAGAAATAGTCCATGCGGGATTGGGTACCGTGGACTGGTGACAGGAATGTATATTCTTTGTTTTTTGGGTGTAACAGCCTCCAGTAGTCAGCCAAGCTGTCGTGATTATTGCCTGTGTCGATAGGTTCCGTTTGGTCTAATATGCCGTCCTGGGCAAGGTTCCAGTCCCCTCCTATAATGTAGCGGGTAGTCCCTATTTCAGTCAGGAGGCAGTTTAGTTGTAGGAAAAAAGATCTTTTAGAGCCAGTCGGTGCATAGACTGAGCCTTTTAATATAGGTTCCCCATGTTCTGATAAAAACTGTGGTGGTTGAGATATACAGCAGCCACCATCATACGTTATCTGTAACACAACAAAAAATTATAATCTACAAAAACAAGCTAACATACAAAGTTAATGCAAAAGATTAAAATAACAACACTGTGGGGGTGATTCTAACCTTGGTGGGCGGCGGAGGCCGCCCGCCAAAGTTCCCTCAACAGAATACCGCTATGCGGTCAGAAGACCGCCGCGGTTATTCTGTGTTTCCCGCTGGGCTGGCATTGGCCTGGGCACTGCAGGGGCCCCCAGGGGCCCCATGACACCCCTCACCGCCATCCTGTTCCTGGCTGTCACAACCGCCAGGAACAGGATGGAGGTGAGGGGGTCGGAATCCCATGAAGGATTCCTCAGGGCAGCGGAAAACCGGCGGAAGACCGCCGGTTTTCCGTTTCTGACTGAGGCCATACCGCCGCGGTCAGAATGCCCTTGGGAGCACCGCCAGCCTGTTGGCAGTGCTCCCGCGGTCGTTGACCCTGGCGGTCAATGACCGCCAGGGTCAGAATGACCCCCTGTGTCTCCTAATTTAGTTTCTAAGAACCACAGTTTCGACACTCAGTTCAATAGGCACTTCTATTAAAAATCACTGCTGGCTGCGGAATAAGGCGGGCCCTTAAAGTAAGTTCATATATGTTTTTTTCACAAGGCATGTAAATAGAAAAACAAAAAAACTTTGTCTTAAGGTCTTAAACAACTCCTTGCCCAGCTGTAGACACCCAGGCGACTTCCAGGCAGCTCAAGTTGTTATGGACGCACACTCAATGTGTCTTTTCAGGGCTCAGTCTTGTTCAATAACCCTTAACAGTTTCTAGTAAAAAAAATAAAAAACTAGACCAGTTCGCTAGTACTAGCATTTAATTTGTTTCTAGGGTCAGGAGAGATCACGTGTCTTCATGTGACTCACCTTTCCGAAAGCTGCCGAAGCGTTCCCCTAAACCTAGGTATGGACCGCCAAAATGCTGCTCCCTTGCCGAATGCTGCTGTCTCACCATTGTCTCACAGAGGGAGCCTTATTGAAATAATTATTTGCTTGAATGTAAAGCACTCATTGCTGCCTCCAGCAATACTACAAATCAAACAAAAAATCAAATCAAATCAAATTGAAATAATCTTTATTCGATTTTTTTGTGTAAAAATCATAAATGCATACAAAACATAATACACTATCATTAAAAAGATAAAAACAGATATGCATAAATAAGTTGAGACAGAAAAAACACCACAAATGAAATTGTGGTCTGCTAGTGCAAATAATGCAATGAACATAAAAATCATCATAAAATACTGAAGCATTTTAGGAAAACAAGGATTCCCTGAGCTGCATTATTGCCCATCAGTAGCATTGTACAGCAAATAGCGTAGGCAAGGTGTTCAGAAACAAATGAGCCAGGAGACATTGTGTACCTTTTAATTCTATCAGGATAGGTACTATTAAACACTTTCTCATAACTTTGTAAAAGTTACACAAAAAGACAATATGCAAAGTGCTCTGATTTGATGTGTTATCAAAAAGACACTTAGGCCCATGTTTATACTTTTTTAGGATCGCATTTGCAGCATTTTTTGACGCAAGACCGGCGCAAACTTACAAAATACAACTGTATTTTGTAAGTTTGCGCCGGTTTTGCATAAAAAAGCGGCGCAAATGGGGCGCTAAAAAAGTATAAATACGGGACTTAAAGTCTCAGACCAGTCATTAACACTAGGAAAGCGTACCAGACGATCGAAAATGTCCATTCTGAATTGAGTTAAAGCGAACCTGTGATGGCCATTATGCACATATGATTGCATATTAGAAGTGACCAGCATCATCTGACTTTAACCACACTGGGGCCCATATTTATACTTTTGTAGTGCCGCATTTGCATCATTTTCTGACGCAAAATCGCCGCAAACTTACAAAATACAATTGTATTGTAAGTTTGCGCCGATTTTGCGTCAGAAAACGACACAAATGCGGCTCTAAAAAAGTATAAATATGGACCTAGTTTTCAGAAGTTCAAAGGTCAATCTTAGGTCCTCAAACAGGGATCAACAGAACTTTTTTTAATACTTTCTTCTAATACATGCTAATGTGTCTGGGAGGTCAAGGTATTCTAGATGTCGCAAGTCTGTACAGAGTTTTTTAAATATAATTCAGCCATGGGATTTCAATAAATGAGGTCATTTTAAGACAATCCCTGATACCTTTACAATTTAAAACTGTGTCATTGTTAGTTCAAATCTCATACCAAAGAATGGGCTAGATGTTTGCTGTGCCTGAGAGGAAGGGGGCCCTAAGTTCAGTGTGGCAAATACAGGTGAAACAGCTCATGGGTACTGAGAGAATATTCCTAAAAAAGGAATATTCTACCAGTTGAAGTTACTATTGCTGAAACCCCAAACTCCTGCCCCATACAGAGTTGTTGACAAATAGTTGGCTTTATAGATGGTTAGCATTTTTTTTCAGGGGCTTCCTGCCAAGCTTGGTCACAAAATTAGACAGTACTATAGCAGCTTTCATAAAAGATGGCTTCCTAACATTAATGCTTGTTTCCAGGAGCCATGTGTGTCAAATAAAATTCCAAAATAGGAAAATGAGAAAGTGAAATTTATCTTTGTGCTGCTGTTTTCTGAGGTTGCAACACTTTGCTGATCTTTTTCTACATTTCATTACATAGATTTTCACGTTAACTAATAGATCAAGATCCTGCATATAGATGACAAAACAAGTGAGCAGCATTGAAGACCTAGTGGAGTTTGGGCCATGAATAAAGCATCATTAGCATAAAGAAGGGCTGGAATTAGATGATGACCAATTTGTGGGAGACCACTACAGTTCTCCGCTAAGACAGTGCCCAAGCTACTAATATATACAGTGAACTTGAAGGGAGTGGGGACACAGCTTTGTCTGACTCCACTCTCTATACTTAAAGGAGCAAGAGCATTCTCTATTAAGGCCAAAGCCTAGCCCTATCCCACAAGTACTAACCGATAATGGAGGGTGATGCTAAGGAGTAATGGCGCCCCAATACTCTCTATCCAAACCTCGAATCTGTTATGTCACAGTGCTCTGCACTAGGGTCATACCCCCTAAATACCCCCAAAGGTTAAACTAATTAACCCACAATATACATAACAAAAGTGAAGGCACACGTGAAAAAAACTCGTGAAAAAAACTCAATTATCAGTCTCAATATGAAGTGTCCCATTAATATATTACAGAACCAAATAATAATTCATAAGTATGGTGCTTAATTGTTTCACAGTCAAGTCCAAATCAAATCTCAAATCAAAATCTACTGTCCATAATCTATACAGTTCAATCCTTTACACTTAAGTCCGGATCCAAATCCAAATTGAAATCAGCTGTCCAAATTCAAATTCTATTTTGGTTGTTATAGTTCAAAGTTCCATATGGTTTTTACTCCTTCATAGTTCAAAAAGTTTCAATTTGTTTGTAAAGAGATTCCATAGATTCAATCATATATTCATTTGTTGAAGTTCCCAAAAATTCTTTGTTTTACCCGTTCCTAATATTCTCTCCTTTCTTACTTGTACAGATGTCCAGCAAAAATTATTTGTTTTGCCCGTTCCTAATGTTCTCTCCTTCCTTACTTGTACAGATGTCCATCAACACGTGTTTCATCCGGGGAGTACCCCTGGACTTCTTCAGGACCTCCCAACGTGATACAGTTTAGAGTAATGTAACCTAAATCAAACTAGACAATGCATTCCAAGTTAGAATACCGATGCTACAACATTAAATCAACAGTCAATAGTGGGAAATGTACATCTCTCCTAGTAAAAATGGTATATATTACATTGAAATATTCATCTTTATATATCATTATATTCAAAATTATCTAGTCACAAAACACCAAACATAACAAGTTCTATTAAATGTATTTAGAACAGCCTTCCTCTGTCCTTCACTGCAAACACTTCAATTATAATTGTGTACCGCCTACCTGGCTAAAAATTTAAATAACACCAAAGAATTCACATAGTGCCATGGGGACTTTATCTCTCCTTAATTATATCATCTGCAACAGATCACATCCTTGTATTGCTCTATAACGCTACTCGGTTATAACTAAAAATAAATGAAAATAAGCACCTTCGTGTGTCTGTATATATAAAATCCTGCTCTCTTTATCTCACGACCCATTCGTATTATTTTCCTATTAGTATTCCACTCACCTCCTCTCCTGAGATGATTCCATGTGTATATAAGTGTCTGCAAATCGCCGCATGTGAAATAGTATCTGTCACAATATAACATACCAATCGGATTATGGCCCCATATTATCATTGAATCTCAGTTCCCTTCTCATCCCAAACCTTTTCCCCACCTCTAAATACGCTGTGTGTCATTCCATTACAGCGAGTGCGCCTTTACCGCGGGTTCACCGTATCTTTCTTAGTCAAACCGAGTGCACCCGACTCGGTTTCCTTTAAAGTACACGTGATTAGTCGACATAAATAACGGACTTCATTTTCTTCTGCGTCCGTGTACTGTTAAAATAGAAAACGGACTACTGCTTTACTATATCCTCTCTCTTACTATTTCCTAACGTACTGGCATTACATATTTCAATCATTATTTCGCCAAGCGTTCTTAAGTATTTCAACTATTTAACTACTTCCTATCTATCGAATAACCGAAATACAAACTGATAGCCATAGCAAGGCTGTCCCTATCTTTAGAGGCACCACGTGTTCCTTGTTCATTTTAAAAGTGTATACTTTATAAAATAATCGGTCTTTCTCACATTATTTATCTTCCAAACCTCATCTTTGCATGTATTGTAACTTCTCCTCCATATAATAATACATATTCTCCATACATCCCATAAATTTCACCATATGATTTATCCGACCTGCATATGTTCTTAACAATTCTTCCCACTGTTGATATAAAATCCATACCATATCTAATAATAATCAAAGAGAAATGAGATGAAATGAACTTGGTAAGTCAATATCTGTTGTTCATTCTAAACCTCTACTAACATAATATGTTGGAGTTGAAAATTACATATCACTAGAAAATCTAACATGATATCAGATTATGGGCCTCATTATGATCCTGGCGGGCGGCGGAGGCCGCCCGCCAGGATGCCGCCGCCCAAAATACCGCGCCGCGGTCAAAAGACCGCGGCGGGTATTACGAGTTTTCCCCTGGGCTGGCGGGCGGTTGCTGAAAAACCGCCCGCCAGCCCAGGGGAAAACGACCTTCCCACGAGGATGCCGGCTCGTAATCGAGCCGGCGGAGTGGGAAGGTGCGACGGGTGCAGTGGCACCCGTCGCGTATTTCAGTGTCTGCAAGGCAGACACTGAAATACTTTGCGGGGCCCTCTTACGGGGGCCCCTGCCGTGCCATGCCATTGGCATGGGCACGGCAGGGGCCCCCAGGGGCCCCGCGACCCCCCCTACCGCCATCCTGTTCATGGCGGCTTTCCCGCCATGAACAGGATGGCGGTAGGGGGGGTCAGAATCCTCATGGCTGCGTTGAAATACTTAAGAACGCTTGGCGAAATAATGATTGAAATATGTAATGCCAGTACGTTAGGAAATAGTAAGAGAGAGGATATAGTAAAGCAGTAGTCCGTTTTCTATTTTAACAGTACACGGACGCAGAAGAAAATGTAGTCCGTTATTTATGTCGACTAATCACGTGTACTTTAAAGGAAACCGAGTCGGGTGCACTCGGTTTGACTAAGAAAGCTACGGTGAAGGCGCGGTGAAGGCGCACTCACTGTAATGGAATGACACACGGCGTATTTAGAGGTGGGGAAAAGGTTTGGGATGAGTAGGGAACTGAGATTCAATGATAATATGGGGCCATAATTTGGTATGTTATATTGTGACAGATACTATATCACATGTGGCGATTTGCAGACACTTATATACACATGGAATCATCTCAGGAGAGGAGGTGAGTGGAATACTAATAGGAAAATAATACGAATGGGTCGTGAGATAAAGAGAGCAGGATTTTATATATACAGACACACGAAGGTGCTTATTTTCATTTATTTTTAGTTATAACCGAGTCGTGCTATAGAGAAATACAAGGATGTGATCTGTTGCAGATGATATAATTAAGGAGAGATAAAGTCCCCATGGCACTATGTGAATTCTTTGGTGTTATTTAAATCTTTAGCCAGGTAGGCGGTACACAATTATAATTGAAGTGTTTGCAGTGAGGGACAGAGGAAGGCTGTTCTAAATACATTTAATAGAACTTGTTATGTTTGGTGTTTTGTGACTAGATTATTTTGAATATAATGATATATAAAGATGAATATTTCAATGTAATATATACCATTTTTACTAGGAGAGATGTACATTTCCCACTATTGACTGTTGATTTAATGTTGTAGCATCTGTATTCTAACTTGGAATGCATTGTCTAGTTTGATTTAGGTTACATTACTCTAAACTGTATCACGTTGGGAGGTCCTGAAGAAGTCCAGGGGTACTCCCCGGATGAAACACGTGTTGATGGACATCTGTACAAGTAAGGAAGGAGAGAACATTAGGAACGGGCAAAACAAATAATTTTTGCTGGACATCTGTACAAGTAAGAAAGGAGAGAATATTAGGAACGGGTAAAACAAAGAATTTTTGGGAACTTCAACAAATGAATATATGATTGAATCTATGGAATCTCTTTACAAACAAATTGAAACTTTTTGAACTATGAAGGAGTAAAAACCATATGGAACTTTAAACTATAACAACCAAAATAGAATTTGAATTTGGACAGCTGATTTCAATTTGGATTTGGATCCGGACTTAAGTGTAAAGGATTGAACTGTATAGATTATGGACAGTAGATTTTGATTTGAGATTTGATTTGGACTTGACTGTGAAACAATTAAGCACCATACTTATGAATTATTATTTGGTTCTGTAATATATTAATGGGACACTTCATATTGAGACTGATAATTGAGTTTTTTTCACAAGTTTTTTTCACCTATCCCACAAGTACAACTGAATAAATAAATGACAGAATTTGTAAAGTGCACAACTACTCCGAAGAGTGTCCCGGTGCCAAAAACAGAAAGTAAGGACAGAGAAAGGCTAGAGCATGAAGAGCCAGGTCTTAAGTTGTTTTCTAAAAGGTTTCTCATTTGTGATTGGTTGCATCTCCACAGGGAGTTGAATCCAGGCTTTAGGGCCTAAAAAAGAGAAAGATCTTGTACCTGATTTAGTCAACCTGACCTTAAGTACTTTAGTGTCTATGGGAAGAGTACAAGGTTCTGAGAGGAGTGTAGTGATGAATTCTCAAAGACAAGTATTGAGGGCTGGAATGATTCAGAGCTCTGTGCAAGAGGATGAGCGTCTTAAACGATATCCTTTTAGTAACGGGGGCGTCTTCTGGTGGTGGACTGGGTAGCCGTGGCACCTCCTTGCCACTGACACTGGCTGGGGCACCCGTGGGGATGTAAGTGGTACATTATGCTACATGTCTGTGACATATTCCACATCACTAGCTTTCCCAATGTTATTACTGTTGTCCTGCCACCTTTGATTGTGTATAGAGATGGATTGTGGGATTGTTCGTTCTCCATTCTGTGCATGCATTGGTGTTGGGTATACATGCAGGGCTGGAAGGGATGTGCATTCAGTGGGTATGGCATAGATGGCTTGACATTTCATATTGGTAATTGCGGTGGTGCACTGTGTGGGATGGAGTGGGGAGATGGGTGTCAGGGTGAGGGGTCGTGGTGACATGCAGGTATGTGGGGTAATAGGTAGTAAACATTGACTCACCAGTGTCCAGTCCTCTGGCTACTCCAGTGAGCCCCTCTGGATGCAGTATTGCCAAGACTTGCTCCTCCCATGCTGTTAGCTGTGGGGGAGGAGGTGGGGGTCCACTGCCAGTCCTCCTGATGGTGAGCTGGTACCTTGCTGCAATGGAATGCACCTTCCCCCGTAGGTCGTTCCACCTCTCCAATTGTCATCCCTTGTGCATGGATATTGTTGTCCTATGGCGTTCACCCTGTCCACGATTCTCCACCATAGCTCCATCCTCCTGGTGATGGAGATCTGCTGTCCCTGTGCTCCAAACAGCTTTGGCTCTACCCTGACTATTTCCTCCACCATGACCCGCAACTCTTCATCAGTGAACCGGGGGTGCCTTTGTGGGGACATGGGTGTTGTGTGGAGTGTGTTGTGCAGAGGGTGATATGTGAAGTGGTAGGGTGCGTGGTGTGTGAGATATGTGTGAAGTTCTCTACAGGATTGGCGTAGCAAAGTGTAGTGGTCTTCTCATGTTTGCAAAGGATTGTGTGTGATGTCTGGGTGTGTTTTATAGTGCTGTTTTTGGATGTGTGGGGTGTGTATTTGGGTCAGGTGTGGTTTTTTTTGTTCTGGCCAATGTATTGTTTTGTATTTGGGTGGCCATTTCCGCCTTGGCAGTGTGCACCGCCAATGGTTTACCACCGTTGAATTTCCGCTGTGGTGATTCGTGGGTCATTATTTGGAGGGTGTTGTTTTGCTGGTGTAACGCTATGGGTGGTAGTACCGACAGTTTATCACGTTCAGTGGGTCTGGCGGATTTGTGGTTGTGGCTGTTTTCTGTCAGTTTTGTGTGTATGTGTCATAGTCTGGCGGACATGTGTTCACCTCCACGGTGGTATGTTGGCTGCAGTCAGCATGGCGGTATTCAGTATTTACCGCCAATGTAATAATGAGGGTCTATATAACTTACCACCTCCTCTGGTCACCGAAGACAACCACTGCCACCACCAACAGGCGCTATCCAGAACTTGAGGACAAACTGGACACTGGTACGAGCAGTTGGCTCTAAATGCTCATGGAATGTTCTTCAGCTTTCTCTCTGTCTCTCGCCCTATGGTTTTCATACAGGTTCCCCTTTCTTTCTGCCCTTCTGCTGCATGCAGTCCCAGACTGCAAACAACCTACCACCCTCTGCATTTCCGAAGCTCACCTGGCTCCCCAAGTGAGCTGGACACAGTGGTGGAGACAGTACCAGCAGTGGGCTATCGGCAAAGCAGAGAGGGCAAGTTGAGGGAATCCCACATGCCACCACAGCAACCCCGACGTACTCCCCCCCGATAAGCTGACAAACCGATGAGCTTTTCAGACTCTCCTGGACTGTCCAGTGATTTCCCACATGGTTTCCCATGGAACTCCTGGCCTGTCCTCACAGCATCAGCAGCTAGCATGTGGGTGGGCATGAGCATGGCAGGGTGGCGGAGGAGTTGACCAGATGCCTACCAGACTTCAATGCAGAGGGGCTCAACTGAAGAGCTACACAGTGTGGCTCTGTGTGCATCTTCCCAAAACTTCATTCGCTGGGATGATGACGTGTATAGAATACCCCACATGGAAATCCCTCACTCCCCCACAGCAATGCCATGCGCAGGGGCTTGTGTAGGTAACAGTAAGATCACAAAGTTACCAAATGTAATTGTAAAAAATTGTGGCAACAGCCACTCTTTACATTACCCGATGAGTAAAACAGCCAACAAACTGTCACATGTCACTGTATTCTTCTGCTGTAATGTGTTGGCATTCACTATATCAGATTGGTTTCTCACGTGATGTACAAACTGCACACTGAGTTCTAGGGAGTGGGGGTGAATGCAGGACCTCATCACCACTGTTAAGAAATGCTCTGGAGCTTGTAGGTTAATCTCTTTACTGCATCCACCCCAGTCCACCCTTAAAACACAGCTTACAGGTCAAGCCCATTTCATTAACTGCCACCTGTAGTCTTAATTACCCTAAAGTTCTACCTGATGACTAACAACAGTTAAAGGCACAGCATGGGCGAATTACAACAGATTCATTTCTTGCTCAGGTTTTATAAAATAGCGAATTGGATAAGCATATGACATAAGACTGCATATTATTTCCTTGTTTTTCATTAACAAAAAAAACTAAAAACATAGGCCCAGATTTATACTTCTTGATGAAAACCTACATTAGCGCCGGTTTGCGTCACAAAGTATAGCGCCGGTTAGGGCCATTCTAGGACGCCAGCCGAGCTCCATATTTAAGGAATCGCGCAAGCTGGCGCTAAGTTATTGTCAAAATAAATTACGTTAACCGGGTAGGGGAGGTGTAGGGAAAACTGGAGGTTGTGCGGGAAAGAATGGAGTTAGTCAGGTTAGAGTAAAAAAAAAATCTCTAACCTGACTAGTGTCATTTTTTGGACACACAACCCCCATGGACATGACTCCTGTCTTAGACAGGAGTCATGCCCCTTAGCCCAATGGCCATGTCCAGGGGACTTATGTCCCCTGGGCATAGACATTGGGCACAGTGCCAAATTTAGGACCCTCCAATGGAACTTAAAAAAAAAAATCAAACAAACTTACCTGGACTTACCTGGGATGGGTTACACCATCTTTAGGTGTCCTCCAGGTGTGGGTGGGGGTGGGTTGGGGTGTCGCTGGGTGCAGGGAAGGGCACCTGTGGGCTGTTTCCAGGGTCTCTGACCATGGAAAATGGTGCACAGGTCACCTAACGCCTGCCCTGACTCAGGCGTTAAAAGGCTTAGTGCCATTATTTAAGGCCCTCCTCCTCCCGTGCATGATTTTTGCATGGGAGGATAAATAAGGCACAAAGGGCCTTAAAGTCATTTCTTGCCAGGGAACGCCTACCTTGCATCTCATAGACACAAGGTAGTTTTCCGCAGGCAAAAAAGTATGTTAACTCCAATATTTTGATGCAAGACGGGTCTAGTGTCAAAACATAAATATAGAGTTAAGTTTGTGCTAGATTTGAGAAATTTTTTTTTACGCAAATCCAGCTCAAACAGAGTAGAAATGTGGGCCATAGTTGCTCAATAAGGAACTTGTCTCGTATATCAGTAATTTCTTTCTAGTTTTTTTCCCTAAAGCCCATCTTTTTTATTTTATTTGCTCAACAAACATTACTGAGAAGGTTAAACATTGCTCTATCAGTATGCAGTTAAAAAATTATCATTAATTGATGACTATGAAAATAGGGTCAAAAACCAACTAATAGAGGGGTTTGGAAAAAGGGAGATTTGGATAGAAAAATCCTGGTCCTGTGTATAGAGCTCCCAATACATGTACAAAAACAAGGTATACACAGTTCCACAACGTAAGTATAATCAGGAAAACCACATTGGGTCCTGATCTAAGGAAAAGATCGTAAAAAAGAGAGAAGAAAGAAGAAAGAAAGCCAGGTCCCTGGAAAATTAATTATTTTGGAACAAGAGCCCTCACTCACCAAAGGTGACATGCTTCATCCTCGGGCTTTGCTCCACGTCAGGCCGGCGCTGCAATGCCTGACGGGCCCCTCAAGGGGGGCTCTTTGCCGGAGATCTTTTGAGATATATGCCCGGTTTAGAAAGAATAGGGTATAGGATTGGAAAAATTCTATTTAAAAATAACTAGAGGTTAGGCAAATTTTATTAAATAATCCAACCACTGTCATGATTAAAACCAAAGAGCGGGGAGAGAAAAGAACAAGGTCTATGCTCCCCAAAATATTATTCACTTCCTCACTCAATTTGAGGTTAGGAATTGTACGCACAGGATCCCCTGTACGATTCACCAGAAGGTCAACATGTTTCTCGCTATTGATGTCCTATGGATCTAACGCGATTCTTCAGGACCTAAACTACCTAATCCTATGTGTAAATATAACCTATAATAAGGAATATTAGTACAATGCAGGGACCCTCCTCATACTAGTGGATGGGCCGCATCAGGTAAAGCACCAAGTAACGGAGGTCCTACTGAGTTGGGACCTGTCCGAAGTTTGCGGCATCACCTGCCCCGTCTCGGTGTTCCTGGAATAGGCCATGGAACACCGAGACGGGGCAGGTGATGCCGCAAACTTCGGACAGGTCCCAACTCAGTAGGACCTCCGTTACTTGGTGCTTTACCTGATGCGGCCCATCCACTAGTATGAGGAGGGTCCCTGCATTGTACTAATATTCCTTATTATAGGTTATATTTACACATAGGATTAGGTAGTTTAGGTCCTGAAGAATCGCGTTAGATCCATAGGACATCAATAGCGAGAAACATGTTGACCTTCTGGTGAATCGTACAGGGGATCCTGTGCGTACAATTCCTAACCTCAAATTGAGTGAGGAAGTGAATAATATTTTGGGGAGCATAGACCTTGTTCTTTTCTCTCCCCGCTCTTTGTTTTTAATCATGACAGTGGTTGGATTATTTAATAAAATTTGCCTAACCTCTAGTTATTTTTAAATAGAATTTTTCCAATCCTATACCCTATTCTTTCTAAACCGGGCATATATCTCAAAAGATCTCCGGCAAAGAGCCCCCCTTGAGGGGCCCGTCAGGCATTGCAGCGCCGGCCTGACGTGGAGCAAAGCCCGAGGATGAAGCATGTCACCTTTGGTGAGTGAGGGCTCTTGTTCCAAAATAATTAATTTTCCAGGGACCTGGCTTTCTTTCTTCTTTCTTCTCTCTTTTTTACGATCTTTTCCTTAGATCAGGACCCAATGTGGTTTTCCTGATTATACTTACGTTGTGGAACTGTGTATACCTTGTTTTTGTATATGAAAATAGGGTGCCATCGCTTCCTAGATTCACAGATCGTCCTGATACATAGGCAGCATATGGGTATGCATTTAACTTTCAAGGAACTTCTCTTAGTATAAAAATGTTCATTTAATCTTCTCTGCTCTGTAGACCTCTTAACTGGTAGGGAACATAACTTAAGGCCGGCTTTACAGTTTGACTGAGTGACAGCTATCCCGTCCACAATATTCCAATTCCTTCATAGCCTATGGAACTTGTAATAGGGCAGACAGAATATCTGTTACGTTTGTGGTGGTGCAACCCCTCAACCAAACTCTAAATCAGGACCTTAGTGTTCACTTTCCCTGTAAAACTGTCAAGCAAGTGTACGGTGTGTTCTCAGTGATCCAAAGAAATCAAGTAATTGTAAAGTGATTAAAAAGAAAAGGTAATTAGCTGAGGTTCTCAACGTAATTTGCAATGACTGTCCTGTCTGTTTGTATTTTGAAACAAAAATATATTAAATTGAACTATACCACTATCGATTTCATGTCCAGATATGTAGAGATTGAGAACCCTGTTGCACATATTTACCATCGTTCAGCTGCAGTCACTGAAAGTGCCGGTCTACTCTGCTTGCTTATGCAGGAATTTGCATCCCTCGAATTCACACTCAGGTTTACATGCCTACTCACCAGGGACCACCCAGTGTTGGAAGTGTTATTTCCATCACATAAACAAACAAATTGTAATACCTTAGCTGGTTAATCATCTAAAGCTTGGATACCCTCCGAAGGTGCAAAGTTCCATGAATTTTGTATGCAAAGTTTGTGACATTTTCGCTTCCCAAGTCCCAAGACAATACCTTTTGGAAACAGAATGCAACAACCCACTTCATAATAGAATTACCTTGGAGAAAAGCTTTCTTAGAACATGAACTTTGGTGAAATTTGACAAATCTTTGGGACCAACTTTCCAGTCATCATTTATATCTTACCCCATTCCCCCATGGAAGTTCTCTTAAACAAGGAAATTCTGCCAACAGGCAAATTAGAGCACTTAGAAGAGCCTGTGAGGCAGAGGCACAGGGAAGTTAGAGTAGACAGAGTCACAGACTACATCACAGGATCAAGCTGCCTCTGTATTAGCTAAGTCCGTGCAGGCAGGGGAACAGACTATGGGGGTGATTCTGACCTCGGCGGTAAAATGCCCTTACCGCCGGTCAGAAGACCGCCATAACACCGCCGCGGCCGCGGTCAACCGCCACGGTCATTCTGACCCACAACGGCCAAACCTCCAAAAATCCGTCCTCCACTGCAGCCCGCCACATCGGCGGGCAGCGATAAACTGGAGATGACCAAACCTCCACCGTCACGCCAACAGAAATACGCCCATGCCATTACGACCCACGAATCCACACGGCGGTCATTCAAACGCGGTATTCCATTGGCGCTACACACCGCCGCGGTCAGAATACACACACAGCACCAAAACACAGCCACATTGGACAATTTGAAAAACACACACCTGATACACATACACACACCACTCCCACACAATCAACCAACTATAAAACACACACCCACATCACCCACAAACCCCTGCGACCCCAATTACTGAGAGAAGGAGAGAGAGACACAGCAGACAATCCAAAGCAAGACACACTGAGGCACACTACACCATCACACACACCACATAGTAGCACAAAGCACCACTCACCAACACACTCCTCATCACATACACCACCCCACACCTCACCCACACCACCCCATGGCACCCCAAAGGCATCCACGATTTTCTGACCAAGAACTCCGGGTCATGGTGGAGGAAATCCTAAGAGTGGAACCCCAGCTCTTCGGCTCGCAGGTGCAGCACACCAGTATAGCCAGGAAGGCGGAGCTATGGCAGCGGATCGTGGACAGGGTCAACGCGGTGGGACAGCATCCCAGGAATAGGGAGGACATCCGCAAAAGATGGAACGACCTACGGGGGAAGGTCCGATCGATGGTCTCCAGGCACAACATCGCGGTCCAGAAGACTGGCGGCGGACCCCCATCCACCCCTCCCGAATTTACATTGTGGGAGCAAGAGGTCTTGACCATCCTGCATCCTCAGGGCCTCGCAGGAGTAGCCGGAGGAATGGACTCTGGTAAGTCCCATCTCAACTACTATATCCCCCACACCCCACCAGCATGCCAACCCACACCCCCACCCTCACCCCCAACCCCCCAGCACACATCCTTCCTGACAATGTCTCACCAGCACAACCCACCCATCCCAACACCAACTCCTGCATGCCAACACAAACCATGGGCACCCATCACCTAAGCATGACCACTGCACTAACCCCTCCCCCCCACTAAATACCCTCACAACACCTCCCTCCAGGGAATGCCTGCACTGGGGGACAAGGGCACCCACAACACGCATGCAATTGCACACACAGAAACAATAACCAAACTCTCTTACCCCATGCAGGACCTGAACGACAACACACCAGCCAGGAGGGTCCAGAAGTGTCCATCCCACCACCGGAACAGGCCCACACTGAGGATAGCAGCTCTGTCGACAGTGAACCTGATGACCAGCCCGGACCATCGGGGACCTCTGGGCAGTCGGTTCCCCTCACCCAGACACAGGCCACACCAGACCCGACCCCCTCTGCCGACACCAGCACAGCTCCCACCCAGCGGGCCCATGCCTCTGTCTCTAGGACAGCTCAATCAGCGGTGTGTCTGCCACTACAGGGCACCCAGGCTAACCCGACACCCCAACAACAACAGGGACCTGGGAGCAGTGGGAGCGGGCACACCGGCCAGGGGACAGAGGCCGGGGGAAACCGGGCAGCTCGGAGGGCTGCTGTGCGACAGGGGGGGGAGGAGAGGCCCAGGGAACCCACTCTCCAAGAGGCCCTCACCACCATCATGGGGGCATACCACCACTCCCAAGAAACGATGGCGACGGTACTGGCCAGGTTCACTGAGATCCAGGCACAGCAGGAAGAACGCTACATGGGGTTCAGGGAGGAGCTGAGAATCATCGGGACCGCAATGGGGACCATCGTCCTGGCTCTCCACAGGATAGAGGACGCGTTGCGGGACCATGGTGCACCACACAGGGCCCCTGTCACTAGGCCGGACCAGGAACAGCCTACCACCTCCGCCGGCGCTAGTGGACAGGAGGTCCCAACACCTCGACAGCCCCCCAGAACCCCACCTCCTGCTGAAGAACAACCACCCCGTAAGAGGAGCCTGAGACCAAAGAAAAAGACAGAGTAGGATGTCAAGACCCCCGCCAGCAGGACATACCCCCTCAAGTCTTCCCACTGTCCCACATTGCCACCCTGTCCAACCATGAACTGCCTATGCTCCATCCTTCCACAGGCAAAAGAACAATGCACCTGTGAGACTGAGAACTGGACTCTGCCATGGATATTCCTCCACCCCCACCCATCACCCTTAGAATCACATGTACCAGTATCTAGCACTGTAAATAAATCACATTTTGCACACAAACCTGTTTTGAGTCATGCTGTATTATTAACAAAGGGATAACATATTACTGTTCAATTTCTGTTCTGTCAATTAGTCATGACAACATACCAATGTCAATACGCTGTATTTCATGGGCGAACCAAGCAGAAGTCAGGTACTGAGTCAGACAGCACTGAGAAGGGAAGGGAAAGGCATAAATTAATAAAAAACATCTGTGGGGAACTACAGAAAGTATAGATGCAGGAGGCTAGAAGCAATTGTGAAATGGCGTGGGTGATTCTTACCTGGGTGTTACTGGAAATACTGTTGTATCACTCTGTCCCTATTGTCTGTGTCGTCCTCAGAGTCTTCCTCCTCTTCACTCTCCACAGGCTCCACGGCTTCTACAACACCACCATCTGGACCATCCTCCTGCAGGAAAGGCACCTGGCGTCGCAAAGCCAGGTTGTGAAGCATACAGCACGCCACGATGATATGGCACACCTTCTTTGGTGAGTACATTAGGGATCCACCAGTCATATGCAGGCACCTAAACCTGGCCTTCAGGAGGCCAAAGGTTCGCTCAATCACCCTCCTTGTACGCCCATGGGCCTCATTGTAGCGTTCCTCTGCCCTTGTCCGGGGATTCCTTACTGGGGTCAGTAGCCACGGCAGGTTGGGGTAACCAGAGTCACCTATTAGCCACACACGTTGTCTCTGTAGCTGCTCCATCACATAGGGGATGCTGCTATTTCGCATCACATACGCGTCATGCACTGACCCTGGGAACTTGGCATTTACATGGGAGATGTACTGGTCAGCCAAACAGACCACCTGGACATTCATCGAATGATAATTCTTTCTGTTTCGGTACACCTGCTCATCGTCTTTTGGGGGTACCAAAGCCACATGGGTCCCATCAATGGCACCAATGATGTTGGGGATATGTCCAAGGGCATAGAAATCACCCTTCACTGTGGGCAAGTCACCCTCCACGGAGAAAATGATGTAGCTCCGCATGAGTTTCATCAGGGCAGACAACACTCTGCTCAAAATCTTAGAAAACATAGGCTGAGACATTCCAGATGACATGGCCACTGTGGTCTGGAATGACCCACTGGCCAAAAAATGGAGGACTGACAAAACCTGCACCAGAGGGGGAATCCCTGTGGGTTGGCGGATGGGGGACATCAGGGCTGGCTCCAGCTGGGCACACAGTTCATGGATAGTGGCACGGTCAAGTCGGTATCGAAGGATTATATGGCGTTCTTCCATTGTCGACAGGTCCACCAGCGGTCGGTACACGCGAGGATTCCTCCTTCTCATCCCAAGTCCCAGCGGACGGTGCCTAGGAAGGACAACATGGAGCACAGAGTCAGCCAAACCACAGGTACGTACAGACAGCTTGCACAGTTAAAGAATGGCAATGGGTTGAAAGGCGTGTATGTGTGGCAATGCAAGGCCTAGGCCTGTGTGTCGCAGTCAAAATTAAGCCATGTGGGCCCTTGAAATGGCGGCTGCCTGACCTGTGAAGTGGGACAATGGGATGTGAGGTCACTGCGCTGGCGGGGCACACCGTGGCGGTAGGCGGTCGAAGACCGCGGTGCAAAGCCGCATTGGTTAACATTGAAGCCTATGGGTTTCAGGAGCCAATAACGAAGTGCGCCGGCGGTCGCGGTACGCACCGCCGCGGTACGCACTGCCGCGGACGTGACCGCCATTTTCTATCTGCTTAATCACTCGAGACCTGATCATCCACAGGAGAGGACCTATACTGCAAGTGCTGCTGTGACCTCGGTCTGGAAGATACAATGGCTGCTGCGACTGGGGAAAGGGCCCCTGCCTTCACGTCTGAAGAATTGGACAAGCTCGTGGATGGGGTCCTCCCCCAGTATGCGCTACTCTACGGTCCTCCAGACCAACAAGTGAGTACCCCGGGTGCTAATGGAATGGGCTATGCCTGTGTGGATTGGGGTGGATGTAAGTTGGTGGGGTGGGGGGCGAATGAGGAGTGCAACGCCCGACAGATGAGAGCATGTGCCATATGGCAAAGTGGGTGGGGGGGGGCCAATTACATCTAACATGCAGGCCATTGATGATTTCCTCCTTTCCACCCTGTACATGTCTAATAGGTCAGCGCCCATCAGAAGATCGATATTTGGCGTGCCATCGCCAAGGAAGTCCGGACCTTGGGGGTCCACAACAGACGGGGCACCCACTGCCGCAAGAGGTGGGAGGACATCCGCCGCGGAACAAGGAAGACCGCAGAAACACTGCTGGGGATGGCCTCCCAACCTAGGAGGGGTGCCAGTCGCACCATGACCCCCCTGATGTCCCGGATCCTGGCGGTGGCCTACCCTGATTTGGATGGGCGCTTTAAGACATCACAGCAGACACAAGGGGGTGAGTATCAGCACATTCTCCTATCTTTCTGCGCAGTGGAGGCGTCTGGGTGGGGGAGGAGGGCTGTGGGTGACATTAGGCCAGGGCGCTTTCTGTAGTGTAGTCCTCTCCCTTAGGCATGGCCCTGTGCCCCCGGCCCCCACCTCTGTAGGGTGACAAGTACAGCCATTGAAGGTCCAGCATCTCCCATGTGCGCGTTTGACGTCTCTTGGCCTGTTGTCTTAGTCAGTAGTACTGAGTAGTGTACCCCGAATGCGCAGCTTAGTGCATTAGGCACCTGTGTCTGTCCTCTCCGCCAACGGTGTTGACATTGCATGCACTCAACCTGGTCTTCTTTTTTCTCCCCCCACCCTTTCTCTTCATCTTCTTGTGCATGTGTGCATTAGCATCATCAGGCGGAGGAGATATGGCATCGGAGCACGAGGGAGCTGCAGGACACAAGGCCCCGGTGGGCCCAGGAACAGACACCGAGGGCACCAGTGATCCGGAGGGCGAGGGGAGCACCACGACGGGGACCGCTGGTGAGAGCAGCGAAAGCGACACGTCCTCGGATGGGAGCTCCCTAGGGGTGGCGGCAACATCCGTGCCCCCCGCCTCTACAGGTACAGCCGCCACCCAGCGCACCAGCCCCGCCCTCCCAGCAGCCCCTCAGTCTTCGCTCCGTGCCGCTTTGCCCAGGAAGGCGCGCGTCTCCTTCGCCCCAGGCACCTCAGCCCCTGCCCCTGTTGCCCCTGCTGCCCTCAGTGCGGAGCTCATTGACCTGGTAAGGACGGTCATTGTTGGGCAGACGACCCTTCTGAATGCCATCCAGGGTGTGCAAAGGGAGGTGCAACAGAGCAATGCGTACCTGGAGGGCATTCATTCGGGTCAGGCTGCCCATCAACGAGCGTTCACTGCTCTGGCCTCAGCACTGACGGCAGCCATTGTCCCTGTTTCCAGCCTCCCTCTTCTGACTGCCTCCAGCCTGTCTCTGTCTCCTGTTCCTCAGCCTATCCCATCCACACCATCAGACCAGCCTGCACACACCTCAACACCCAAGAGCAGCTCATCCAAACACAAGCACCACAGATCCCGCAAACACTCACCCGAGCAACACCCAGATGCAGACATGCCAACAGCCACTGCCACCCCTGTGTCCCCCTCCTCCTCGTCTCCCTCCTCCCTCCCTGTGACGTCTACACTCACACCTGCATGCACCCCAACATCAGCCAGTGCTTCCATCACCACCTCACCCTCCAGTACAGTCCACACTCGTGCAGTCACCACCCCCACTGCCATGTACACGTCCCCTGTGTCCTCTCCCACTGTGTCTGTCACCCCCTCTTCCAAGACACACAAACGCAGGCAGCCACCCACCCAACAGCCATCCACCTCACGACAGCCTACAGCACCAGCACCTTCACCCAATGACAGCACACCTGACTCTCCTACAACCACCTCCTCTACCTCCACTTCCATCTCCACTTCTCCTACCCTTTACCTTGGCCCTAAAAAACTTTTCCTGGCTAACCTTAACCTCTTTCCCCCCGATGACCTCCCCCATCCATCTTCAAAGAGTCCCAAGAGCACCGCAGCCACCACCAGCCCAGCTTCGGGTGTCACTGTTGTGCCTGGGTTCTGGAGCCCAACCTTTGCCAGCAGTGACACATCGATCAGCAGCAAGGACACGTCCAGCCCCCCCCCCGGCAAGAGGACCCGCAAAACCAAGGACCGCCGTGCGAGGACCGACAGGGCTGCCCCCAAGGAGCAATGTGCGGCCACTTCACCACCCACACCATCTGGGGGAGGCAAGGGCCCGAGAGCCCCATCAAAGGAGCGGAAGGGCAGCAGGAGCGCGGAGAAGGTGGACCCCACATGCCACATCCCAGCTGGGAAGGAGGACACTAAGGAGGCCAGGAGTCCGTCCCCGAAGGGTCCAGAAACGTCACGGTCCGAGGGCGACTGAACAGGGAGTCCAGGCCAGGTCTGGCTCCCTTGACCTGCTGGATGAGCACCGCTGAACAGGGCCCCGCCGTGGAGATAGGCACCGCTGAACAGGGCCCGCGGTGCAGAAGAGCACCGCTGAACAGGGCCCCGCCGTGGAGATAGGCACCGCTGAACAGGGCCCCGCCGTGGAGATAGGCACCGCTGAACAGGGCCCGCGGTGCAGAAGAGTACCGCTGAACAGGGCCCCGCCGTGGAGATAGGCACCGCTGAACAGGGCCCGCGGTGCAGAAGAGCACCGCTGAACAGGGCCCCGCCGTGGAGATAGGCACCGCTGAACAGGGCCCGCGGTGCAGAAGAGCACCGCTGAACAGGGCCCCGCCGTGGAGATAGGCACCGCTGAACAGGGCCCGCGGTGCAGAAGAGCACCGCTGAACAGGGCCCCGCCGTGGAGATAGGCACCGCTGAACAGGGCCCCGCCGTCTCAAGCACCGCTCCGCTGGGCCCTTCCTGTCAAGCACCGCTCCGCTGGGCCCTTCCTCTCAAGCACCGCTCCGCTGGGCCCCGCCGTCTCAAGCACCGCTCCGCTGGGCCCTTCCTCTCAAGCACCGCTCCGCTGGGCCCCGCCGTCTCAAGCACCGCTCCACTGGGCCCTTCCTGTCAAGCACCGCTCCGCTGGGCCCCGCCGTCTCAAGCACCGCTCCGCTGGGCCCTTCCTCTCAAGCACCGCTCCGCTGGGCCACGCCGTCTCAAGCACCGCTCCGCTGGGCCCTTCCTGTCAAGCACCGCTCCGCTGGGCCCTTCCTGTCAAGCACCGCTCCGCTGGGCCCTTCCTCTCACGCACCGCTCCGCTGGGCCCTTCATTTCAAGCACCGCTCCGCTGGGCCCTTCCTCTCAAGCACCGCTCCACTGGGCCCCGCCGTCTCAAGCACCGCTCCGCTGGGCCCTTCCTGTCAAGCACCGCTCCGCTGGGCCCTTCTTCTCAAGCACCGCTCCGCCTGGCCTTTCCTCTCAAGCACCGCTCCGCTGGGCCCCGCCGTCTCAAGTACCGCTCCGCTGGGCCCTTCCTCTCAAGCACCGCTCCGCTGGGCCCCGCCGTCTCAAGCACCGCTCCGCTGGGCCCCGCCGTCTCAAGCACCGCTGAACAGGGCACCGCCGTCTCAAGCACCGTTGATGGTTCACTGTGCCCACCATGCCTCCTCCTTGACCAGTGGAGACTGTCATCCACCTGATGGACTGTGGCTTTGCACTCCCCAGGATGGTCCAGTGGGCAGCCCACCCACTGTAGAGACATTGAGAGACTGTGGCTTTGCACTCCCCAGGATGGTCCAGTGGGCAATCCACCCACTGCAGAGACTTGAGAGACTGTGGCTTTGCACTCCCCAGGATGGCCCAGTGGGCAGCCCACCCACTGTAGAGACATTGAGAGACTGTGGCTTTGCACTCCCCAGGATGGTCCAGTGGGCAGTCCACCCACTGTAGAGACATTGAGAGACTGTGGCTTTGCACTCCCCAGGATGGTCCAGTGGGCAGCCCACCCACTGTAGAGACATTGAGAGACTGTGGCTTTGCACTCCCCAGGATGGTCCAGTGGGCAGCCCACCCACTGTAGGGACATTGAGAGACTGTGGCTTTGCACTCCCCAGGATGGTCCCGTGGGCATGGTGGCTCCTCGTGGATCTGGCGTCGTGGACTCATGTGGCTGTGGTGCCCCCCCCTTCCCTTCCCCCTGAGGTGCCTGTAGTTTTTACATCTGATGCCCCTGCAGTGTTCTCTCCAAAGGACTCAGGTCTCCTGTGTGGGCTTTGCCCTTGTTTCTCAAGACTTTGGCCCACGGACATGCTGAATTCGTAGGATGTGCAGGACTTGGTACTTCAGTTATACACTGATGTGTATGTCATTTGTTTTGTTGTGGATATCTTTCATGGTTGTACGCTAATTTTCTGGAGCTTTTTGGTACATAAATATTTATTCCAAATATGATTATGTCCTAGCATTTTTCAGGGGTGTTTGGGTGGTGTCACTGTGACTTGGTGCTCTGCATTGGTGAGTACATGATTGGGGGGGGGGGGTCGCATATGTGTGTGCCCGTAACCTTTCGTCCTCCCCCTCCCGTGTGTCGTAGGTGCAGTACTCACTGTTGTCGTCTGCGCCGGACTTCGTACTCGTGGTAGATGAGAAGGTAGACGAGAGCAGGTAGGATGTTTAATTCGGGTTCCATGCTGTCCTCCGTACTCGTGGAGTGTGTTTTGGTGAGCGTTTTCCCGTTCGTAGTCTGTTTCCGCCGTGTTTTTATCGGCGGTGCTCCCGCCCCGGAAAAGGTGGCGGATTGGTGAGTTATGATAGTGTGGGCGGTACATTGTCTGCCGCCTGCCTGTTGGCGGTGACCGCCGCGCTGTTTGTCTGTACCGCCGCGGCGGTCGGAGTGTTAAGTTGGCGGGCTGTGTTGGCGGTTCCCGCCAGGGTCAGAATTCCATTTTTTGGACCGCCAGCCTGTTGGCGGGTTGGCCGCCGCTTTAACACCGACCGCCAGGGTTAGAATCACCCCCTATATCAGAGGATAAGGGTGACTGAACTCATTTCGAGCAGGCAGAGGCACAGGAACCATCACGGACAAAGCTGCCTCTGTTCAGCTCATTTCATGCAGTCAGGGGAATAGGCTATGTCAGAAGATGCAAAGGCCTCAACTCATTTCAAGCAGGCACAGCAACCCGCTACATCATAGGATAAAGCTGCCTCAGTACAGCTCATTTCAAGCAGGCAGAGGCACAGGTTACATAACAGGATAAAGATACCTCCGCTCATTTCGAGCACGCAGCAGCAAACGCTATGTCACAGGATGAAGATGCCTCTGCCTCAGATCATTTCTAGTCTCACACCCATTCTATATTTCCTGACTCAAATAATTAGTTTTGCACTCAAGCACCTTTACACGTGTGACGGTTCTTTCCTGTTCAAGGATTTAATACTAGTTTGAACACCGTTTTTGTGTATTTTAACTGGCCTTGAGACTGAAATTTTTTCCACATTAGCACCTAAACTTAGAGCGCCAACTTAACCATACCTATGAACGTTATTGTTCATCCCTACCCCAATACAATATAAATATAGAAGAAAAAAGATAGAAATCTTACAAAACCTCTGTGACATATTTACAAGAAAGTGGTGCATCAGCATTGATGCGCCACTTTTCTTGCACCGCCCCTCCCCCCCTAACAGCACCAGGGTGCACGGTACTTACAATACGGCACACCATGGCACACAATACCACAACAGCGTCAACATTTTTGGTGCTATTGTGGTGCTTAGTTGCACTAGCCACAAAAAATGTCATGCTAGTCCACCAAAGCTCAGGGAGGCCCATAAGAGATTATGGATGCTTCATTTTAATGGCTGCCCTGAGCAGGCATTAAAAATGATGCCAAAAATGGTGCAGGGAAATGTAGTAAATTTCACTGCTCCATTTCTTTGAGCCTCCCTATGTTGGAACGCTCCCCTTGCATACATTATTTCTGGCACAAGCATAATGTGGCACTAGGGTTTACAAAGTAGCACAATGCATGTATTGCACCACTTTGTAAATATGGTGCGTGGAACTTGACTCCTTAATGCCACATTAGCATCAAGTAAAATGATGCTAGTTCGGCGCAAGCAGGCGCAAGGCGCTTGTAAATATGCCCCCATGTTCTATCCCTCTGACAAATTGGACATGAAGTTTCACGTGTCACAGTGCACCCTTAAATGAACACATGACTCAGTAACTGTCATTTTTTGTATGGTTGCACACGTTACCAAAGTCCTATTGAATACTATGTGAGACACACCACTTTATTTAAAATGTAAAGTACAGATTGGACAATACACTGACTTGCATTGCTTGAAGGAGAATTAATAGACCTTGATTAAATAGATATTGATTTTACTTATTACTTCAACTCACATTGCTTCAATTCGTTAATCCCTAAGAAACTCAGGGTTAAAGATAGTTGATATTTTATTGATTTATTCAGAAATGGAACTTGTCCACAACATATACTTAGTGAAGTCTTATGTGTAGTTTGTGCCCTTGTTGATATAAATCTGCCATTTGAAATATTTAGAAAATAGCTTTGGACCAGGAATAATCCTTTGATTCGCAGTGAATTTATTGCCTAAGTAGCTGCCATATTTCATCCCTAGGACTTCCACACATGGAGGATGAGGACAGTGTGAAGGTACATATTTGCTATATTTTCCTTTAATGTTTTCTCATGGACCACTGCCTATGATTAAAAAATGAATCATGCTTTTTTTACTTTTTAAATGCTTCCCTTTTTTCTTTAAGAAACGGGCTGTGTTTAAAAAGGAAAAAGGCTTTATTTAAAAGCAGTCACAGACAAGGTGGTCTGCTGACCCGAGCAGACCACCATCCCTGTGATGGCTCCGATTCCTACTGGGTTGCAATTTGCGAGCTACCTCATTAATGTTCATGAGAGAGGTGGAATTGAGACCTACTAGAAATCCGTAATTTGTGAACTTACAACTAGTATTTTGTTATAAATTCTTGGTATATCTGGCCCTCAATGAGTTAGTGACATTCCAAGAAGTGCTAAAAGTGATAAATCTCCCATGTGTTTGACAGAACCAGTGAGTAATGAACTAGATTAGAGAGGTTACATTAGGATGGTGATATTAAGAACTTTGAGATGAATGAGTGGGTTGCACCGTTGGGGGTAGCCATTAAATCTTTTGAGAACATTAAGTAAAGCTTTGATTTGAAATAATTAAACAGGAGTTTGTTATGTGCTAACCATCAACTTCCAAACAAGGATGACATTCTGAATTTGCTGGGTGATTTGGATATCTTGACTCTATGTCTGTCAACAAATTGTCAAAAAATAGTAATACATTCTGACTCAAAAAAACAATACCTCAAAGATACTTTTCATTTCTGTAGGATACCATTTGGTGGAGTATTGTTGGCATTACTGAGAATAATAATCTTGTTATTTAAGGGTCTGTTCAGAAATCCCAATGTAAGGTAGTACATACTAGTTTTAATTTTATAAATGTGAAGGTTTTATTGCTTCTTGCATGATATCAGTTCAAGTTATTACATCATGGTCTATCTTGATAGTGTTTGTAAAGGTTATAGTTTCTTTGGGTAAGCTCCTTAAATGCCTTCTCCAAAGGGATTCTTAAGTGTCCCTGGAGCCTATTGCTGAATGTACATAGTCCCCTTAGTGATGGTCCAACATCAGGGAAAAATATCCATGTCATGTAGCAAGCAGGAGGCTGACTCCTTCATCTACCTCGTATCACCTCCATCAGTAGTCAGCTATGAGGGAGACATCCACCAAGTGTTTGTTGACAGGGAGGGAACGTGTCTTGTGTCACCCATGTATGATGTAGCTTTGAATGGGTCCTTTCGGGTACTTGCTCTTGTGCCATGGAAGAGAAGAGGAGACCCATTGGATGACACATATGTGCAAGGAAGGGAGATGTTTGTTCAAGGGTGAAATGGGGTACATACAAAAAGTGGTCCTATCGGACAATCCAGGATAGGTTAATTCAATTAACATATCCTACCATAATACAATATCAAAATAAATAGACAGTTCTTATTACTCAAACAGGGAAGAGTAAACACAAACATCACAAAAAGAAATGGAAACTGATTGCAAAATCTTTACATTGTATTATAAATCATTAATATTTATACATCATACACATATACACGGTTGTCCCATTAAGTGTAACTGAGTGCTCAAAAGAAGTGCACATGTGAAAATTAAAAAGAAAGAAAGTGGAAAGAACCATTACATAATCAATTGTTCATAATTGCTAAGCCTAGAGAGCCTTGAACAGTGTAAAAAACTAAACTCCTTCAGAATATCATGCTCAGACAGAGCTTCACCAAAGGACTGGTACAGGAAAGCAACATTACTAAAGGGTGAACCTGCTTTGTCAACAACTCCAAGATCCACCCACAGAGGATGCATTTGCAATACTAAAGTTAAAGAAAACAATAAAAATCAAAATACTGAATCAGATGTTACTGTATTGTACAAATCAAGAAATGTTCTGTACTGTGCAGGACCCCATGGCATCTGATTTACAACATAATATTTTATTTGAGCTGTGAGGGAGGCAACTAGATAAGAAGAAAGTGGGTATATAATATTTATACTGATTGATTGCAGAAATACAGGAAGATCCAAAAGTCTTTCTTTGTGGTGGGCTGTAGCATGTGCTGTAATGCTTCTAACTAATGTTCTTGAAAACGTAATGGCATCTCAGCCCAAGGTGTGCCTTCTGTATAAGGCCTACTCAACTTCTAATACTCAATGAGGAACTCGTGGTAAGTCCAGTCATATTGAAGGTTTTTGTGCTGGGCAAAATATTCTAGTGAAAACTAGACTAGACAAACTCCCCTGTTTTGTTTTCACCTGCTGAGCAAAAGTTTGCTGCTCCATAGATGAACAAAAACAAAGCCAGCCCAAGCTAAACTTTGCCCTCCTGATACCCCCAGGAACAAAACATTGTCTCAAGTGTACCTTCACCCCAGCCAGTTTCCAATAAAGTGTACCGATAGCACCAGTCCCAAGCAAGCAATTACATCACTTTCAGTTTCCTAGCCTGATTCAGGCCCCACCTTTGTTTATCGTGCACTGCATATCTAAGTCACAACACATATTCCTTCTAAGGAAATATCTTTCAGCAGTTCTGTCTGTGGCAATGTAAATACCTGTACAAGTGGTAACATTGCTTTGCGTCTGACAATATTCCTAAAATGAATCTTTATTACATATTGATGATGTTCTTTCCATTATATATCCTTGAAAAATGCTGAAGCATAGATTTCATGACTGTCTTAAAAGAAGACCCATGATCCCTTGAAATGCATCAGCCACAGATGAAGACTGAAGGGTAAATCCTTGAACTGGGACAAATGTCCAGGAGTGGCTATAGGGGTACTATGCCTATAGGAGGATCAGTGAAGCAGCTGCAAATACCCCTCTGAAAAATTAGAATACTGAAGTGTGCACTTTTCCTTAATTGCTTAAGTAATTCATCAATATCTGCATGTGGAAGGTGTTGAAAGCCAACGATTTTGTTGAGTTATGGAAGTCTAAACAAATGTGAATTGACACATCAAGCTTGGGAATCATAACAATGGGCGAGGTCCATTTGATGTGTGATGGTTCAATAATGTCAATGCCATTTGAAGACTTCTTTCTCTGTTCCACTGGAGGTCACTTTGCCACAAGATTTGTCAGGATCCAAGAGTTACAAAATATTGTCATTGGATACGCTTGTTAAAGAAAATATTTCTCAGTTGACATGTTTGTTCAAGTTCCGGCAATTTATTTATTAGATTGAAATTATATGTCTGTGTAGGATATTGGGTTCCTGGTTGAGGAAGGTGAAACTCTACTTAAGCAGCAGCCACAATTCTTGTCAGGGTGAGACACAAGCAAACCCCAAATTTACCTGTGTCCAGCCCTCTGGAACGTTTGCACAGAGCAGTCAGGATTAACATAGAGGCAATGTGTAGTATTTATGCAGCAATTGAATAAGTAATAATGTTAAAACAGAACATATGAAAAATCCCACACCAATTTAGAAAAAGAGCCCAAGATGCAATAAATAAACCAAGATCAAAATTTCAAAAATCCAATCAGTAGAACCGGAAATAGGTCATTTTAAATATTTAGGGGAAAAGAGCACCAAAAAGCCCAAAATGCCACTCACTGCTATCTGGTAGTGCGAGACCAGGCGAAAGTCACAAGTTCAGGCCAACCGTGATGGAGCATGGGTCAGATGCAGGGACTAGGGGCCATATTTATACTTTTAACGAAAAGGAAGTGTCAGTTCAGTGCAGAGGAGCATGAAATACTGGTGAAAGAGGTGACGTAACACCAGCACTAACTATTTGTCACCTCTAAATTGCCAATTGGTAGGAGAGAGGCAATTTGGCAACAAGCTCAACAGTGTGGAAGAAGTACGGAGAACAGTCAGCGAGTGCAAGAAACGCTGGCATGAATGCATGCGCAGGACCAAGGAAAAAATGGCAAGGAACAGGAAGGCAGCACTGCAGACTGGAGGTGGGAGTCCAGCACCGCAGGAGGCCCTAGACCACTTGGAAGAGATGGTGGTAGCTGTCATCCCAGAGGAGATTGTCACAGGGATTCAAGGACAGGACAGCACAGACTACCAGGATGCAACACAGATGCAGGGTAAGTGGCATGGTGAACAAAAAAGCCTATTTGTTAATTGCAAGCGGGGGGCATACCTCCTCCACAATGCATGTCAGCCATGATAATCAGGTAGTGGAAAGGGCAAAGGGGCAAGGCACGGGGGCTTGGGCTGTGCAGGGGAAACCTGGGGCACAACACCTCACTACACCAACAACCTTTGCATGGGGGTACTCTGCCATGCCAAGGATGTTGGAAAAGCTAAGCCAGTCCAGGAGGGTAGGGTACAACATAAAACAGGCCTGCTGTCACACTCCAGCTGGTATTGTTGCTACATGAACTAGGGCTCAATTTCCAGTCTCAGGGCATATCTGCAAGTGGTATTTACCAAAGACAACAGTTGGCACTACCACCTCTGCTGTGTGTACAGGTCAAGTAGCTAATGGCAGTTACATGCCCATGGATCAAACACACCCATAATAGAGGGTTCAGGATGACAACGTTATCAATCACCTGTAATTGATAAAAATGAGCAAATCCAGTCAAACGCTCATGTCTATAGGCGCTACAAACATCAGGTATTGTATGTAACATTTTGAGGTACACAGCAGTAATGTCACACCCATGCTGCACGTGCCAGGGTCTACCATGTGCCTGTGTCACAGTCATAAGAGGAAATGGAACAATGCTAGGACCATCAGTGCAATCCAAGGTAGCACACATTGCCCAACATCAGCAGTACACACTACCAATGCTGACACCTGTATTGTGCCATGCCAATGCTATACATAGTATATGCTAGATCACAGCAACATATAGGTGGATGTGATATATCAGAGACTGGGTCAGTTCCAGATTGTTAAGTGTGGTGCAAGTGCCATCAGAACACCCACAGCTATTGCAAGGCCACACCATGATAAAGGAAGTAGACGGAAGATTGAGTAGGGCAAGAAGGTGGCAACATAAAATTTGGGCAGAACCTACACCTAGAGGATGTGAGGCAGCCATTTTCCCAAACTGCCCACACTACATGTGACATGCAGGTGGGGCATAGGCCTGGGAGAATGCTAATCTTAATGACAGGAACAATGAACAGGAACAAAGATCACAATGTGCAACTAATAGGAAGTCAGGAACATCACATTACAAATGCCACAACACAGACACACTAATTGTACAATATCTGATTGCAGAGGATGATGGCTCTCCTGGGGATATGCCTGTCCTGGACTTCCCTGATGACATGGATGACGAGCTGACAAACATTAGCCAGCAGACCCTCCATGTCCTTGGAACCCTCCAGACCCCACCTTCAGTCACCAGGAGGAGCACAGAAGTAGAAGCCATCACAGATGGACCCACTCACCACCCCAATTGTACGACCTGCCAGCTCCAACCCAGATGAGGACTCTGAGGACACTGGCACCAGCTTTGAGAGGACTGTAGTTGGAGTACAGCGGGAGCTGGCCAAGGAGGTGCGGGTGGGGATGCAAAATATGGCAGCCAGCCTTGAAGGGGTGCGTTTGTGCATGATGTCATCTGCAGAACAGACAGCAGCCATGCAAGCGCAAACATCTATCCTGCAAGGACTTCAACAAAGTGTAAAGGAAATCAGCACTGCAGTAAGGGAGTTGCCACAACACCTTGCACACCAAACCTTTCACTGCATGCACAAATGCAAAGATGACCCCCTTAGGGCTGTCCTGGCTGCCTACCACAGTGATGTAGCTGCTATACTTAAGAACCAGCAGCTCCTCCTTGCTGCAGTACTGCCCTTAATAGCCCCACAGTTGACAGCTACCGGAATTTCTGACTCCACGTCTTCAAACACTGAAGTGTGTGTTGCCCCTCCAAGCCCACCACCACCAAGGGCAGAGGAGACAACACACACATCAGAAGAAGAAGACGTGGAACAGATCCCTTTCACCTGTAAGAGTACCCGGTAGCAGAAGTCCATGCTAAATGGGCAATTATATCCTAGGTCCTGTGCTTGTTAACATTCCAGTCTTGAAAAAGATACTCACATGCACTGTTCTCCAGCCCACTGTTTACCTTGACATTATGCTCTGTGATTGTCTCTCACTACCTCATTGGCAATTAATGTTCCTCTGCACTGTATGATACTTCACCCCAGCATGTCCACTGACATGTCCAATTGCACCTGTGTAGTATCACAATCGAATGCGTCACACTAATGGACTCACAATCCTGGACTATGTAAATATTGCACTACAGCACTTTAAAATAAATAGCACTTACACAACCACTTTGTCTCTGTTTAATGTGACACATCAACTATGGAGGAGATTAGTGATGTATGTCACATGTCAAGAGCCATAGAATGTCAATACAACAGTGTTGAAAGAATGTGGGCTGATAACTATGCTGACAACTCATGCTGGGGTGTGGATTGTATCATCATCTGCGCTTCCTGATGGTCATTTCTGTAGTAAATAGAAAATTAACAGTATAATGCTGTGCTGAACTGAAAAAGTCTGCTTCAAGGGATGTTTAAGCAGAAAATCAATGTGTTCAAAATTCCCTTCTAGACAATCTTTATGTATGTGACATCTGACTATAAACTTTCATCACAAACACACCATACAGCAGGAATGGATGTGTACGAGTGTATGGACAAGTATGTGACCTGGAAATACAATGTAAGAAATGATAGGTGTGAGTTATGTATACAATACTACATAAAATGATACCATCACTCACCTTATCAGGGTTCACATGAACATCAGGCTGCAGGCAGACGTACCACAGTGCCCAAGATTCCAAATCAGGTCTCAAACGATGACAGTTTGAAAACACACATCCACACTTATCAACACATTGGGAACCATAGTAACCTTGAGTGGTGGGTGCAATGGATGGCATATACATAGAGAAGTCGCTTTGGTGTAGCTGCCAGTGTGGCAGCTCAATTGGAATTGGGAATAACCATGTCAATAATGGGATTTGGATGCAGGATGGAACACAAATGCAAATACTAAATTGACACTGTTCACCCATGCCAAGGCCCTGATCCCCAAGCATATGACACATTCTGTAAAGGAGTACCTAAATATTTATTTAACAGTAAAAAACTATACTAAAACTAGGGGAAACACCTTAACTAACCTAAGATATCCTAACTACACATTACCCACAACTGGCCCTAACTACCCTAAGCTAAACTTACTTATCACATTTAACTAAACACTCTAAACATCAACCCCGCACCCCTTTATATGATGGGACACATGTAGGACAACATATACTAACCTAAACACATACTATCTTATCCTAAACAAATATATTTTTTTTTGGTATTTAATTTTTTCATACTTTTTTTGATTTTTTTTTTATATACACAAAAACCCCAACATCATCCCCCACTCACCCACCCACAAAAAACACATGTCAAAATATAATCCCCTCCAACCCACTTATATTAACTAAACTAACAGCCTATTCTAACCTAATACTAAGACCCCTAAATCCACTAAATATAAGAACCAGGAAAGAGGAGGGAGGGGAGGGAATCATGGCTGAGGGTCCAACAGTCACAAGTTTGCCCTCCGCAGGATCTTCTTTATCCCACGTAGTCTCCTGCTATTGCGGGACACCGCCAGCTGGAGCCTGTCCATCCTGCGCAACATCCGTTGCATGTCACGTCGCATGTTCATAAATTCCGTATTGTCTATGACTGCAGCACAGGTGGTCTGTGTGCCACTAGTGGATGGTTGTGCTGGTGCCAGTGCCATGCTTGAAGGGGGAGGTGCAGGAGCTGCTGTTCGTGGGCCAGGAGCGGATGATGTAGAGGTACCTGCAATGGTGACTGTCATTCTTGGTGCCACTTGGGTCGGAGTGGTGGTGCTGGTGGTGGCGGCTGTTGTGGGCACAGATGGCCCCCCTTGGGCAAATGCCCTCCAGACCCCTGTGGCTCTCTCATGGTGATAACGCTGTGCCATGTTGTGCCACGCCCAGACTCCACATCCAGAATGTGGTGGTAACGCATCCCCCTCCTCTGAATTCTCGGATCTGATTGGCATCCATGTTGGCAGCTGTAAAAAAAGAGAAAGCCAAACGTTAGTTACATCATTGTGTGATACATCTACTGATGATATTCAAACACTTCCTCAAAATTAGCTTAAACAGCCCAATTCACAATACAGATCATAGATTGTCCCTGAGGAATTACATGCCAACGCAGTCTACACATCTCCTATCTAACAGCACAGCAATGCTCAAAAAGATGTGTACCTACTTAAATGATCTATGCATCATTGTTCTGTCATTAGTCACATAACAATTGCTGCAAGTAGTCCACATGTGACAGGCCAACTTATGACTATCTTCTGGATGACAATCAAGGGCCACAAGTTCTGTGATTTGTAAATGGAATTGCCTGCACGGTATGCAGTTGGTAATCATGAGGGTGTATCCTAGGTTGGAAGAAATTAATGTTGGAATAACATGTCTTTCTTCTACACTGGGATCCTCACACCTAGCTACATATATTTCATAAACCTAACCCTGTGCCTCAGGGGGTGATGGACATGCAACACATACTTTCAAACATCCAGGACAGCCAGAAACTGTGGACAGCTGTCCATGGGTTTAGCCAGTCCACCACAGGTAAGGAGGGCTTCCAACTAGGATAGACACAAACATTGGACAATCACATCCACATTTATGATCCTAATTGGGGACAATTGTCCACATCATTTGATATCACTAATACCTTTCCAAAAACAAGCTCATAGATGCAAGCACCCACCTGGGCTTGAGCTGCATGCACACCTATGACATTCAACTCAAGTGCCACATAAACGTGGCACAACATGTGGAGCTAGATGCTGCTAGGAAGTCAAACATACAGGCTTACATGTTCATTTGTTAACAGGGAGGCTCAAGTCTGTGGGTAATACTTCTGCATCACTGATCTGTGTGAATCAGGGTATGACTTGCTAACTAAATCATGAAAATGGCTACCTCCAAAATTTTCATTGGCATAAATGTAGCAACAAATATCACCCTGTTCACCTGCCCATGCCTACAGCACAGCACTAGATTCCCAAAATATGACTCTGCGCCACTGATTGTATAACTGAAATATGGAAAAGCAAGTCAAACTCCAGTCAAGTCACATATCAGATCATGTGCCAGCACATCATACCTTGCTATGTGTCTGACCCACAGGACTCAATCACACAATAGCTGCACACACAACCCAGAACTAACATATCAACACTTACTGGATATGTCTGGGTCCGCAAATCGAGCCACTTCTCCAATTGTGTAGGGGGCTGGCCCACCTGTAAAATATGAAGTGTGAAATGTGCTCAATGTCTGCACACTGTACAACACTTGGAACAAAAAGTCACTGTGTGTGACAATCAATATGATAGAGCAGCACCTCAGGCATGTAGACACCCCAACAAACATACCACTGCTAACATGTACTGACCCTGTCACTCCAGTGAGTGATACACACACATATGCACACATGCAGTGGCACTAACAATCATGTGATGACAAACATGATTACTCAATTGGGTGCAGATTCATGTATAGAGGGTACTCCATTTCTTCATTTGTTGTTATGAGAAACATGCAAAGCCACATTCCTGGTGCACTCCAGTACCAGTCACTCAGGTAGTGTGGCTTGTGCATCAAGGGACAATCAGTTACTGTGTGATGCTCATGTTGGTTGAGTTTAGCTCATTAATTATTATGCTTTCTATGGTATATTATATGTGTGCCTGTGTTGTCTGTAGGTTACATATGCCACATTGCCAGTGTACCTAGAGCCGTATATACCCCCATGACACCATGATGGCAGGGATTGTGTGTGTTACTTGATAACAATCTTACGCTAAACATGGATTGGCCATTTATCTAAATCAAAACAACAAAGAAATATATGCTGACTGTGTCTATTTTGATCATTCGTGACAGAATGCATGGGCACAGGTATACTCATTGCACCTGAAATGTGTTACTCATTGCCCTGTGTACCTATATCAGGTATTGTAAATCACAGTTAGCCACATTCATCATCTTACATTTGCCAAGTTGGGTGATCTGTGGGTATACAACAAACTGACACTGTCCCCTAATGGAAACATGGTTTAGCAAATGTCCTCCTGTGGCAATCTTGATCAGATAGGTCTCTTCTGTATGCACCTTGGGAATGGCAGCAGTCACAGGCATGCTGGTCTGCTGATCTTAGCATACACCCATGTCTGTGATAGCCTTCATACTGAGAAATTAACTATTGTACACATGGTGCACTAGATCAGCAGGGGTGTACCAAACGTAAACTAGCAAACTATTTCATCACTTTATATGTATGATGAAACAGTCAGGGGCCCCTTGCACAACATCATGCAAGTAATAATTTGTGACCATGCATTTACCAAGTTCAGGTATCCCATGATGACCCATTATCTTATGAGAATTGCATGGCTATAAAGTGACACAGATGGCAAATACATCAGCTCTGTTAGACCAATTGTCCCCAAGGCCAATTAAAAAACACACAGGAAGAATGAAATGAGGGCCAGATATTTTTTTTCTTCAATGTGTAGCATTTGCTTCATGTTTTACGCAACAGCTATGGAAAGTAGCACCAAACATTTAGATATTATCCTGTGTGCATTACTTTGTGATCCATTTCTAATTTAAATGCTGCACAAACCAAGTCAAAGTATAAGCCTAAGATATTGCCAGAGGTTAGAAAGAACTTTGTACTTATGGCCATGAATACAGTTCAGACATGTATTCCAAATAATTGGGGACTACATTCATTCCTTGCTTTAGCATGTGAAATACATCTCATTCCTGGTACACTCACAGACCATGAATAAAACATAAGTTTGAGACGCATTACCATCATCTATTGACGTCAAAGCAGCACTAATTTACAAGATGAAGTTGTGTTTTGTAAGTTTGTGCAGCTTTTGCGTCAACAAATGACGGTAATTTGTAGCAAATATTGTATAAATCAGGGCCACTGTATATTTAACTTGCATTCCACATGTCCCCAAACATTGCATGCAGCATGTCAACAAATATGCTACTGTCACTACAGAGCATTTAAATGTGCACATTAGTCTGAATTGTACTCACCAACAGGTCCACCAATCACCACACCCAGGTGGTCCAGCAGGTCTTGCACTCTGGCAACAAGGTCAGCCCAGCGATGCTTGAGTTAGTGGTCATTGCGCTGTGTGTACACCGATTCACTGAGACAATTACAAAAAGAACAGATGACAATTGGAGTGGCACACAGGAAAAAAAGCACAATTTGGACAGACAAAACTCTCAGCACAGCCACACAGTCCAGAAGAATCACAGACTGCAAAGTGAAAGTACACCCACTGTACTATTTCTGTAAACAGGATATCCTATTACATCACTTCTTGTCTCAAATACAGTACATTTATATTCTGATGCGTGAAAATTTTATGACGCTTACGGGCTTTGCGTACATTTTTTTTTTACGCAAATGCTTAAAAATTACCCTGCATTCAAAGATCAATATATTTTTCGTGGATAACCAATTTCATAGGGTGCAGTGTTGGAATTACCGCTAGGGACCAATGAATGTACAATGGCTGTGAAGGTAATTTTTCATTGCATATGCGGCAACATTCGACGCATATGCATTTTTTTTTACGCGTTTGCATCAAAATATCTGTCTTTAACTGTGTTTGTGTCATTTTTCTCATTTTTAACATACATGAAAGCTGTAACAATACAGAGATAGGATGTTAGGGCCTGCTGTGTGTGTTCCAGTGTTTGGGCACATGTGGCAGACCACACTACTGTGAACCATTATACTCATGTTGTTGTGCCTTATTAGCACACTTAACTGACGCAAGAGGAACCCAAACATTTGGAATAAAAATTGGTATTCCCTAGTTTGAGCAGGTGGTCCGTCAATAGAGGATAGCAAGGCTACGCAACTAAATACATTCACTCATGGCCTGTGTGTATATGTCTGTGAATTGGCTATTTCAGTTGTTGTTGTGCCTCTGTGTGAACGTCACAAGACGTGTTTTGCATAATGTGCTTGTATGCATGTGTTGTAATTGTGGATAACCATCAGATGCCATTCATTGAGGTACATCAGTCATAGTATGTGTTTGTCATACCTGTAGCGTCTAATGCTGTGTGAACTTCCCTGACTTTGGGGACAAAACATCTTCCATCACAAACTATGCACAGGATAGATAGAGGACGGTTGATAATGGCAATGTTACAAGGGTAAGCCATCACATGTACTGGAATGTTGGATACCACTTCCTGGTCACTTGTTTGTATACTACCCATGAGTCAGGCATTTGAACATGCTAGGTAGGTACAGTGGTTGTGACACAGAGGCGGTCATTCCAACCGCGGCGGGTGGCGGTAGCCGCCCGCCTGGCGGGAACCGCTGAATGACCGCACCGCGGTCAAAAGACCGCGGCGGCCATTCTGGCTTTCCCGCTGGGCCGGCGGGTGACCGCCAAAAGGCCGCCCGCCGGCCCAGCGGGAAAGACCCAGCAACGATGAAGCCGGCTCCGAATGGAGCCGGCGGAGTTGCTGGGGTGCGACGGGTGCAGTGGCACCCGTCGCGATTTTCAGTGTCTGCGAGGCAGACACTGAAAATCATTATGGGGCCCTGTTAGGCGGCCCCTGCACTGCCCATGCCAGTGGCATGGGCAGTGCAGGGGCCCTCAGGGGCCCCACGACACCCGTTCCCGCCATCCTGTTCCTGGCGGTAAGAGCCGCCAGAAGCAGGGTGGCGGGAAGGGGGTCGGAATCCCCATGGAGGCGCTGCAAGCAGCGCCGCCGTGGAGGATTCCCTGGGCCAGGTCAGAATGGCCCAGGAAGCACCGCCAGCCTGTTGGCGGTGCTTCCGCGGTCGTTGGCCCTGGCGGTCGGTGACCGCCAGGGTCAGAATGACCCCCAGAGTACCAAAACCAATCCAAAAATGTTATGTTACACCACAGTTTGAGTCATATAAATGACCAATGTTTCTCCTGTGGCAGTGGAGGACCAGCAAACCATGCTGCATGTGTTCACATATTTCCAGTGTGTTGGAAAATGGGTTATTGGTAAGGGCAGGTAGGTACCTACACTTAGCAATAGGCCACTAACCTCCACTTAGGTCCAGTTAGGTCTCAATAAATTAAACCCAGCTCACCCCTTGGTAGCTTGGCAACGAGCGACAAGGTTTAACCTAGGGGACAGAGTGTAAAGCATTCAAATATCACAAAAAAGTAATTAAATAAAACACAGGGAACAGTTTAAAAATCCAAAACCAATTTATGAAAATAGATTATATTTTTATCTTTAAAATGACACCAAAACGAATAAAATCGGATAAGGGGAACCGGAGATATGAATTTTTAAAGAATTATTGTTTTCTAGCCCCTAGGAACAAAAAGCGCCAATCCGGTCATCTGGTCGCTCCTCGACCAGGGCAAAGTCAAAGTTTAAGGCCGACCGCGATGGAGCCCGACTCGGCTACAGCCCATGGGAAACCTCAGTCAAAAGTACTTAGTCGTTTTTCTGAAGATTTTCTTCAGTGGGACAAACCTGCCAGTCCAATCCGACCTCCTGGAACTCTTCCTCGGATATGTGTTGCGGGAGCCCTCGGTGGAGATTTTTACCTTCGGACTTAGTCGTTTTTTCGAGGAAAAAAATCCTTTGACCGGGGCAAAGCTGGATCTTGATCCGATGTCCTTGGAGCCCTCCTCGGATACGCTGGCTGGGAGGTTCCGGTCAACTTCCTACGTTCGGACATAGTCTCTTTTTTGGAGATTTTCTTCACCGGGATGAACCTGCAAGTCAGGCCGGGTCACGGTTGAGGCAAGCCGGCTAGAGTTGCCGTAGCAAGTCGGTCCCTCTATGGAGCTTTTTTTTCAAAAGTTCTCCAAACTTCTCCAAACTTCTGTATCTTCTTCCAGATGTTCCTTTAAGGTTATTTTGGGGTCCACAGCTCACCCCAAGGTTCCAGAAGCTCTGAGATGATCCTTGGGGGTGTGGACTACAACTCCCAGAATGCACCTGGCATGAATTCCTTTTTGGCCTCTGGACAGTGGTCAGCTGGTTGGTTTCTTCAGGAGTTGGTGCAAGGGTCTCTGGTTAGCAATTTTTCACCTGTAGCAAACAGGGAGTCCCTCCTTGAACCAGTTGAAGCCAGGCAAAGTCCTTCTTGTGGTGAAGCCCAAGTGTGCAGCTGGTGCAGTCCTTCAGAGTGCAGGGTCCAGGTGCAGACCAGGGGTCCAGCAGGGCATTCCTTCTTCTACTGTAGTTCTTCCTTGTTGGAATCTGATGGGGATCTGAGGGGTGGTTGCAGGTCTGTCAGTTTTATCTCTGGTCCTGGGTGAAAGACAGGGGGGTCCTGGTTCTCCAATCAGGGGCAGGGTCCTTCCCCCTGTGATAACCACTTCCTGGGAAGTGTGGCACAAATCAATCTGAGGGAGCAACATTCCTTAAAAATCCATCATGGCTGAAAGTGATTTTTGGAGGTTACATCTGGCTGAGCCCACCCACAGGTGTGGCTAAAAAATCCTAAACACACCCATTTCCTGCTCTCTCCAAATCTAATCAAGGGGGCACCTAATTGTCTGGGTTTTCAGGATGTGGGGGGTGTTGCTGGGTTGCTCCAAATGTCCTTCTCTGCCTTTGAAGACCAGTTTGGCAGGCCTCCCCCTTCCTGCCTCACCATCTGCTGAGGGGAGATCTCCTCCCACAGGCACATCTCTTTGTGTGAAGCCAGGCCACTTCACACTTCATCAAGGCAACCTGGCAAGGCTGCCCAAGGCTGGCCAATCAGAGCACAGCAGCAAAAACACTGCAGGGCTGAAGTTGGCAACTTTTCAGGTAAAGTTTAAAACTCTTTACCTGAACAAGTTATATTAAATCCAACAACTGGAAGTTGTGGGATTTATTATAATAATTAATTTGATACCAAACTCTTGGTATCTGTTACTTAAGGGGACTTTTAAAATTAAAATAAAGTCTCCCCATTCTAGCCGATGGAGGCCATTCACTACAATGAGGGAAAACAAATTTGGCTGTTTTACCTCACCAGGGTTTATAAATCTATTTTTATAAAGTCCCTGCTGATAGTTACATGGCACCCAGCCCATAGGGCACACCTTAGGGGTTACTTATATGTAAAAATAAGGTAGTTTAAGACTTTGGAACTACTTTTAATTCCAAAGTCGAATTTGCATGTAACTTTAATTTAAAAGCAGCCAGCAAGGCAGGCCTGCCTTCAAAATGACACTGGGCACCTCAGCAGTGCACCTATGGGGGCACTACCTATGCTGGGGTCCCTAAACCTCCATGCCCTACCATATACTAGAGACTTATAGGTAGCTTACCTTTGCCAATTATAATTAGCCTAATTTGCATATCCACTTTACACAGAGCACTGGCCCTGGGACTGGTAAGCAGTACCCCGGGCACAGTCAAGAGTCAATAACCACCAATAGCTGTCCAAAAAGTTTGGGAGTGACCAGGGCAAAAAGGCAGACTTTCCTACACAGTGGTTCATTGCACAAAGGTGTCCAGTTCACATTTGTGGCCATGTGTACCCTGTGTCAGTATTGGCCTCCATGTTGTCACAGTTACATGCAGGTCTAGTCATGAGTCTGTGGGGCTATTCCCTGGATTAACAGAGTATCCTTCAAAGCAGAATTGACCTAAAGCCAAAGTTAAATTGACGACACACATGGGGATAGTCCAGCTATGGCACTGCAGAACTTTTCTAAGACTGACAACAGGGCAACCTTGGTGTCCCCAAAAACTTCATGGATCAGAAATATGAAAGAGGCAGATTTCATCACAACATTTGTACACAGGTTGGCCTCTAAAGTTCCCACTGCAACAGGGAACATAAGTGCCTCTGTGCTGATTAATCTCACAGCTAGTCACCACGCAAGCACCATCAATAGGTTGCGGCCAATGTGAATCTGTGTGTGGACCGTCAGGGCACAAACATGTTTTGTCCTTTCATACACATTAGCAAACGTTGTTTGTTGTGCTGGAGGAACTGTACCAAATCCATGCATACAGCCATTGTACACTGTCACTGCTTGTCAATCATGAATACATGAAACCCAGACAAGGGATGGGGTCTGGATTAGACAATTTGAATACATGTCTCAGACCATAATACGATAAGTATACTTTCTATTTGAGGATTCATCGTAGACCTACCAGACACAATACCCCATGAGAAAAGAGAGGGCTTGGAAAGCAACTATGAGACAAATGTAGCCACAGGGAACCTCTATTTAACGCAAAGACAGGAACCAGTCCGACTAACAGGATGCAGGCTCTGTCAGGAACAAACATGAACAAGGCAAATACACAGTGAGCAGACTCTGACTGGGAAAAGCTGGAACAACACTGTGGGAACAAAAAAAACTGTATTTGTGCTGTGGACTGCAATGTTATACAATCCCCCAAGGGCTGGGTTACACAAGTGATTGATATGGCAATGCACCACAAGGATATTCAGAAAATGGCAGCATCTAAGCAGTTCCAAGCAGCAGCAATGGCAGTGTAGGTTCCAATGGCTGGTCTGCATGGAAGTACTCACAGGTGTGGGCAGCTTCAGTCTCTCACAAGTCCTGTAGTTGAGAATCAAGTTCAAAGGGCCAACTGGACTTTCACATGGGAAGCAATAGACAGCTGATTACAGGACCTACGGACTACCAGGCAGTGCATTATCAGACCTGAAGTCCATGCAGACTGATAAACTATGACTATGGCATGCCACACTGAAGAGGGAAGCACACAGGAGTCAGAATGGATGTCTGGGTGTGTGTAGATGAAGGTTATCAGGGTACAGAGAGTCCATTTACAGGGCCCCTTAGAGAAGGGTGGGCAGGGACTGAAAACATGTCAGTGGCAGGACTTATTACCTGGGATGGACTGCGGAGGGCATGTCTTGTGAGCAATGCTTGTCATACCTGGGGCACTCATGCTATCCATTTTCAGCGTAGTTGGACTCCTTGTCACTCATACTCCTTGCAAAGATAGCTGATGTCACACTTACTGCTGTCAAGGGTCTGGTCATACATGCCTGTTACCAATGCAATAGCACATCTACTGCCTCATGTATGAAACACTTTTTTACCTCATGATTGATGGTGTCTTAGTTGTGTGTCATGTACGGCAATTAACCATGTTGGCAACATAGATGTGTGTCATAGCTGTGGTCCTCTGTTTTTTTCCTTTACATGTGAAATAGACGGGGCATATGTCATTTCCACTGTGTGTGATGTTGGGTGTACATTCATACCCATCAAATGTGATGGTGCTTTTTCAGTATCCTAATCTGTATTTCTGCTGTGCTCCATGAGGCTAAACTCTGATTATGATTCCTAGGGATCAGGTGATGCATACATAATTACCCAGAGCATGATTGAGTGATGAAGTGAGGTGTTTAATGACACATGTGGTTCACTTGGGACACCTTGTAGGTGGAGGCCAAGTTCAGCCACTCCAAACCAAGATCCAGACTATTCTGGACTGGGTATCTCCAAAAACCCAGACTCCAGTCAGGGCATTCCTTGGCTTTACTGGTTACTATAGGAGGTTTGTGAAGGGATATGGATCCATAGTGACACCCCTCACAGAACTTACCTCTAAGAAAATGTCCAAGAAGGTAAACTGGACTGTAGAATGCCAACAGGCCTTTGACACCCTGAAGCAAGCTATGTGCACTGCACCAGTTCTAAAAGTTCCAGATTACTCCAAGCAGATCATTGTGCAGACTGATGCCTCTGAACATGGTATAGGGGCAGTCCTGTCCCAAACCAATGATGATGGCCTTGACCAGCCTGTTGCTTTCATTAGCAGGAGGTTACTCCCCGGGGAGCAGCGTTGGAGTACATTTGAGAGGGAGGCTTTTGCTGTGGTCTGGTCCCTGAAGAAGTTGAGACCATACCTCTTTGGTACTCACTTTGTAGTTCAGACCGACCACAGACCTCTCAGATGGCTCATGCAAATGAAAGGAGAAAACCCTAAACTGTTGAGGTGGTCCATATCCCTACAGGGAATGGACTTTATAGTGGAACACAGACCTGGGACTGCCCATGCCAATGCTGATGGCCTTTCCAGGTTCTTCCACTTAGAAAATGAAGATTCTCTTGGGAAAGGTTAGTCTCATCCTCTTTCGTTTGGGGGGGGGGTGTGTAAGGAGATGACTCCTTGGCATGGTTACCCCCTGACATTTTGCCTTTGCTGATGCTAAGTTATGATTTGAAAGTGTGCTGGGACCCTGCTAACCAGGCCCCAGCACAAGTGTTCTTTCCCTAAACTGTACCTTTGTCTCCACAATTGGCACAACCCTGGCACTTGTTCTTATGCCACCCTAGTGACACCTCACTCAGCACATGCACACTGCTTCACAGCTTGTGTGTGCTGGTGGGGAGAAAATGACAAAGTTGACATGGCACTCCCCTCAGAGTGCCATGCCAACCTCACACTGCCTGTGGCATAGGTAAGTCACCCCTCTAGCAGGCCTTACAGCCCTAAGGCAGGGTGCACTATACCACAGGTGAGGGCATATGTGCAGGAACACTATGCCCCTACAGTGTTTAAGCAAAACCTTAGACAATGTAAGTACAGGGTAGCCATAAGAGTATATGGTCTGGGAGTCTGTCAAACACGAACTCCACATCACCATAATGGCTTCACTGAAAACTGGGAAGTTTGGTATCAAACTTCTCAGCACAATAAATGCACACTGATGCCAGTGTGCAGTTTATTGTAAAATACACCCAGAGGGCATCTTAGAGATGCACCCTGAAAACATACCTAACTTCCAGTGTAGGCTGACTAGTTTTTGCCAGCCTGCCACACACCAGACATGTTGCTGGCCACATGGGAGAGTGCCCTTGTCACTCTGTGGCCAGGAACAAAGTCTGTACTGGGTGGAGGTGCTTGTCACCTCCCCCTGCAGGAACTGTAACACCTGGCGGTGAGCCTCAAAGGCTCACCCCCTTTGTTACAGCGCCACAGGACATCCCAGCTAGTGGAGATTCCCGCCCCTCAGGCCACTGCCCCCACTTTTGGCAGCAAGGCTGGAGGAGATAATGAGAAGAACAAGGAGGAGTCACCCCCCAGTCAGGACAGCCCCTAAGGTGTCCTGAACGGAGGTGACTCTTACTTTTAGAAATCCTCTATCTTGTAGAAGGAGGATTCCCCCAATAGGATTAGGGATGTGCCCCCCTCCCCACAGGGAGGAGGCACAAAGAGGGTGTAGCCACCCTCAAGGACAGTGGCCATTGGCTACTGCCCTCCCAGACCTAAACACACCCCTAAATTCAGTATTTAGGGGCCCCCAGAACCTAGGAAACTAGATTCCTGCAACCTAAAGAAGAAGAAGGACTTCTGACCTGAAGCCCTGACGTGAAGATGGAGACGAAAACTGATTTGGCCCCAGCCCCACCGGCCTGTCTCCCTACTTCGACGAAAGCTGCAACAGCGACGCATCCAACAGAGACCAGCGACCTCTGAAGCCTCAGAGAACTGCCCTGCACCCAAAGGACCAAGAAGCTCCAGTGAATGGTGGCTCTGTTCAACCATCTGCAACTTTCTGCAACAAAGAAGCAACTTTAAAGACTCCATGTTTCCCGCCGGAAGAGTGAGACTTTCCACTCTGCACCCGACGTCCCCGGCTCGACCTGCGGAATACAAACACCTCAGGGAGGACTCCCCTGCGACTGCGAGCCCGTGATTAACCAGAGACGACCCCCCTGATCCCCCACAGTGACGCCTGCAGAGGAAATCCAGAGGCTCCCCCTGATTGCGACTGCCTGTACAAGGGACCCGACGCCTGGAATCAACACTGTACCCGCAGCCCCCAGGACCTGAAGGAACTGAACTCCAGTGCAGGAGCGACCCTCTGCCTAGCCCAGGTGGTGGCTACCCCGAGGAGCCCCCCCCCTGTGCCTGCCTGCATCGTTGAAGAGACCCCCGGGTCTCCCCATTGATTCCAATACAAAACCCGACGCCTGTTTGCACTCTGCACCCGGCCGCCCCTGTGCCGCTGAGGGTGTACTTTCTGTGCCTGCTTGTATCCCCCCCGGTGCCTACAAAACCCCCCTGGTCTGCCTTCCGAGGACGCGGGTACTTACCTGCTGGCAGACTGGAACCAGGGCACCCCTGTTTCCATTGAAGCCTATGTGTTTTGGGCACCTCTTTGACCTCTGCACCTGACCGGCCCTGAGCTGCTGGTGTGGTAACTTCGGGGTTGCCTTGAACCCCCGACGGTGGGCTACCTTGGACCCAACTTTGAACCCTGTAAGTGTTTTACTTACCTGTGAACGTAACATTTCCTTACCTCCCCCAGGAACTGTTGATTTTTGCAGTGTCCACTTTTAAAATAGCTTGTTGCCATTTTTATCAAAACTGTATATGCTATTGTGATTATTCAACGTTCCTAGAATACCTGAGTGAGATAACTTTCATTTGAAGTATTACTTGTAAATCTTGAACCTGTGGTTCTTAAAATAAACTAAGAAAATATATTTTTCTATATAAAAACCTATTGGCCAGGAGTAAGTCTTTGAGTGTGTGTTCCTCATTTATTACCTGTGTGTGTACAACAAATGCTTAACACTACCCTCTGATAAGCCTACTGCTCGACCACACTACCACAAAATAGAGCATTAGAATTATCTCTTTTAGCCACTATCTTACCTCTAAGGGGAACCCTTGGACTCTGTGCACACTATTTCTTACTTTGAAATAGTATATACAAAGCCAACTTCCTACATCTACCCATCATCATATGTCATGTCTCTATCAAACTATCCTCCATTCCCACTCTGACTTATCCCAAATCCTTTCTACTACTTTCATCTTCTAAATAACTCTGCCTAAGCTCTTCCCTCCGCTTCCACATCTAACTCACCAAACCTCACTCTACTACCATGACCTCCCACACAACCCTACTAAATTCTCCCTCATTTATCTCACCCTGCTACTATGCTCTCCCTAACCCTTCCACAGACTCTTCCCTCCTCCATCCCCCTTTACTCATCCTAAGCCTTTGGGTTGAGTAAATGAAGGATATACTCCCAATTAACACTTCTGGATTTCTTTCCTCCTCCACCCCTCCTTTACTCCAGTCAGTCTAACTAACAAACTCTCATATCCACGGCTCAAATTAACTCATAATAATACTAAAACTGTACTCATATTTCCCGATACTAATCCATCACTAATTCTTGTTGGGTTCCAGAGTAGCGGGCTACTCACCGAAAAGCGCTTTGACGCCTTGTCAGGGGTAGTAAGCGCTTTATAAATACTATTACAATACAATACAATATGGTAAGAAAGTGGTCATGGTGACTATAGTTCGAAGAAGTTTTGCACAATGTGTTATCTGCGACGCAATCCAGCAGCAGTGTTTGGATGGTCCCCCTCATGTTGACGAACAGCATCCTCCTCTTCTTCCTCTTCAGGCATCTGTGGGTCTGGTTCATAGAGGGGAATGTTCCTCTTTATGCAAATGTTGTGCAGGATGGCACAGGTCAAAATGATCCTGCAGACCATTTCAGGTGAATATAAGAGGCTGCCTCCGGTGATGTCGAGGCACCTGAATCTTGACTTCAGTATGCAAAATCCTCTCTACTATGGTGCGTGTCCTCCGATGTGCCTCATTATAGGCACGCTCTGCTGCTGTGCATGGGTTGGCAAATGGGGTCATGATCCATGGCTGGATCCCAAAACCTTGATCAGCTGAAAGAGAAAATGAGGGTAAATATTTGGTTGTTGGTTGCACCTTGATTATCACTTTGCATGGCAGTTGTCATCTTGTGTCGTCTGTGACTCTTCTGTGTTTGTGTTATTGTGTGGGATCCTAGGCTTCTAGGATGTTCTTTCAGCAGTGGGTTGTTAATTTATATAAACTGGTGTTACGCTGATTGACCTGATATCAGCGGTCTATTTGTAAACTTGCAGTTCATTGTGTATCTCCCATGCATTATGTCACAGTAGCACTATATGGTCTGAACATCCCATCCAATTCAACATACGTATTAGCATGTGAAAAACACAGTGAGGCCATTTGATTTGGCTAGGTGACAATGTACATCTCCATAAGTTTGCAGCACTGAAGTGTTCACAATTGACAATGCACAAATATCCCATGTGTGATAAGTTCTATGCAAACCTTTTTTGGTGCCCTCACCAAGTTGGCTCTTGTGCAAACGTGTACCTACACTACTGAACCTGGTTCAGGTAAGCTGGCTAACTTGGTTGTGGGGGTGAAGGTTTAAGTGTCAGAAGGTCCATGTGCCTGTACACCTGTTGAGTATATGTGTAATTGTCTCAATCCGTATGTGTAGCAATGTGTACTTTGCAATATTGTCACATCAATATCTGTTCTTTGCACAGTCCAGTGAGCGTCATCATGCTATGTGTCTCATGATGTTTGACCTGCACCGAAACACATTACACACCCCTTGCACAGTACGTATTGCTTGGAAGGGTGTGTGGTTGAGTGTTATTGATGTGATATTGTAAGATTCATCTTCCAAGTTGTACTGCCAGTTAAGGCCATGTCATTGTCACTGTGTGGTTTTAAATTGGTCCCTTGTGGCTCTGGCATGGCATCTGTTGTTATTTGCATCTGTCATTTGTCCATAGGTATCTATCCCATTGGGTCAGGATTTCAAACATGACTAGCAGTGTCACAACCTCAGTGTCTTCCAGGCCACGTGTCCATGTAGTGGTGTATGTGTTGTATGTCCTAAAGGGGTGCTGTGCAGTGTGTATATAACTAGTTTTCTGTATTTATTGATTGATGGTGCAGTGGCGGAAGATGAATGAATCATGTACAATCCCAGGATACTTTGCCACAATGTTGGTGATCAATCCCCAGTGATCCACAATGGCCTGCACATTGATGGTGTGTGTGTGCTTCCTCTTGCGGTATTAATGCTCGGCTGTAGCAGGTGGCACAATCCGTACATGTGTGCAGTCAATGGCACCAAGCACGTGTTGGAAGCCATGAATTTGATAAAAGCCCTGTTTGGTCTCCTGCCGCTTCTGCTGTGTATTGGGGAAGCTGATGTGGCGGGGTGTGAGGGAGATGATGGCATCCAATACCTTGGGTAGGAAGGCAGAGAATGAGGGCTGTGAGATCCCGGCAACCAGGGCACAAGTGGTTTGAAAAGAGCCACTTGCGAACATGTGGAGGACAGCTAGCAACTTAGTCTCTGGTGGAATGCTGTGGGGTGTCTGCAAGCTGGGTGCCAACTATGGCTCAATGTGGCGCAGCAGCTGCTGTATGGCTTGCCAGTTTAGTCTGTACCTCTTGATGATGTCATGTTCCCTGAGGCCCTGAAGGGTTGTCCTGGTCCGGAATATCCTATCCTGCCTTCTGCGTTGCCTTTGGAGTCCCTGCTGGTGTGGCGGAAGCTGCTGCTGTTGGTCCTGTGCTCTGTGTCTTCGTGCATGCTGGATGAATAGCACCTCCATGTCTTCCTTTTTGAGCTCTGATGTTGCTTCTGTGTGTTTTCCTTAAGTACTGGTGTGTTTGCCCCATTTTAACGCTTGCCCTGACCCAGGCGTTTTTGACGCAAATCGGGCTGTGCGTCATTTTTCGACCCTGCCTCCCAGCCGTGAGGCATTTTTGCGCGGTTGGATAAATATGGTGCACGGGTGCTTAAGTAATTTTTTGGACGGGAACACCTACCTTGCATGCCATTAACGCAAGGCGGTTTCACACATCCAGAAAATGACGCACCTGGAGATATGAGATGAATATGGTGTTAGTTTTGCTCCGAATTTGCGTCAAAACAAATGACGCAAACCCGGCGCAAGCAGAGTATAAATATGCACCTAGGTCTGTCCTGCTGAAAAGGTATCTTCTCTGTCCCATTCACAATGGAGGGGGCCATGAGGGGCAGGGAAGTATCACAGATGGTCGCAGATCTAGGGGTAAAGCAGACCTGGATTCATGGATTCATGGATGGTCATTGCTGAAGTGCGAAGATCCTGTTGTCATCGCAAACAATTGGGCCAGAGCTTTGTGGTGGCATCCCCTCCGTGCAGTCGATGTTGTAGAGAGAAGAGTCAAGATGACAGAACTGCATATTGGCGAGCAGTGCGAGCAACAAGGTTTTGGCACCAAAGTGCCCATTTGCAGTTCGGGAGAGCCCAAAAACTTTAATTCAGCTCTATTGAGGCCTCACCAAGGGTCCAGGTCTTGAGCGACACCATTTGGGGGTTAAGGGCCATTTCCTGCTGGAGCTGGTTGTTAATTGAGGTGGTTGAGAGCCTATGTCCCTGTGACTTTGAACAGGAGGCCAGCAAATTAGCCCTTGGAGTCACTCTGGGAGTCCTGGGTTGAGGTGCAGATCCAATGCCTTTGACTCAGGCAGGAGGGATGGAGGGCAGCAGTGCAGCAATCCAGAAAGGCTGCAGTCCAGCAGGATAACAGTCCAGAAGAGTGGCAGTCCTTTCAGCAGCACAGCAGTCCTTCCTGGCAGAGTCTCCAGAAGTCCATACGTGTATGAAGAGTTCGTGTCTGAGCTCCAATATTTATACAATGTGCTTCCTTTGAAGCAGGTGACACTTCTGAAGGTTTCCCTTTGAAGTGCACAGGTTTCCTTCCTAACTTGCCCTCTCTCCAGACTAACTACAGAGGGTACGCAGTCATTCGTGCAGAGGCAGAACACAGCCTGTTCAATTGTAAGTAGGGCTCTGCCCATCTCTGTTCTCCCATCCTCCGAGTAATGGCTCATTGATGCACACCTAAGCTCTCTATGTGTGGCTGTCTAGGAAGAAAACACACAGCCCAACTATCACCTACACCCAGTCATGCAACCCAGAGACAGACTGCATGAACTAAGGGGCAAATTTATACTCCGTCTGCGCCGTTTGTGCGTCAAAAATTTTGACGCCCAATCAGCGCAAACGTTGCCCCGTATTTAAACTTTGACGCCCGACCCCGCGGATGACAAAATTCCGCCGTGTGCGTCATTTTTTGGATGCGGCAACCCGCCTTGCATTAATTATATGCAAGGTAGGCGTTCCCGTCCAAAAAATGGCTTAAACGGCCGTGCGTCGTATTTATGCATTCGGGCAAAAATGACGCACGGCCGGGAGGCGGAGCCAGAAAATGACACACAGCCCGATTTGCGTCAAAAATTAACGCCTGGGTCAGGGCAGGCGTTAAAATGGGGCAAACACACCTGTATTTAATCAGAACACACAGAAGCAACAGCAGAGAAGCAACAGGGAGCCATGGAGGTGATTCTAATCCAGCGTGCACGCAGACGCAGAGCCCAGCAGCAACAACAGCAGCTACAACAACACCAGCAGGGACCCCAAAGGCAGCGCAGAAGGCAGGAGAGGATATTCCGCCCAAGAACAACCCTTCAGGGCCTCAGGGAACACAACATCATACAGAGGTACCGGTTGAACTGGCAGTCCATTCAGCAGCTGCTGCGAAACATTGAACAGCAGTTGGCACCCACTTTGGTGACACCCCGCACCATCCCAACAGAAACAAAGCTGCTTGCCGTACTTCACATGCTGGCAAGTGGCTCTTTCCAAACAACTGGTGCCCTGGTTGGCGGAGTATCACAACCATCATTCTCCGCCTTTTTGCCCAAAGTACTGGATGCCATCATTCGACTGACACCCCACCACATCTGCTTCCCTAACACACTGCAGAAGCAGCAGGAAACAAAACAGGGGTTCTACACAATCAGTGGCTTCCCACACGTCCTTGGTGCAATCGACTGCACACATGTACGCCTTTTGCCACCTGTTGCAACTGAACACCTCTACCGCAACAGGAAGCACACACATTCCATCTACGTGCAAGCCATAGTCGATCACCAGGGATTGATCACCAATATCGTGGCTAAATATCCTGGGAGTGTACATGACTCATACATCTTCCGTCACTGCATCATCAATGAACACTTCCAGGATGGACGGTATGGCAATGGACTACTTGTTGGTAAGTACTAAAACCTACTTATATACACACTGCACAGCAACCCTCTAGGACACACAACACATACACCACAACAGCAACATGTGAACAGGAACACACTGAGGTCATGACATCGCTAGCCATGTTTCTTATGTCACACATAGGAAATTACTGTACAGTCTAATGTTAAAAAGTCAAAGATCACAACGTGTGGAGTGGGTTGCCCAAATGTCACCTTGCAAAATGTAAGTGTCCCAATGACCTTTACATGAATCCATTGCCTAAGTCTAAAGGTATGGGATGTCCAGGGTACATTGATATGAACGTGTTAACAACACTGTCAATTTTAACTGTGCATGGAACTACCATCTCACCCCCAGTGAAGACACACGGACACCTGTATCACAAGTCACAATGCTAGGGAGGGCACACTGTACTGCAAATCCCAAAACATACTGCTGACAAACGGTTAGCAGACAAACACTTGTTCAGCCAAGGAAACAACACAATGCAGATGGTACAGCCTACAAGCATAGGATGTCACATTAGTACACAAAAGAGTCACAGACAACACAAGACAACTACTGCCATTAATGGTCTTTTTAATAGTGCCAGCTACATCAACATGATCCCATTCATTTTCTCTTGCAGCTGATCAGGAGTATGGCATCCAGCCATGGATTATGACACCCTTTGGTAACCCAAGTACAGCTGCAGAGCGTGCATACAATGAGGCCCATAGGAGGACATGCAACATTGTCGAGCGGACCTTCGGTATCCTCAAGTCAAGGTTCCGCTGCCTCGACATCACTGGTGGTAGCCTCCTATATTCCCTGAGATGGTCTGTAGGATCATCCTCACATGTGCAATATTGCACAACATTTGTATCAGAAGAAACATTCCCCTCCTGGAACCAGAGCCACACATGCCTGAAGAGGAGGAAGAGGAGGATGCTGGCCTGCAACAGGAGGGGGAACTACAGAACACAGCTGCTGGTATACGCAGGCGGCAACAGATTGTAAATCATTTCTTCTGAATATGATCACCTTCACCACTTTAGTTAACTAATTTAAATAAACACCTATTCTAATCACCATATCATGGTCTGGCTATTCCTTTTTGCACACCTTCATCTCTACTTATCAGAATAAGAGTGTTGCCTCATGGAGCATTGCTGAGATTCTGAGTAGGACACGGAACATCCCAGAGCTAATGTGATGCCTAACATACAATGGTCACATACACACACACTCTTAATGACATATATCATGTACATATCTCCTTTGAAGGACAATAGCAGAGGACCACTACTATTTCACACATACATGTTGAAAGCAAGGTCCAACGCAGCATATGGCACACAACTATGACACCATCACTCAATAAGGGGAAAACAAGCCTCATACATGAGGCAGTCAATGTGCTTTGGCATCACTAACAGGAATGTCTGACAAGACCCTTGACAGCAGTTAGTCCAAATGCATCCAATATTTTTCAAGGAATGTCTGTGACTAGAGTTCCATAGAAGCAGAACATAGACAGCACAAGTGCCACACATATGACATGCATTGCGCACATGACATTCCATGCACATGTCAGCCCATTTCCTAACTCCTGACACACCCATGCACCTGGTCACAATCCACCTGTCGGAAGAGGTCCCTGGAATACTAAGATGTGTACCCTGATAATACCTCCTCTACACACACAGAACAACATTAGCAAACCAGTGTGCTACACCCTTTCCTAAGGTATGCCATTGTCATATGACATCTGACTGCAAGGACGTCAGGTCAATTTATACACTGTCTTCTAGTTTCAAAGCCCTGTTAGCACATGTACATTGCTACCCCTTGTGAAAATGTCTGTTGGCCCTTAGAATGCAAGTCTCACCTACAGGACTGGTGAGAAACAGAGGCAGCCCACACCTGTGATCACCTCCATGCACACCACCCATTTCAAAAAGCACTGCCCCTGATGATGCCTGGAACAGCATAGTAGTTGCCATTATGTCAAATACACCGTCAACCATTGATACTAATTAAGCCGTGTAACACAGCCCTTGGGTTCATTTGTCACCTTCAAAAACACAGGACGTACACAGTTTGACATGTCAACTGTCTAGTTTGTCCTCCAAACAGTCTCAGTCAGACCACTGATTATGTAACTTGTCCAGTAGCTAGCTCCTGAATCACCTTGCATTCTGTCAGCCTGACTGGCAACTGTCTGTGCGTCACACTAAAGTATCCCTGTGTCTACATATGTACCACATGTGCGTAAGAAAACCTCCCATTCATCAGGGGGCATTGGGCATCGGCTTCCTCCATGCATACCCAAATACATTGTATAGCATCATCTGCCTTTAACTGTACCATTTGAGTTACATCCTCTTGGAAATGCAAAATTCATGGCCCATCCCTTGTCTGGGTTGCATATATGCATGAATGACAAAGTGTGACAGTGTCCCAGGGTCATAGGCAGGGATTGGGAACGGGGCTTTCAGCACAACCAGCAACTGATAATGTACATGAATAATACACAAATGTCAGAACCATGACAGTTCACACACATCATCACAGTGCGCACAACATAGTGATGGGCCGTGTGTGGTGAATATCTGCGAGAATAAACAGCACAGAGGCAATGATGTTCCCAGATGCAGTGGGAAGTGCAGAGGCCAACCTGTGTACAAATGTTGTAATGACACCTGCCGGAACATGACAATTGAGACATTATCTCACTCAGCACACCCAGGTTGCCCTGGTGACTGTCTCATTACACGTCTTTAGTGACAGGGTGGGACCATCCACATGTTGGTTCACATGTCCACATCTACTTTACTCACATTGATCAACAAAGGATACTCAGTAGTTGCAGGAATAGCTGCCACTGACTCATGATGAGTCCTGGTCCGAACTGTGACAAATTACTCCCCAAACAATCTACAGGATCATCATTGGACCACACACATGAACAAGACACCTATGTGCAATTGATCACTGGAAACATGTGGACACGTGCTGTCTTGTATGCTGGTCCACCACAGCCACTTGATAGTTGGGGCTTACTTCTATGGCCTCAACTGTGGTGTCATCATACATATGAGATTGACCCTTGTCTGTCTGTGCAAACAACATGGTACCCACTACCTCAATGCGTGTGTATGACTCACTGTGGGATTCATCAACTAGTGCCTAGGAAGCTCTTACCAATACTCTAGGACATAGGATGTAGAAAATGTGGACCATTGACATGAACATGCGTCTGCCATCCATCTGGTGCATGCTATGTCACATGTGGTGTCTACGTGACCCTAAAACTTGGAAGTATACTTTACGGGTGTTGTTATATGTATAACTAACACATGCCCTTGCTCATTCCAAATTTGACTTGCATCTTAGGATTGGACACATGGACGTCACATTCATACAACCATATGTACAATAATGCTTCATGTGATATACACACACACTTGGTCAACCAATACATTAGTTGTCAAAGCACACACTTTGAGCCAAAGGCATTTAGGTATTGTACATATGTGCGTCACATTGCTATCCTCTCCTTATGACAAACATGCACAATTTGTGCCACACATATATGTAGGCCACACTTATGACCATCTATGACTTCAGCGAACTGTAAACATACTGTGAAGGGTGTAGTGGATGATGTTCCGCTGCAGTATGATGTCACACATGTGAACATACACCATCAACACCATACTGTCTTCAATTAGCCAATCTCTGATGTGTTCCAAATGTAAAATAACCAAAAAACAAGTAAAAATGCCCCAAACCAGTTAATGCACTGTAATTTTGACGTCCCTAGCGGTGTGCGTCATTTTTTGTTTACCAAAACTGTATTTGCGGCATTTTTCTTGACGCACAGGAGTGAAATTTAGCCCGCATCCAGATATTTGTACAGTCCATGTATCATTATGTGGATGCGGGTTAATATTCACGTCTGTGCGTCAAAAAAAATTACGCAAATACAGTTTTGGTAAACAAAAAATGACGCATAACGCGAAAAAGGCGGGACTTTTCATACAGGACGTGATGTAATAGGATATCCTGTTTACAGATCATGTACAGTGGGTGTACTTTCACTTTCACTTTGCAGTCTATGATCCTTCTAGACTGTGTGGCTGTTTAGAGAGTGTTGCCCAGAGATTTTGTGCTGTTTTTGTCCTGTGTGCTATCTGTAAAGTCCTTTTGTGAAATAAATATTGTTTGTGTATACTGTAGTACTGTGTTTTGTCTACATTTGTCAATTTATCTTGTGTATTTCTGGTTTGTGGGAGTCTGTTGTGGGTAGTGTTAGTTTGGGGATAGTTGGGATCTTTTAGTGTTTAGGTTTACTTTTTTTCTGTCTTTTTACCCCTACTTTCACCCATTTCCCCTTTCTATTTCTTTTACCCCTATTCCTTATCTTCAACTATAAGTATGTCTGGTAGGCCACGTCTTGGCAGGATGGGGGAAGAGGAGTTGGGGGTCTTCATCTGGCTGGTGACACATTTCTTACCGCTCATGATCCAGGCAGGGGGCAGGGTCATACAGGGGTACCCGACAGAGGCATGCAGAATCCGGTGGGGAAAGGTGCTGCATCACCTGCAGCGTGTGTATGCCAGCCAGAGGAGTGACCACCAGCTGAAGCACCGGTGGGCTGACCTTATCACCAGGGAGCAGGATCTCTTGGACCACCTGGGAATCATGATTGGTGGCACTGTTGGTGAGTACAAATCATGTTAATGTGCACAATTAAATGCTCTGTAGTGACATCAGGGGATTATTGCAATGTCTGCCAGCTAACTTGATGACTGTGTGTAATGCTGGGGAAATATAAGGGGATCATTGATGCACTATGGCAAGGATCACAATTGCTAGCTGTCAGGTAGCACGTGCTCAGCAAACTTACAGGTAACTTTACCATGAAGGAAATTGGTGCAGCCTACAGCTAACAAAATAGGAGCCAATCATGTCTATATAGGGTATTATTGACAGAGAAGTACAGATGTACCAACATTTAGGCCAACTATGGTGACGCAATTGCTAGACTGACTTTAGAATCACTCCATGATGCTGAAAATGAGTGCTGCCTTCACGTCAATTGATAATAGCAAAGTGGCTCAAACATTGGTGTCATGTTAGTCTGGTGAGTGTGAAAGGAAAGCGTTCACAGAAGTACTATGAATGTGTGGGATTATTTGGTTTCTTGATCTTTTTGGATACATGTCAGTTCATGATTTGAAAACATCGTGAAAAGGTGTAAGGTGCCCTCAGCTAACATATTAAGATGTTTGTTCGAATTAGTTGAGCCACAATCCAAATATGGATGGCAGTCCAAGTGTATGCACATGGCTTCACATCTCCATGGTTGGTGCAAATCACCATAGCTGGGCCACATCAATTGACTATACTGTAACAACAGGATGGCTTACAGGAGTCCTTGCCCCTCCCTCTGAACATTGGGCCTATGTGCAATAAATGTGTCATGGCCACAAGGCATGTTTGACTGGTAATGCAGTCCTCAAGTAACCAGGCGTTGGATGTTTCTCTTGGATGCACATGATGAGACAATTACACTACATATGTTTTTGTGCTCACCAATTATGGGGCAAGTTTGCAACCACATGAAAGTTAGGGCCAATGTATGTGTGCAGATATGTGTGTAACTGTCACAGGAGACCCATGCTATGTACAAGTTGGCCGTGAAATATCAGATGCAGTACCATCATGTCTGAATGGCTACCATGTCCTTATTCAGCCTACACATTGTAAATGATTATGAAATTGTTGCACTGTGCACAGATTTTGAGCACATTTCTTCCTTCCATACCTTACAGGTGGACCGGCACCCTACACTGTGGGAGAGGTGGCGACATTTGAGGACCCCGACCACTCCAGTAAGTGTTGATATGTCTGTTATGTGTTGTGTTTGCTGGTTATGGACTCGTGTGAGTTGGACGTATAGCAAGGTGTGATGCGTTGGGCAAGTTTTTCACTTGTTCCATGAGTGGGAATGCAGTTCTGACATGTTTTGAGTTTGCCAATGCGTATCCAGTGGTATCATGTAGGGATTGTAGGACATCCCTGTAGGCCTCACTGTGAGTACAGGGGATAGTCATGTGTCTGACACTTGTATCACCAAGAGTCGCAATGGAAGTCAGCCCCTATTTAGTCAGCCTGGCAGACCCACATTCTCTAAGATTGGTGGAGCTACTAGCTTCCCAATAGACATCTGCTTCACTATTTACCTACGTAAGTTTGAAACAGTAGGTAGAACCTCCTAGCAGCATGTACTTCCACATGTAGTGCATCAAGTCTGTGGAACCTGAGTGTAATGGCCTAGGTGTGCATGCAATTCATGATCATGGGTGTTCTAGCAACTCTGTGTCTGATGTCAGGCCTCACTGGAAGTATATGTTGTGTACTAAGTTCTGCATTTCCTGACATGTCTGACCCTATGAGTGCTCTAGGGTTTGCTGACTCCAAATTGTAGATAGACCTTACCTGTGGTGTGTCTGTAGAGACAAACATGTGTGGAGTTGCCTATACACTCCTCGGTGTACATGTTGTTGGCAAATTATAGTTGTGTATCCACCGCCCCCCCTCAAACACGGCCATGGGTTTGTGAATGGGGTACCTAGAATTGATGCAACCAGTATGTTACACATACCTGTGAATAAGTGACGGTTTGGTTGCATATTAGTATACACACTCAGGTTTGGCACTTGGTACCATACTGGAAAGTCCAGTTACAACTTGCAGACCATGTGGCTTTAGTTTTGCTTTCCGTACACTGACATTTGTAGCCCAGCTCTTGGTGGAGGATATGCAGCATGATTGGTAGATGTTAACTGTCAGAACTCAGATTGCAAATCAAAGCCAGTTGTTACCCATCTTGTGGGTTATGGATGTGCTTTGTGTGATGTCACCTTTGTTGTCTGGGCTGCCATATACTTCCTCAGGGACATTCAATGCTCTGTATCGTGATATGAGCTGTTACAAGTACAGTAGATGTAATGTCTGATTAACTTGCTGTGCCGTTTCACACAATGCAGTTACAAATGTAGCACATCTGCATTTGTCTTCACAGCAGCTAATATGACTCCAGACCAAGTCCGTGAATTTCAGCGTCGGGCCATGCGATACCAGCACATCCTGCTGGTGGAGTCAGGGTTCCGGAGGATGGCCCGGCGATATCGCCATGAACGTGCCTCCGGGGCATGGCGAGCCTTCCCACAGGGTGGGCCTACTTTGCCCACCACAGCCACCACAGAAACAACCACCAATCAGAGCCAGGTGGCCCCACCCACAGCTGCCACTGTTGATCCAACATCTGCTGGACTTCCTGGCCCCAGCATTGCCACCGGTGCAGGACAGCCCACACAGACCTCCTCCACCGGTACCCAGACTGCCACTTCTCCAGCTGTTGACCCTGCAGCCTTCAATAGACTTGAACATAAGATGGACAAAGTGCTGCGCAAGGTGAGCCACCTGAGCCGGGACGTGCGTCACATTAAACGGCGGGTCAAGGATATAAAGAGGATCCTCCAGACGGCCAACCTCTAGACAGTTGATTTGATGGACATGATACCCTCCCCTCCCTCCTCTTTCCTTGTTCTTATCGTTAGTGGGCTTATGGGGCTTAGTGTTAGGTTAGTATAGGCAGTTAGTTTAGTTAGTGTTAGTGGGTGGGGGGTCCTGCTTGTTTCTTATTTGACTTATTACATGTGTTTGGCTATGTTGGGGTTCTTGTGTGTAAAAAAAAAAAAAAAAAAAGAAAACTAAAAGAGAAAAAAAAAATATATATATATATATATATGTATATATATATTTGTTTAGGATAGTATAGTATGTGTTTAGGTTAGTATGTGTTGTCCTCAATGTGTCCCGTCTCATAAGGGGGGTGGGGGGTAGATGTTTAGAACGTTTTGTTACATGTGATTAGTAAGTGTAGCTTAGGTTAGTTAGGGACAGTTGTGGGTAATGAGTAGTCAGGGTAGATTAGGGTAGGTAAGATTTTTCCTTCAGTTTCCTCATCTATTGTTAGCTTTTAATAAATATTTGGTTACCCCTTGATAGTATGTGTTGAATGGTACTTGATCGTGGGTTTGGATTCAGTGTACATCAATTTTGTACTATAACATCTGTGTCCTATGCTACAAACAAATCCCAACTGAGCTGTACGATTGGCAGCTAGCCCAGAGCTACCTTGCAAAGTGTCTACCCTTTGTTGCAACCACCAATCACAGTTAATATGGTTCCCAATGTGTTTCTGTTGATAAGTGTGTTTTCAAAGTCGCTAACAGTGCTTCCAGACTTGATATTGGGGAAACAGTTTTAGGTCTGACTGCAGTGTGATGATCATGCACACCCTTATAAGATGAGTTCTCATTGGCAATCTTGTATTCTTGTCTTCATGACCCTCATACATCATTTGTGACACAGTTCGGCATGATTACCTATTTGTATGTTAACTCAGACACCTTCATTTGTGAAGTTTTTTTTTTGTATTTACTTAGATTAGTGTGGCATATTTATTGTGTTATTTTTGCATGTTGACTACATTTAGCGGGCACTATTTGATGACTTAGTTATCCCCTGAGGAAGCATTCTTCTGTCCTACGCAGCATGGTGGTGTATGGTTTCTCACTTCATCAGATTATTCCCTCAGGATGGGCAGAGTATGATGCAATCATGGTCACTGTGCAGATTTCTCTAACTACATAATATCTGGACAGTTGTATTGACAAGCTACGTAATTTGACAGTAGGCACATTTCAGTTATCTACTGCACAGTTTATATGTCACATTACCCAGAGACAGATTTGTTGTGTAAGTGCTATTTATTGAAAAGTGCTGTAGTGCTATCTGTACATTGTCCATGATTGTGAGTCCATTATAGTGATATCTTCCATTGTGATCCAACACAAGGGTTTACCAAAATGCTTTTGTCATGCTGGGGTTGCTGTTTCAGACAGTGCAGAGCGACAGACTTAGCCAATGAGTAGGAGAGACACAATCACTGGGCTGGGTGACAAGATATACAGTGGTTAGCAGAACAGTGCTTAAGTACAGTTGTTGTAAGACTGTCATGTTTCAAAACGCAGGACTTTGGTAATAGTTGGCCATGTGGCAGGGACTAGTGCTTCCGAGTACTTTTCCTTGTGAATGTGATCTGTTCCATGTCTTCTTCTTCTGATGTGTGTGTTGCCTGCTTTGTCCTTGTTGTTGTTGGTTGTGAAGGGGCAACACACACCTCAGTGTTAAAAGACGTGGAGTCAGACATCCTGGTCGCTGCTCCCTGTGAAGGTCTTAAGGGCAGTACTGCTGCAAGGAGGGCCTGCTTGTTCTTGAGAATAGAAGCCACATCACGATGGTAGGCAGCCAGGTCGGCCCTGAGGGGTTCAATGTTGCATTTGTGCACGCGTTGACAGGATTGCTGTTGTAGGTGTTGGGTCAACTGTATTACAGCTGTGCTGATTTCCTTCTGGGTTTTCCGCAGTTCCTGCAAGATAGATGTTAGGGCTTGCATAGCTGCTGCCTGATCTGCAAATGACATCATGCACGAACACACACCCTCAAGGCTGGCTGCCATATTTTGCATCCCCACCTGCACCTCCTTAGCCAGCTCCCGCTGTACTCCAACTACAGTTCTCTCAAAGCTGGTGCCAGTGTCGTCTGAGTCCTCAGCTGTATTGGAGCTGGCAGGTCTTTCAATTGGGGTGGTGGGTGGTTCCTCTGCGATGGCTGCTTGTTCTGTGCTCCTCCTTGTGACAGAAGGTGGGGTCTGGAGGGTTTCAAGGACCTTTTGGATAGTCTCCTGGGGAATGTTTATCAGCTCATCATCCATGTCATCAGGGAAATCTGGGACAGGCATATCGGCAGGAGATCCATCTTCCTCTGCAATGAAACAGGGTACAATTAGTGTGTCTGTGTTGTGGCAATTTTGATGTGACGTGCCTGCCTTTTGATGAATTCACTTTGTGATCTTGTTTTGTGTTAATATCTGCAGTCCTTCAGATGGGCATTGTTTCAGGCCTATGGCCCACCTGTGTGTCACATGTATGTTATTGAGTTTTTAGACTTGTCAGCGTCATCGCCTCTAGGTGTTGATTTTAGCGAAATCGAGAATTGACACCTTCTTTTCCTACTCAACCCTCTGTGTACATCCATTCTCATGGTGAGACCTTTCACTGGCTGTGGGTGTTCTGATGGCCCTGGCAGCACACTTAACAATCTGGACCTGCCCCAATCCCTGATCGTTCACATCAACTTAAATGTAATTGACATGTGGCATATCCTATGCATGGCAATGTTATGATCCGATATGGATGTTGACATTGTTAATGGGTCCTGCTGATGTTGGGTAATGTGTGTTACATTGGATTGCCCTGATAGTCGTATCAGTGTCCTATTTCCTCCTCTGACTGTGCAGGTGTATTTCAGTGACCAGTTACATGTGTCCCCTCCTCTATGCTGTTGTCTGAGCAGTATGACATTTGGGATGTTGCCTTGTTACCCAGGCACAGGATGGACCCTGACATATGCAGCATGGGTGTGTCCTTAGTGCTGTGTCGCTCCTATTGTTGTTTACTTTGGCTGATGTTTGTGACAACTATGGGCATTGACATTTGAGAGTACTGGGGCCTTTGTCTTGTTTCTGGGGATTGTTGCAGATGTCATCCTCACCCCCTAATTTAGGTGTGTATGATCCATGGGGAGGTTACTGCCGTTGGCTACTTGAGCTGCACACAGATCAGAGGTGGTAGTGGCAACTGTTGTCGCAGTTACATTGCAGTTGTCGGTTTGGCTAGAGGATTGCTAATAGGGCCCTAGTTAATGTAGGAGGTATGTTGGCTGACGAGTGTCAGGATGTAAGTTTGACGTAGCGGCCTTCCCTCCTGGAGTGGCTTTCCCTTTGCTCCATCGATGGCATGACAGCATGCCCCCATGGGATTGTTGTTGGTGTTGTGTAATGGTGTGTCCCAGCTTCTGTCTGTGCAGGCCATGCCCCAATGTCATGCCCCTTTACCCATGCCACTCCATGTATATATTGACTTCCATGCATTTTGTGGTCGGTATCCCCACCCCCCCGCTTGTAGTTAACATTTGTGCATTTTAATTCCCCATGCAACTTACCCTGCATGTGCGTTATCTCCTGGTAGTCTACGCTGTCCTGTCCTTGTATCCCTGTGATGATCTCCTCAGGGATGACGCCTGCAACCATCTCCTCCATGTGGTCCAGGGCCTCCTTGTGTACTGGACTCCCACCTCCAGTCTGCAGTGCTGCCTTCCTGTTCCTGGCCATCTTTTCCTTTGTCCTGCGCTTGCAGTCATGCCAGCGTTTCTTGCACTCGATGACTGTTCTGCGTACTTCAGCCACACTGTTAATCTTGTCAACAATTTGTTGCCATATTGCCTCTCTCCTACTGATTGGCAACTTTGCGGTGACAAACAGTTGGTGCTGGTGTTCTGTCACCTCTTTAACCAGAATTTCCTGCTCCTCTGCACTAAAGCGCCACTTTCTTTTCTTCTTAAAAGTGTCCTGGTTCTTGTGTGGGTCCTCCTGGCTGGTTCCTGGTCTGCTGTCATCTTCCTGGGGTCTGTAGTGGCATCTGGGATCCATTTTGGCTCTCCTCTGGTGAAATGGCTGTGTTTGCTGTGTTTTTTGACGCTATTGCGTAAAAAAAAACGGCACATATCCGGTTTGCGGTGTCGAAAATCGGCCTACAGTCATTTCCGCCGCGTTAATGTTGTTTTCCTTTACGACTTGACGCCGCAGTGTGCGTCAAAAATAATGACTCCAACCTGTTGTTTGCGCCGCCGTGCATCAAAGTATAAATATGACGCCCGCACGGCTCACCAAAATGGCGTTAGCCGGCGGTAATATTTTTAACGCAAAACTACGCCGGCGCAGTTTTGCGTCAAAAAGTATAAATATGGGCCTAAGTGCCTGATTTAGAGTTTGGCAGAGGTTTTTGTTTTCTAACTTCAATTGAAGCCACATATCGTCCATAATATATTCTGTATGATGCACCTGCACTGCTCCCACAAATCAATCTGAGGATAGTAATTTTTATTTTTAGCCTCCAGTTTCAAAATCCTTGACATTTACAGTATGTTTTAAAATTTTCAATTGTACATTTAGCCACTTTATTTATATATACTTTATTAATCTGTTAATATTAGTTAATTTTCCAAGCCGTCACAGACTCCCTGAGGAGGCTTCACATACCCCACGAGGTCCCCGGACCACAGGTTGGGAGCCACTGATCTAGTAACTTCTGTCTGTCTCTGAATACATGTCTGGGTGGGGGACAGCTGGGTTCTTGTGCATTCCCCTCAGACAGCCACATGCAAAGGGAGCAGAGATGTGACTGATGGACCATCAACATCCTGATGACCCATCCTAGGCAGGATGGAAAGAAGGAGCTGAAACTTGCACCTGAATGGGCTGTGTCTTGATCCCACACAAAGGGCTGCTTGGCCTCCCTGTAGTGAGTCTGGAGCTAGGGCAGGAAGGGTAGGGACTCTGTGCACTTCAAATGCCTCTCTTTGAAGATTCCCGCACTGCAAAGACACCACTGGAAATAAGAACTGGACTTCTGGCCCCTCCAACTTAGTACACTTCAGGACCTGAGGACATTCTGCCAGAAAGAATGACTGGTGTGCTGCTGAAGGGACTGTCACTCTGCTGGAATCTGCTAGAATTTGCTAGACTCCTGCTGTGCTGTGCCTGCCCTGTTGCCTGCTGTCCTCCTTGCTTAGGAATGAGAAGGACTGGGCCTGCATCTCTACATCCTTAGAACCAAAGTGACTTCAAGGGCTTGCTGGCGTGCTACCTGTTCTGACATCTCAGAAACATCAGAGGGCATATTTATACTCTGTTTGCGCCGGAATTGGGTCGTTTTTTTTTACGCAATTCCGACGCAAAACTAACTCCATATTTATACTTTGGCGTTAGACCCGTCTAGCGCCAAAGTCCATGAAGTTTGCATCATATTTTAGCGTGGACACCTACTTTGCGTTAATGATAAGCAAGGTAGGCGTTCCCGTGACTCCGAGGCATGTGCGCCGTATTTACACTCCCGGGCAAAACTCACGCCCGGGAGTGGGCGGGTCAAAAAAAATGACGTCCAGCCGCTTTTGCGCAGTTTTTTAGCGCCTGGACAAGGCAGGCGTTAAGGGACCTGTGGGCTCGGAAGGAGCCCAGAGGTGCCCTCCCATGCCCCCAGGGAAACCCCCTGACACCCTTGCCCACCCCAGGAGGACACCCAAGGATGGAGGGACCCATCCCAGGGACATTAAGGTAAGTTCAGGTAAGTATATATATTTTTTTTTTTGTGGCATAGGGGGGCCTGATTTGTGCCCCCCTACATGCCACTATGCCCAATGACCATGCCCAGGGGACAGTAGTCCCCTGGGCATGGCCATTGGGCAAGGGGGCATGACTCCTGTCTTTGCTAAGACAGGAGTCATTTCAATGGGGGTTGGGAGTCGAAAAAAATGGCGCAAATCGGGTTGAGGCGAAAAATTTGCCTCATCCTGACTTGCCCCATTTTTTGGCACCCAAGCTCCATATTCCCCTACGCCGGCGCTGCCTGGTGTACGTCATTTTTTTCCACGCACACCAGGCAGCGCCGGCGGCTAACGCCGGCTAACGTCATTGAATAAATACGGCGCCCACATGGCGCTTCAGAATGGCGTTAGCCGGCGCTAATTTTTTAGACGCAAAACTGCGTTAGCGCAGTTTTGCGTTAAAAAGTATAAATATGGCCCCAAATACTTCCCTTTACCCTGTCAAAGCACCTGGACTTTGTTTGCTGCAAGACTTGCCTGTAGGAGGCTGGCCTGGCATATAGTGGGGACCTTGTGGTACTTACACCTTGTGCCAGGTCCAGTTATCCCTTATTAGTAGAATAGAGGTGTTTCTAGCAGCTTAGGCTGATAGAGGTAGCTATGGCAAAGCAGCTTAGGCTGAATTAGCAGACATTCAAAGCTCCTACTATACCACTTATATCATATAGCACAATATCATAAGAAAACACAATACTCAGAGTTACTAAAAATAAAGGTACTTTATTTTAGTGACAATATGCCAAACGTATCTCAGAGGATACCCTCACTTAGGAGGTAAGTAATATACACAAATTATATGTACACAAACCCAAACCAGGTAAGGAACAGTAAGAAAAGTAATGCAAACAATATAGAATCACAATAGGATGCAATAGGTAGACATAGGCCTGGGGGCAACACAAACCATATACTCCAAAAGTGGAATGCGAATCACGAATGGACCCCAGACCTATGGGAGGTTGTAGAGGGTTGCTGGGACTGTAAGAAAACAGTAAGGGTGTCCAAGATACCCCACCCCAAGACCCTGAAGAGTAGGAGTAAAGTTACCCTACTACCCAGACAGAATAGTCGGGATAGGGGATTCTGCAAGAACCACAAGCACCAGCAAAACACTGAAGACAAGTTCCTGGACCTGAGGACCTGTAAAGAAAGGGGACCAAGTCCAAGAGTCACGTAAGTGTCCAGGTGGGTCAGGAGCCACTAAACCCCGGATGAAGGTGCAAAAGGGCTGCCTCTGGGTGGTAGAAGCTGAAGATTCTGCAACAACGGAAGGTGCCAGGGACTTCCTCTTTGGTGAGAAGATGTCCTACGGCATGCTGGAGGGTACAGAAGTGTTTTCACACAGAAAGATTGCAAACAAGCCTTGCTAGCTGCAAGTGTCACAGTTGAGGATTTTAGGTGCTGCTGGGGACCAGGAAGAACCAGGATGTCGCCCCTTGAAGGAGAAGACAGAGGTGACGCTCAGAAACTCAGAGAGCCCCCACAGAAGCAGGCAGCACCCGCAGAAGTACCAGAACAGGCCCTTAGAAGATATGAGGACAGCATTCAACTCAGAGTCACAAAGGAGGGTCCCATGATGGTTGAGTCCAACTCAGCGAGTTGGGAAATGCAGGACGGAGTGCTGGGGACCCAGGCTAGGCGGTGCACAAAGGAATCCTTGGAAAAGTGCACAGAAGCCAGAGCAGCTGCAGATCACACATTACACAGGATTACTGTCTGGCGTGGGGAGGCAAGGACTTACCTCTACCAAATTTGGACAGAAGGGCTACTGGACTGTGGGAGACACTTGGACCCAGCTCCTCAGCAAGGCCTACTAGTGCAAGGGGTTCACCCTTCTCTGCACAAAGTCCTCAGACCATATAGGAAGAAGTTGGCACAGAAACTGAAATAAAAGACAAAGGGGGTCATTTTGACCCCGGCGATCTTTTTTAAAGACCGCCGAGGGACCGCCGTGCCATGTTGGCGGTTTGGCGCTCGGCCTATTATGACTGTTGGCAGCTCTCCGTCCTTTTACGGACGGAGAGCCGCCAACAGCCATACTGGCGGGCGGCGGGGAAGTGGAGGTTGCTCCACCTCCACTGCAACGCGAAAAGAACACCGCCCAGCGAATCACGTCCTGTGATTCGCCGTGGCAGTGTTCTGTTGGCGGTGTGGTGTCGACGGAGCTGCCCCCATGGCTCCCGTCCCCTCCCGGAGGATCGTCGGACCAGGTAAGTCGATCGTCCGAGAGGGGAGGGGGGGGTGTTGTGTGTTGTGTGGGTGCATGGAGGTGTGCGTGTGTGTATGTAGAGGGGGGGTGAATGCGTGTATGCTTGCGGGGGTGTTGTGTGTTTGGGAATGAGTGCGTGTATGTCTGTGGGTATGTCTGTATGGATATGTGCATGTATGTTTGATTGTGGGTGTGCGTGTATGACTGCGTGTGTGGATGTAGGCATGTATGTCGGCGTGTGTGCGTGTAAGTGTGTAGGCGGTTCCTGCGTGCGTGTTGTGTGGGTATGGGTGATGTGATGTTGGGGGTCGGGGTGGGTAGGGGGGCCCTGCCACCTTTGGGGGGTGGCAGGGGTGGTGGGGGGGTAGGGGAGGGAGTCGGGGTGGGAGTGGGGGGTGGGGGAGACCCCTTTCAGTGCCAGGGAAGGAATTCCCTGGCACTGATAGTGCTTACCACCATGGATTTCATGGCGGTTTCAAACCGCATGAAATCCATGGCGGTCAGCCGGGTCTAAATACCGCCGGCGGTATAGTGACGTCAGCCGGGCTGGAGACCCAGGTCTCCAGCCCAGCGGTCGTCTCCGCCCTGGCGGGCGGAACGGGGAACCGGCAGATGACCATGGCGGTAACCGCCATGGTCATAATTCCGCCAAGTAAGACCGCCAGCCTGTTGGCGGTCTTACCGCCGGTTCTCCGCCTTCCGCCAGGGTCATAATGACCCCCAAAGTTTATAAAACCTCATGAGGTGGTACTACAGTTCAAACAGCACCCTTCGGCAATGTTTGAAGTAGCACACTGAACTAAGAGAGCATGTTCCTTTTATACCCACGCAGGGGCTAAAAGAAGGTGGTACAATTATAGAAGCAAGACTTATATACATATAAGGTCATATGGAAATGCACAGTCGACAGGTAGGAGGGGCTAACAGTTTACAAGGACTAGTAGACCCATTACTGTTGGTTACTAATTACTAACAGCTGCAGACCTTACTGGGCATGTGCAAAGTGGGAGATGCTAAATATAACTTGTCACTAGACAGATTTTCAAGAGTAGTTAACAGGAAGGTAGGACAGAGCACATGGCGAGCACATGGCAGCATGTGGCAGAGAAAATGGCTGCCATGAATACAAAATGGATTCCACGAAATGTTCACAATAGTTGCTAAATACAAGATGTCTTCTGCTAATGCTTAATCTAATCGCTACTAAATTACAACAGACGACGCTTTCAGCATTAGCTGAAGACATTCATCTTCCTGGGTTAATCTAAATAGTAATCTTGTATATTTATGCTCATCATTTCAGCTTTTTCCTTATCTAACATGTGTTGTGCTTTCATTTCTGTAATATTTCTTTTGGTAGGCATACAAGCAGTAATACACATGGAGCAGAACATTGGACCACACTGAATTCAGGTACAGCATGTGAAAAATATTGCAATCATTACACACAGGATAGTCAGTAGTTTCCAGCCCCAGGCGGAAACAAGAGCCCAAAACCATCCAGAAAAAGTCCAAGTACCAGTCTTTGTGTGAATTTCTGCAGCAATTTTATGCAATTTAGATATTGCATCATATACTGAAGGTGAGTGATCTGGAATGAAAATGCAGCAACTACTACCGATGATGCGACATGCACCACCTCGATCAGCTAATATCACATCTAGTACCATACGATTTTGGAGCATAACAATCCTCGCAATTTGGAGCTCCTCTGTAATATTCCCAAGTGCCAGAGCTGCCTGATTGGTAACAGCTTCCACAACCCTAGTCAATCGTCTCACTTCCTACTGTTTAACGCAGCATCCACAAAGGAGAACAACCCTAAATTAAAATCAACATATTGTTGCAGGCTAGTGTCCGTTTGGTCTACCTCATTTGTACTTATTCTCCTTTTACATCTATTTTTAATGATGTCATTGAACAGTTTAAAATCTTGGTGATATGATGCAGGGGCCAAAAACACAGGGGGTAATAGAAAAGATACAGAACACACACCTGACCACCCAACGGGTAGTTGGTAATATCTATAGTTACCACAAACAAAATATGTATTATGTGAAGCTGTAAAACTAATATTATTTACACCCTCAATAGTTAAAATCAAGGTACAATCGCTTATCCCCATTGGAATTCGCCCAATGCTAGGTATACATAAATCTGCTTTAGTTTTTGTAACAGAAATCACAAATTGTTCTTTCTTGTCAGAGTCTCTTATATTTGTGAAGACATATGGTATTGAAACATTGTCCGGTTGATACTCTTCCCATTCCCATTTAGTTCCTTTGGCTTGGGGATACCCATCTTTGTCTTGGTAGCATACTTTATTAAGGCGAAAAAGAAGTCCGCCCTCTGTACGTTTTCCAGATGCAAACAAAAGCATATATCAAACTTGACAAGAACCATTGTGTGAAAAAGGAAGAGAATGAAAGGTGTTCCTCCTTTCTTTTGATGCGCAGGCATCATTCCACATACCCAACAGTTAGTAGTATTTGTAGCATTATGAGTATGATGCAACATCTGAATGAAAGTATTATTGAAGTACGATTGACGGTGCTTCTGCTCCTGATAGGGAACCGTAAAGTAATAGTGATCCTCTGGTACTGGAGTAGTGGCAACAAAAAACTCACGAGCATGAGCCTTCTTTTGAACAAACCAGGTGATTATTGCTATAACCACCAAAACAACAATAAACCCCATAGTACTAATGATCAGTTTGTTATTCATTTTAGCAACAGTGATAGTCGACTCTTTCAGAAATTAATTAAAAACAATCGTTGGAGCTCTTATCCCTGGGCAGCCGCTGATGTCTTCACCACGGGCCAAGACGGGTGTCACTACTCTAATGCATGGCTGATTCCCCCCCCGCCTTGCCACATTGGCTCTCCGTTTCACTAACCCAGGGCGGTAGCTCAACCAGTTTTCTCCAGCACTACAGATTTTTTCCTTGGTCTCAACACATTCCAGACACTCCAGAAATCGTATGGTCCGGGAAGAACTCCGCAAATTCATCAGGTGATATAGCACAGCCTTTCTCCGTAGTCAAGATCTCTCGATGATCGGTCAGCACAGCAGGTTCCACCAAGGTAGGTAGCACTCTCTTGCAGTGAGTACTATGGACCCAATTCTTTCGGTTCGTCACTCGTACTGCTGACCTTGTCGCAAGGAGCACCTGCTCTGGGCCTCACCACCTTGGTTCCAAGCTGCTTGATCTTTCAAAGGCCTTAATCAACACCTGGTCACCAGGTCGGAGTTCATGGCCTTCACCTGCAGATCTGTCAGGAAGTGCTTCTCGAACCTGTTGATGAATAGAAACCAAATTGTCGGTTAACTGTGCCAAATAATCATTCATCAGGACACAAGGTACATCATATACAGAATTTGGCTTAGGAACTCCCCAAATGTTCATTGGCCTTCCAAATACTATTTCATAGGGGGTAAGGCCTGTTCGAGAGTGTGGCACTGACCTAATAGACAATAATGCCAACTGTAATGCATCCGGCCAAGTGAAAGATGTGGAAGCCTGTATCTTCGCTAACTTCAGCTTCAAAGTAGCATTATACCTTTCCACCAACCCTGCTGATTGTGGGTGGAAAACCGCATGGAACTTCTGTTTGATCCCTAATCCTTTCAGGACATACTTAATAACTTCCCCAACAAAATGAGGTCCGTTATCATTCCATAAAAGTCTGCAAACACCAAACATAGGGAAAAATTCTTTCAAAAGCACCTTCGCTGTGGTAATGGCAGTATTATTCTTTGTGGGGTACACCTCTATCCATTTACTGAAGGCACATGCCACCAGCAAGACATACTTTAAATTGTTGCAGAGTTCAAGCTGAATATAATCCATTTGTAGAACTTCGAAAGGTGCAGTTGGTGTAGCAAACCCTCCCGCAGGAGTTTGTGTCCCTTTTCCAGGATTGTGTTGTAAACAGATCAAACAAGACTGTACTACTCTCTTAGCTGTACTGGAAATTTCTGGATGCTCCCAAACTTGCATAAGCAACTTCGTTATTGTTGAAGCTCCAACATGTGCCAGCCCATGTGCCATCTGAACCATAAGTTGTACAAAAGCTATAGGCAATTTCCATTTATCCATCTGCTTATTCCACCAATAGCCCTCATCATCCAATTCCCCTTCTTCAGACCATTGCTCACGTTCTTTCACAGAAGCAGATTTCTGTATATCTAATACGTCTTGTCTAGCATTATGCCAAGGTTCAGCTTGTGACTTCACTACATACATAGAAGTAGTACTTCGCTGCATCGCAGTCTCACGTGCTACGCGGTCCTCAAGGGCATTACCTTGCCCTATCTTATCGGTCACTCTCTTGTGTGCACTACATTTCACAATAGCTATTTTCTTTGGATATGCCAATGCAGCCAAGAGGTTATGCACTAATTCTCCGTGCATTATCTGCATCCTGTGGGATGTGAGAAAGCCTCTCTCCTTCCAAAGCAAACCAAAATCATGAGCTACTCCAAAAGCATAGCGGCTGTCTTTATAAATGTTCACACATAAGTCAGTACTAAGCTCACATGCTCGTGTCAAAGCTATTAGTTCAGCTGCTTGAGCTGACTTCTGTGGTATACGAGCTGTCTCCACTACCATGTGTATTGTGGTGATTGCATATGCAGCTGAGGTCCCACCGTCTGGCAACTTCAAACAAGACCCATCAACCCACAATTCCCTGTCTACCTCTGGAAGGGGCCTATCTTGCAAATCAATACAACCCTTTGTCTGTTCTTCGGTAAGGAATATACAATCATGTGTTTCTTGTGACTGAGGCTGAGTCACCGGATATGGCAACAAAGTGGCTGGATTTAGTGTTGCACATCTCTTCAGTGTAATGTGAGGAGCCAGCAATGTCAATTCATATCCTGTCAGGCAAGCGCTAGTTAAATGTTGTGTCTTTGTTTGATTTAAAAGAGCATCAACCGCATGGGATACTAACACCAACAGCTTATGTGACAAAACAATCCCTTCACTCTGACGTATTGACACAGCTGTTGCGGCAACTGAATGAAAACACCCAGGCAACGCTCAAGCGACAGGATCAAGTACTGCTGAAAAATATGCACAGGGACGCTGCTTATCGCCATGTGTCTCTACTAAAACTGACAATGCACATCCATCTTTCTCATGTACGTAAAGTGCAAAAGGCTTCATGTAATCTGAAGTACCTAACACTTACCTAACACTGGTGCTGAACAAAGGGCTTGTCGTAGCTTCCGGAAAGCAGTCTCACATTCATCTGTCCATGGGAGGGGCATTGGAGTATCTTTAGTCAAAAGTGTTAGCAAAGGTTTGACAATGTGTGAAAACCCTAATATCCATTGCCTACAAAAAGAAGTACGACCAAGGAATGCACAAACATCTTTCTGAGTAGAGGATACAGGTGTGTCTGAAATTGCTTGAACACGATCTGATGTAAGTGCACGGCCCTCCTTAGACAAAAGGTGACCTAAATAGATTACCTTTGGTCTACAATATTGCAATTTCTTTCGTGACACTTTATGATGGTGTGAAGAAAGAAAAGAAAGTAAGGACAAAGTGCACTTTTCACATTGCTCAGGGGTATCAACTGCCAACAAAATATCATCAACATATTGTGTGAGAGCCACACCTTCAGGCAAAACAAAAGAATCAAGTTGTTGTTTTAACGCTTGACTATAAATACTAGGACTCTCAGTATAGCCTTGAGGAACTCTGCAAAATCTATAAGATTGTTTATTCAAAGTAAATCCAAACAAATATCGGCTGTCAGGATGAATAGGGATCGAAAAGAAAGCATTCTTCAAGTCTATCACAGAGAGCGTAGTTGCTGTCGGGGGAACCAAAGTGAGAAGTGTTGTGATGTCAGATACCACAGGATATTGTGGTACCACAATCTTATTGTCTCCTTGTAAATCAATAATGAATCGGTAAATCCTAGTATCAGTATCCTTTTTCAGAATAGGAAGAATTGGACTGTTACAAACATTATACAGAACTTCCTCAACAACTCCAACTGCAATAAGATCATGCACAATTCGTGTGAGTGCTTCTTCCCCCTCCTCTGAAATTTTGTATTGAGGCAAACGTGGCAATTCAGCTCCCTGCTTGACACTAATATGTACTGGTGGAATAATCATTTGTCCCACATCAGTATCTGAAGTAGCCCACAAAGTACTAGGGAGTGAAGTTAATGCAATATCCTCTTTAGCAAGACAAACTCTTTCCATCACAGGATGATTATCATTCAAAATAACACTCACCCCTTCAGGAGAGCATCGTATTGTAGCCCTGAAATACTAGCGCATATCAAGACCCACAATATTGTCTGGTTTATTTGGAGAAAGCAAAAATGGACATAGAGCAGTAAGTTTATCAACATGGAATGCAAGTGGTTGTGACAATGGGCTAGGGGAAGGTGTTCCATCGAAGCCTATCGATGTAATGGTTAAGCCAGACAGGGGAGCCCTTGGAACCAATTGTTTAGACAAGGCGCTACAAGTAGCTCCTGTATCAACCAGAAACTGATCAGTAGAACCCAAAACATGTGCTGTAACATAGGGACCCCTCTGATCTACTGGAACTTCAACTGATTCCTTACCCCATCCTAGGCAATCCTATGCATAAGCAGAAACTTGGAAATCAGGCTGCACATAGTTAGATATCTGGTATTGGTTCCGTCTATCAAAAGTGTTAAACCCATCCTGCCCTCGTACATTAGCATCAACCCTAGCATGATCATTCGTGCTTCTTCTAGGCCCTGAATATCCTGAGCGATTTCTCATTTGTCCCCGACCACGTGAACACTGCTGAACATGTAGTGCTGGACAATTGGCAGCCCACTGCCCAAATTTCTTACAATACGCACACTGATCAACAGACAAATTCGAACGAGTGTAAGAAGAACCATAAGATCCATGTCCACCTCTATCACTACCTCTAAAAGGCGGACCATAAGCTTGAGCCAACATAACCTTCGTCTTTAATTCTTTAATCTTTTTATCCTCGCTACCTTTTGCTTCTAATTCCTGACATTCATAATACTGATCCATAGTCAAAAGAGAAACCGGAGTAGAGGTAGTCCATGAACTTTCACTAGCTTTTAGATGACTAGCTATTCCCGGTAACAGATTTGCGACATATTTATCGACAAACAAATGTCTGCCCTATCATCTGACAATAACTGGCCGCTAAAATCATGAAATGCTTCTTCAAAGCGTGTAAAGAAATCAGAGACCGATTCATCTGCTTTTTGCTTACAAGACGCTAAAACAGTCCAATCTATCTTTTTAGGGGAAATTATCGTTTTTAACTTAACTAATATGGCTGCGGGAAGATCTAGAATCAACTGATATGGCTTTTTCGCAGGTACCCTATCCCCGTCCATCTGTTCTAATTCTTTCCATGACACCCCAAAAACTACACGATCATCAACTTTACCAACAGTTCTCCACATATCTGGCGGTAATATCAATCCAAAAAATAAATCAATGTCAGCCAAAGCCATAGTACAAGACCTAATTGCTGCCTCAACTTCCTCATAAAAGGCAGCTGGATTTTTCCGCAGGTCAGGTAATGCTGTTTTAAGTGCCATTACATCTGCCCTATTCCAAGGAGTATACGCCCAATTATAAATAAAATAACCCTTAGCATCAACAGAAGTTTTATCATCACTTGTACCCAATCCTTTAAGAGGAACATACAAAGGCGCGGCCTCCCGCATTGGTTTCGCGTGAACTAACATAGTCTTATCTGTTCCGAAGATGGAAGCTTGCACCCCGCCGGTCTAAGATGTCCGTGCAACTACATCCACGGCCCTTTTCTCCTCTTGCAAACGGACTGCCACAACACTTAATTTCACCAAACACCTGATTGCACCCGCCACCTGGGAGAAAACAAAAAGACCATCACGCATTTGCTCATGATCAGCTGCTACATCATCGGGCTCTAACTCATAAGAATATTTCCGAAATAGTTCAATAACTTCTGTGCCAAATGCCTCAGTAAAATATAGCTGCTCCTTTTCCGTCCACCCTTTCATGTTGTCTAAAAGTTCAGAAGCAGAGACAACGCTACAAATTGTTTTACGAGCAGGAGATCTAAGCTCTAAGCTCAGACGCACGGTCAGCAGGCAACATAGAGCGACTGTCTCGTATCTTCTGTTGCTCCGTACCGGAGACCTCAGCTAACTCATGAGGGGCAGAAGGAACAACATACGGAGGTGGCGGGCGATCTAGTAACAAAAAATCATTGTGCGGTTTATTAAGGATATGATAGAGAGGTTGCCGAACAGTGTATTGGCCAGTTACCTGTAATTTACATTCTTTCTCTTCTATCTCCTTTAAGTCATTTATTTCTTTCTTTCTCATTTCCAATGCTCTCACATATACATTCTTCCGCTGCTCTTTCTCAAGCAAGGCCTGCTCACGCTTCACTCGTCCACGCACTTCTTTCTCCCATATTCGTACACAGTCAAATATATTTTGCCTAGACCTTCACTTACACATACATTGTTCCACATACTAAATCTTTCACAAATCAAATGACCCATGCATAGGCCAACGTAACTCAGGATCCGCACAAGTGTATTTATTCCATAATGTGCTGTACATTATAGAAGAAAGACCATGTTTAGCATACATATCTCTATTGGGCGTCCCCTCTGCGGGTGCCGGTAGCAATTCTTCCAGTCTAAAATTGGTACCATTACAAAAGCAACACATCCTACGAAGTGCGCTAAAAACAGGCATGCCAAAAATAGTGCAGAATATGCAATATTATAATCAAAGTAGCACTTAAGGTGCCATTCAAATCAAAACTAAATTGGAGAAAATTCTCCTCATTACCTGCCTATATAAATTGCAATTTATATATCAATTCAAAGGACACAAATTGACTAGTCACCCAAAACATGAGAGCCACAGTAAGTGGTGAAACAAAGGCATCAAAACCCACAGCAAGTGCTGTAAAATGACTCTTACCAATCACAGGGCATCCAGGTTCCAACTGCCAAGTTCTAAAATTGACCAAATGGTCACTGCATGACAAATGAACAAAAAGGATCTCAGTCGAGGACTGGCGCCACCTGGATGGTCAAATCAGAAAGAAGGGAAAAACGCAGTGGTTTCCAAGACTAGGGTCTCCTCAGGCATTGATCGTCCGCAGCGAGATCCCAATCCTTCGTCGCGACCAATCCGTCGGGCGTCCGAGTCGCTGATGACTCCCTGTTCGGGCGCCAATTTGTCGAAGTAAGCCTCAGCAAGGCCTACTAGTGCAAGGGGTTCGCCCTTCTCTGCACAAAGTCCTCAGACCATATAGGAAGAAGTTGGCACAGAAACTGAAATAAAAGACAACGTTTATTAAACCTCATGAGGTGGTACTACATTTCAAACAGCACCCTTCGGTAATGTTTGAAGTAGCACACTGAACTAAGAGAGCATGGTCCTTTTATACCCATGCAGGGGCTAAAAGAAGGTGGTACAATTATAGCAGCAAGACTTATATACAGATAAGGTCATATGGAAATGCACAGTCGACAGGTAGGAGGGGCTAACAGTTTTCAAGGACTAGTAGACCCATTACTGTTGGTTACTAATTACTAACAGCTGCAGACCTTACTGGGCATGTGCAAAGTGGGAGATGCTAAATATAACTTGTCACTAAACAGATTTTCAAGAGTAGTTAACAGGAAGGTAGGACAGAGCACATAGCGAGCACATGGCAGCATGTGGCAGAGAAAATGGCTGCCATGAATACAAAATGGATTCTGCGAAATGTTCACAATAGTTGCTAAATACAAGATGTCTTCTGCTAATGATTAATCTAATCGCTACTAAATTACAACACAGGGACCACGCTCGTCAGGATGAGAGGGGACCCAGAGGACCGGTGATGCAGTAGTTTGGTGCCTGCGTTTTGCAGGGGGAAGATTCCGTCGACCCACGGGAGATTTCTTCATGGCTTCCAGTGCAGGGTGAAGGCAGACAGCCTTCAGAGCATGCACCACCAGGAAACAGTCGAGAAAGCCGGCAGGATGAGGCACTACAATGTTGCTGGTAGTCGTCTTGCTGTTTTGTTGCGGTTTTGCAGGCATCCTGGAGCAGTAAGTGGTCGATCCTTGGCAGAAGTCGAAGAGGGAAGTGCAGAAGAACTCTGGTGAGCTCTTGCATACGTTATCTGAGGAATAGCCCAGAGGGGAGACCCTAAATAGTCAGAAAAGGAGGTTTGGCTACTGAGAAAGGAGGCTTGGCTACTGATAGAGGTAAGCACCTATCAGGAGGGGTCTCTGACGTCACCTGCTGGCACTGGCCACTCAGAGCAGTCCATTGTGCCCCAACACCTCTGAAACCAAGATGGCGGAGGTCTGGGACACACTGGAGGAGCTCTGGGCACCTCCCCTGGGGGGTACTGGTCAGGGGAGTGGTCACTCCCCTTTCCTTTGTCTAGTTTCGCACCAGAGCAGGGCTGGGGGATCCCTGAACCTGTGTAGGCTGGCTTATGCAGAGATGGGCACCATCTGTGCCGATCAAAGCATTTCTAGAGGCTGGGGAGGCTACTCCTCCCCAGCCCTTCACACCTATTTCCAAAGGGAGAGGGTGTAACACCCTCTCTCAGAGGAAATCCTTTGTTCTGCCTTCCTGGGACTGGCCTGCCCAGGCCCCAAGGGGGCACAAACCTGTCTTAGGGGTTGGCAGCAGCAGCAGCTGCAGTGGAAACCCCGGAAAGGCAGTTTGGCAGTACCCGGGTTCTGTGCTAGAGACCCGGGGATGCATGGAATTGTCCCCCCAACACCAGAATGGTATTGGGGTGACAATTCCATGATCCTAGGCATGTTACATGGCCATGTTCAGAGTTACCATTGTGACACTACACATAGGTAGTGACCTATGTGTAGTGCACGCGTGTAATGGTGTCACCGCACACACAAAGTCTGGGGATTTGCCCTGAACAATATGGGGGTACCTTGGCTAGTGCCAGGGTGCCCACACACTAAGTAACTTGACACCTAACCTTCACCAAGTGAGGGTTAGACATATAGGTGACTTATAAGTTACTTATGTACAGTGAAACATGGCTGTGAAATAACATGGACGTTATTTCACTCAGGCTGCAGTGGCAGTCCTGTGTAAGAATTGTCTGAGCTCCCTATGAGTGGCAAAAGGAATGCTGCAGCCCATAGGGATCTCCTGGAACCCCAATACCCTTGGTACCTAGGTACCATATACAAAGGTATTATAAGGGTGTTCCAGTGTGCCAATGAGAATTGGTAAAATTTGTCACTAGCCTTCAGTGACAATTTTAGAAAGCAGAGAGAGCATAAACACTGAGGTTCTGGTTAGCAGAGCCTCAGTAATACAGTTAGGCACCACACAGGGAACACATACAGGCCATACCTTATGAGCACTGGGGTCCTGCCTGGCAGGATCCCAGTGGCACATGGGCAAAAACAAACATACATGCATTGAAAATGGGGATAACATGCCAGGCAAGATGGTACTTTCCTACATTGCCCTTCCAAGTGATACCAATCTAGTCTTGGGTTCTTTTAAGTGGGTATAAAGTGTTGGAACCCCAAAAATTCATCCATTGCCATCTTTACACCTGTCCAAACCCACACTGCTCCCCTCAACGCCAACGCATTGGCGCTGTGGACAAAGACATCTCATTGTCGGCTACATGGCCTATTGATGACGCATCATCTAAATCACTAAAGAAACTACATCTCGGATTGAGTGGCTCTGAGCTGATGCATCGCCTACATCCAGCAGGATTGACGTAAATACATTGCATCCTTTACTCCACACATTTGACCCATTGATGAAGCAAGAAAGTACTTTTTCTGCAGGACAAGGTTGGTCCCTCAATTTATATCTGTATCTGACCGGTGCTCTATTGCTGTTGGCCTGACTTTTCAGATTTACACCCGTCACGTATGACTAGATAGCCCCAGCTGGCACTTTATGCTTTTAAGCACTATATATGGAGATTTTCTTTGACTTTTTACTTATAGTATTAATTGTTTTGGTCTTGGTTTGTTCAGTAAGTTAAGCTCTAACCAGGTGTGGTGTCTTTCTGCGTGGTGTTTTCACTGTTTCACTCTACAAGTGTTGCACAAATACATTACACATTGACTGTTAAGTTAAGCCTATCCGCTCTCTGCCAAGCTACCAAAGAGTGAGCAAAGGGTAATTTATGATGTGTATCTCACTTATCCTGACTAGGATCGTGGCTCCTGCTTGGACAGGGTTCATACCTCTACCATCCAGAAACCTGGTTTATAACACTCTGCCTACATTCTCCTGAGCCGATCTGACCTATGGGGAACCTTTCTCCTCACTGGTGGATCCCATCGTGAAGTACCTCACCTTAACTTGTTCACACAGATTCACCCCAGTAGGCAGACAAGATCACCTCAGCCAACAAAGTTATGTTGCCCATTCCACCCTCTGGATTGGACTTCTGTCCTCAACCCAAGGAAAACTCTACCCATAAGGACAGCAACCAACAGAGGCCACTGACCACTGTCACTGTTACGAACCAGGCCCGAGCTATACACTGCCAGGTGGAGGCTCTAAGTGGGGCTATTGCACAGGTCTCTCTACCTGCCTTTTGGCTGGCAATACTTTCCTTATGGTCTCCTGAGGGCTCTCTCACCTCTGAGGTTCTTCCTGGGTGTTAGGGAGCCTACTTCTACTCCAACCCTTACTGGTTCAGGGGTGGTAACCTGAGACTGGCCACCTAGCCCAGGGTCTGTACCATGAGGCAGTACAAGGGATGGGGGGAGTCCTCCCTCACCCTTTTCCTCCATCTGGCCTCCCTTACCCTCTACTTGGCAGTGGTACCCCCAGAAACCTGTACTGTCAGAACACCCTGGGTGGCCACCCCCTCAGTTCCCCTGACACCAGGGGCAACTCATTCTCCAGAATGTAGTCTATTGGAATCTAGGGACTAACTATGACCCTCCCCACTCCACTCTGGGGATATCAGGGCCATAGAGCAGAAAAGGTCTTGCCCATGGGCCTGAAGTACCCTACAAACCTGGTGTGTGTACTGGTCTGGGGAAATTAGCTTTCTACTCTCATGCTCTGTCTAGCCCCGGTGTCCCTCAGAGCAGTGACAGGGATCCGAATCACTTTCACCTTTTTGAAGGGATGAATCCCACCCTCAGGGATCTCAAACTCACCCACTGTGCCTATCCCTACCTAAAGAATATCATGGTCTGGTCTATGGCCTATCCCTGGGGACCTGTTACCCATAAGGCCACATTGGCCACCCCTGTAGAGGTCCCACCAGTGGGCAGTTTCTTAGAACAGAGTCACCCTGCTTGAGTCCTAACTTGGAGCACTCAAAGCAGCATGGTTGAAAATGGGATGCTTGAGTCACCGCTCAGCAGAACCACCCCACCCTTATTTTTCCGAAGGGGCTTGTGAACCCTTCCTTCCTGTCTTACTCTGACACTTGTCTGGGTTTATTTATGGGTTTATTTCGCTGGGTCTAAATAGTAGTTTTAAAACTTCACACACAGGCTGCAATGGCAGGCCTGAGACGGGCTTGCAAGGCTACTTAAGTGGGTGGGGCAACAAGTGCTACAGGCCCACTAGTAGAATTTATTTACAGGCCATGCGTATCTGTTCAGAGGAGGGAGTGTGAAGGCAAATAGTTTGGGGATGACCCCCAGAAAAGGGCCAACTCCAACAGTTTGTATTTCAAATTTCTGGTCTGGCGACTCCCTGAATAAAGCCATGGTCCACTGCTGCAGTGACCTTGTATAGATCATGCTAATATGCTTAGAATCTATTTCCTAAAGTAGATCGCAGTACCACATTCTGATAACTTGAGTTCAAGACTTATACACACATTTTTATTATAATTTTTTATTATAAATGTATTCACATTTCTTCTGAGCGTTTGGTAGATTGGCTCCTGCTTATGGTCTACAATTGCTATCTAAGGGTGAGGAGAAAGAGCCTTATTCAAATTTTGGTATACCAGGACCCCAGGTAATAATTAAAGGGTCTTTTGACACAGTAAAATCAAGGTTCCGTCTAATACATTTAGAGGTCAGAACCCTTTGGTTGTGCAACAGTGGCAATTCAGGCGGTTCCCACAACTAACAATCATTGGTGATAGCCCATCCATGTCAAGCTACTCCATGCACGGTATAGATGAAAAAATGCTGAGTAGACCGCAGCAATGTGGTATCCTGTTCGGGCATTAAGCTTTGAGGCTATTGCTTTGGTATGCCAGCAGAAACACTTTTGCCAAACCCCTGTCAAGCATGTTAAGTATCTATCAATGCAGCAGGCAGTTTTTCCCCAGGGTGGCAGTTGAAAGAGCTTCTTCTGACCCAGTGGTGTAGGTGACCCCACTAACTGTGTTCTAAATGACCCTTATGGTCCTCCTTGCTGTCTTAATCTCTTTGACTGGCTGAAGCTAACTCATTTGCTTGAGCTATTGTAACATATAATTGGTTTCCAGCTCCGGTAATATTTCTAATAGTAGTCCAACCAGACAAAGAAGGGAGGGCAGCGGCCATGTCTGCTGCTGTCATACCGCTCTTGGCAAATATGTCCTTATAGCAGTAGTATAATTTATAAGCACCAGGATATACTTCTGTCTTTCACGAGAATTTTCCAACAAACTGAGGATATCCATCTCTCTTATCCAAAATCAGTTTTTCAAGACAAGAAGAGGATATAATGTTGCTTTCTGTATAGCCAGTTTTTTTCATCTGGTATGATTTGTATTGCTGACTACTTCGAGCTAGTTTGAGGTGTCCGACTAAGTTTCTTGTAAATAGAACTGGAAACCGTGTTGTTGAGTTTTCTCTTCTCCTCGATGGCCTCCTGTGAAAGAGAGCACTTTTAAAATGAACTAATAGCTGTTTCTGATGGATTGGATTTAGATGATTTAGACAGGTATTGATAAAGGTCTGGGCTTTGTTGGTGAAGGTCACTGTTGTCCTCCAAGTTTCTACTCCGAACAGAAAGACCAATATTATGTTGGTGTTAAAAAGCCTGATTTTGTTTTTTAACGTTAGGTCCTTGGAGCTCTAGATCTTCTTTTGAGGAATGAAGACAGCCCTTGCTTTGCTGATTCTTGCCTTGATGTCGGCATCTGTGCATCTTGATTTCCTATGACACTGCCCAGGAAGGTGAAGGCCTCAGCCTCTTCAGTGCATTGCTTGCAAGAGTGACTGCAGTTGTGCTGGCCATGTTAGCCTTCAAGATTTTGTTTTTTTCTCTGTGGATGTTGAGGCAAAGTTGTGCTGATGTGGCTGGCACATGTCAGTCTTCATTTGCATCTACAGATGGGTGTGGGAGAGGAGGGCCAGGAACTCGAAGAGTACTACTCTGCAGAATTTCACTGAGTTGTCTAAAAACTGTGAGATTCAATTGAGTTCTCCCTGTGGCGGAATGACAGCCATTCCTAGGTGTTATGTCACAATTAGTTTTCCAAAACAAACAACTCCCTCACAACTTCAACATATACAGCAGATGCGCAAACCACAGAGCACTCTGTGCTCTGTCTCAGGTTCAGACAATGTACAGAAAGTAAAACCAGGCTGTGAAGTTTACACAACTGTAAATCTTCGGTGCTTAGATAAAGAAAGTCATGCATTTGCACTACTTGCCAAAGAGGACAGTTCTCCAAAAGCTTGGTTCTGCATTTTTTTATTTTTATTGACTCCCCCTTTCCCACACCTCCCACTCTTCTTCTGAAAAGCAGGCCTGCTTGCTTCACTTTCTTTCCATACGAGTTTTCAGGGCACAATAATGGGTTGAGTGTGCTCTGAAAATGCAGACCATGTGACAGACCCAATTCCAAAAAAACACTCAAAGACATTCATCCCATTAATTAATCTAATAAAGGGAGCTGTGCCAGGGTGTCGCTGGGGATCCGACTGACAATGCTGAGAACCAAAGAAAAAGGATGATGGACTCACCGAGCCGCTGCTAAATTTACCTCTGAAAGAGTATAAATCAACATTTCTACGAACCAAGCGCTGCATCTGTGCGCATGAGATTGTACAAGGACTATACGTAAATTAATAATATACATCTTACATGGAAGTTACAGTGCCTTGTTTACATGCATGCAGTTTATTCAGGGTACTCAAAGGAAATCAAATCCAGGCCACATCGGAATGTCACAAGAATGTCATAGCAAACTGCACAGGCTTTCACCACATCCGAAGATATCTCTCCTCAGCGAGCGCTCTCATGCATACATAGCATGCACTGTTCTCAGGCAGGGAACCAGCAAGAAGCAGACAATGGTGGTCATTACAACCCTGGCGGTCGGTGACCGCCAGGGTTAAAGTGGCGTTCGTACCGCCAACAGGCTGGCGGTACGAAAACCCATATTTTGACCGCGGCGGTACGGGGCCGGCGGTATTCCGCCATTTTAGCCCCCGGGGTGATAATCCGCCAGGGCAGCGCTGCAAGCAGCGCTGCCCTGGGGATTATGACTCCCCTACCGCCAGCCTGTTTCTGGCGGTTGGCATCGCCAGGAAGAGGCTGGCGGTAAGGGGACTCAGGGGGCCCTTGGGGGCCCCTGCACTGCCCATGCACTTGGCATGGGCAGTGCAGGGGCCCCCAGGCAGAGCCCCGTCGCGCATTTCACTGCCCGAATTTCGGGCAGTGAAATGCGCGACAGGTGCTACTGCACCCACTGCACATCAGCATTGCCGCCGGCTCAATTACGAGCCGGCGGCAATGTTGATGTGACTTTTCCGCTGGGCCAGCGGACGGTAACTCTGTTACCGTCCGCTGGGCCAGCGGAAAAGTCAAAATACGGAGCCAGCCATACCGCCAGCACTGGCGGTATTCTGGCTCCCGCAACCTCGGCGGTCTGAGGTTGTAATGACCCCCAATATCTTTTGGTGATTACTCCATCAGTCATTTAGTCCCTATTCCAATCAGACAAAGAGTTGTCTGCGTTAATGCTGGGCAGCTCTGTAGACAGCCACACAATAACAGGAGCCAAACATATCAATTCCTCTCCTTCTTTACCCCCCTCCCTACCTCTCATCCTTTATCCCTCTACCCCGTCACTGCGTGTTCTTTGCATCATTTGCTCCCCGTCCTCTCCCTAATCTCAGACTTCCATTACAATATTTAGAGCTACTTTCTCCTGACTAACCTGAAGGGCATCTGCCACAACTTCAATTAGCTTCCAAGGTTTCATTGTTGGCTGCAAAGTGCCTACTGTTGCCCCACGAGGAGGACAGCGGAGAAATGAGGGAAAACTAAGTCCCAAGCCCATGTGCTGGCAATGTAAATGACAAGGGACATTTGTCGTGTTCGTGCCGTCTTTGGTTTCCTTCTGCTCCTCAGCTGCTGTCTTTGCACTGCTACTGTCATGTGTCTCTCGTATCTAGGCTGCAGCCCATGAGCAGAAGGGCATGAATAATCGAATGGGGGGTTACAAGAAATCCACTCATCGCTGCAGAAATAAAAAGATTTCCTGATGGACCTGCAATAGAATGATTTGTATTCAAATTAGCAAAGAAAAGTAGTATTAAAATGGCAATGTTGTGCGGCTTTGGAAGGATCCTACACTTCGTACTGCATCGTGGAGTTGATTCCACTATATATCTCAGCTGTCCTCCATCTCTCCTGCACGTGCCTCTCACTTATTTTTCCATGCATTATATGAATACCTCCAGTTCTCTGTTTCCACATTTCACATGATATTTTACACATCATTGACCCATCAGCTACATGCCGAAGTTGCGCTGGGAGCAACATAATTCTAACCTTTATGTAGGAAGAATTGTCTGAGGGCAGAGCAGTGCAGTTACCATTCCCTTCTGGTGCTCCAAACCAAAAGCGCTCAATCGGAGTTACCATGCAGCCGAATGTAATGCGAATCCCATGTAAGAGTATGTTTCCTACCTCTTACCATAGTACCCTGTGTAACATGCATCTTGTTAGAAATTGTTTTTTTGGTTGGCAGTCAGGTAACCCTCTGTCCAAGCAAGAACCCTCACTCTAGTCAGGGTAAGTCACACACAATCCAAATTATCCTGTGCCCACCCTCTGGTAGCTTGGCACGAGCAGTCACGCTTAACTTAGAAGGCAATGTGTAAAGTATTTGTGCAATAAATCATACAATAACACAATATAGCACCACAAAAATACACCACACAGTGTTTAGAAAAATATATAATATTTATCTGGATAATTGCAGGTCAAAACAAATAAAGATGCAATATGAAATTGTAGAGATATCACTGAAAAGTGATATAAAGTGTCTTAAGTCTTTAAGAAGCAAACAAAGTCTCTTTCAAGCACAAAGTACCTGGTTTAAAGTGGAAAATCTCCGCAAAGGGCCGCAGAGGAAGAGATTCGTTGAAAAATGGTGTGTGCGTCGGTTTCTCCCCTGCACACATGGACTTGCGTCATTATTTTTCATGCGGGGAAGTCGTGCGTCGTTTTCCGGCGCGCGGACAGTCTCCTTCTGTGATTCGCGGGATTACCAGATGTCCCGGGGTCTGTGCGTGGAATCCTAGGCTTGTTTTCCGGCTGCGCGTCGTTCCGGTGGGCTGTGCGTCAAATCTTCTCCATCACGGCAGGCGTTGCGTCGATTTCTTCTCTGAAGTCGGGTGGCGCTGTCCAGGCGAGGCCGTGCGTCGAAGTTCTGGTCGCACCGCAGGCGTCGCATCGAGCGGCGTCTTTCCGGATCGGCGTGCGGTGAATTTTTCACCGCGGAGCAAGCTGTGCGTCAAATTTTTTCATTGGAGAGTACATCTATCAACATAGAAGGGTGTTCTTTAACCTCTAATGTTATATCAGTAGTTGGTTACATCTTTTTATTCCTGTTGATATATCTGATGGAAACTCCTGGTCCTTCTTTTCCTAAGAAGTTCATCATGGATGTGTAGCCATTCAGGAATCCACTGCCCATCAAATCCCTAGTGGATATTGTATTCTCTCCTATATCTAGACCCTACTAACCAAAAGATTCAACTCAGAAATTACTCTCCTTTCCCTATAAATTTCTCTGTTTGTGATTGTTTTACAGAAAGGTTGTGGATTCAATCTTCCCTCTATAAAACGTAGACACTCCCACCTTTGCCATGGGAATTTGTACATTAGAAATATGGTATCCTTCTCTGCTCCTGTGGCACAGTTCTGGTTGTTGTAGCTCTTTTTGTGGCGTTTTAATATCAAAGAACAATAGATTTTATGTGGCAAGATGTGGCTGGCTACCAGACCAACCTGTTTTCGCCACCCGCCCAACTGCAGGAGTTGGCAAAGAAAGGAACATATGGAAAGCAGATTGCACCTATTTTGTGTCAACTGTGTGGTGAAGGGAGAGAGTGAGCCTGTCATATGCCGTTCACATGCAGTACAGGTAGAGAAGGCATCTGCCTAATGCTGCATGTGTGCATTGGAGGGGAAGTAGATAATTGTCAGGTGGTACTCCTGTACATCCTGAGTTCCACTGCACCTCATTTCTAAGTGTTGGAGATGGTAGGAAATTTCTAAGGTGTTGCTATAGTATTTTGCTTTATGGGAAGTCATGGAAAGTGAAAAAAAATCAGTAGTTAAGAAATTCCTTGGAGATATTAGATGAAAAGCAATTGATGATCAATTGAGATAACTGCACATTTTGAAAGTTGGAAGGGGGAGTATTTGGACATGCACTGATTAGAGGAAAAGGCAACCCTAAAGAGAGGGTTATGTGTACCATTCTTGATGGCCCAAAGCACAAAAGCGGGGATCAGGTACTGTTCTTTTTCATTCACTGACATTTTATTCCTGTAATGACACATTTGAGGAAAATTGTCTGAAACATTCATGATTTTATTTGGACCAGTAAGAAGTAATTTCATAAGCTGAAGTATGATTCCTGCATAGGCATGTCTGTAATGTTCAAACAAGCAAAGTGCTGTGATATAACTACTGTTAGACCTGTCAGCCTTTGGGTGGTCTTCCGCCCAAACATTTTGCCTACACCCCAATACCTTTCTGACTTAATTTTGTTTTTGTTGGCTTTAGGACACTGTGCTCGTTACCCCTGCTAACCAGTGCTAAAGGGCTTGTGCTTACTCCCTAAACAATTGGCTCACATCCAATTGGCATATTTAATGTACTTATAAGTGCCTAGTAAAATGATGAACCATATACCCAGGGCCTGTAAATTAAATGCTACTGGTGGGCCTGTGGCACTTATTGTGCCACTCACATACGCAGACCCTTAAAACATGTCCTAGGTCCTAGGCATTGCAGCCTGAATGCAGTTCGAAACTGCTGATTATACTTGGAAAAATAACCACCTTGCCAAGCCTTAACAGAAACATAATCACTAGCCATGCAATGCCTGAATGTCCCAGTTGAGTATAAAATCGTAATGTAGGCTTGGGAGGATAAACGGGGGGAGGTATTGCAGTTATCTATTATGACTCCTTCTAATGTTCCCAAAATCAGTAACTCTCTGATATGAGACTATGAGATATTATCTTTCCAGCCTTTGAGGAATACCTCAGTTGCTCTGAGTTAAACCACTCTCTACAGTCCCCCAGGATACAACTCACAGGTGGAAGCCAAGTTAGCCTCCCTGCTATTGCCTCTGGTCCTGAAGTACAACAATTGTTTGCTATTAGGTGTATTCAGTTTTCATTATGAAGATAAGGTGAACTCCTCTAGCAGAGCACTGAAGAATGAGATACAAATTCTACACTTAAAGCAATATATAGAAGGCCCAACGCACAAGGCAGGACATACTCTGGGCCTACTATTTTACAATATCAGTTTGATCAATGGCAATGGTGTTGACCCTATCATTTGGTCTGACTATTTCCTGATTCATTTTTCTTTCATCCTATCTAGAGATCACCCAAAGAAGCCAAGTACTACTGCTAGAAAGAAAGGAGCCTGGAGGAAAGTTAGTATTGAGTCCTTTGAAGGAATGGAAGCCAGAGATGATGCTAAATTAGATTTATTTAGTGGATGTTAATTCTACCATAACTAAGTAACTGGATTTGTGTGCACCCTGGAAGACATGTAGGTCACCCAGAACAGCCCCATCTGAAAAATGGAACTCTAACAATCTCAGAGTAGAAAAGAGAAACTGCAATACCCTAGAGTGCAGTTGGAGGCTATCTAAGAGCCATGAAGATTGGCTGGCATATAGAACTGCCATGAATGTTTATCCTAAGGCAATCAGACAGGCAAAGAAATTATACTTCATAAAAAGATTAGAGGAAAATAGCAATTGCTCGAGGGAGATATTTAAAATAGTGAAGGAACTGATTCAACCGAGCTGCCTTCATGGGATGACTGATGCTTCAACTCAATGATGTGAAGAGTTGACAATATTCTTCAATCAAAAGATAGACTATCTATGTTATATTTGAAGACCAATCTTCTTCAGAGGAGAATTCCTTCAAGATATTTGACTCTCCTGAGGGTGGTTCATCCCACCTAGACAGTTTCTCGCTTTTTAAACAAGAAGAGGTATGTTAGACATGAAATCTGGCTCTCCATTGGATCCATGTCCTCAATTTATTTTTTCTCAGATGGTGTCAGTGTTAAACTCATTTTTGATTCAGATCTTCAATCTTTTTCTGAGTAGGGCACCATATCCTGCAATGTGGAAACAGGCCCTAATCCTGCTCCTTGCAAAGAAAGCAGGATTAGACATTTCCATCCTGTCCAATTATCACCGATCTCTTTGTTACCAAATATGTCCAAAGTCCTGGAAAAACTGATCATTTCCCAAATAAGTCACTATCTGAAGAATAACAGCCTGTTAGATGCCACCCAAACATAAAGTCAATAATAGAACATAAACTAACCTGTTGGCAAAACTGGGCAGTTTCAAGACAGAGGTGGATCAGGGCAAGGCTTCAACCTGATCCTTTTAGATGTGTCTGCAGCTTTCAACATGGTCTCATGTTGAAAGCTTTTGATGCTGAGACTACATTAAATTGGCATTTATTTAAGAGCTTTGCAGTGGTTTGGATCCTTTTGGAAGGATAGATCCCATTGGGTTCAGATGCCCCCCTTCAGGTCAAACTATCTTACTTCCAAGTATGGGGTCCCTCAGTGCTCCTCATTCAGCCACTCCTTGATTAATATTTATGTGTCTGCATTAGCAGACACTGTCAAGGCATGTGGCATTGAGATTCTCTCCTGTGCTGATGTCACTCAGCTTATCATCTCCAATAGAATAGAAACAGGGAGAGACACAAGACAGCCTCAATGGCGGCTCTCCGGGGTTGCCACTTGGATGCAGTACTACTGCTTAAAGCTTCACACAGAAAAAACTGAAATACTATTTTTTGGTAGAGCTAGCAAAATCTGGAACAACTCTTGGTATCTATCGCCCTTAGGTACTGCACCCAGACCAAAGACGGTAGCAAAGAATCTTGGATTCCTTTGATAATTTATCTATGCAAGATCAAGTCAATATAACATGTGGCAAGTATTTTGGGCTTCTCTGAGTGCTGCAGAAGTTTTTCCAATGGATTCCGGCTGGCGGGTATAGAACAGTTACACAGGCTCTTATCACAAGCAGGCTTGATTATGGAAATGACTCATAAAACATGCTAGGTAACGCTTACTGACATACTCGTAGAAAATACCCCGGTTGGGTAGGCCACGATGCTCATTTTACAGAAACTAAACCTCAAAGGAAGCACTTCCAAATATAAACATAGCAGGTGCCGCAGTTGAAGCTCAGCTTCTGGAAAGGACAAGCCACCGTAACTCTTGGGCTTGGCAAAGATAAAGCAAGGCTGTGCGCTCAGAGATCCCATAGCAGAAAAAGAACTAGAATCCTTCCTGGAGGTGAACTGATGATGTACTGGAGCGTAATCAGTATCCGACTGTGACGCGCGGGTTTCTATCTTCCTCTCCTGGAGACACAGAGTAGAAGGTTCTCCCTTTATAAAGCACCTGTAAGCTCCGCCCGCTGAGCCACGCCCGTCCACCCTCGAAGTAGGTAAAGGAATTCCCGCCTTTTACCAGGATGATGGACAGCTTTCCAAAACGACCCCAATGCGTTTACCGCCGATTCCGGTGGTGCGTTGTTGATGCTCAGAAGCACGAGGACATCTCCACAAAGACGCACTAGTAACAATCGCATTGCCAAAGGAAAACAAGGTTTCTGGAGACGTTTACCCCGTGGCCCATCACGTACCCTTAGTGTACAATATAAACGGGGCGTATAAAACATGCTAGGTAACGCTTACTGACATACTCGTAGAAAATACTCCGGTTGGGTAGGCCACGATGCTCATTTTACAGAAACTAAACCTCAAAGGAAGCACTTACAATTATAATCGTAGCAGGTGCCGCAGTTGAAGCTCAGCTTCTGGAGGTGAACTGATGATGTACTGGAGCGTAATCTGTATCTGACTGTGACGCGCGGGTTCTATCTTCCTCTCCGGGAGACACAGAGTAGAAGGTTCTCCCTTCATAAAGCACCTGTAAGCTCCGCCCGCTGAGCCACGCCTGTCCACCCTCGAAGTAGGTAAAGGAATTCCCGCCTCCTACCAGGATGATGGACAGCTTTCCAAAACGACCCCACTGCGTTTACCGCCGATTTCACGTGGTGCGCTGTTGATGCGCAGAAGCACGAGGACATCTCCACAAAGACGCACTAGTAACAATAACATTGCCAAAGGCACACAAGGTTGCTGGAGACGTTTACCCCATGGCCCATCACGTACCCCTAGTGTACAATATAAACGCAGCAGATACCGCAGTTGAAGCTCACCTTCTGGAAAGGACAAGCCACCCTAACTCTTGGGCTTGGCAAAGATAAAGCAAGGCTGTGTGCTCAGAGATCCCATAGCAGAAAAGATCTAGAATCCTGCCTGGAGGTGAACTGATGATGTACTGGAGCATAATCTGTATCTGACTGAGACGCGCGGGTTCTATCTTCCTCTGCTGGAGACACAGAGTAGAAGGTTCTCCCTTTATAAAGCACCTGTAAGCTCCGCCCGCTGTGCCACACCCCGTCCACCCTCGAAGTAGGTAAAGGAATTCCCGCCTTTTACCAGGATGATGGATGGATGACTAAGTATTTTTTACCCATGATTCTAATTATGTATTGTATGTGCATATGTGTGTGTAGTCATGTGTGTGTGTGTATAAATATATATATATATATGTGTATGTATGTGTATATGTTGTTTCTGTGCCTGGCATGTTTGTGGATCATTGCATGGCTCCTGGTTTTTTTTGGGTTGTTATACTAGATATCTATGAATTTCTGCTCTCTTTTTATCACACTTATCTACTCATCACTCTTATGTCATGTCTCTATCAAACTATCCTCCATTCTCACTCGGACTCATCCCAAATCCCTTCGACCACTTTCATCTCCTAAATATCTCTGCCTAAGCTCTTCCCTCCACCTCCACATCTAACTCACCAAACCTCACTCTACCTCTGTGACCTCCCACACAACCCTACTAAATTCTCCTGCATTCATCTCACCCTGCTACTATGCTCTCCCTAACCCTTCCACATCCTCTTTCCCCTCCGCCCCCCTTTTATTCATCTCAAGCCTTTGGATTGAGTAAATGAAGGATAAACTCCCAATTAACACTTCTGGATTTCTTTCCTCCTCCACCCCTCCATTACTCCAGTCAATCTAACTAACAAACTCTCATATCCGCAACTCAAATTAACTCACAATAATACTAAAACTGTACTCCTTATTAAATTATACTAATCCATCACTAATTCTTGTTGGGTACCGGAGTAGCGTGCTACTCATCGAAAAGCGCTTCGACGCCTCGTCAGGGGTAGTAAGCGCTATATAAATACGATTACAATTCAATACAATACAATACAATATCTTTTAATGGCCGATTTCTTCTAGTGATTACAATCCATCCAGAACACATCTGCCAGATTGATTTGTAACAGTACTCAAAACAGCGTTGCCACCGCCTGTTTGAATACATTGCATTGGCTCCCTATACATAAGAGGGCTAAATTTAAACTGCTTTGTGATGTTCACAGAGCACTGTATGGAACTAGACCTAGTATTTTACGCAATAGAGGTATCTTCTACATGCCGAGGATGGTTCTTTGCTCAGCTAATTAAACTATGGTAAGAGCCAAGTGTATCAGAAGTGCGAGAATGGGAAGGTGCTTTTTCAGTCAATTAGCAGCAATGCACTGGAACCCTCTGCTTCTAGACCATTGTCCCATCCCTGATATTTTTAGGTTTTGAAATAGGTTGAAGACTTGGCGGTATCCTCAATTATTGGTTTTGTAGTGCCAGGCATTCCTGATCCTAGCATGTGGATATCCATTTTGAGGTGATGGTAATACTTTAAAAATACTGTACATAAGTCAATTAATTAATTAATTAATTAACCTCCCTTTTTATGACATGCATGGCATCTCTAAGCTATTCCCTACGCTTCCTATAGGACAGTGTGCCTTGTCATAAAAAGGCTGGACATGCATTTGTATGTTTTAAATGTCCTGGTAGTGCAAAGTTCCTAAATTCAGTTTATCACAACTGTGTGGCCTACCTCTCCCAGATGATTACACTGGGTTGCTTTTTTACATTTAACAAGTGCTAACTTTTGTTTTGGATCAAGTAGGACTTTTACGTTTGGTGTCTGAGAAGTTTTAATTTAAAGTCCTCTTTAATGGTAAAGTCAGATTTTAGGTCACAGTTTTGAAAATGCCACTTTTAGAAAGTTGACATGTTTGCCTAAGCTATCTGGTGTCTGCACCCTGTTCCTGGGTCACATGACTGGGTGTAGTTGGAAGTTGGGCTTTGTTAGTTCCCCCCAGACAGCGAAACAATATATAGGGATTAGGTGTGCTTGGATAGCCCATCAATGGAAGGATTGCGGTAGGGCCAAATCAATAGGCTGTACCCTGCCTTCACACAAAGGACCTCACATCACTTCATTGTCCATGAAGCCATGCTGAATCCAGGGTATGGGAGGCAGGAAAGTCCAAGTACTTCAAAGGGAATTCTTTAGAAACTTCTCCTATTTCAAAAAAGGCATCAGGTAGAAAAATGGGACGCTCAGACTCACTCTTCGGTTCATTTTCTGAACCTGCAGAAGGACTCTCCGAGGAATGCCTACTGTGTGCTTCAGAAGACTGCTTTGCTGTACCTAGAAGGACTGCTTTGTTGCCTGAACCCTGCTTGGAACCTTCAGAGGCCTACCTGCTGCTTGAGCCCTGTTTTACCTCTTTAACTCATGACTACAAGAAAGATTCCAAGGGCTAGTTAGGTGGCCTCCCGATCAGAGCTTCTGCCCTATTGAAACAGGACCTGGACTTAGCCTGAGTTAGCCCTAACCCCACCAAGTGGTGCTTCCCCAGTATCGTACTCTTGTCGGTGGAGCTAATTATGCCCAGATGACCAAAATCCAAAGTCTGGGACTTAGAACATTTTTCGCTAAAAAAACCTCTGTGAGAACTGATAGGAAACTGGGATGAACCAGATCGTCGATCTGCCCAAGGTGCATATTCTGCACAGCAGCAAATCCTGTTCAGTAGTCCCTCACAGAAGAGGCATCCAGCCTCGTTGCACGCTTGTCAGCTACAGCCTCCAACCAAGGCCCTTTCAGGGTTAGAGTGACGCATAATAAAGCAACCCCTGACACGTGTTTCGCTCTCATTAGAGCTCTTCAGAGGGGTATAGCTTTGTCCAGACACAAGAGAGCACCCAGTATAAGTCAAACCAAGGCCCTTTCAGAGTTAGAGTGACGCATAATTTATGCGAAACACGTGTCAGGGGTTGCTTTACTCATTCCAGGTTGGCTTGGATGGTATTTGACCAGTCCAAAGCTGTAATACTGTGCCTGGAGTGGTAAATGGCTTTTGTCATTTTACAGCTCAGCGAGGATGACACTATGTCAATCCTATGCTTAAAGATTTTGCTGTACAAATGGCAAAAGACTTTGTCACTATCTAGCTCGGCGAGGATAGCACTGTGCTAATCCTATACTTAAAAACTAGATAAGCAGACATTTGAGGTGAGCAAATTTAGAGTGTCGCTGGTGTTGCAGGGTGCTCCTTAATAGAGCAGCTCTCCACCTAAAATTGGGAACTTCCCAGAGTTCTCCTTTGTTTTTTGCATAATTTATGCGTCACTCTAACCCTGAAAGGGCCTTGGTTTGATATATATAAAGATATATATATATATATATATATATATATATATATATATCAAAAAAATCCCTTTCAGGGTTAGAGTGATACAAAAATTATGCAAAAAAGAATAGAGAACTCTGGGTAGTTCCCAAGTTTAGGTGGAGAGCAGCTCTAGTAAGGAGCACCCTGCAACACCAGCGACACTATAGATTTGCTCACCTCAAAGGTCTGTTTATCTAGCAAAGTCTTTAAGCATAGGATCAGCACAGTGCTATCCATGCCAAGCTAGATAGTGACAAAGGGGGTCATTTTGACCTCGGCGGTCTTTTTCCAAGACCGCTGAGGGAACGCCGTGCGGAAGACCGCCAGTGGTGGTCGTTTGCCGCTCGGCGTATTATGACCGTTGGCAGCTCTCCGTCCTTTTTCGGACGGAGAGCCGCCAACAGCCATACTGGCGGGCGGCGGGAAAGTGGAGGTTGCTCCACCTCCACCGCCCCGTCAACAGAACACCGGCCAGCGAATCACGTCCTGTGATTCGGAATGGCGGTGTTCTGTTGACGGTGTGGTGTCGGCGGAGCAGCCCCCATGGATCCCGTCCCCTCCCGGAGGATCGACGGACCAGGTAAGTTGATCGTCCGTTAGGGGAGGGGGTGGGGGGGCGTTGTATGTTGTGTGGGTGCATGGGGGTGTGCGTGTGTGTCTGTAGTGGGGGTTTGTGAGTGCGTGTATGCTTGCAGTGGTGTTGTGAGGTTGGGAATGAGTGCGTGTATGACTGTAGGTATGTCTATATGGTTGTGTGCATGTATGTTTGAATGTGGGTGTGCGTGTCTGACTGTGTGTGTGGATGTTGGCATGTATGTCGGTGTGTGTGCGTGTATGTATGTTGGTGGTGCCTGCGTGCGTGTCGTGTATGAGTGATGTTATGTTGGGGGTCGGGGTGGGGAGGGGGGTCCTGCCACCTTTGGGGGGTGGCAGGGGTGGTGTGGGGGGGTAGGGGAGCGAGTCGGGGTGGGAGTAGGGGGTGGGGGAGACCCCTTTAAGTGCCAGGGAAGGAATTCCCTGGCACTGATAGTGCTCACTGCCATGGATTTCATGGCGGTTCCAAACCGCATGAAATCCATGGCGGTCAGCCGGGGCAAAATACCACCGGCGGTATAGTGACGACCGCCGGGCTGGAGACCCTGGTCTCCAGCCCCGCGGTCGTCTCTGCCCTGGCGGGCGGAACGGAGAAGCGGCGGATGACTATGGCGGTAACCGCCATGGTCATAATTTTAAAAAAAAGACCGCCAGCCTGTTGGCGGTCTTACCGTCGCTTCTCCGCCTTCCGCCAGGGTCGTAATGACCCCCAAAGTCTTTTGCCATTTGTACAGCAAAGTCTTTAAGCAGAGGTTTGACACAGTGTCAACCTTGCCGAGCAAATTGCAAGCATGCCCATTAATTTTAATGGGTGTGTCTTTTTAACAACTGCTTTGGCTTGATGCCAAAAATGGAGCAATGAAATCTTGTAAATTTCATTGCGCTGTTTTTGCGAAGCACCTAATGCAGGAATGTCCCCCTTGCATACATTAGGCCTGGCACAGGCATAATGAGGCGCAAGGGCTCATAAAGTAGTGCAATGCATGCATTGTACAACTTTTTTAATATGGCACAGCGATTTCTGCCTCGTTGAGCCACATTAGGGTAAAAAAATGACGCTAATGTGATACAAGGAGTCCTAAAATGGTGGCCACAATATATAAGGTGATATGGTGGCCAGCTAATCTAATTGGTTGGTCCAGCAGGATGAGGACTAATCTTGGAGGATGGAAGAGATCAACAAGTAAAAAAGCCCTTTTGGCCAGTAAGAGTGGTTTATTTTTTAATTTTGCATTGCCACTGGATAGGGGGGGTACAATCTGTCCTGATATCATTATAGTCTGCCCTTTAATTTCTAAACAAATGGCTGAAGAGATTTACACCAAATCACAAAAAGCTCATTTTTTTGTGTAAATATCTAGCTTCCAGCAAAATGTGGTGTAATTCTGTTTAACTCTTTTTTTATACACTTCCCAAAATTCCTATTGGACATTGATGCCCTCATTACGGGTTTGGCAGTTCTCGGGCCGCCAAGTCAGTTGTGACAGTCACACCGATGTGAAGCCGGCGGAGTAGACCACCATATCATGTCCATGGCGGTGATCCGAAAGGAACACAGCCAATACACAGGCAATACCGCCAGTGTGGACAGACCACTGCTGTCGGCGGTAGGCATATCCAGGCCAGCAGAGACCATGTTTCTGTCGAGCATATAATGAGGTAGCACACCACCAGGATTTCTGGGGCGATTGCACCTCCAAGAAAAGCCTGGCGGAAATTAACAACATAAAAGGAGACACTGACCTTCAGGAACACAGACATGTTCACAGTTGCCATGGAACCTGAACTTGAAGTCTTCTGACCCGCTTCCTTGAGAGGAGAACAACACCCCGGACCCGTCCCAATCGGGATTCCGCAGCATGTGACATTAATGTACAGTGTAGTTCGATGGACTGATGACAATAAAAGAACATGTGCAGTCACTTGGTGCATCATAGACGGATTACCCATATTTGTATGTTAACAAATTTACATACAGCTAATTACCTGTGGAAGTAGGGTGTTGTTAAATTGAATTGCCACATGTTTCCTGGGTGGCAAGCTGTGTGTCTGGGGCTGCAACAGTAATCTAGGGTGCCACACACGTTCAGTTTACAAGTCCCAATGGATTGTGTATATTTCAGCATTTTGTCCACATTAATATTATGTGTTACAAGTACAGTGTTTAGTGGCATGTGAAATTTCAACTTCAACCTGTGGTTTTTCCTCTCTCCTATTCCTAGATACCGTGCAATGGTAAGAATGAGACATGCACCAGTGTACTGGCCCCTAGGCAACCTTTCTACCCTTGAAGAGAGACGCATCATTCAGGCCTTTTGTCTGAACTGTCAGAACATTGTGGAACTGTGTACCCAGTTGGAGCCCGATCTCTTGTCTGCCATTCTTAATCCCAATGCAATCCCTCCCACAGTACAGGATTTACCAGTGTTACACTTCCTTGCCTCAGGCTAATTCCAGATTACAGTAGGCTTGGCAGCAGGGATGTCACAATCAATGTTCAGTATTGTGTTGAAGGATGCACTGTGTGCTTTGCTCAAACACCTGGACATCTACATCAGGTTCCCCCAACGTGTGGATTTACCCACTGTTAAAGCGGACTTTCTGATATGGGACAATGTCCCTCATGTGATAGGGGCCATAGATGGGACCCACATTGCTGTGGTCCCTCCCAGGGTCAATGAATAAGTGTACAGGAACAGGAAAAACGTTTACTCCATAAATGTCGAGGCAGTGTGTCTCGCTGACCAGTATATCTCCCAAGTGGCGGCCAAGTTTCCTGGATCTGTGCATGACTCCTCCATTCTGAGAAACAGCAATGCCCCACACATGATGACACAACTAGAGAGAGAGAGGGTCTGGCTCATTGGTATGCATCTAATAGTATGCATGCAACTGTAATGTCACCTCTCATCATAACCTTACCCTGTGTCCCTATCGGTATTGTGATAGGTCCAACCTTTGTACACACAGGTGACTCTGACTATCCTAACCTTCTGTGTATGCTGACACCAGTGAGATACCCAACAACAGATGGTGAAAACCGTTCCAATGAGGCCCATGGCAGAACGAAGCGTGTCATTGAGAGGACCTTTGGGCTACTAAAGGCCAGATTCCGGTGTCTACTCAGGAAGTGCCCTGCTCTACAGATCACTAAAGGTCTGACAGATCGTTGTTGCCTGCTGCATGCTACACAATCTGGCCCTGAGATGCCACATTCCATTACTTGATGTTGAGGAGGTGGCAGCTGGACAAGTGGCTGATGATGGTGACGTAGATAGTAATGAGGAGGCAGATGATGAGGATGCAGCTGACTTTAGAACAGAGTTGATCCACCAATACTTCCAATGAAAATCAGGTATGTGTGAACAGTATTGTTTGTGTAGTGTACACCTGTCTGCCTTGTGACATTGATCCTCCAGGGGTGTGCCATCAGGGGAGGTGTTACAGTTCAATTGTCAGAGCTAAGTTTCCATGCTGTTGCCTAGCATCATATCTGCAAATCATTTGCCATGTTGTATGTTACCAGTAATGCAATGTCAACTGCAAAAGTACTGCCAACCAATGTAGTGTTCTCAGTTTAGCTACTTATCCTCACTGTACACAATGGACGAATACGGTACATAACTTATACTGACAGTGGACCTTGGCTTTAGTTGTGTAATGCCAGCTGTGAGGGATCGAGCATTGGGAATGCATGTTTTGAAAATGTGGATCTGCCATGGCAATCACTGTTGACATTCCACTTGCCAATTCGCACTAGAGAGTACGACAATGTCCTGCATGTGTGTTGAGTGGGCAACATTGACTCCTATCGTGATGGTTGTCCCTGTATTGGTATATTTGCAGGTCACTTACGTTGTAGTACTCTGGTACCTGGCTAGACTGGTGGCTCCCTTGACAATGGATTACAGTATCTTGCTGTTCAAACTAGCTGCACATTGCTCCCCCTTCTGTCCATCTTACAGACGTTTGCAGGTCAATGAGTTTACGGAAATGCCATGTTGTACTATAGATTCTAACTTGTCACCATAAAGACACAGAAGCAGTAGCTGTGCTCAATGATCTTTATTTTGTTTCACAATTGCAATGGGTGAAGAGTGGGGTCATGCTGGATGAATTCATCAGAGCAGCTGGCCCAGATGCAGGTAGTACAGGTCCAGTATCCAAAGGCTATGGGAAAATGAAGACATGACAGTGGACAGTTAACAGGGTATGTCAGTGGCAAACAAGGGAGAATGTTCAGGAGAGGGTTTCTCCCAGGCAATTGATTTTGGTCTTGACATCAGGTCCTGCAGGATGTCTGGATGTATGACAACATTTGTGTGGGGGTTCCTTAGCTACAGAGGGAGGGTTATAGTGGCCTGTGGGTCCTCTGGCAGAGCCTCCTTTCCTCTAGCTTTGGCAAAAGTGGATGGCTCAGTTGGTATGTGGCTAGTGGAAGGGGCCTGCTGGTGGGTGGAGGACACACACAGGATGGTTGTTAGCTCTTTGAGCACCCCTGTAATGGTGACCATGGTGGCATTGAGGGTCTGCCACTGCTCCATGGCCTCCTGGTGGTATTCCCTCTGCAGACTCTAGTTCTCATGTAAGGTGGAGAGTATCTGGCCCATCTTGTCCTGGGGTTGCTGGTATGCTCCTGGGACGTTGTAGATTGCCTCCTGGCCAGTCATTCCCCTTACGGGCCCCATCCATTAGCCCACAGGTGACCTGCCACTGTTCCTGGCCCCCTGTGCCTGTGCCCCTGGCAGGGTGTGCCCACTCCCAGTTATACCAGGACCTTCAGCGTCTTGGGTGTGAGGGGTAGACTCTGGTCCCTATACTGTGGGGCACACTGCTGATTGACCAGTCCTTAGGACACAGGATTGGGGACAAGGGGTTGGTTGTGCTGTTGTTGCCACAGGGGTGGGGAGCTTAGATGTGGGCAGGGTGAGGCTGGTAGTGGTGGACTGACCAGTTGTCCCAGATGGGCCAGGTAAGTTGTCAATGTCGAGACATCCAGAGTGCTAGTCCTCACTGGGGGCTTCATCCTGGGGAGGGCTGTCTGTCTTTGGCATCCTCTGCAGGGTGACAGTGGCAGGGGTACCTGTGGATGGAGAGGGAGTGAGTTACATTGTGGAGGTGTACTTGTTCATATCATTCTCTGATGAATATGGTGGCTTGACTAGCTTCCCAGTAATGGCAATGACAGATTCAGCACTGCAGACATTGATTGTGGGTGGATTGTGACATTGGTTCCATGTTTCATTGAGGGTTGTGGATAGCGGATAGCATTGCTGTCATTGCCATGTAATGGTATGCAGTTGAAACATCCAGTTGGTGTAGCTGATGCAATGGTTTTACGTACAGGACCATTAACAATATTTGGTGTCTCCTCTTCCTTCAATAGGCCTGATTTACATCTTGACGGTAACAAACATTTCTGCCATGGATTTTTCATCAGATTTCCCATCCGCCTACAAGGTGATCTGCCCACTTTATTTAGATGTTCGAGGTTATATAGATGAAAGCCTGCCAACGAACTGCCGTCACCGCCATAAATCTTTACCCGTGTCGATGGCACAATAGACAAAAGTGGCTGGCGGCGGGACTCCCACCACTTTTTCTGTCGAGCCAATCATGTAGTGCCTTCCTGCCGATGCAACTGTGGCGGCTAAACCTCCACACCTGAGTTAGCGGATTGGGAGGGATAAAAGGACAAGATTCACATTTTTTCGAGTTTTCACATTTCTTTCTGCCATGAATCTGGTCATAGAAGTCCTGCAGTTTCTGCTTCTCCCGGACACAGCAATTCCAAATAGAAATGTGTCCATACAGGTATGTGCAATACTTTTCCCTAAACTACAATATCTTATACATAACCAGTATACACAATAGGGCCTACTCAGATGCAAGATATTGTAGCAATTGTACTATAAAATGATACAAGTGGGTGTACATAGATTGTACAACCAATCTTACCACTAAACTTCAGCTATTTCAGGGATGAATGATGGTCACATGTCCCCTTGGTTTGTCCAATCGATGACAAACATTTGATGTTATTTATTAACTGTGAAGTGTTATATTCCCTGTGTAATGCATGTGTGCATATTATTGACATACCATTTCAAAATAAACACACATGCATTCTCCAGTCAAAATGTCAGAAACACATATAATTTTGGTGTAAGTGTCCAGTAACATGATGATATCTTGCATCGAAATGAATATGTTCATCACAAACGTACAAAACATAATGTATGCATTTAAAAAAATAACTAAAATATACAACATTTGCTTGTCACTGTCACAAATAAGAGTAATTGCATGGCACACGTTAGCAGAAATAACATCATCAGCAAACAATTAGCAAGAATCAAAAATTAAGGCCATGTCAATGGTATTCTCAAAATAAAAATCTTTTATATGATTACTCTCTCATAAGTAATAAAAAATAATTGTTCAAAGAAAAAACAAAGGCTCTAGGCCATGACTCCACGGTATGGGTTGCATGCCCATAACTTGCCTCGTACTTGCACTGCCAGAATAAACCTCCTCTGGAAGGGGCATTTATGAGGCAGAGAGCAGGCACCTATGTCTTTGGGTTTGGGAGGTATGGGTTTGGATCTGGGATGAGTGAGTTTGGATTTAGGAAGGAAGGGTGGGTTGGGATGTAGAAGGGGTACGTAGATATTTGGGTGGGGTGGTCAGTAGTGAGGAAGGGGCCAGAACAAACCTTAGGTCCTCCTTGGGAAAATAGGTAGGGTGTTCAGGAGGGATTTGGGTTTGGGAGGTAGGGGGAATGGCAGAGTCTGATGTGCATGTGTCTGTTGATGTGTGTGTGCCTGTGGGTCAGCTGTATGTTGTGAATGTTTTGACCTGTGTTTTTTACTAGGTGTCTGTTTTGTGGGTGAATGTGGGTGTTTGTGCAAAGTATGTGTGTGTGTGGATGTGTCTGCTGTGGTTGTGGTGCCTATGGATGAGCTGGTGCATGTGGTGCCTGTGGTGGATGTGCTGGTGCATGTGTGTGTCTTGGTGGGAGTGGGTGTGGTGTCTGCAGGTGTGGTGGTGGTGGGTCTTTGTGTTATGGTGGGTGTGGCGTCTGTGGGTGTGCTGGTGGTAAGTTTGGATGCCTGTGTCATGGTGGGTGTGGTGTCTGCGGGTATGTTGGTGGTGAGTGTGGATATGTATGTTAGGGTTGGTGTGATGTCTGTGGTATGCTTGTGGTTGTGGTGGTGTTAGGGTGTGTGGTGTCTGCATGTGTATGTGTGTCTATGTTTCTTACTGTATTTATGTGAGGATGGGCTGCCTGTGTGTATTTGAATTGGTGTGTGTGAAGGTGTGTGCCGTGTGCTCTGGATAGGCCTGGGAAGAGGGATTTGGGATGAGGAAGGGGTGGGAGTTGGGGCATGAAGTTGGGGTGGATGGGAGGATGAGGTCAATGGGGGGGCAGCACAAGATCGAGGGTGTTCGAGGAGCCTTTGCATCCCTATATGTACAAATTTGGATTTTCCTTAGTTTCTCAAAAGCTACTGAATTAATTTACACCAAATTTCAAAAAGGGTTATTTCTGGACCAAAAGCTATCTTTCTGCCTAGTTTAGTGTAACTCCGTCTAGTGGGTCAGGCGCTATCACTGTTCAAAATCCATTTGGAAATTAACATGGGAAACACCTCTTTTTTTACCCCCTTTTTCTCTGCCTCCTCATGATGGATCACCCTGAAACTTTCCAGACAGCAGCTGACATGACTCTTAAATTGTGTATATATTCTGGTGGTCGCCACTAGGCAGTTATAGTTAGGACCATGTTTCCATAGGAAATAATTTTTGACTTGCCTATATCTTTGGAGTAGTTTAACGAATCTTCAAAACATTTTCCAAAATAAAGTGTGCCTGTGATTCTTGTTGCTCAATGAACGTTTCAGGGTGATCTGTCAAGCAGGGGTGGAGAAAAAGGGTGAGTCAAAAAAAGTGAGTTTCCTATGTCAGTTCTCAAATAAGTTTTCAACACAACTTCACCCTAAACCGCTGGACGGAACTACACCAAATGTGGTAGAAAGCTAGATTTGTTGAAAATCCATTCAGTAGTTTAGGAAAAATGTATGGAAATTTGTATATCTGGACAGAGCCTAAGCACAAATCTTCAGGTAACATCTGATTGGCTCTCTGCACTTTAAACAAGAAGTGCAAGTAGCCGTCTTGGGACCAATATACATGATAACACCATGTTGAAATGCATTGCAGTCAAATGGCAGATTTTGAGGGTCACAAAAAGGAGAACATATATAAAGTGATAACAAATTTTATTTACAATGTAAATCATTTGTTGATGGTACCATACTAATTTTAGCAATTTTGAGGTGTTCTAAGGTGACTTTACCCTGCTAGGATTTCATGAATCATGTTTGTAAGAGATATTTTCTCATGATTGTCCCATAGAGGTGATAGAATGTGCTTCAGACGCTAAAGTGAGAGCATATTTTCTGTGAATTCACACTACCTTTCTCAGACATATGAGAATTAAGTCTGACATTCTCAATAAAACGTACTTCCAACAGGAACAGACTGTCAGTTGATTCCCTTGTGTTCTTCTGCATCCTCCCACAGTGTTCTAAAGAACAACTAGAACACTAACGGTCTCACTTATGTTAAACGTGTGGCACACCTGAAGCCATCTTGATTGAGTCAAACTGGTAAAACTTAAAACATTTAGGGGCAGATTTAAGAGCCCCTTGCACCAATTTAGCACTGCCTTAACATAATTTTTTGATGCCAAGGCGACGCTACGGTGGCCTGTGCCATATTTACAAAGTGGTGCAATACATGCATTGCACTACTTTGTAACTCTTTCTGGCACATTATGCGTGTGTCAGGCATAATGTATGCAAGGGGGTTGTTCTATCATTAGGAGACCCGAAAAAATAGGGCAGTGAAATTTAAAAGGTTTCACTGCACCATATTTTTCAGTCATTTTTAACGCCTGCTCAGAGCAGGCATTAAAGTTACACACCTATTTAAATCAATGGGCCTCCTTCACTTTGCTACACTGGCATCAACATTTTTGATGCTAGTATAGCAAAGCACCACAATAGCATCAAAAATGTATGCTATTGCTCTTACTATCACCATAGCACGCCATATCTTAAATACGGCACACACATGGTGGCTTTAGGGGGGCGCAAGAAAAGTGGTGTTCATAGGATGCAGTGCCACTTTTCTTAAATTCTAACCTTACTTTAGAAAGGAACAAAATGAGGGGGTTCATTTTGTCATAGAAATTATGGTTAGTGCTGTAGGGCAACCAGCATATACAATGAAGGCAGAACCCTGCATGCCATTAACACGCAGGCTTAACCACGTATGTGTCATTATCACATGCTATTACCGTGCATACCTTTATATCGAATATCCCTTCACCACGCATGGCATTACAACAAATCTTGTTGTAAAGAAATGAATGGTAAAGGCATATTCATTGTAAGGTATTTTATGTGTATATATACACACACATATATATTTATGGGGAACATTATTTTTAGGGTGGGTATGCGTTTTTGCATGGTAATTGTTTTTTTTCAGGGTTTAGGGTTGGAATGGGCTTTTCACTGGCAAGGGAATTTTTTGTGTTTAGGGTGGGTATGGGTGTTTTAGGTGGCAAGGGTAATTTTAGAGCTTAGGATGGGTATGAGTTTTTTTGTTTGCAAGGGTAATATTAGGTTTTAGGGTGTGTATGGGTGTTTGGGTGGCAAGGTTAATTTTAGGGTTTAGGGTGGGTATGAGTTTTTGAATGGCATGGGTAATTTCAGGGTTTACAGTGGGTATGAGTTTTTGAGTGGCCAGGGTAATTTTAGGGTTTAGAGTGGGTATGGGTTTTTGGGTGGCAAGTATTTTTTTTAGAGTTTAGGGTGAGTTTGGGTTTTTGGTAGGGCTGGACAGAACTCGTGGAGCTGTACTAAGCGGAATGCCGCAAAGCTGGGTAAAACTTAGTAGGATTCTGCGGAATTCCACACATCCTGAATTCATTACGATAAGTAGTAAGATTGCTGACATATATGTGACCCACAAGTCACACGTTCGAATCTTGGCAAGACAAGTTCAATTATTCATTCTTCTGAAGCAGATAGATCGAGCTACTTAGGTGATAATAACATTTTTGTTTATAGCCAACTAAAAAGTCTACAGCTGCAGTAACTAAAATACACTATTATTTTACACAAGTAAAAATGCGCTTGATGCATCAATTGGGAAGAAAGACCATGGAAGAAATGAGTATAGATTACATCATATTTTTTTTCACAATTCATGTCAATATGTTCAAATGTCAGCTTTTTGCACATTGTGATTGTCACTATCCAACGCAAACAACAGAAGCGGCAGCTGACGGGTAAATAAGGGCCAGATGTAGGTACAAAAAAATTAGCGACTCACGATTTGCGAGCATGTGCGACTCGCAAATTGTGTGTCGCTAATAGGAATGCAGGTACAATTTCCATGGACAAATTGCGACTCGCAGCCGGAGTCGCAACGCAGATAGCGAGTCCGCTGTCTGCGAGGTCGCTGTTTGCGACCGCGCAAAAAACGGACACGCAATTTGCGAGTGGGTGTCGCAAATTGCGAGTACCATGTAAATTGATTGCAGGTGCTGCAGAACACTCCAGAAACCACTCCAGAACACTCTGGAAACACTTCCTGGCACATGATGATGACATCACAGCCAGGAAGTTTACTAATACACCTGGGAGGAGGGAGAACCACACCCATTTTAAACTGCTGAACAGCCAACAGGAGGAACAGCAGCTACAATGGCAGAAACACCCAGAAAGAGGAAATAAAAATTTTCTGAGAAGGAGCTGGAGGTGCTGACAGAGGAATGCTGTCAGCACTATGATGATCTTTTTGGGAAGGCAGCCCTCAATGTGCCAGACTCAACAAAAAAACAACTCTGGCTGGATATTCAGGAAAAGGTGAACTCCCTGGGGGTTAGCCACAGGAGTGTGGATGAGATCAAGAAGAGGTGGTATGACCTCCGCTCCCGGACCAAGGAGAGGGTGGCAGAAAGGCTCCGGGAGATGAGAGGCACAGGAGGGGGACCATCATCCGTACCACCACCCACACCCCTGGAGGAAAGGGTGGAGGAGACCCTGGAGCAGGAGGCAGTTACAGGATTCGGAGATCTGGACACCTCTGAGCCCACAACATCAACCGGTGAGTACCATGTGATATGCCTGTACCCCCAGCAATGCCATACCCCCACCCACCATGTACACAGGGGCATGCACAACGAAGATAGCACCATTTCAGGGTAGCAAACACCAGAATGATGCGTTATGGGCAATGTAGTCAAGTAGGCAGTCAACAGGCAAATGTTTATTAGGAAGTGTGCAACAGATAGTAGACACTGACAGTCTGTTCCCCATGTGCCACAGGTCTCCCACAAGACACCACCAGCCACAGCAGCCAGGTGCCAACAGTCAGCCAGCCCCATGAGGAAAGCACAGGAGCTGCCACCACTCCCACCTGCACCACAAACACCATCCCCTTGATTACTACAACTGCTGCAACAGTGGTTCCGGAGGCTGCGCCAGCAACAGGCCAGGAGTGCCACGGTACAGCTCACAGGACATCCACCGCTGCGCAGGCGACGCAGGTTGAGGAGAGCAGGGCTGCAGGCTGAGTCCGGGCGTCCATCCACCTCCATGACCGAGGCACAACTGCTACGTGGTCAGCGCCTGCAGAACCAAATGTTAGGGAGAATTAGTGGGGTTCTGCACCGCTTTGTAAGGAGCAATGAGACCAGCATGCAGCAGCTCCATGCACAATTGGACGTCATAGGAAACAACACTGGGGACCTAGCCCTGTCCATGCGGGAACTGGTGGCTGGACTACTGTCACAGAGCAAGGGTGGGCGGCGCAGGGACCGCCAGCTGCTCCAGAGGCTGGACAGGATGGCCTCATCAATTTGCAGACTGGCAGTCAACACCACTGGGCTGTCAAGAAGGACAGTCGGCCTCCAAGTGGAAATGGGCCACTTTGCAGGGGATGTGGCAAGAGGCCTGGGCCGGATCACCCATGTGATTGATCTAATGGAGGCACGGCATGTGTCCAGGGGTACAGGGGACACCCCACAGGACAGCGAAGAGGGCTCCACTGTGAGCAGTGTCTCTGCTGGTGACACCAGGGTGCTCCGGAGTGGGAGTACCAGGCAGAGCACTGCAGAACAACCTGGGACCAGCCAGGCTGGCAGAGGCCGCCGTAGGTCATAGACTAAACCCTGTCCCTGATGTTGGGGCACATGACGGCAATGTGCCCCATACATGGTTGGCTTTTTGAAGTCCCTGAACAGTTTGTCATTGTAAATAGTTCAATTTCTGCACATATTAAATAGTTTTTTTGTTCCACTTAACAAATGGAGTTTTTGGTCCATAGGTGAGTATGGTTGAAGTTGACACGTACCTTCCAAAGTATTGGGTTGCGATGTGCTGCCTTGATTTGCGATGCTCCGATCCCCATGATGGCGATGTGGTTGCTCCTGCTCTTCATCCTCAGAATCTGGGTCTGCAGGGGTGAGAGGTAGCCCACGTCGGGTGGCAATATTGTGAAGGATGGTGCATGCGACAACAATTTTGAATGCTGTAATGGGGGTATACTGGAGGGCACCTCCACTGCGGTGGAGGCATCTGAACCGTGCTTTCAGCAATCCGAAGGTGCGTTCAATCAGGTTCCTGGTCCTCTTATGTGCACTGTTGTATCACCTCTCGCATTCATTGCTGGGTGTTAAGAACAGAGTCAGTATCCATGGCCATAGTGCATATGCACTGTCACCTGTTGGGCACAAAGAGTACACTGTTAGAAAGTCCTGGTTGGTGTGCACATTGATCTGTGTGTATGTCTACGAGGTGTATGCAGCTCTACCTAGGAGGTATCCGTCTCCAAACTCCACACTTTCCAGGCGTTGGTGTATCCCACTGTGCCTAAAAATGTAGGAGTCATGGGTACTGCCTGGAAATTTTGCGACAATGTCAGTGATGACATAATGGGCGTCACAAACAACCTGAATAGTGGGTACACTTTCTGTTGCGGAAAAGATATTCGAGGTTTGCAGGGGGGCATATTTGAATGTGTGTCCCATCTACACACCCAATGACATGGGGAAAGTTGGCAATCCGGTAAAAGTCCAGCTTTGTGCTGTTAATTTCTGCCTCATTCCTGGGTAGGTATATGAAGTGAGACATGTGTGTGAGTATGGCATCTAGGAATGCCCTGAGGAACCTTGATAGTGCACTTTGAGATACCCCACCTGCCACAGCAATGACCCCCTGATAGCTCCCCGAGGCCAAGAGGTGCAGTGAGCATAGCACTTGCACATGCGTAGGGATGGCGCAGCCGCGCAGAGTCTGGCGTTCTAGCTGTGGTTTGAGTAATTCAATTAATTCAAGTATAGTTGCGCTGCTAAGTCGGTATTTGTCGTAGATCTCTTCCTCAGTTTGCTGAAAAAGAGACTGCCTTGTTCTGTAAATCTTCTCCTGTCTCTGGCTCCTCCTCCTCCTCTGCTGGGCTGCGTGGACTCTCCTCCTCACTGCTATCAGGTATGTCTCCGCCATCTTGAGTAACCCAGATGCCTTCTGGGTCTCCTTTTATACTTTGGTACTGATTACCAAATGGGACATGCAAACTGGGCTTTTTGCTACTAGTCGCAATTTGCGAGTTGCAATTGCATATGGTTTGCGACTCGCAAATTGCGACTTCCTATTTGCGGGTCGCAAATTTTGCGAGTCGGTAACGGCTCGCATCGCTTTTTGCGAGTCGGAAATGGGGTTTTTGCATCCCATTTCCAATTTTGCGCAGTCGCAAATAGCGATTCGGGCCATTTGAGACTCGCAAACCTTTGCTACATCTGGCCCTTAGTAACTTGGCATTTCAATGGGAAGGGCTAAATGACTCTTCTGTTTCTGAGAGTGTTTTTTTTCATACAGCTCATCCCTAATTTGGCTCGCAGCCCTCATCTATGAAGAGCGTGTGTTTGAAGTTTGGGTTTGCCCACAAGAAGTCTTTATTTAGTCTCACCAACATACATGTAATATTATACCCTGCATACTGATTACACTATATACACACTTAGAATATATGAGTTTGTATAATTAAACAGATGTAAAATTACATGGGCCGCCAATACCTTTCAGTATATATGGTTTTCAATTTTAGACTTATGCAGTATTCAATTAGGCATTTTTGGAGAATTATATTGAAAATGATGAGCAGCAACAGTGCACGGATTCCTGAGAGACTGCCGATACATGCCCTTATAGAGGAAAAGACAGAAATAATTGATGTTTAACACCATAACAACGTTGTCCATGCCATCTATATAAAGGCAACAGTGGACGTTAAACATTATTTATTTTCGCAATATCTGTTGAGTTTTGATTTCTATTTCTTTTTCATTGCTGTGCCACCATGGCGTTCAATGAATGTTGTGGGGGATAACACGCTGGAGATTTTTAATTATTAAGCACAATTCAAGCAATAAGCATCCTGCGCGTGAATCGAGATGGGACTTAACTTTACTCGGATTTTACTGGCATCGAGCACGTGCCCGAGTGGACTCAGGGCTTTTTTTTCCTGATATAATGTAAACATTCTGCACAGGCTGGAGCAAGCATGTAGTTACCATGTATAAAATATATATGAGCCTACCACGAGTGCCTGTACCTCGGCTAAGAATTAATTTACTAACCATGTACTGCTGAAATGAGGCTCACTGATTGTCATCAGTCGCGGATGGAACTACGGGCTACTGCCTCGCACGAACCCACTCAACCCACCTCAGAACTGCACCTCTCATATCCTGGAGACATGTTTTCTTCAGCTCCGGAAGTGTTTGATAGCCGCTCGTAGGTCGATATTCAAGGAAGGGTGCTTTAAACTTTTGCAGGCAGTGGTATGTGTTATATCACTTAAATCTGAGAATTCTCATACTTCTGCTTCACTACAATCAAGCAAAGCTATATGTGAGACAATTTCACAGAGAGGACAGAACTTATGAGCCAGAAATCTCTGTGCATTTTTAGGGGCATATTTATACTCCGTCTGCGCCGAATGTGCATCAAAAAATTTGACGCACATTCAGCGCAAACCTTGCCCCATATTTAAACTTTGACCCGAGCCCGCGGACGTCAAAATCCCGCCGTGTGCGTAATTTTTTGGATGTAGGAAACCACCTTGCGTTAATCATATGCAAGGTAGGCGTTCCCATTCAAAAAATTACTTAAGTGGCCCTATGTCGTATTTATGCTTCTGGGCAAAAATGCCGGGAGGCGGAGCCGGAAAATGACACACAGCCCGATTTGAGTAAAAAATTAACGCCTGGGTCAAGGCAGGCGTTAAAATGGGGCAAACCCACGTGTATTTAATCAGAAAACAGAGAAGCAACAGCAGAGCAGCAAAAGGGAGACATGGAGGTGCTTCTCATCCAGCGTGCATGAAGGCGCAGAGCCCAGCAACAACAACAGCAGCTACCACAACACCAGCAGGGACCCCAAAGGCAGCGCAGAAGGCAGGAGAGGATATTCCACACCAGAACAACCCTTCATGGCCTCAGGGAACATGACATCATCCAGAGGTACAGGTTGAACTGGCAGGCCATTCAGCAGCTGCTGCGAAACATAGAGCCACAGTTGGCACCCACCTTGCTGACACTCCGCACCATCCCAACAGAAACCAAGCTGCTAGCTGTATTTCACATGTTGGCAAGTGGCTCTTTTCAAACAACTGGTGCCCTGGTTGCTGGAATATCACAGCCATCATTCTCTGCCTTATTGCCCAAAGTACTGGATGCCATCATTGGACTCACACCTCGCCACATCTTCCCAAACACACTGCAGAAGCAGCAGGAGACAAAACAGGGGTTTTACCTCATTAGTGGCTTCCCACACATCCTTGGTGCCATCGACTGCACACATGTACGCCTTGTGCCACCTGCTGCAACTGAACACTTCTACTGCAACAGGAAGCACACACATTCCATCAATGTGCAGGCCATTGTCGATCACCAAGGATAGATCACCAACATAGTGGCAAAATATCCTGGGAGTTTCCATGACTCACTCATCTTCCGTCACTCTACCATCAATCAACACTTCCAGGATGGACGGTATGGCAATGGACTACTTGTTGGTAAGTACAAAAACCTACTTATATACACACTGCACAGCAACCCTCTAGGACACACAACACATACACCACGACAGCAACATGTGGACAGGAACACACTGAGGTCGTGACATCGCTAGCCATGTTTCATAGGCCAGCATTGAATCTGTCACACATCTGAAATTAGTGTACAGTCTAATGTAAAGACGTCAATGATCACAACGTTTGTAGAGGTTTGCCTAATTGTCACCTTGCAAAATGTAAGCGTCTCACTGATGTTTACATTAATACATTGCATAAGTCTAAAGGATTGGGATGTCCAGGGTACATTGATGCTAACGTGTTAACAACACTGTCAAAATGAATCTGTGTATGGAAATATCATCTCACCCCCAGTGAAGACACAGGGACACCTGTATCACAAGTCACAGTGCTAGGGAGTGCACACTGTACTGCAAATCCCAAAACATACTGCTGACAACCGGTCAGCAGCCAAACACTCGTTCAGCCAAGGAAACAACCCAATGTAGATGGTACATCCTACAAGCCTAGGAAGTATCACAATAATACAAAAGAGTCACAGACAACACAAGACAACTACTGCCATGCAAGGTGATTTCAATGGGCCAAGCTACATCAACATGATCCCATTCATTTGCTTTTTAGCTGATCAGGGGTATGGGATCCAGCCATGGATAATGACACCATTTGGCAACCCAAGCACTGCAGCAGAGCGTGCCTACAATGAAGCACATAGGAGGACACGCAGCATAGTCGAGAGGACCTTCGGCATCCTCAAGTCGATATTCAGGTGCCTCAACATCACTGGTGGAAGCCTCCTATATTCTGCAGAAATGGTCTGTAAGATCATTCTAACATGTGCCATCCTGCACAACATTTGCACACAAAGGAACATTCCCCACTTAGAACCAGAGCCACAAATGCGTGAAGAGGAGGAAGAGGAGGATGCTGGCCTGCAACATGAGGGGGAACAACATAACACGGCTGCTGGATTGCGTAGGTGCCAACACATAGTGAACAATTTCTTTTAAAACTAATCACCATCACCACTGTATTTACTAATGTAAATAAACACCGATAATAATCACCATATCATGGTCTGGCTAATCATTTTTGCTCACCTTTATCTCTAACTATCAGAAGAAGAGTGTAGCCTCATGGAGCATTGCTGATATACCGATCAGGACACAGAAATTTCCTGAGCAATTGTGATGCATATCATACAACAGTCACATACACACACACTGTAAATGACATATATTCTGTACATTTCACCTTTGAAGGGCAATAGCAGAGGACCACACCTATTTCACACATACATGTTAGCAACATGGTTCATCACAGCATATGGCACACAACTAAGACACCATCACTCAATAAGGGGAAAACAAGCCTCATACATGAGGCAGTGGATGTGATATTGCATTGGTAACAGAAATGTATGACCAGACACTTGACAGCAGTAAGTCCAACTGCACCGATCTTTGCAAGGACTATCCGTGACTAGAGTTCCATACAAGCAGAACATAGACAGCACAGTGCCACACCTATGACCAGCATTGCGCACATGACATTCCATGTACATGTCAGCCCAGTTCGTAACTCCTGACACATTCATGCTCCTGGTCTCACCCCACCTGTCTGAAGAGGTCCCTGGAACGGTAATATGTGTACCCCCATATTCCCTCCTCTACACACACAGACTAACAATACTAATCCTGTGTGCTACACCCTTTCCTATGTTATGCCATTGTCATAGTACATCTGACTGCATGGACGTCAGGTCAATTAATACACTGGCTTGTAGTTTCTAAGCCCTGTTATCACCTGTAGATTGCTTCCCATGTGAAAGGTACTGTTGGCCATTTGAATTCGAATCTCACATACAGGACTTGTGAGAAACTGATACAGCACACACCTGTGATCACCTCCATGCACACCACCCATTTGAACATGCACTGCCCCTGCTGATGCCTGGAACAGCATAGAAGTTTCCATTTTGTCAAATCCACCGTTATGCATTGCTAGTAATTAAGCTGTGTGACACAGCCCTTGGGTTTATATCTCACCTTCAAAAACACAGGACATACACAGTTTTAAATGTCAACTGTCTTGTTCTTCCTCCGACCAGTCTTAGTCAGACCACTGATTATGTACCTTGTGAAATTGCTGGATCCAGATTGACCCTGCATCCTGTCGGCCTGACTGGCACCTGTCTGTGTGTTACCCTAAAGGTTCCTTGTGGCTACATATGTACCACACTTGCATTACCAAACCTCTCATTCCTCAGAGGGTATTTTTTCATGTGCTTCATCAATGCATACCCAAATACATTGTATAGCATCATCTGCTTTTTAATTGTACCATATTAGTAAAATTGTCTTTGAATACCAAAATCATGGCCTATCCCTTGTCTGGGTCTCATGTATGCATGAACGATAAAGTGTGACAGTGTACCAGGGCCATATGCAGGAATTGGGTATGGTACCTCCAGCAGAACCAGCTACCTCTGATAATGTGCATGAAAATTCCACACATATTAGGACCCTGACAGTTGACATGCTGAATCACATTGCTCACAACATATTGATGGACTGTGCATGCTGAATAGCTGCTACATTAATCAACACAGAGGCTATGATGTTCCCAGATGCAGTGGGAACTTCACAGGCCAACCTGTGTACAAATGTTGTAAAGACACCTGCCGGAACATGACACCTGAGACATTATCTCACTCAGCACACCAAGGTTGCCCTGTTGACAGTCTCATAACACGTCTTCAGTGACATGGTGGGACCACCCCCATGTAGGTTCTCATGTCCTCACCGACTTTTCTCACATTGATCTCCGAAGGTTACTCAGTAGATACAGGAATAACTGCCACTGACTCATGATGAGACCTGGAAGTAACTGTAACAACATACACCCCTAAAAATATACAGGATCAACATTGGACCACACACATGAACAAGACACCTCTGTGCAATTGATCACTGGAAATATGTGGCCACTTGCTGCCTCGTCTGCTGGTCCACCACTGCCACTGGAGTCATATGACCACAACTGTGGCATCATATTACATTTGTGGTTCACCTTTGGCTGTCTGTGCCAATAACATGGTACCCACTTAGTCTATGCATGTGCCTGACTCACTGTGGGTTCAACAACAAGTGCCTAGGAAGCAGTTACCAAATTTCTAGGACATGGGATGGCCAACTTGTGGACCATTGACATGAACAAGCGTCTGCCATCCATCCGGTAATTTGTGGAGTCTACGTTACCCAAAATCTTGGAAGTGCACACAACAGATGTTGCTACATGTATGACTAGCACATGTCCTCTCTCATTTCCACAATGACTTGCATCTAAGGTTTGGACACATTGACTTCACATTCTGTCAAAGTCTGATTCCTCGGGATTTGTGTCTTTGTTCTGTTATGATTTATTGTTGGCAATTATCACTTCAAATATCATACTCAAAAGGGAAAAAGAAGATCATCATGAAAGGCAATCTAAAGAGAAAAGTTTCTTAGACATGCATAGAAGACAATTACAAGGATATTTAAACATTTATCCAATATTTATTATAAGGCAAGTAATACGCAAATATTTAATAATATATTCACAAAAATACTATCTGAGAAGAAATATTAATATCCTTCAAATATGTTTATCTAATAATTAAAATATAATATGAAATCTACAATGTATTTTAGTTAACATCTTTTGTCCAAAATTGCACAATGAATTCTAAAACTGTAACTTTTCAACTTTGTAAAAATACCTATGAATCTTTCTTCTCAAGAAACACAGTGAATTCTAATGTTTAACCTTTCACAATAGAATGCGCTCTTATATTGATTCTTTCTTCCTAATAAACAAAAATATTTAAATAAGAAGTCTTTTTGAAACATGAGCACGCACGTGTAAATGTGTCATCTGTTTAAACATTTAAGAATAACATAATTCAATTCAGCTAGAACCATTTATAAAGTCTGCAAATGACCATGCTTAGTTTTACTTAAAAGAATCCTTTTAAACAAAAATATGTTGCACTAGAATTGTAACTAATCCCCAGGGCATATTTAAACTAAAATAACACAAAGCTTTGAATATTCCTAAAAGCAATGTTGTTAAAGGTCAAACACTTGCTTTGCTTTTCAGATTTTTAACTAAACAAAGATACTGAAGATTAAACAAGCAATTACTTCAGTTTCCTATCCTAAATAAACAATGTTACTAAACATGAAACTCTCAGCTTCTATTCTGTCTGCAAACTAAACAATGTTATTAAACATGAAACATTTGCTTCAGTTCAGTCTTTCAAAAAGAAATGTTCCTGAAAAGTAAACACTCTTAGGACAGCAAGTCCGTCCACTTGCTTCTTAGAACTCCAGAGACCATCCACTGCACGGCAGGGGACCAAAAGGGCAAATCCAGATGGGAATCACCAAACCAAATCCAATCCAGGCAAAGTCCAAAATAGTAAGCACAGGGAAATGGGAGTGGTCGGTTTTTATAGCAGAACCACGCCCTCAATCATGAAGATTCCAGAAAGAACTACACCCTTAATCATGTGTACTCCAGGATGCTGGGAATTGTAGTTCCATCAAATCGTGGATTTGAGCAGTTTAACCACCACCGAGCACTCTTATTACACAAATGCTTTTTTCCACATGAATGAAGAGGAGAATGTTTTTTAATAGAACAAAGTGTGTGGCAAGAACGTTTGGTAGGAGAGATACTATGTTTAGAGGTATGATTAGGCCAAAGTCTGACAGTACACCCCCCTCCCGGGCGTGGTTGAGGACCAGGTTTATTTGGATGAAGACGATGAAACTTGGTTACCAAACGAGGAGCATGAACCTGCGTAGCGGGTTCCCAGGAATTTTCTTCTGGTCCATAACCTTTCCATGCTATTAAATACCATAAAGAGGAACCACGGAATCGAGAATCTAAAATGGCACGTACTTCATACTCCCAGTGTCCTTGTACCAATAATGGAGCTGGCCGAGATGTGCTTGATGAAGTGGCAGGCTTTAATAAAGACGTATGAAATACTGGATGTATTTTCAGAGAGGAAGGCAATTTCAATTTGTAAATTACTGGATTAACTTGACGAAGGACTTCATAAGGACCTATGAATTTAGGATTAAATGTATTGTGATCTTTGAATGTAAAATTCTTGGTGGATAACCAAACTTTGTCATGTATTTTGTAAATGGGGCCAGGTTGATGTTTCTTGTCATATTGTAATTTATAATTGTATTTGGCTTGACGTAAATTATCTTGTAATCGTGTATGTACCTTTTGCATATGATATACAATGTCTTGAACCGCAGGCATTTTATGGGATGTAACTGGTAAAGTGACAGGCAGTATTTGTGGATGTCGACCATACAGACCATAAAACGGGGTTTCTTTCATAGACGAATGATAAGAATTGTTATATGCTAGTTCAGCAAGCCATAAAAGATCTGGCCATATTGTAGGGGTGTTAGAGGCATAACAACGTAAATACTGTTTCAGTGTCTGATTCAATCTTTCGGTTTGACCATCAGTTTGTGGATGGTAACTAGTAGATAGAGCAGAGTCTATTTGCAAAGCTTGACACCAAGTTTGCCAAAAGCGAGCTGAAAATTGCGTGCCTCTATCTGAAAGGATTACCTTTGGAAGTCCATGAAGACGGACAATATTTTGAAGTATAAGATTGGCTAGAGTGCTGGATGTTGGAAGCCCCTTGCATGCTATGAAATGAGCGTATTTTGTGAGACTGTCTACAACTACCAAAATTGTGTTTGTATGATTTACTGCCGGGAGTCCAGTGATGAAATCCATTGTGATGTGTTCCCAAGGGTAGTTTGGAGTCGGTAAAGGAATTAATAATCCTTTTGGTTTACTATGTGTACTCTTGCAGCGAGCACAAATTTCACAGGATTGTACAAATTTTTTAACATCCTCAGAAAATTTGGGCCACCAAAAATATCTTTTCAAAAGTTCCATGGTTTTTTTGAGGTCCTGGGTGGCCTGCCATAGGATGAGTATGTAGCCATTGGAAGGCTGTTTGTCTTAAATCTTTAGTTGGTAAATATACTCGAGACTCAAATAATGGTAAGCCTTGTTGAATGGTATGTTTATTGCTTTGCTGTAACCAATTCTGCCAATCTGTGATATGAAAGTGAGAGCGAATAAGATCTAAAAAATCATCAGCGGCTATTAAACAGAGCACTTTGGTAGGATCTATAATAGACTGTGGTTGTTGTTTTTCATGGGAGAGAGAAGAGTCCTGTCTTGTGAGAGCATCTGCTTTTCTATTTTCAGTGCCAGGACGGAAGGTTACAATAAAATCGAATTCTGCGAAGAACAACATCCATCTTAACTGTCTGGGAGTCAATATCTGAGCAGAACTCATAAACTTGAGATTTCGATGATCAGAGTATACTGTGATTTTATGCTTAGATCCTGATAGATAGTGTCTCCATTCTTTGAAAGCGTCTTTTATTGCTAAAATTTCTTTCTCCACAATAGTATAGTTTTGTTCAGCAACATTCAATTTTCTGGACATGAATGCAACTGGATGGAGTTGTCCAGTGTATGGATGACGTTGTGATAAAATGGCTCCTATAGCCACATCTGAAGCATCGGCTTCCACAATAAAAGGGTCCGTGACTCTCGGGTGAGCTAAAACAGGTGCAGCAGTAAATGCCTGTTTTAACATGATGAATGCTGCATTAGCTTCTTCAGACCAACAAAAAGGAACATTTTTACGTAACAGTCTAGTGATGGGTGCCACCTTCTGGGAGAAATGATCTATAAACCGTCAGTAAAAATTTGCAAAACCTAAAAAACATTGTACATCACGTACAGATTTAGGCGTAGGCCATTCCATTACGGCTTGGATTTTTCTTTCGGTCATCTGCATTCCTTTAGGTGTTAAAATAACTCCCAAAAACTCCACTGTGGTTACGTGAAATTCACATTTACTAAGCTTACAAAATAAATGATGAATCCTTAACGTATGTAAAACCTTTTTTACATGTTCCTTATGTAATTGTACTGAGGTAGAATAGATCAGAATATCATCAATATATACAATTACAAAAATATCAAGATATTCTCTTAGCACATCATTAAGAAAATATTGAAAAGCAGCAGGAGCATTACACAAACCAAAAGGCATTACCAGATATTCAAACAGGCCATAACGAGTTTTAAAAGCTGTTTTCATTCCTCACCTTCACGAATACGAACCAAATGATAAGCACCTCGTAAATCAAGTTTAGTATAAATTATTGCATTCTTAACTTGATCTAATAGTACTGGGATTAATGGTAATGGATATTTATTCTTTACCGTGATCTTATTCATGGCTCTATAGTCTATCCATGGTCGTAATTCACCATTTGACTTTGGTACAAAAAATAGTGGAGAGGCAGCTGGTGAACGTGAAGGACGAATCAAATTATTTTCTAAACATTGATCAAGATAGTTGCGTAAAACAAGATTCTTCTTTTCAGATAAAGCATAGATTCTACAATTAGGTATGATAGATCCTGGCATGAGATCTATTTGACAATCGTACGTTCTATGTGGGGGTAAGGTACTTGCGGCTTGTTCACTAAAAACATCTTCATATTCTTTATAAATATGAGGTAAGCTAGTATCTTTTTCTCCTGCCGTAGCGATACATTGTGAAACAATTTTCTGATCATTATGAAAACAACTCTTTTGACAGAATTCTGAAAGAAAGTTAACTGTTTGTTCTTTCCAGTCGATATGTGGATTGTGTAATACTAGCCATGGCATTCCAAATATGAAACCATACTGGGGTGCTTGGATGATATCGAAAGAAACGCTTTCTTGATGTTCTTGACCATTAATGTTTTTACAAATTGTGTGAATAGGTACAGTACACATGGTAACAGGGCCTCCAGATAATTCAGTTCCATCCACAGCTTGTACAATCTCGGGTATTTGTTTTTTTGTACATGTGAGTTTCAGTGATTTAACAGTTTGAGAATCTACAAAATTTCCAGTGGCACCTCAATCTATTAGTGCTTGAACTGTCTGCCATTTTCCTTGAACTATAATTTGTATAGAAAGTCGTAAATGTCTAATATGATGACTAGTTTTGGAATGTACAGAAGGGATCATTTTTGTACCCAAGAGATCCCCTTCCTTGATTCTTGGGCCCACTAGTTTTCCTCGGAATTTTCAAGCATAGCTATTTGTTTCTTTGAATTTGGTTTTGATAGACAATATCTCACAAAGTGTCCTTTCTTACCACAATAAAGACATTGTCCCTTGTGGCAACGAAGTTCTTTTTCTTCCTTTGTTAGGGGTTGACGAATTGTTCCTATTTCCATGGGTTCGCCAGTATTATCTGATGATGAAGTGGATGTAAACGTATTTCGATTTTGTGAAGAACGCCAGAAACTCCGTTCAGGACGTTTTCTGTCTCCTCTTCTTTCTGTAAGTCTATGATCTAATCTTAAAGTGAGATCTATCAAATCATTGCAAGTTTTAGGTTGAGGATCAATTTGTGCTAGAATATCTTTTAATTCGTCTTTAAGTCCCTGATAGAAAATTGCAGCTCTTTTCCCCTCAGGCCAAGATGTTTCCATAACCAGACGATTAAAGTGAGAGATAGGTGATAAGATCTTTATTTCCTTGTCGTAACTCTAAAAGTTCTTTATCAGCTGATAAGGTAACAGATCGTCGATCAAAAACTTTTTCAAACTCTTGTATAAACATGCGCCAATTGTATAATAGCCTACTATCTTGACGTACTAATGGTACTGCCCATGTAGCAGCATCTCCAGTTAAATATGAAATGAGGAAGGCTATTCTTGACTGTGGATCCGGAAAAGCAGCTGGACGGCATGTAAAATGTAACTCCACTTGCATGAGGAAAATTTGTACTTTGGAGGAATCTCCTGAGAATCTTTCTGGAGCAGCAAGAGGAATTTGAGTGGGAACATGTACTGAAATGTTACTGGGAGAAGGAGAAACATGTGATTGGGCAGTGGCTCCTTGCTGCATTGCTGTTGCACCATCTACCTTGGCTTGTAATTGTGTCACCTTTGTGACGAGAGCTGCTGTGGTATTTTTTGATTCTTGCAATTCTTTTTGTAATGGGTTCAAAGCTTGCATAACAGTATCCAAAGTGGCCATTTTTTAAACAATAACACAAACCAAGAGGAAAATATATTTCGTGGGCTTACTATTCTGTCAAAGTCTGATTCCTCGGGATTTGTGTCTTTGTTCTGTTATGATTTATTGTTGGCAATTATCACTTCAAATATCATACTCAAAAGGGAAAAAGAAGATCATCATGAAAGGGAATCTAAAGAGAAATGCTTCTTAGACATGCATAGAAGACAATTACAAGGATATTTAAACATTTATCCAATATTTATTATAAGGCAAGTAATACGCAAATATTTAATAATATATTCACAAAAATACTATCTGAGAAGAAATATTAATATCCTTCAAATATGTTTATCTAATAATTAAAATATAATATGAAATCTACAATGTATTTTAGTTAACATCTTTTGTCCAAAATTGCACAATGAATTCTAAAACTGTAACTTTTCAACTTTGTAAAAATACCTATGAATCTTTCTTCTCAAGAAACACAGTGAATTCTAATGTTTAACATTTCACAATAGAATGCGCTGTTATATTGATTCTTTCTTCCTAATAAACAAAAATATTTAAATAAGAAGTCTTTTTAAAACATGAGCACGCACGTGTAAATGTGTCATCTGTTTAAACATTTAAGAATAACATAATTCAATTCAGCTAGAACCATTTATAAAGTCTGCAAATGACCATGCTTAGTTTTACTTAAAAGAATCCTTTTAAACAAAAATATGTTGCACTAGAATTGTAACTAATCCCCAGGGCATATTTAAACTAAAATAACACAAAGCTTTGAATATTCCTAAAAGCAATGTTGTTAAAGGTCAAACACTCCCTTTGCTTTTCAGCTTTTTAACTAAACAAAGATACTGAAGATTAAACAAGCAATTACTTCAGTTTCCTATCCTAAATAAACAATGTTACTAAACATGAAACTCTCAGCTTCGATTCTGTCTGCAAAATAAACAATGTTATTAAACATGAAACATTTGCTTCAGTTCAGTCTTTCAAAAAGAAATGTTCCTGAAAAGTAAACACTCTTACGACAGCAAGTCCGTCCACTTGCTTCTTAGAACTCCAGACACCATCCACTGCACGGCAGGGGACCAAAAGGGCAAATCCAGATGGGAATCACCAAACCAAATCCAATCCAGGCAAAGTCCAAAATAGTAAGCACAGGGAAATGGGAGTGGTCGTTTTTTATAGCAGAACCACGCCCTCAATCATGAAGATTCCAGAAAGAACTACACCCTTAATCATGTGTACTCCAGGATGCTGGGAATTGTTGTTCCATCAACATAGACATCGTGGATTTGAGCAGTTTAACCACCACCGAGCACTCTTATTACACAAATGCATTTTTCCACATGAATGAAGAGGAGAATGTTTTTTAATAGAACAAAGTGTGTGGCAAGAACGTTTGGTAGGAGAGATACTATGTTTAGAGGTATGATTACGCCAAAGTCTGACACATTCATACAAGCATATTTGCAATAATGCATCTTATGATGCACACACACTGGGTTGACAACTACATTAGTAGCCAATGCACACATTGAGCCATAGGCATTGAGGTATTGTACTTATGTGTGTCACCGTACTATCCTCTCCTGACGCCAAACATGCCCAAATTGTGCAATACATATATGTAGACCACACATATGGCCATCTAGTGTGTCAGCCAAGCGTGAGAATCCTGTTAAGGAAGTAGCGGGTCATGGTCCGCAGCAGTATGATGTCTCACATGTGAACATACACCATCAACACCAAAGTGGGTGCAATCAGCCTATCTCAGTTGTGTCACAAATGTAACATTACATTAAAATGGAAAAAATACCCAAAACCAGTTCATGCCCTGAAATTTTGACGCATACGTGTCAAAAAATGACGCTTATGCCTGAAAAACGACGCATAATGCCCTGAAAATTGGTTAAGTGTTAAGACTATTTCCAAATATATGGATGCGGCCTAATTTTTACTCCTGGGCGTAGAAAAAAATGACGCACATACTGTGTGCGTGAAAAAATATGACGCATAACAATAAAAACGGCGACCATTTTATGCAGGAAGTGATGTAATAGGATATCCTGTTTACAGATTATGTACAGTGGTGGTACTTTCACTTTCACTTTGCAGTCTGTGATTCTTCTAGACTGTGTGGCCGTGTTCTGAGTTTTGTCCAGTTATATTGTGCTTTTGTCTCCTTTGTGCTCCATTACTTGTTAGTTTGTGAAATAAATATTGTTGTTGTATAATGTCTGAGTGTGTTTTGTGTACTATTGTCCAGTATTGTGTTGTCTTTTTTGTTTACGGGAGTCTGTTGTGGGTAGTGCTAGTTTGGGGATAGTTGGGCTCTTTTAGTTGTTAAGTTTACTTTTTTGTACTTCTACTTTCCCCCTTTACTTCTTTGTTCTTCTTTATCCCCTATTCCCCTTTTCGGTGCTAAGATGTTGGGTAGGCCACGTCTTGGCAAGATGGGTGAGGAGGAGCTTGGGGGGTTTATATGGCTGGTGTGCCATTTCCTCCCACTGATGATTGAGGCAGGGTGATACAGGGGTATCACACCGAGGCATGGCGAATCCGGTGGGGAAAGGTCCTGCATCACTTGCAGCGCGTGTATCGGAGCCAGAGGAATGACCACCAGCTGAAGCACCGCTGGGCTGACCTCATCACCAGGGAGCAAGATCTGCTGGACCACCTGGGAATAGTGATTGGTGGCCCTGTTGGTGAGTACAAATCATGTAAATGTGCACAATTAAAAGCTCTGTAGTGACATCAGATTATTTGTACAATATCTGCCGGCTAAGTTGCTGAGTGTGTGTAATGCTTCGGAAACATACAGGGTCATTGATGGACTATGTGAAGGACCACAATTGCTAACTGTCAGGAAGCAAGTGCTCTGCAAACTTACTGAATACTTTTGCTTAATGTAATTTAGTGCCGCCTTTGTGTCAGACAGCAACACAAATTAGGAGCCAATCATGTCTAAATAGGTCACATTTGCCAGTGAAGTATAGATTTTCCAAAATAGTGGCAACCTTTGTTGACGCAACAGCTAGACTGACTTTCGAAACACTACATGATGCAGAAATTGAGTGCAGGCTTCACGTCAATTGATGATAGCAATGTGGCCCAGACATATGTCTCATGTGTGTCTGGTGAGTGTGTAAGGAAAGTGTTCACGGAAGTTCTATGAATGTTAGGGATTATTGTGGTCCTTCATCATTTTGGATACATTTCAGATCTGGATTTGGAAACATAGGGAAAAAGTGTAAGGTGCCCTCAGCTAACATCTTACACTGGTATTTGGAGTTTGGTGTTCCACCTTTCGTTTAGGGATGACAGGCCAAAGGTATGCACATGGGTTCATATCTCTATGGTTGGTGCAAATCACCATAGATGGGCCACATCAAATGAAGAAACTGTAACAACATGAGGGCTTACAAATGTCCCTGCCCCTCTGTACATTGTACCTATGTGTCATGAATGTGTCATGGCCACAATGGCTGTTTGACTGGTAATGCACTCCTCAAGTAACCAGGCTTTGGATGTCTCTCTTGGATGCACATGATGAGACGAATACACGCCATTATTATGTCTGCTCACTAATGAAGGAGCATGTTTGCCACCACATGGTAGTGAGGGCCACTGCATGTGTGCAGGTATGTGTGTAATTGTCACAGGAGACCCATGCTATGTACATGTTAGCCGTGCTATATCGGATGCAGTATCATCATGTCTCAGTGGCTTTACTTACTTATGTCATCTTACACATAGTTTTTGTCTTTGGAATTGTTGGCCAGTAAACAGATTTTGAGCACATTTCTTCCTTCCATGCCTTACAGGTGGACCCGCACACTACACTGTGGGCGAGGTGGCTTCATTTGAGGACCCCGACAACTCCAGTAAGTGTTGATATGTCTGTTATGTGTTGTGTTTGCTGGTGATGTGTGATGGACTCCTGTGTGTTGAACACAGAGCAAGGTATGATGCGCTGGCCCATCATTTGTCTTTTTCCATGAGTGGGATTTCATTTTCTAAGCATTTTGGAGTTTGCCAATGCTTATCCTATTGTCTTATCTAGGGATTCTAGGTCATTCCTGTAGGCCCCGCAATGTGAACTGGGGTGAGTCATGTGGATAACACTTGTATCAACATGAGTCGCACTGGAACTCATCTCAGATGTTGTCTGCCTGTCAGACCCACATTCTCCCAGAATGGGGCTGCAAAATGCTTACCCACAGACTTCTTCTTCCCTATTCACTAATGTACTTATGAAAATGTAGGGTGAACTTCCTAGCAGCATATAGCTCCACATGTAGTGCTACAAGTATGTGGCACTTGAGTGCAATGGCCTAGGTGTGCATGCAAATCATGGCCAGGGGTGTTCTTGCAACTCTGTGTCTGTTATAAGTCATGCCTTACTGGAAGTATATGATGTGGACATAGGTCTGCCTTTCCAGACATGTGTGGCGCTGGGATTGGTCAAGGGTTTACTGTCTCCTATTTGTAGATACACCTTACCTGTGGTGTGTGTGTCCAGCTTTCCTACGCTTCCTGGGTGTCCATGTTGTTTGAAATTGTTAGTTGTTTCTCCACCCCCCAACCCTCAAACACAGGCATGGGTTTGTGAATAGTGTACCTAGGACTGATGATACAAGTATGTTACACAGACATGTAAATCAGTGAATATTTGGTCGGAACCTCGTATACACACTCAGGTATAGCACATGAGTACTATACTAGCAAGTCCATTTACAACTTGCAGATCATGTGGCCTTAGATTTCCACCCCGTACATTGACATTTGTAGCCCTGGCATTGGCGCAGGATGTGCTGCATGATTGTTAGCTGACAACTGTCAGAAGTCTGATGCCAAATTAATGCCAGTTGTTACCCATCTTGTAGGGTTTGGATGTGCTATGTGTGATACGACCTACAAAGGCTGGCCTGCCATGTACTTCCTCAGGGACATTCAATGATCTGTATGATGATAGGAGCTGTTACAAGTACAGTAGATGTACTGCCTGATTTACTTCTTGTGCCTTTTCACACATTGCAGTTCCTAATGTAAATTGTTGCCTTTGTCTTCACAGCTGCGAACATGACACCCATACAGGTCCATGAGTTCCAGAGGCGGGCAATGCTTTACCAGCATATCCTGCTGGTAGAGTCGGGGTTCAGACGGATGGCCCGAAGATACAGGAACGAACGGGCCTCCGGAGCATGGAGGGCTTTCCCACAGGGTGGCCCTACTTTGCCCACCACAGCCACCACCAGCACGACCACCACTTCCACCCAGGTGGCACCACCCACAGCTGGGACTGTTGTCCCTACTACGTCTGCAAGTGCTCCAGGCCCTAACAGTGGACCACCTTCAGGGCAGCCCACAGGCATTGACTATACATGCCCACACACGTCCTTAGCTGGTACCCAGACTGCCCCAGCTGCTACAGTTGACCCTGTAGCTTTTCAGGACATGCAGCGCAAAATGGACCATGTCCTCCGGAAAATTAGTCACCTGAGCTGGGATGTTCACCATATGAACAGGCGTGTGCGGTCCATAAAGCGGACCCTCCGGAGGGCCAACCTCTAGACTTTGTAAATGGACATGATTCCCTCCCCTCCCTCCTCTTTCCTTGTTCTTATACTTAGTGGGCTTAGGGGGCTCAGTGTTAGGTTAGTATAGGCTGTTAGTTTAGTTAGTGTTAGTGGGTGGGGGTCCTGATTATTTCTATTTTTTCTTTTTGAGTCTGTGGGTGGGTGGGTGGGGGGCTATGTTGGGGTTCTTGTGTGTTTAGAAAAAAAAAGAAAAAAAATATATATATTTATTTTTAGCATAGGATAGTATGTGTTTAGGTTAGTATCTGTTGTCCTCCATGTGTCCCGTCTCATAAGAGGGGTGGGGGGTTGATGTTTAGAACGTTTTGTTACATGTGATAAGTAAGTAGGTTAGTTAGGGACAGTTGTGGGTAATGAGGAGTTAGGGTAGATTAGGGTAGGTAAGACGTTTCCCTGAGTTTCCTCTTCTGTTATTACCATTTAATAAATATATAGTGAACCCCTTACAGAATGTGTTAAATGCTTGTTGATCAGGGCCTTGGCATAAGTGTACATGAATTTTGTTCTATTACATTTGTGTCCTATGCTATGAACAAATCCCAACTGACCTGTAAGATTGGCAGCTATCCCAGAGCTACCTTGCAAAGATTCCACCATTCATTGCAACCACCAATCACAGTTACTAAGGTTCCCAACGTATTTTTTTCAATAAGTATGTTTTCAAAGTCACAAACAGTGCTTCCAGATTTGGTATTGGGGGAACTGTTTTATGTCTGACTGCAGTGTGATGTTCAAGGAAACCCTTATAAGGTGAGAGGTCGTAAGCACTCTTGTAGTATCATCTTCATGACTCACAGACATCATTTGTGACACTGTTCAGCATGATTACTTATTTGGATGTAAACTCAGACACCTTCATTCATGCAGTTTTTTTAGTGTTTGCTTAGATTTGTGGGCACTGTTATATGTGTTAGTATTGCATGGTGACAACATTTTGCTGCCACTATTTGATGGCTTAGATATCCCTTGAGGAAGCATTATTCTGTCCAACACAGCATGATGGTGTATGGTTTCTCTTTTTATCAGATATTACCCTCAGGAAGGGCAGAGTATGATGCAATCCAGGCTACTGTGCAAAGTTATCAGACTACATAATTTCATGACAGTTGTACTGACAAGCTACATAATTTGACAGTAGGCACATTTCAGTTATCTACTGCACAGTTGATGTGTCACATTACATAGAGACAAAGTGGTTGTGTAAGTGCTATTTATTCAAAAGTGCTGTAGTGGTATATGTACATTGTCCATGATTGTGAGTCCATTATAGTGACATCTTCCATTGTGATCCTACACAAGTGGTAAAGGAAAATGCATTTGACATGCTGGGGTGACATGTCAGACAGTGCAGAGGGACAGGATTTGCCAATGAGTAAGTGAAAGACAATCACTGGGCAGGATGACAAGATAAACAGTGGTGTGCAGAACAGTCATTGAGTACAGTTGTTGTAAGACTGGCATGTTACAAAGCGCTGGACCTTGGTAATAGGTGGCCATGTGGCAGGGACTAGTGCTTCCAGGTACTTTTCCGTGGGAAGGTGATCCGTTCCATGTCTTCTTCTTCTGATGTGTGTGTGTTGCCTCCTCTGTCCTTGGTGGTTGTGGTTGTGAAGGGGCAACACACACCTCAGTGTTAGAAGACGTGGAGTCAGACATCCCGGTCGCTGCTACCTGTAAATGTCTTAAGGGCAGTACTGCTGCAAGGAGGATCTGCTGATTCTTAAGCAAAGCAGCCACATCACGATGGTAGGCAGCCAGGTCGGCCCTGAGGGGGTCATGATTGCATTCGTGCATGCCGTAGAAGGTTTGGGGTGCGAGGTGTGTTGGCAACTCCCTTACTGCAGTGGTGAATTCCTTGACAGTTTGTTGTAGTCCTTGCAGGATGGATGTTAGGGCTTGCATGGCTGCTGCCTGATCTGCAGCTGACATCATGCACAAACGCACCCCCTCTGGGCTTGCTGCCATAGTTTGCATCCCCACCCACACTTCCTTGGCCAGCTCCCGCTGTACTCCGACTACAGTTCTCTCAAAGCTGGTGCCTGTGTCATCTGAATCCTCAGCTGTATTGGAGCTGGGAGGTCTTACAATTGGTGTTGTGCGTGGGTCCTCTGTGATGGCTGCTTGTTCTGAGCTCCTCCTTGTCACAGAAGGTGGGGTCTGGAGGGTTCCTAGGACATCTTGGAGGGTCTGGTGGCTGATGTTTGTCAGCTCGTCATCCATGTCATCAGGGTAGTCCTGGACAGGCATATCCGCAGGAGATCCATCATCCTCTGCAATGAAATAGGGTACAATTAGTGTGTCTGTGTTGTGGCACTGGTGATGTGAAATGCCTGCCTTGTGATGATTTCACATTGTGATATTGTTTCCTGTTCATTGCTCCAGTCTTTCAGATGGACATTTTCCCAGGCCTATGGCCCACCTGCATGTCACATGTATTGTATTAAGTTATTAGACTTGTCGGCATCATCTCCTCTAGTGTTGTTTTAGGCCAAATAGTGAATTGCCACCTTCTTGTCCTACTCAAGCCTCCGTCTACATCCATTCTAATGGCGAGGCCTTTCACTGGTTGTGGGTGCTCTGATGGCACTAGCAGCACACTTAACAATCTGTACCTGCCCCAGTCTCTGATCTTTCACTTATATGTTGTTGACATGTAGCGTATCCTATGCATGGCATTGTTATGGTACGACATGGATGTTAGCATTGGTAATGTGTACAGCTGATGTTGGGGAATGTGTGGTACATTGGATTGCCCTGATAGTCATAGCAGTGTCCTATTTCCTCCTCTGACTGTGCAGGTGTATTTCAGTGACCAGTTACATGTGTCCCCGCCCTCACTGCTGTTGTCTGAGCAATATGACATTTGGGATGTTGCATTGTGACCCATGCACAGGATGGACCGTGGCATATGCAGCATGGGTGTGTCCCTAGTGCTGTGTAGCTCCTACTGTTGATGACATTGGCTGATGTTTGCGACAACTATGGTCATTCACAATTGCAAGGACTGGAGCCTTTGTCTTGTTTCAGGAGATTGTTAAAGTAGTCATCCTCAACCCACTAATTTAGGTGTGTATGATCCATGGGGATGTTACTGCCATTGGCAACTTGAGCTGCACACAGAGCGGAGGTGGTAGTGGCAACTGTTGTCACTGTTACATTCCAGTTGTCGGTATGGCTAGAGGTTGTTAATTGGGCCCTAGTTAATGTAGGGGGTATAGTGGCTGATGTGTGCCAGGATGTAAGTTTGACGCTGTGCCCTTCCCTCCTGGGGTGCCTTTACCTTTGCTCCATCGTTGGTATGGCAGCATGCCCCCATGGGACTGTTGTTGGTGTAGTGTAATGGTGTGCCTCAGCTTCTCTCTGTGCAGGCCATGCCCCCATGCCATACCCCTTTACCCATGCCACTCTATGTATATCATGGCTTCCATGCATTTTGTGGTCGGTATCCCCCCTGCTTACAGTTAACATTAGTGCATTTTAATTCCCCATGCGACTTACCCTGCATGTTTGTTGTCTCCTGGCAGTCTGCGCTGTCCTGTCCTTGAATCCCTGTGATGATCTCCTCAGGGATGACGCCTGCAACCATCTCCTCCATGTGGTCCAGGGCATCCTTGTGTGCTGGACTCCCACCTCCAGTCTGCAGTGCTGCCTTCCTGTTCCTGGCCATCTTTTCCTTTGTCCTGCGCTTGCAGTCATGCCAGCGTTTCTTGCACTCGATGACTGTTCTGTGTACTTCTGCCACACTGTTAATCTTGTCAACAATTTGTTGCCATATTGCCTCTCTCCTACTGATTGGCAACTTTGCGGTGACAAACAGTTGGTGCTGGTGTTCCCTCACCTCTTTAACCAGTATTTCCTGCACCGAAATGGCGTTAGCTGGCGGTAATATTTTTGACGCAAAACTGCACCAGCGCAGTTTTGCGTCAAAAGTATAAATATGGGCCTTAAAGTGCTGGAGAAGGGTGGTGGTCAAATCCTCCACAAGAGGGTTGCCAGAGTTTTTGCTGAACTCTGTGATCCAAGAGGAGCGCAGAGTGGCAAAGTACATCAACTCCGCCCATAGAGTTTATCACCCACCTCTAGTTTTTGAGTGGCAAGGGTAATTTTAGGGTTTAGGGTAGGTATGGGTGTTTGGGTGGCAGGGGAATTTTTAGAGTTTAGGATCGGTGTGAGATTTTGGGTGGTAAGGTACTTTTAGGTTTTCAGGTGGGTAAGGGAGGTGGTTGGATTAACCTGCAGTAATTAAAATTACTTTATGATGCAAATCCCCATAGAAATTAATCTAAAAAAAAACAAAAGTTACAGGGACGTTAGGAAATAGAATTTAGAATAAGCATAAAAATTCACTTTAAAAAAAAGGTTACTAGGACGCTATAGTTAGTCTCACCTTTTGTAACGTTCAAAATCATAGAAATTCAGCTGTTATACTTAGAATAATTTCAAGTAACTATAACGCGTGCTCTAAGGCAACTATAACTCACACCCTTGCCATGCATTGGTAATTATCCCAGATATTGCAGCACTCATGACATCTTTAAGAACACCTTTGAAATTGTTGCTTCAACATTTGCAGTGAAATTATTGATGTGATAACTGTGTATGTCGGGGCATGAGATATAGTTACCTTAGGGCACTAGTTATAGTTACTTGAAAAGACTCTAACTATAATAGCAGAATTTCTATGGTTGAGATCCCAACTATAACATTCCTGTAACCTTTGTTTTTTTAAGTGAATATATATACAATCTATTTCCTAACTATAACGTCCCTGTAATCTTTGGTTTGTTCAGTAAATGTCTATTTTTTTAAGGTTAAGTAATTTTAATTACTTCACGTTCATCCAACAACCACCAAGAACGGCCTTTGGCTGTGTGTGGTTTGGCTGCAAGGCCTAGCCTGGTGCCAGGCCCTGCCACCAACCCCTTATAAGCACCAAACCCCTCCGCATTTGGATTCAGCCATGTGTGGTGGGAGTTAGGTGCAGGGCCTGGCTACAGCCCTGGCCCTGGCCCTGCAGCCAACCCCTTATAAACACCCAATCCCGCCTCATGCATGACCTTTGCTGTGTGTGGCAGGGGTATCCCTTAGGTCCTGGGCTAGGGCCAGGCCCTGAAGCCTACCCCTAGAACCACTGAAGGCCATGTGTGGTGCTGGGTTGGGTGTGCATGGTGCTTGGCTGCAGGGTCTGGCTACAGGTCATGTCCTGTGGTCAACCTCTGCTGCACACGACGAAAGGCCTTGAGTGGCGTACGGTTTGGTCTGCTGATGGTTGACCACGGGGCCTGGTCACTTTAAAGTCTTTCATGGTGCAGAGTTGGGTGCATTCGGGGGGTTGACGGCAGGGCCTGGCCACAGGGCTGAAGGCTGTGCATAGTGCTGAGTTGGGTGTGTATGGGGTTTCGCTGCAGGCCCTGAAGCCACACTCTGCTGTGCATAGCTGAAGGCCATGAGTGATGTGGGGGTGTGTACAGGGTTTTGGCTTCAGAGTCTAGCCCCAGGGCAGGACCTGTGGCAAACCCTCACTGCACACGGCCGAAGGACGTGCACAGCGAGAATTGGATTAATGTAAAGTAACTAAATATTACTTAACATTAAAAATCTTTCACTGATAACAAATGTTTCAGGGATTTTATAGTGGTCCTTTGTACACGCCCCTGACCCCTCCCTCTTGCCCACCATAGCAGTTCTGCTGCCACTAACCCTCTATCTTATATTGCATGATCATCTGCTCTGCCACAGCCCTTCCCACTTGCCCGGTGTGGTCAGCTGGCCCTGACCCACCTCCCACCTTCCCTCAGTTGTCTGTGTATTTGCTATTATAGTCTCACTGTTGCCCTTCATTGTGTGTTGTATTTCCAGGGCCCGTTCTGGTTGTCCTCCAGGGTCATCTTGCTGCTCCTGTCCTGCCTTATTGCTCCCTGGCCTCTATTTTCCATGTGACAGGACCTATACCCTCCCTCCTGCCTTGTCTGGTCTGTTGTCGTGCCCCTGCCACCTCCCTTCTGGCCTTCATTGTTTGTTATGATGCAGCTGTTCCTCTTATCCGTCCAGTATGGTCAGCTTGCTGCCCTTGCATCTTTCCGTTCTGCTCTCTGTTGTCCATGTGCTTTGCCCTGTTGTCTCCCTATTGCGTTACATGGTTCGTTGTGATCCACTGTTGTCCCACCTGCCCTGTGTGGTGTATTGTGCTGATGCAACCCCTGACACCTGCCCTGTAGGGTCAGTTTGGAGCAATTGCCCATCTCCCAACTGCCCTCTGTTATTTGAGTCCATGTCCTACTCCATTCTCCTGCCCTTCATGATCCAATGTACCATAACTGCCAACTCTGTAACAGGGAGACTTTGAAAAAGAAAATTGAGGCATTGATTTTCCCCATTGACTTACATTGAAAAAGAGGTAATTTTAGGCAGGAAGCAGATAAAATTCCTTTCGGCTTGAAAACATCAGGGGTCTTCTGCCCGAATCAGGTCTGTCGGCATGTATGGTTGAACTGCCACTGTCTCTTCCTTTTGCCTTCAATGGTCTGTGATAATGACACAGCCTCTCTTGCCTGTTCTGCATGCTTGGTTTGTTGCCCCTGCCCCCCTTTCCACTGCCCTCAATGGTCTGTTGTGCTGCTGCTACCCTTCCCACCTACCCAGCATGGTCAACCTGTCCCCTCTGCGCCCTCCTCCCTGCCCTCAATTAATCAAGTCTGTGCCCCTGACATCTGCCTCTCCACAGTATTCCAATGAACAACTAGATAGCTAACATTCTATATTTATTAGAAAAGTGTGGCATGCCTGACGACATCTTGGTGTATTCAAAACTGTGATACGTAAAGCATTTCCTTTAGAAATTATAAAAATTAGAAGGTCTTATTTCTATAGAAATTAGGGTTAGTGCTCTAAAAAACTAAAATGAGGACATATTTTCTGAGGTCTCAAATAGTGACAAAGCACTTAAATGGTTTTCTATCGTTATTTTTTGGTTTATACAGTTGATCACTTAATTATATGTTACCGTTATGAAAGAGGATGTGGCGTAATGGCCAGAGCTTCATATTTTGCAACAGGGGAACCAGGTTCGAGTTTCAGCATTAGTTTGAGTTTCAGAATTAGATTTGCATCCTATGATTCTGGGCAAATCACTTAATCTCCCCATGCCTAAACCCAAAATGAATGTGTCCTGGTGTAATGTAACTGATGTTAATGTAAGTCACAGCATTAGGATTAACAATTCTGTTGTTGAATTGATGAATGGTTATGTTTAAAAATCTTGTCCACATTGCAAGTTGTTCTATGGTTGATTGAGAGGTTAGTGAAGTTCCAGCATTGTGTTACAAGTGTAATGGTATATGTATGAGTAGGGTTTTGCACTTGTAGTGCTTTTTCTAAAATTGCAGTGAAGTGTGATGTTGTGAGGTGGTTGTGGAGTTGTCATACTCAAAGTAATTGTGGCAGTTTGTGTTCAAAACTGTTCACTTTTGTTGTTGTTGATGGGTCAGTTGTGGCTTAAGACCCATGGGTCAAGCACAACTGTATGGAGACACTTGGCTAATTTGTCTGCAGTGAGGTATTGGTCATGAGGCATCATTGACAATACCAGCAGTTTTTGCTTGAGTGAGTGTGAGTTATTGGTTGGTATTAGGTGAATCCTGAGTGGAGGATCCATATCCACCAGGTTGACTGTGTAATTGCGAAAGCCACAGTCGAATGTATTAGCCGTGCAGCTTTCAAAGCATTTGAGTCCTCCCTGCAGAGAGCAGATCATTTTTTTGATTTTCTAGTGCTCGCAATATTTTGTATTAGTGTATGCGTGATTTGTGTCAGTGACAGTTGCGAAGTGATTTGCAGCTACTGAGTGAAGGGAGTATGATGTCATTTGGTCCACTTTGGGATTGGTCAGTTAGTGAGAAAGCTGCCCATGTATTGGTGGACGGTACTGCATTGTTATTGGTTGAGGACAGCTTGCGACAAGGATTGTGGGATTGAGGTTATTTCCTGGTTTCTTTAGAATTCGTATTTGTGGATTGACAATTGTGTAAAACTGATATTTTTCAAAGCTTTAAGAAATATGCTGAGAGGAGATGTGTTTATTCCAGGTAGAGATGGTGAACCAACACCGCCTGAGAAAACACCAGCATAGGAGGTCATAGAAGCAAGTTTCAGCATGCATTTGGATCAAATAATCGTGTACAATTACAGAAAAGGAAGGTGCATTAGCTTTCCTATGTTATGGAACCTTTAATTTGAGGATTTGTAATAAAATAGAAGAGTATTGTATGAACTGAAGCCTACCCCGAAACCGCAAAATTTGAAGCTCTTGCTATATGGGGACTGTTTGCAACCATACTCAACTAATACAGAAAAAGAAAGGTTATCTACATCTGTTCCAGCTATGACACCAATGAGAATCCCAGATTCCAACCAGATGTTGGATCAAACAGATCTAATAATAGATGTGAGATGTCTTCCAGGAACTCCAGTTACACACATGTCCTTGTCAGAACAGAATATGAGGGTCCCATATAATACCCCACAGATCATGATACAAGGAAACATTAGTTTACAGGGATTTGCAGCACAGCAAGTGTCTGAGTGGTTAGACAGCCTGAGTGGAACAACAGGAGCAGTAAACAACAGTGCAGAACAGAAGATGTCCCAGAGAAGGATAGGACAGTGAATGTGCCCAGACTGAAATTAGAATTAAATGAATGAGTTGAAGAAGCACTTAAGCTGGAAAGATTGGATACATACAGTGTATGCTTCATGTGTAAGTATGTAACAAATCATGCAGGATCGATTTATGAAAATCCCTAAGGAAAAGTTACAGATTAGAACTCAGTTCCAAAGACAATGCAAATATGAGGTCACCCGGCATGAGAATTCACATTAAAGAGTGAATCCTAAACATACGGACATGGGAAGCATTAGATAAATGGGAAGGCAGATGGGCAAAAAATAGAGCTCAGAAGAAAGCAAAGTAGAATTTGCCTCCGACTAGAGCAAATCAAACTGCTGACAATGTAAACATTTTGCCATAAGAGAGATTCCATGTGGAGGTTATGTACATGTCCCTCGTAGCAGAAGTAACATACTGTCATTCACAAATGGTTATCTGAGATTGAGGGAGACAGGTACAGACAAAACAGGGAGGTTTGTGAAACTTTCAAAATGCCTAAGGGAAGATTTGAGAACCTTATTTGACATTGTGGTTTCAGTCGATTAGTGGGTAGAGTGGAAGCGCAGTGTTGATTGAACCTCCAAGAGATCCAGTAACAGGTGCACCGTCTGAAGAGGTGATGAAAGGGTCATATAAGGTGATTGATTTAAAGTTTCCCCAAAAGATTTTGATTTGGAAAGGATTGACAAGGCAACACAGGAGACAAAAGAGTCAATTTGAGAGATTGTTGTAAGCATTCAAACATCATAGTGGGTCAAAAGTTATTGAGCCAAAGACATGAGTCATTTTGTGTTCAAATTTGTGCAAGGATTGAAATTAGCAATATGATTCAGAGTCATTTGATTTGCTGGCATAACCGATTGATGAGGTACTGCAGTATGCCCGGTAGTGTAGTGATGAAATTGATTTGAAGCAGAAAAAGTTAAAAGAGATTTGAGAAAGGTGGACAAAATTGTAATTTCCTGTTGTTTTGTGGTACCAAATCCTGCTGTGATTTTTTTTCAGATCCCTTGTGAAGCAGAATGGTTCTCCATCGTTGACTTGAACCAGGCATTCTTTTCTGTTCCACTCCATGAAGTGAGCTAGTTCTTATTTTCATTTAAATTTGGAAGTCTGTTATATTCCTGGTGTCATACTCCTCAGGGGCACACAGAGTCACCATCCATTTTCAATCAGATTTAAAAAAATGATTTAGAGTCTCTGAAAATGCCATTCCATTCGCTCCTAGTCCAGTACATAGATTATATGATGGTCGCATCAAGTACACATGAAGCATATGGGAGAGATACCATTGCCCTGTTGAACCATCCTAATAAGAATAGACATAAAGGGGGTCATTCTGACTTTGGCGGGCGGCGGAGGCCGTCAGAATACCGCTGCGCGGTCAAAAGACCGCCGCAGTAATTCTGAGTTTCCCGCTGGGCTGGCGGGCGACCGCCAGAAGGCCGCCCGCCAGCCCAGCGGGAAACCCCCTTCCATGAGGATGCCGGCTCCGAATGGAGCCGGCGGAGTGGAAGGGTTGCGACGGGTGCAGTTGCACCCGTCGCGATTTTCAGTGTCTGCTTGGCAGACACTGAAAATCTTGGTGGGGCCCTGTTAGGGGGCCCCTGTAGTGCCCATGCCATTGGCATGGGCACTGCAGGGGCCCCCTGGGGCCCCACGACACCCGTTACCGGCAGCCAGGTTCTGGCGGTCAAAACCGCCAGAACCAGGCTGGCGGTAAGGGGGTCGGAATCCCCATGGTGGCGCTGCCTGCAGCGCCGCCATGGAGGATTCCCTAGGGCAGCGGGAAACCGGCGGGACAACGCCGGTTTCCCGTTTCTGACCGCGGCTGTACTGCCGTGGTCAGAATGCCCATGGATGCACCGCCAGCCTGTTGGCGGTGCATCCGCGGTCCCCGGCCCTGACGGTAGTCTACCGCCAGGGTCGGAATGACCCCCAAAGTTTCCCCTGCTAAGACTACAATAATGTCAGAGAGAAATGAAATACTTAGGTCATCACATAGGGAAAGGAGCAAAGAAGGTGTTTCAAGAGAGAATTACAGCAATCATGAAAATTACTCCACCCGTGACACAGAGAAATGTCAGAATGTTCCTGGGAACGGTCAGCTAATGCCACCAGTGGATCATAAATGTTTCAAAGATTTCCAATCCTTTACAAAAGTTGACACACAAGGAAGTGTTTGATCCAGTAACATTTGATGACACATGCCTGAAAGCTTTCTCTGAGCTGAGAGAAAGCCTGTGCCAAGCCCAAGCTCTGGGAATGCCTGATTACAATGAATGTTTTTCATTGTTTTGTCATGAACATGATGGTTGCGCATTTCTGTTTTGACACAGGTATATGGAGGGGTCAACAGACCAGTGGCTTATTTTTCTGCTACACTGGATCCTAGAGCTGCTGCATTGCCTGTCTGTTTAAAAGCTGTGGCTTCGGTTGGTGTCAGTATCAGACAGTGCAAAGGCATTGTCATGGGTCACTCCCTGAACGCCTGCATGCCCCATTCCATTGATGTCCTTTTGACCCAAACTAAAACCCAATATTTGACCAATGGTTGTTTGACCTGTTATGAGTTAAGAATCCTTTGTTTGCCAAATGTTTACATCAAAAGATGTACTACTCTAAATCCTGCAATGTTCTTGCCTGTGAATGTTGACAATGTTAATGACGAAGGTGAAGTGGAACATGACTGTCTTGATGTGACTGAACTATGCACCAAACCTAGACCCAATAATCAAGATATTCCATGAGAAGAAAATAACGTTGTCATATTGGTTGGTGGCACCTGTTTGAGAGATAAGGAAGAAACTATGGGAGATGGTTATGCAGTTTGCACAGTTTCAGGAATAATAGATGGCTTCAAGGAGTTGTTTCAGCCCTTACTAGAGCATGCAGTGCTTCTGAACAGCTCAAAGTGATCATTTTCACTCATAGTCAGTGCGGGTTTGGTGTGGTTCAAGACTACAGACAGTTGTGGTTTCAGGGAGGCTTTATGACCTCTTCAGGATCGCCAACCCAAAATGGTGAAATAATATACCAGTTATTGAAAGCATTACAATTACCAGTAAAAATTGCAGTTGTGAAATGTGCAGCACATCAAAAGCCAAATGATTGGGTTTCGTAGGGCTTGCCTGTGCTCATCAAGTATCCAGATACTATGTGCTCCCTTGCACATGCTTTAATAAGGAATGGAGTGATGGAAGTAGCACCAATGAGAAACTGTATGAGGTAGGCCCTCTATGTAGTGTACAAAACTAGGCACACTAAGTAGGGGTCCAGACAACCACATATCGGTTTCCAGAGGCAAAACCTAGATCACCTAATGCTCTAATTTTTTAGGTAGCTTGGTCGAGAAGTTAGGCTTATGTTGGATAGGTGACAAGCATTTGTTGTACTCACAGTAGCAATCATGCATCTCACACATTTGAAGGAATAACTCAAGACCAATTTACAAAAAATACTTCAGATCATTATACATTTTAAGACCAAGATTATCAAAATTGGCTAAGTACTTTTTGAGTTATGACTTTTTGAAGTTTTAATAAATGTAGTCTTTCTGTGCATAATTACACACCATAGGAATCAATTGGCAGTCACTTTAAAAATGCAAATAAAAACGCACATTTATGTTACCATGTTCTGCTTTTGCAGGTTAGTCGAGGTCGTCGGTGGGCACACTGTGCCAGCTGGAGAGGCTCAGGGGTCTCCTGGTTCCAGCAGGAGCAGCGTCGAAAAGTCTCTTGGAGCAGGTACAGGGCCACTCAGGGGGACCACTTAAAAAAGGGTGGTTCTTGCAGATTTAAAGGTCATGTCTTGGGGTCCCTTTGTGGTGTCACTGTTGCAAGGGGCGTGGGACCCTAGGGGCACAGCTTGTTCCTTGTTGCAGGGTGGTGGGTGAGCAGGTGCAGGGCGAGTTGTTGATCCAGGAGCTGTGCACAATAGAGTCCCTTGAAGCTGAAGGTGGGTCTTTTTGAGGGCTGCTTACAGAGCAATGGGGGCACTCTGGTGGGAGGTCCAGCGTGGTCCTGAAGTCCCTCAACTAGGGGTTCCTCCTGGTCCTTTGTCAGCTCTGAGGGAACTGGTTTCCTTATTGTCCGTTGTTAGCTGACCAGTTTCCAGGGTATTAGTACGGTCCAGCCACCAGGGGAGCACAGTGCCACCAAACTTGGCACACTTGCAGGGTTTATCCTGGCAATTGTTGGTGTGTTGTCAGGTCCGGCTGCAACTTCCAGTTCGGGAGATATTGGCTGGTCATTAAAGTGATTCTCACGGGGTTGCTGGTTCTTTGCTATTTGCAGATTGGTGTCTCCACTCACAAGGGAGATCTTGGGTAATATGTGAAGCCTGGAGGTCCTCTGGGTTTCTTTCAGTCCTGTGTCTAGTTCCTCCACAGAGGCATTTGTCAGGTTCTGGGTGCAGCAGTCAAGGTTTGGCACCTTTTTCATGTGCAGCAGGTCCACATTTATTTTGCCTTGGATCTTCTTTGGGCTAGTCTTCTCTGTCCTTTCAAATCTGATTATCTGGTCTAGGGATGCCGACCAAATACTGAATTTAGTGAGCGTTTTAGGGGAAACCTGGTAGTGTCCAAAGGGACACTTACCTTTGGGTGGCAACTTCCTGTGTGGAAGGGTCACTTCCCTAAACCTGATTGGCTATTTTCCTCCCATCCAAGATGGAGGAAACTGAAATAAAGGATCCACCTCGCAGGCAACTGGTGAGGACACTTTGCTCCTGCTGAGTGGGGGTTAGCCAAGGGAAAGGTCCTCTGCTGCTAGCAGCAGGCCTGGGGGTCAAGTTTCAAGAGTGGTAGCCCTTTGAAACTTACTTCCAGGGCAGTGCACATTCCTGAGGGAGGTGGTGCTATCTCTTCCACCCAGGAAGGGCATTGTTTTACAAACCAGAGACAGGGCTCTCCCCCAAGGTTTGGATAATGCCTGTCTGGAGGTGGCAGGCTGGCTGGAACCAGTCAGTAACCATGCCAGGTTAGTTAGCTTTTCCAGGGGGCACCTCTAAGGTGACCCCTGGATACGTTTTATAATAAATCAAGTGTTAGTACTAGTTTGGATTTATCATTCTGAGTTGTTTGGAAACTAGTGTTGAACAGTGTCCAGCACATATATGAAGATGTCAACTCTGTTCACTCACTATGTCCCAGTTATGACAAGGGCACAGTGGGTGCATATTGCTCATGCAGCTATGCCCTCATACACAACATAGTATACCCTGCCTTAGGGCTCAAAGGCCTGCCAGAGGGGTAAATTGCCTATATGGTATGCAGTTTACAGTGGACAGGGCACACAGGCAGTTTGCCATATCAAGTTTGTATTTTAGGTTTGCACCAGGACAATCAGCCTGCTATGACAGTGCTGGGTGCATCTGGAAGCATGGCCCTAAAGGGTGGCACAATCAGTGCTGCAGCCCTCCGGGCCTACCCTTAGTACCCCATGCCCTGGGTACCTACGTACCATTTACCAGGGACCTATAGTGATAACTGAAGGTGTTTCCAATTACCTTTGCAATTTTAGTGAAAGTACATTGACATTGGGAACCTGGCTAGCATGATCCCCGTGCACTCCAGTCCAAGTTGCATTCAGAAACCAGGGAAAAAGTGGGGAGTACTGCATCAAGGTGCCAGTTTCCCACAACAACCCAAGGTTTCTTGATGACAGCAATTGACACCTGGGAAGTGGTTAAGAAATTACAGTAAGAAGTGACTGAAGACGAACTCCAAGGTTGGAGTAGAGCAGGTTATGTTCAGGGAGATGAAGATGATGTTTGAGTTTCAAGTTAAGGAAAAGCAGTGTTGCCAAACAATTTGTTGCCTTCAAATGTGAGGTATTACCATGGTCAGATACACCTTGGCAGAGACACTATAATCAGAACTTTCAAACAGACATGGTACAACCCCAGTTTCAGATTAGTTGCAGAAGCATTGTCACAGATGTGTAATGTGTCAGCAGATGAATGTTGGGAAACACACTGTAGTTAATCTGAGCTACATAGGTAGATCAGGAGGTCCTTTCAACAAGATGCAGCTTAATTTCATTGAGATGCCTGCATGCAGTGGACTGAAGTATGTATGGGTGACAGTGTGTGCCTTTTCACATTGGGTGGAAAGCTTAACCAACTCACAGGAATGACAGTCTCAGTGTTGCAAAGCTGCTTTTCAGGGAATTCATTCCAAGGTTTAAATTCACGACCCCTTTGGAATCAGACCGAGGATCTCATTTTAATGATGAGATTATACAATTGTTGTGTGCAGAATCACAAAGTGAGCAAAGATTTCACTGCAGTTACAGACCAGAGGCATCTGGATTGGTTGAGCAGGTGAATGGAACTTTAAAGTTTCGATTGGCAAAGGTGTGTGCTTCTACAAAGTTGAAATAGCCTAAAGCATTGCTGCTTGTTCTGTTAAGCATTCGTAGCACTCCTGACAGGAAGACAGGATTGCCTCCACATGAGATTCTCATGTGATGCGCCATGAGACTACCAGCCATGCCTTTAAATGCACTTGTGAGCATAATAGATGACTTGGTGCTGGAGTATTGTAAAGGACTAGCTGATGTGATCCGCTCTGTTGGAAAATGGGTTATTGGTAAGGGCAGGTAGGTACCTACACCTAGCAACAAGCCACCAACCTCAACTTAGGTGGTTAGGTCTCAGTAACTTAATCCCAGCTCAACCCTTGGTAGCTTGGCAACGAGTGTCAAGGCTTAATTTAGGAGACAGTGTGTAAAGCATTCAAATATCACAAAACAGTAATTAAATAAAACACAGGAAACAGTTTAAAAATCCAAAACCAATTTATGAAAATAGTTTATATTTTTATCTTTAAAATGACATAAAAACTAATAAAATTGGATAAAGGGAACCGGAGATATGAATTTTTAAAGAATTATTATTTTTCTAGCGCTTACAAACAAAAAGCGCCAATCGGGTCATCTGGTTGCACCAGGACCGGGGCAAAGTCAAAGTTTCAGGCCGACCGCGATGGAGCCCTGCTCGGCTACAAGTCGCGGGAGGCCTCGGTTAAAAAGTTACCTTCTGACTTAGGGCCTGATTCTAATGTTGGCGGGCGGCGGGAGCCGCCCGCCAAGCTACCGCCGCTGAATGACCGCACCGCGGTCAAAAGACCGCGGCGGCCATTTAGACATTTCCTCTGGGCCGGCGGGCGCTCTCCAAAAGAGCACCCGCCGGCCCAGAGGAAATGCCCCTGCAACGAGGACGCCGGCTCAGAATTGAGCCGGCGGAGTTGCAGGGGTGCGACGGGTGCAGTTTGCACCCGTCGCGTATTTCAGTGTCTGCTTAGCAGACACTGAAATACTTTGCGGGGCCCTCTTACGGGGGCCCCTGCCGTGCCCATGCCATTGGCATGGGCACGGCAGGGGCCCCCAGGGGCCCCGCGGCACCCCCTACCGCCATCCTGTTCCTGGCGGGAAAACCACCAGGAACAGGATGGCGGTAGGGGGTGTCAGAATCCCCCATGGCGGCGCAGCAAGCTGCGCCGCCATGGGGGATTCAAAGGGCAGCGGTAAACCGGCGGGAGACCGCCGGTTTGCCTCTTCTGACCGCGGCCGAAGCGCCGCGGTCAGAATGCCCTGCGGGGCACCGCCGGCCTGTCGGCGGTGCTCCCGCCGACCCTGGCCCCGGCGGTCTTAGACCGCCGGGGTCAGAATGACCCCCTTAGTCTTTATTTTGAAGATTTTCTTCAGCGGGACGAACCTGCCAGTCGAATCCGACCTCCTGGAGCCCTTGTCCGGATACGCAATGCTGGATTCCTCGGTGGAGATTTTACCTTCGGACTTAGTCGTTTTTTCGAGGTGAAAATCATTCGACCGGGGTAAACCTGGATCTTGATCCGACGTCCGTGGAGCCCTTCTCGGATACAATGGCTGGGAGGTCCCGGTCAACTTTTTACCTTCGGACTTAGTCTCTTTTTCTGAGATTTTTCTTTACCGGGACGAACCACTAAATCAGGCCGGGTCGCGGTTGAGGCAAGCCGGCTAGAATTTCCGCGGCGGGTCGGTCCCTCTCTGGAGCTTTTTTACAAAAATTTTCTCCAAACTTCTGGGGCTTCACCCAGATGTTCTTTTAAGGTTCTTTTGGGGTCCACAGCTCACCCCAAGGGTCCAGAAGTTCTGAGATGGTCCTTGGGGGGTGCGGACTTCAACTCCCAGAATGCACCTGGCGTAAACTCCTTTTTGGCCACTGGACAGTGGTCAGCTGGTCACTTTTCAGAAGTTGGTGCAGGGGGACTCCGGATAGCAATTTTTCACCTGTAGCAAACAGGGAGTCCCTCCTTGAACCAGGTGAAGCCAGGCAAAGTCCTTCTTGTGGTGAAGCCCAAGTGTGCAGCTGGTGCAGTCCTTCTGAGTGCAGGTTCCAGGTGCAGGCCAGGGGTCCAGCAGGGCAGTCCTTCTTCTCCTTTAGTTCTTTTCTTCTTGAAATCTGGCGGGGATCTGAGGTGTGGGGGCAGGTCTGCCAGTTTTATCCTTGCTCCTGGGTGAAAAGCAGGGGGGTCCTGGTTCTCCAATCAGGTACAGGGTCGTCCCCCTGTGATGACTACTTCCTGGGAAGTGTGGCAAAAATCCATCCCAAAAGGCAACATTCTCTAAAAATCCAACATGGCTGAATCTGACTTTTGGAGGTCACATCTGGCTGAGCCCACCCACTGGTGTGGCTAAAAATCATAAACACACCCCTCTCCTGCCCTCTCCTAATCTAATCAAGGGGGCACCTAGTTGTCTGGGGTTGCAGGATGTGGGGGTGTTGCTGGTTGCTCCAAATGTCCTTCTCTACCTCTGAAGACCAGTTTGGCAGCCCTCCCCCTTCCTGCCTCAGCATCTGCTGAGGGGAGATTCTCTCCCCCAAGCACATTCCTTTGTGTGAAGCCAGGCCACTTCACACCTCATCAAGGCAGCTTGACTAAGCTGCTGCAGGCTGGCCAATCAGAGCACAGCAGCAAAAACAATGCAGGGCTGAAATTGGCAACTTTTGAGGTAAAGTCTAAAACTCTTTACCTGAACAAGTTATATTAAATCTGGAAGTTGTTGGATTTATTACAACAATTAATTTGATACCAAATTCTTGGTATGCAACATTTAAGGAGACTTTAAAATTTAAAATAAAGTCTCCCCATTCTAGCCTATGAAGGCCATTTACTTCAATGAGGGAAAAACAAATTTGGCAGTTTTTACCTCACCTTAGGGGTGACTTATATGTAAAAATAAGGTAGTTTAAGACTTTGGAACTACTTTTAATTCCAAAGTCGAATTTGCATATAACTTTAATTTAAAAGCAGCCAGCAAGGCAGGCCTGCCTTTAAAATGACACTGGGCACCTCAGCAGTGCACCTAGGTGTGCACCACCTATGCTGTGGTCCCTAAACCTACATGCCCTACCATATACTAGGGACTTATAGGTAGGTTAACTTAGCCAATTATAATTAGCCTAATTTGCATATCCATTTTACACAGAGCACTGGCCCTGGGACTGGTAAGCAGTACCCAGGGCACAGCCAAGAGTTAGTAACCACCAGTACCTGTCCAAAAAGTGTGGGGGTGATCAGGGCAAAAAAGGAGGACTTTCCTACACGCTCTATCTCATCAGGTCAAAGAAGCAACAACTCAATCATCACAGAAACAGTGTCACAACTTGAGTACTGGTGAATGGGTTCTGATGAAGAAGCACGTTAGAAATACATGTCTAGATACACATTGGAAAGGCTTGTATCAGATTGTTCTAGTAACTTCAAAAGCTGTGAAGTGTGCTAGGCTGCCAAACTGGGTTCACACGAGCAATGCACGCAAAGTTCCAAGTCTTCTTGAAGACAAAGGTGATCATTATGACATTGGCAGTCTATTCCGGAGACTGCTATGGTGACGGCAGGCAACAACAGACCGCTACGGAGGCAGAAATCCGCCCGCCGGATTATGACACACAAACACAAAACCAACAGAAACCAGCCACAACCACAAGTCCGCCAGACCCAACAAAGGCGAAAAAACGTCAGACTCACCACCCTCACCGCTACACCAGCAAAACACCACCCTCCAAATTATGACCCACAAATCATCAACATTCAACGGCATTCAACCATTGGCAGTGCACACCGCCACACCAGAATTGTGCACCCAAAACCACTTCAAGCCAACGTTGGCCAGAACAAAAAACCCACACCTGACACAGATACACACAACCTACACACCCATCAACAGCACTATAAAACACCCCCACCCTACATAACTCACAATCCTTTGCAGCCAGGCCAATCTCATTGAGAACTGCACACACACCACAACTACCTATTCATCCGTCACACATCACATACCACACACACCACCACAACACTAAACATCCTCTTCACAACACACACGACACACAAAAGGCATGTCCCCACAAAAGCACCCCCGTTTCACTGATGAGGAGCTGCGGGTGATGGTGGAAGAAATTGTCAGGGTAGAGCCACAGCTGTTTGGTGCACAGGTCCAGCAGATCTCCATTGCCAGGAAGATGGAGCTATGGCAGAGGATCATGGACAGGGTGAACTTCTGAAACAATATCCATGCACAAGGGACGACATTGAAAAGAGGTGGAATGACCTGCGGGGGTAGATGTGTTCCATTGTATCAAGGCACCAGCTTGCCATCATGAGGACTGGTAGTTGACAGCATGGGAGGGACAAGTCTTGGCAATCCTGCATCCTGAGGGCCTAACTGGAGTCACTGGAAGGCTGGACACTGGTAAGTCACCACTACTACCTTACCTCCAACAATACCTGCATGGAATGTCACCACCCTCACCCCGACACCCTACACCCACTCCATCCCGCACAGTGCACCACGCCAATGACCACACCTAAGTGTCTACCCCTGCATGCCCTACCCACTGAAAGCACATCCCTCCCAGCTCTGCATGCACAGCCATCAATGCATGGACACCATGTAGAACTACCAATCCTACAATGCATCACCATATACTACCAAAGAGGGGAGGACAACACCAAACCCATAGGGAAAGCTAGAATTGCGGAATATGTGACAGACAATGTCCCTGACATTACTCTTACATCCCCACTAGTGCCCCAGCCAATGTCAGCGAGGAGAAGGAGTCACAGAAACCCAGTCCTCTACCAGAAGATGCCCTCAGTGATAATGGCAACTCCGGATGTCCCGAGCTGGATGAACTCCTTGGCCCATCTGGGACCACTGGTCAGTCGGCTTCCACATCCCACAGCCACTCCACCACAGGCCCACCCTCCTCTGACTCAAACACCACAGCAGCCACTCAACGTCCCCAGACCGTTGTCCCCAGACATGTCGATCAATAGTGTGCCCACCACTACAGGGACCTGAGTTGACACCACAGAGGCAAGACGATGAAGGTCCTGGAGTAAGTGGGAGTGGGCACACCGATCAGGGAACACAGGCACAGGGGGCCAGGGACAGTGGGAGGTCAGCTGTGGACCCGGGGGAGTCCATGCCCAGGGCCACACATGTCCTGGAGGCATACCAAAAAACCCAGGACAGGAAGGGCCACGTGATCAGCATCATGCAGGAGAACCAGCAGCTGCAGGTGGTACACCAGCAGGATATCATGCAGCAGTTGTTCACTTTGTACTGCCATTGCTCCTATTTCTATGGCACCATGGACACTGGACCTGTGCTACAAACAAACTTGACCACAACTCTGAACTTTTCCTCAACCAGCACCCTACTCTATTGCACCATCCCTTCATTATTGTCACTTCAATAAACACCCTTGAACTGTTTTGGCAGGATCTCGCTCCCCTGCGCCTGCAGCACCACTTAGCTGCACCGGGTCCCTGACCCCCACCCACGCTGCCGATCGTGTGTTCGAAGCCCTCCTCCACCCGCAGGCACCCGCCTGCGCCTCATCCCTGGTGTCTAGTGGGCTTCTGGTAAGCGTTACTAGACTTGTACATTGTACTAGTGTGTCTGTTTCCATCACTTTGATTGTGCCCTCTCTTTACTCTTTATATCATTTTTTATTGTGCCTTGCTCTTATTGTGCCTGTTTCGCCGTATTTCTCTGCCCATTTTGTGCCTTTCTGCCCTGCCCCTGCGTCCCTGCGGCCCCGCCCTCCTTGCACCCCCATTCGCTTTCCCCTCCCGCCTCCCTCCTCCCAGCTGCTCCTCCCTCCCACCTCCCCCTCTTAATGGCAATCGCAGCGCGATGCGGGTGAGTGACCCCTGACCTGTTTTGGCCGGAGCTCGCTCCCCTGCACCTGCAGCACCACCTAGCTGCACCATGTCCCTGACTCCGGCCCACGCTGCCGATCGCGTGTTCAAGGCCCTCCTCCACCCGCAGGCACCCACCTGCACCTCATCCCTGGTGCCTAGTGGGCTTCTGGTGAGCGATACTAGACTTGTACATTGTACTAGTGTGTCTGTTTCCATCACTTTTATTGTGCCCTGTCTTTACTGTTTCTATAGTTTTTTATTGTGCCTTGTTTTTATTGTGCCTGTTTCGCTGTATTTCTCTGCCCATTTCATGCCTCTTTGCCCCACTGCTGTGTTCCTGCGGCCCCGTCCCCCTCGCGCCCCCATTTGCTTTCCCCTCCCGCCTCCCAGCTGCTCCTCCCTCCCCGCTCCCCCGCTTAACGGCGGTCGCACCGCTGGCACGATGGAGACGCGCCAGAGGCAAGCCTGTCTGTGCCCGTCCACGCCTGGACCGTGCCCAGCACCAGTCCCCCTGGCCCCCCTAGACAAGACCCCTCCAGACAACACTACTCCTCACATACACTCCACTCCCTCAACCCAGGACCACACCCCGCCTGCACCCAAACCAGCCACACACAGGGTCCCTTCACCTGCTACACCTGCCTATTCTCCTGCTCCACCTCTCACACCCCCAACACCAACACGCCCCACACCAACCCCAGCTCCCCAACACCAAACACTACAACCTCAACGCAACTAACTCCCGCACAGCCACTGCACCCACCAACCGGCCCCACCACATAAAACCCCACAACCTGAACACACCCCATGTCAACACCCCCACGACCCACAGCAACACCACGAGCACCCACACCAACACTATCGCTCAACACAACAACAACACCCCCCACGACCATCTCAACTGATTGCTCCTAAACACCCGCTCCCTACACAAGCATGCCATAGAACTCTGGGACCTCATCACATCACACTCACCTGACATCGTCTTCCTCATGGAAACCTGGACAAACCACTCATCTGAGCCCGACATAGCTACAGCAACCCCTGAGGGCTACAAACTCCAACGCAAAGACCGCCTTAACAAACCAGGAGGTGGCATTGCCATCCTGCACAAACACACCATTAAGGTCACCACCAACACCCACGACACACTAAACGCAGAAAACATGCACTTCCTATTCCACATAAACAACAACACCACCCTCAGAGGTACACTCGTATACAGACCCCCAGGGCCCGCCCCCCCTTCTGTGACACCATCGCTGACACCATCAGCCCGCACGCCCTCATCTCCACAGAATACATCCTCCTCGGCGATTTAAACTTTCACCTGGAGAACCCCAACAACCACAACTCCTCTTCCCTCCTAGACAACCTCACCAACCTCGGACTCAAGCAACTGGTCACAGCACCCACTCACTCAGCAGGACACACACTTGATGCAATCTTCACTTCGAGCCAACACATAACCTACACCCACACCACCGAACTCCACTGGACCAACCACCACTGCGTCCACTTCTCATTCGCCAAACCCCCTACACACCACCACCAACCCACCACCCCCTACCGCATGTGGGGCAAGATCCCCACAGTACACCTGAACTCCCAACTGACACGGAACCCCCCCAACACCAATGACCCCAACACTGTGGCACATAACCTCACAAAATGTATCACCACCTGCGCAGATTCACTCGCCCCCTCAGAAAAAACATTACCACCCACAACATCAAGAACACCCCATGGTTCACTGCTGAACTCCAAGATTCCAAACGCAAATGCCACAAAGCAGAGAAAGCCTGGCGACAAGAACCCTCCACCACAAACTTCTCCACCCTCAAAACCTCCACTCGCAACCACCACCAACTCATACGCACCACCAAAAGAGCACACTACAAGGAACGCATAGACAACAACTCCCAAAACAGCAACTCTTTACCGTCATCAAAGAGCTCTCCAAACCCAAGGCCAGCAACCTAGACCCCATGCACACACAAACCCTCTGCAACTCCATCTCAAACCACTTCCACCGCAAAATCCTGGACATACACAACAGCTTCATACCACACACACCCACCACCCGCTCCCCCACCCGTCCAACACAGATCCCCTGCACACCTCCCCGCCTACTCACCACCTGGGCCCCAACCACTGACGAAGAAACAGAAAAAGCAATGAATTCCATCCACTCTGGATCACCCTCCGACCCCTGCCCCCATTGGATCTACAACAAAGCCAGCCCAACCATCACCCCCAAACTTCGAGACATAATCAACAGCTCATTCGACACCGCCACCTTCCCAGACCCCTGGAAGCACGCGGATGTCACTGCACTCCTAAAAAATCCCAAAGCCGACCCAGACGACCTCTCCAACTACCGCCCCATCTCTCTCCTCCCTTTCCCCGCCAAGGTCGCTGAGAAACTAGTGAATGCCCGTCTATCCCCCTTCCTCGAGGAAAACCACACACTCGACCCCTCCCAATCTGGGTTCTGCAAGAACCATAGCACGGAAAACACCCTCATCGCATGCACTGACAACATCAGAACCAAAGTCGACAAGGGAGAGAACGTCGCAGTCATACTCCTGGACCTCTCCGCAGCCTTTGACTCTGTCTGCCACCAAACACTCCGCACACGCCTCCACAACTCTAGGATTCGACACAAAGCCCTAGACTGGCTCACCTCCTTCCTCACCGATAGAACCCAAAAAGTCCACCTCCCACCCTTCCAATCCACTGCCACCAAAATCATCTGCGGAGTCCCCCCAAGGATCCCCCCTCAACCCCACACTCTTCAACATTTACATGATCCCACTAGCCAACATCCTCCAACCAGACGGAATCACCATCCTCTCCTACACAGACGACACCCAAATCATCTTCTCCCTCACCGCAACCCTACTACCACCGAAACCAACCTCCACGCTGCACTCCTTGACACCTCCACCTGGATGACAGCTAATCACCTCAAGCTCAACTCCAACAAAACCGAGATCATCATTTTCGGCCCCCACATAACCATATGGGACACCGCCCTAGGCCCTGCACCTACCCCCGCAAACCATACATGCAACCTTGGCATCATCCTGGACCCCTCCCTCTCAATGACCCAGCAAATCAACACCGTCACCTCCCCCTGTTTCAACACACTGCGCATGCTGAAAAAAACAGGGACCAATGATGATCAATGCTGGTGGTGATGGTTTTCAATGCCACGGATGTGACTGCCATTTCGTATGAGCCACTTCACTTGATTCCTGACTCTCTCTGGATCAACATCTCCACTGCGGGTGCTGCTGTGACCTGTGTCTGGAACAGATGATGGCCCGTGCTACAGGGGGAAGGACCCCAGCCTTCACAACAGAAGAGCTGGAGAAGCCTGTGGATGGGGTCCTACCCTTATATGGGCAGTTGTATGGGCCTCCAGACCAAGAGGTGAGTACATCATGGGTATGTTGGCTGCGGCATGGATGCATGTATATGCATGTGTGTTCTGGCAGTGTGTCATTTGGGGTGTGTTGGTATTATTCAATGTGTATGCAGAGGTAGGGGTCATGTGTGTGCTAAATGTGGGTTCTGTGCAGTCTGTAAGCCATTCCTGTTGTAAAATGGAGTGTTGAGTTCATGGTGTCCTTCTTTCTGTGTCTCCTCTGCAGGGCAGCGCCCATAAAAAGAAAGGGTTGTGGTGTGCCATCGTCAAGGACGTGCGGAGCCTGGGGGTCCATAGCCGGCAGAGGACCCACTGCAGGAAACTGGGTGAGGACCTGAGACGCTGGGCCCGGAAGACCGCGAGGGCCCAGCTGGGGATGGCCTCCCAATAAGGGAGGGGTGCCTGTCGGAGCCTGACCCCCCAATGACCGGCATACTGGCAGTGGCCAATCCTGAGTTGGATGGGTGCTTGAGAGCAGCACTGCAGTGACAAGAGGGTGAGTACAGACTGTGTAGTATTTTATTTTTTGTGCCCTTCCATGGTGATTGGGTGCAAGGTTAAAGTCAGTGGGTGCCCCACGATGCCGCTTTAGCTTTTCCACTGTGGTCATGCTTAGCTATGTAGGGTGGCATGTTTCTTTGCTATTGGTAAGTAGCTAGCATACCATGGCAGACAGGGCTTAGTGAGTCCCAGTAGATGTGCAGATGGCAGAGTTTGGGTCCTTTACTGCAGTTGTACCCAGGTAGTGTTTTGTCATTCAGGTCCATACTGCACTGTGTCAGTCCCAGTGAGTGATTGTGATGTGTATGCCATCTGTGCTGTTGTTGCTGTGATTGATCCTGTGCTCCCTTTCTTTTTCCCCTACCCTCTCTCCTTTTGTCATCATGTCCTTGTGTGCTTTAGCATCATGTGGTGAAGTAGCAGGGGCACGGTGAGTGGGGGAGTTGCAGTCCACAGGACCCAGGAGGTAGAGAGCACAGACACTGTGGGGACAAGTGGGTTGGAGGGCCATGGGGGCACCACAGGGGAGACAGGAGCAATGACAACTGACTCTGGTTCCTCCACCCATGGAAGCTCCCTGGTGGTGGTGGATCCCTCTTGGACCAGCCCAGCTACAACATCTTCCGCCCCCCATACCGGCACTGCCCTCCTAGTAGCCCCCCACCAATTGCCCATGCCCACTCACCCAGGAGGGTGGGCATCTCCTTCATCTTAGGCACCTCAGGCCCTGTCCCCATCAGCCCTGCTGCCTTCAGTGAGGAGGCTATTGACCTCCTGAGATCCATCCCTGTAGGGCAGTCAACCATAGTGAATGCCATCCAGGGGCTGACATCCCAGATGCAGCAATGCAATGCCTTCCTGGAGGAAATTCACGGTGGCTTGGCTGACCTACAGAGACCGTTGCTGGCTCTGGCCTCCTCTCTGACCGCAGCCAGTGTCCCTGGTTTTTCCGTCTCCCATCCAACTACCTGTTCCAAGTCCCAAAGCCCTCTTCCCCAACCCATCCCACTCACACAATCTGACAGGCATGCACACAAATCAACAGACAGGACTTGCACAGAAAACACAGGCACCACACTTCAGTTCACAAGCACACACACAGCCAACACACAGATGCACATACTTCAACAGCCACTGCCTCCACTGTCTCTCCCTCCTCTTCCTCCCTCACAGTCACATCTACACCCACACCTGCAAGCACTGCATCATCAGTCTCTGATCCTGCCACCTGAACAGCCTTGCCAAAACTCACCACAACAGCAGACACGTAGACATGCACCCCACACACCACATATGCAGTCCCCACCACCACTGTCACAACCTCAAGCAGCACACCCACCTCACTTGCAGACACCACAACAACATATATCCACACATCCTGTTTGTCTGTCTCCCCAATTACACATAAACACTACCACCCAGACACCTAACAGCCATCCACCTCACACACGTACACTGTCCATGCACCTGCATCCAAGTCCAGCACACCTACTCCTCCTACATATACTCCCTCTACCCCCACTCCCAATCCTCCTCCCACAACCCGAACCCTTGGTCCTAAGAAGTTTTGCCTTTCCTGCCGTGACCTCTTCCCTAACCCCATCCTGTCTGTAAGAGGAAGAAAAGTACCTCCACCTCCTGTTCGACTCCAGTCCCTCCCCCTAAGACTACGACTGCCACTAAGGGGCACAAGAGTGGCACTCCGGCCCCCGCCCCAAACTCGTCCACCACCTAAACGGGTAAAGAACAGCTCCCTCCCGAATCCAAGCTCAAGGACCCCCTCCCAAAAACAACCCCCTTACCCCTCCTACCCCCCTGTCCCTTGAGGTGCCTGCCTATTTCCAACATGATGCCCCTGCCCAGTGGAGTGCCTGGGCTGTCAGGAGTCAAGTTGGGCCTTGAACATTGCCCTGTGTCATTGTACTCCAATTGGACTGGCCCTCAGCTCTATCTGTAAATATATTTATATTTTATGTTCTTGAGGTCACTGTCCCAACGTATTACAGTGACTAGACCAAAGGTATGTGTCCTGGCTTTCTTTGCTCCTGGCTTATTTTGTTGAATTTCTCTGCAGATCGTTCTTGTGTGTGGTACGTGTGTATGGTGTGTTGTGTGTGTGTGTCACTTCCCCCTCCCTCCCTTGTGTGCTAGGTGGCTGTACGGTGGCTGTACTCACCATTGTTGTCTTCATCGGCGTTGGTGCTCTTGGTCTGCCATTGCGTGGTACATGTAGGAGGCTGGCCTGGCTTACAGTGGGTACCTGATGGTACTTACACCTTGTGCCAGGTCCATTTATCCCTTAGTTGTAGATTAGTAGTGTTCTAGCAGCTTAGGCTGATAGAGGTAGCTATAGCAGAGCAGCTTAGGCAGAACTAGGAGACATGCAAAGCTCCTACTACACCACTTATATCATATAGCACTATATCATAAGAATCACAATACTCAGTGTTATAAAAAAAAGGTACTTTATTTTAGTGGCAATGTGCCAAAAATATCTCAGAGGATATACTCCCTTAGGAGGTAAGTAAAATACACAAAATATACACACAAACCAAAATCAGGTAAGTAAACAGTTAGAAAAGTAGTGCAAACACTGTAGAATACAATAGGATGCAATAGGCCTAGGAGCAACACAAACCATGTACTAAGAAAGTGGAATGTGAACCACTTAGGCACCCAAGGCCTAGTGTAGTGTGTAGAGGGTCACTGGGAGTGTAAAAAAACACTAAGGGTGTCTAAGATACCTGTAGGAGGCTGGCCTGGTTTATAGTGGGTACCTTGTGGTACTTACACCTTGTGCCAGGTCCAGTAATCCCTTATTAGTATATTAGTAGTGTTTTAGCAGCTTAGGCTGATAGAGGTAGCTATAGCAGAGCAGCTTAGGCTAAACTAGGAGACATGCAAAGCTCCTACTATACCACTTATATCATATAGCACTATATCATAAGAAACACAATACTCAGTGTTACTAAAAATAAAGGTACTTATTTTAGTGGCTATGTGCTAAAAGTATCTCAGAGGATATACTCCCTTAGGAGTTAAGTAATATACACAAAATATACACACAAACCAAAATCAGGTAAGTAAACAGTTAGAAAAGTAGTGCAAACACTGTAGAACACAATAGAATGCAATAGGAGACAATAGGCCTAGGGGCAACACAAACCATGTACTCCAAAAGTAGAATGCGAACCACGAATGGACCCCAGGCCTAGTGTAGTGTGTGGAGGGTCGCTGAGAGTATAAGGAAACACTAAGAGTGTCCAAGATACCCCACCCCAAGACCCTGAAAAGTAGGAGTAAAGTTACCCTACTACCCCAGAAAGATAGTAAACTCAAGATAGGGGATTCTGCAAAGACCACAACTGACTGCAAAGCACTGAAGACGGATTCCTGGACCTGAGGACCTTCAAAGGAAGGGGACCAAGCCCAAGAGTCACACATGTGTCCTGGGGTCAGGAGCCCACTAAACCCCGGATGAAGGTGCAAAAGGGCTGCCTCTGTGTGGAAGAAGCCAAAGATTCTGCAACAACAGAAGGTGCCAGGAACTTCTCCTTTGGTCACAAGATATCGCATGGTGTGCTGAAGGAAGCTGAGTTGTTTGCATGCAGAAAGACCAAAAACAAGCCTTGCTAGCTGCAAGAGTCGTGGGTGAGGAATTTGGTTGCTGCCAGGGCCCAGGAAGGACCAGGAGGTCGCCCCTTGGAGGAGGAGACAGAGGGGGTGCTCAGCAACAGAGAGATCCCATGCAGAAGCAGGCAGCACCCAGAGAAGCACCTGAACAGGCATTCAGAAGATCTGAGCATGGAGGTCATCTCAGGACGACAAAAGGGAGTTCCACAAAGTTGGAGGTCAACTCAGCGAGTTGGGCAATGCAGGACAGAGTGCTGGGGACCTGGGCTGTGCTGTGCACAAAGGATTTCTTGCAAAAGTGCACAGAAGCCCTAGCAGCTGCAGTTCATGCAGTACACAGTATTACTGTCTGGCGTGGGGAAGCAAGGACTTATCTCCACCAAATTTGGACAGATGGACCACTGGACTGTCGGGGTCACTTGGATTCAGCTCCTGTGTTCCAGGGACCGTGCTTGTCACAATGAGAGGGGACCCAGAGGACCAGTGAAGCAGAAGTTTGGTGCATGCATTAGCAGGGGGAAGATTCCGTCGACCCACAGGAGATTTCTTCTTGGCTTCCAGTGCAGGGTGAAGGCAGACAGCCCCCTGAGAGCATGCATCACCAGGAAACAGTCGAGAAAGCCAGCAGGATTAGGCACAACAATGTCGCTGGTAGTCTTCTTGCTACTTTGTTGCACTTTTGCAGGTGTCCTGGAGCAGTCAGCGGTCGATCCTTGGCAGACGTCGAAGAGGGAGATGCAGAGGAACTCTGGTGAGCTCTTGCATTCGTTATCTGAAGAGAAGCCCACATGAGAGACCCTAAATAATCCTCAGAGGACGAATGGCCACCTAGTCAGGTAAGCACCTATCAGGAGGGGTCTCAGACGTCACCTGCTGGCACTGGCCACTCAGAGGCCTCCATTGTGCCCTCACACTTCTGCATTCAAGATAGCAGAGGTCTGGGACACACTGGAGGAGCTCTGGGCACCACCCTTGGGGTGGTGATGGACAGGGGAGTGGTCACTCCCCTTTCCTTTGTCCAGATCCGTGCCAGAGCAGGGGCTGAGCGATCATCTGTGCCCTTCAAAGCATTCCCAGAGGCCAGGAGAGGCTACTCTTCTCAGGCCCTTAACACCTATTTCCAAAGGGAGAGGGTGTAACACCCTCTCTCAGAGGAAATCCTTTGTTCTGCCTTCCTGGGACTGGGCTGCCCAGACCCCAGAAGGGCAGAAGCCTGTCTGTGGGTTGGCAGCAGTGGTAGCTGCAGTGAAAACCCCAGAGAGCTGGTTTGGCAGTACCCGGGGACTATACTTGAGCCACGGGGATGCATGGGATTGGCACCCCAATGCCATATTTGGCATGGTGGGGACATTTCCATGATCTTAGACATGTTACATGGCCATATTCAGAGTTACCATTGTGAAGCTACATATAGGTATTAACCTATATGTAGTGCAAGCGTGTAATGGTGTCCCCGCACTCACAAACTCCGGGGAAATTGCCCTGAACTATGTGGGGGCGCCTTGGCTAGTGCCAGGGTGCCCTCACACTTAGTAACTTTGCATCTAACCTTCACCAAGTGAGGGTTAGACATATAGGTGACTTATAAGTTACTTAAGTGCAGTGTAAAATGACTGTGAAATAACATGGATGTTATTTCACTCAGGCTGCTGTGGCAGTCCTGTGTAAGAATTGTCTGAGCTCCCTATGGGTGGCAAAATAAATGCTGCAGCCCACAGGGATCTCCTGGAACCCCAATACCCTGGGTACCTAGGTACCGTATACTAGGGAGTTATAAGGGTGTTCCAGTGTGCCAATCAGAATTGGTAAAAATGGTCACTAGCCTGAGGTGACAATTTTAAAGGTAGAGAGAGCGTAAGCACTGAGGTTCTGGTTAGCAGAGCCTCAGTGACACAGTTAGGCACCACACAGGGAACACATTCAGGCCACAACTATGAGCACTGGGGTCCTGGCTAGCAGGATCCCAGTGAGACAGGCAAAAACAAACTGATACACAAGTAAAAATGGGGGTAACATGCCAGACAACATGGTACTTTCCTACAGTACATCATCGGCAGGACTTCCAGTTCGGGTGTCATGGCGGCCGCGGACTCCTTTGTGTCCTTGGAGGTGAGTGTCTCCTTTTATGTGATGTGTTTCCTCCAGGGTTTTGGTGGCGGTGGTCCCGCCCTGGAAATCCTGGTGTTCTGCTGTGTCATAATATGGTGGGCAGTTCGTTGTCTTCCAACTGCCTGAAGGGGGCTACCTCCGTGATCAGTGGACAGACCGCACTGGCGGTTGGGGTGGTACATTGGCTGTATATGGGAGGGATCACTGCCATAGTCATAATTTGGCAGTTTCGCCAGTGTGGCAGTCAGCTGACCACCAATGTCATAATGAGGACCAAAGTGCCTGTTCCTCTTGGGTTGGAATCGATGAGTGAAGGGTTCCAAGATAGCCAAACTGTGGGGACTGGACAAGTGGCTGTCGCAGAACCTGTACAAACTGGTGAGAGTCTCACCATGTAAAAGACTGTTTCGAGGTGCAAGAGTGTCATGTCAAAGTCAGTTGACTCCTGCATGGTCAGCCAACATTGCACCATTGGTTGTGCCTGAAATGCAAACTGTGAGAGGAGACCAGTGTCCCTCAAAAAGTCCAGATCTAGTCACAAGTGTGCATCCAACACTTTCTGAAGTAACTGAAGAGTCTGATCAAAGTGACGGTGAAAACAGTACAGCAAGGAAAGCAAAGAGAAAAAGGGTGCCAAGCCACAAGTGCTGAGCACCCAAATGGACTTACTTTGCTGCAAGTGAATGGGAAGAGGAATAAATTGCCTTTTGTCTGGACCGTGCGGATCCAGCTGAATATTCTGGAACTTGGAATTGTACTTGAGTTGAATTTTCAAATAACCTTGTCAATTGATGGACAGAGACACTACATGCTGGAAGTGCTAATCAGTGATTACAAAATGGTAATTTATTAAAGACTTTTCTTTTTGATCATTGAGAACTTGTTAGTAAAACCTTAATGGACTTTCTAGAAGATCAAGCACTGTTGTAAGTAAGTACAAAAAGATTTGAAGTATTTTTTATTTTGTTTTTTGCTTTGCTCCAGTTAAGGATAAAATAAAACATTTAGAAGCTGCTTTACATTTTTTTGATTTTGTTTTCATTTTTGAGTTTTTGAATTTTGTATTTTTAGTCTGATTCTAGACAAGTCATGACTCTGGATCAGGGTTAATGGAGTAAGTGTAAGAATGTGTATATAGGTTTAGCAACAGTGTGTGTGATTGTGAGCATTTTTTTGATTGCTGGTTTGAGTGAGTCAGTGAAGGACAATTTAGAGAGCACAGTTACATAAGTGCATTGGGTGACACATACAAAACAAGATCAATTATATGAGGATGAGAGATAACTTCAATTGGACAGCTCAAAGGGAGACTTGTCTTTTAATGTATACTACAGGTTATTGTGTGAATACACTGAAATTATAGATATGTATGATTGTTATGTGTGTACACATTGCCCTTCATGTGTACAAGTAGGAATCACATACCATAGTCTGTCTTTGACTTATGGTATTAGTTGTAGTTTATTATTAACAAGTCTATGGCCCTCATCACAACTGTTTTGGAGTTTGTACCGCCAACAGGCTGGCGGTACAAGCGAGGGGATTACGACTGCAGTGGAAGCGCCATGTTCGCACCGCCGGGACCAGCCGTTTCCCGCCACATTGGTCCCAGCGGTTGTAATCCCCCAGGGCAGCGCTGCTTGCAGGATTACGAATCCCCCTCCCGCCAGCCTTTTCATGGTGGTATGAACCACTATGAAAAGGCTGGTGGAAAGGGGAGTTGCGGGGCCCCTGGGTGCCCCATGGAGCTTTTCACTGTCTGCATAGCAGACAGTGAAAAGCGCGACGGGTGCAACTGCACCCGTCGCACCGCCGCAACACCGCCTATGTTTCCACCCTCCGGCCCAGCGGGGATCTCCAAATGGCCACCGCGGGAGTGCGGCCGCATTGGCGGCTCCGCAGAGGTTTCAACTTGGCGGGCGGCGCTTGCAGCCCGCCAAAGTTGAAATGAGGGCCTATATATTCAAGAGTATATTTAGTATTATTATTCTAACTTTCACCTCCTCTTTTCCTTTGTGCCTACTAACCAGCCTTTGAGTAGCCTTGCTAGAGCTAGAAACATTTACATAGTGGGAGGTTTCTTTTAACCAACACTAACCTTTGGCACTGCTTATGCACAGAAGAATAATTTAACCAGCATTCTCAAACAAGTGGAGAAAGATTCATTAATCAAGTAGATGACAGGAGAAAGGCAATAAAAACTCAAATAGAAATAGTTTTACAGGATTGGCAGAAAGATGATACACATCTCGGAAGCGGTGATACACGCTTAGCTATAGATTGACAACACATAGAGAAGCTATGTATATATAGGCCTCAATCCAAAATTGATAATAAGTTTGTGGGAACTGGTGAATGGAGACATGTATTTTTGTTTAAGAGTGTTTGGACTTTTATGGTAAATGGACAGAATCCTGATGTGCCAGAATTTCATTTGTGGGAAAAATGCCCATCATAAGCTGCTGAAAGGCTGGTATGATACATATTATTTAGAGGTAGTTTATCCAAAAATCTACCATGTGGGCAATGCTGACAATCCAGTTTGGAAAGAGAGACCTAAATCCAGGACAAGAAGAGGAGCTAATGCAGCAGAAATTACTGGTGACATTTTTTGTGACATTATTTCTTCAGATGGTATGATCTTGAATGACATCAAGATTAGAAAGTTGTCAACTATTGTACATAAGATGTCAACTGATTATGCAGGTGCTATGCTTTTGGTAGGTACGGAACTGGTTGCTATGAGATCAATGTTTTTACAAAATTGTCTTGCATTAGACATCCTATTGGTGAAGGAAGGCGGAGTCTGCAAAGTTTTAAAAGTGCAACATTGTTGCACGTACATTCCAGATCACAGTAAGGAGATAAGGAGATCTATATTGAACATGAAAAGTCATAAAAATGGTCTGAAGGATTTGAAGGAGACAAATATGTGGGAAACAATAAGTAAAGGATTTTCAAATATTGGATCATAGTTTGGGGATCCAGGACAGGGAATTGTGAGAATGATCCTGAGACCTTAGTTAACTGTGACTGTGTGTTTTATAATAGCACTTGGATTTGAGAATGCCCTTTTTGTGACTGCATCATTTGCCATCAGAGGAGGGACTGCTGGAGAGTAAATTTTAGTATTGCTTTAGTGGCATGGAAATCGGAACTAGGTGACTTTGTACTTACATTTAAAAGCTCAACTTAGAAAGCTCCTCTAATACCTATTTTTAAAGTATACACGTTTTAATTTGTGGTGGAAACTGTGCCTACCATAACAGACATTGTGCATACCAAAACTGATCAAATGATAACATGATTTAACAATGTTGAGATATATTAATAATGAGAATGAATTATTATGAGAGGAAATTCATATGGTTTATGTTGTTTTAGGATTTATTAGTTTAAAAATACATGTGTGCAGAAAAATAAATGGACTTCTCTGTCATATTTAGTGTAGTGCATTAACAAAAGAATGCAATTAATATTTAAATGCTTTGCAAATTCTATGATATATTAAAAATGATGAATTCATAAGTGTGCATATTATGGCCCTCATGATGACTTTGGTGGTCTTTTAGCAAGACCACCAGAGCAGCGGGAGCCAGAAGACCGTCAAATCTGGTGGCCTTCCACCCACCATATCACAGGTACTCTCGGATTTCCGCCACACTTTGGGTAGAAAACTGGCAGTAGTTGCCACCAGCCGTATTATGGGCAATAACACAGCCTGGCAGTGTCCTGCTGCTGGGGCGCTGCCGGCAGTGGAAGTGCCCCTTTCCGTTCCCTGCCGGACGTCCTTTTCCCCGGACCAGGTAAGGTGATCGTCTGACATGGGAGAGGGTGGGAGGGTGGGGGGTATTTGTGGGCATGTGTGATGTATGGTGTCTGTGTGTGAGTATGAATGCATAGTTGTATGCATGTCTGAATGCTGAAGTGAGTGCATGTATGTATGTAAGTGTGTATGCATGTTTATGGAACTGTGAGTATTGAAGTGAATGCTTGTATTGATGCGTGTGAGTGAATGTGTGTAGGTAAGTGTAGGTCAATGCGTGTATGCATGGTGCATGTGGGTGTCTGTGTGCGTGTATGCAGTGAAGGAGGTAGGGGCGCTGTGTCTTGAGAGGGGTGAGGGGTGGTGGTAGGGCGGTGCTGCAGCTGGAGAGGGGAAGGAGGGCCTAGTGCTTGCTGGGGGGGTGGGTTAGTCATCTACCGGTGACAAGGAGGAAATTTGCTGTCACCGGTAGCCTTTCCGTCATGGTTTTCGTGGTGGTACTACCACCGCAGAAACAATGTCAGGAAGCCGGCTCCTAATACCTCCGATGGTCTTCTGTGGACCTCCGGGTCGATGATGCTCATCCCGGGCCCGGCGGCTCCAACCGCACTGGTGGTATGAGTGGAGACTCATAGGCCCTCATTTCAACACTGGCGGTTTCAACCGCCTACTGCCACGTCGACGGCCGCCAACATACCACAGCCGTGGCTACCTACCGTCTACAGGTATCATGACCGCCGACGGCATTCCGCCAGAATGCTGGCAGAACACTGCCGACGGTCATGGCAGCGGACGGCGGTAAGGCGGTGCTGCTGACAGTAGCACCGCCACTCCAACAAAACACCGCCGACCGTATCATGACCAATGATATGGCCTGGCGGTGTTTTGCTGGCGGACGCTGCTGCTGACAGCAGCGCCGCGGACTGTCTCCATCCGGAGGACCCCCTGCAAGCAGATAAGTCGGGTTCTCTGACCGGAGGGGGTGGGGGGTGTTGTGTGTATGTGGGGGGTGTTGTGTGTATATATTGGTATGCGTGCATGCGGATGTGAGTCGCGTAGGATGCATGCATGAATGAGTGATTTTGAGTGTTGTGTGTTGTGAATGCATGTGTGTGACAAGGTATGTTGGTGTGTGTTGCGGTGTGTGGGTATGTATGTGTGCATGCATGTGTGGTGGGTATGCTTGTGTGCATGTGTGTATATGGGCACGCGTGTGGGTGTGTATATGTGCGAGGGCAGGGGAGGGAGGGGACAGATGGGGGAGGACTCTAGGGAGGGGGAGGGGGCGGAGGAGACCCCCATCAGTGCCAGGGAAAGAATTCCCTGGCACTGATAGTGCCTACCGCCATGGCTCTCGTTGCAGTAACTTTGGCATGAAAACCATGGCTGTAGGCCGGGTCGTGATCCCGAGGGTGGGATTGTGGCGGCCGCCGGGCTGGAGACTGAAGTCTCCAGCCCAGCGGCCATTACCACCCTGGCGTTCGGTGTGTTAAAGTGGATGTGGATGGCGGTAGCCGCCATGGTCCAAATCCCAATTTTTTTACCGCCGGCCTGTTGGCGGTATTACCGCCAGGTTTGTAACGAGGGCTATAATATGGTGGTCTGCACTGCCAGTTTGTTGGTGGGGGGACCACCACATTTATCCTGGTGGTCAGAAGACCGCCAGGGTTGTAATGAGGGCCTATCTGAGTTTTTAGTAATGACGATATTGATGCATTTAATTTCTTGGGTTAGCATAATTAGGCGTGAAGTTTTCATCTTGCAGTAAAATTAACTGCCAAGTCACCTTCTTTTCCTCTAACATGAATCTTTTCTTTGGGTTATTTTGCATGACTTGTAAATAGTCCTATTGTATTACGTGTACGTTTTTTCCCCACGGACGCTGAATATGGTAAATTGAGAGCTGGAAATATGGAATTCAGACAGACCCTATTGTTTAAACTATCAGGTCTCATGAGCACCATTGGAACTGTCAGGAGCCATGTGAGGATGCTGGAATGTATGAAGTAATGTACAGAGTTGCTAGCAATTGTCAATATCACACAGGAGAGATGACTTCACCCAGACCTGGGTATCTTCAATGTTGTTGCAAATTCATCTTGTGATTTAATTTTCATTGGATATTGCCCTCTTTGTGTAATGTGGACGCATCAAACTAACCACTCAAATTGTTTTATGGATTTTAGAACAGGGATGGACATTTTAAGTTAGAGTTCAGTTCTCACTTGTTCCTTGAACTATTACCTTGCCCCTTAGAATTTTCCTGTTTCCTATCTGACCGTGTTTTGCACTTTTCCCCTGATGGTGCTTCTAATGGACCTTATCGAAGATTTCTTGATCTGCTTATTATCAAGAATTGTATACTGATCCCAGAAGAGGTATATTCAACTGAAATGCAAATTATCCCCGTTTTCTAATTTTCCTTATTGAGTTAACATGCTCACACCTACCTATTTGTCCAGTGACACTAACTTATCACAAGATAGATGACTTTTCCAAATTATTATTGTTGTCTTTTTCTTTTTACTTCTGGCTGCATGTGTTAGCCTATCCCTACACATGCTTGTCCTAATTTGTGATAGTACTAGGTTGTCTCCTCCACTTATGTGTTGCATTTGATATATTGAATTGTGAAATTGGCTTGACTAATGTCATCAACATGTGATTTGAAATCTGTTTCTGTTGAACAAACTGTTTCCTTGTTAGTGTGTGTAATTCTTTTGGAACGCTTAATGGTGTTGATATTGAGTAGATCAAATTTGTTTTGTAGATTTGTATAAATTAACCTTGGTTACAACAAAGCTTTAAAACTTTTCACAGATTGGAGTTTTGCTTCCGTGGCCACATTGGTCAAGGTATTTAAATTTATTGTTGTATTGATTGAGATTGGAATGATTGTATACATTTAACAACATTCCTCACTGGGTCCAAAGATCCCATCGACATAGAGTAAAGGGTTTTCCAATACAGACCGGGAGGAGAAAACTCACTAACATTTGCACACTTCTGTCATTGGGCTATATGTGGGCTGCATTTGTGTGATATTTGTCCCTACATTTGGGTTCTTTTTTCTCTGGTGGCCTTTTCGGGAGACTTATTTGTTATGAAACTCCCTAATTTCCTCATTTACCGCAATATCCTCATTAGAAAATACTTTCAGTTTTCCACTTTGATTTCGTCAAGATGTGCCACACTTCTGGAGTAAATTCAGAATGTTAGCACTCTAGTTGCTCATTAGAACACTATTGTAAAGCTGCAAATCACCAGGGAGTTAACTGCCAGTCCACTGCTGAAGTTGAAAGTGCATGTTTCAGTCTGCATGTCAGAATGTTTTAATGAAATCGAGGAGGACGATATTTAAGAACTCACTTAAAACATGTCCTAATTTTTCTTTCTATAGCAACAATATTTTTTATGAGAAAAGGAAAACCCTCATTTTGTTTCTTTCTAATTTACGTTTTACCAGTTTGATTTCATCAAGATGGTTTCAGGTGTGCCACACTTTTGTCACAAGTAAGGCTGTTACCTCTCTAATCTTTAGAACACTCTGGGTGGCTGTAGTAGAGCACAAGACGATCAACTGACAGGCTTCTCTTTTTGGAAGTACATGTTTTAATGAGAATGACAGACTTCATTCTCATATGGCTGAGAAGGATAGGGCACATTTATAGAACATATGCTCTCATTTTCGCTTCAGGAACACCTTCCAAAACCTCTACATGAAAAATGAAAAAACAGTCTTCTCTTAAACATGATTCATAAAATCCCAGCAGATGGTTTTTTCAGATTTTTAAAATTTGTATGATACCATCAACAAATGATTTATATTGTAACTAAAATCAGTTTTCACCCTTTATATGTTCTCCTTTGTGTGATCCTTTTGTGATTGGCTAGTTATAGTTCGGACGCCATGTAAGAAATTGGGTTTATAGGTGAGGCAGGTGAAACCCTTCTCAGGCAGCAACCACAATACTTTTCAGGGTGAAGTCACAAGCAAACCGTAACATTTTCTGCTCTCAAACTTGGGGTAGCTTGGCACAGCCAGTCAGGTTTAACTGAGGGGCAATGTGTAAAGTAATTGTGCAATACTTTAAACAGTAACACAGTGAAAACGCACCATTAAAAAACCCACACAAATGCTGAAAAACAATAGGGGAGATGTGTTGACTCCAAGGAGCTGCAAAGTTGCAATTTGGAGCCTGACATCATTATCGAGGCTGTTGATGATGAGGGATGTGAGTGCCTCTGCCAAGAATGCATCCTGTAACAATGGTTTTGAAGAGGCTGAGGAGGCACTTTGAATCTTTGGAATGAGTCAAATCCATGCAGCAGTGATTTTGCGTTGGATCATTTTAGGGTTGCATTGTGCAGTAAAATAGATGGTCAGTTCTGCTGGATCCACAGATGCTGGCAGAGCATCTGAGTCCCTCTTCCAAGGGTCCACGACTGGGGTGGCACCACTTGGCATGGTAGACTCACAAATGGTAGAGTCCAGATACTGAATTCAAGGTTGTTGGAGCCTTCTGTCCCTGAGACTCTAGTCAGGAGGCCAGCCAACTAGCACTTGCAGTCACTCTGGGGTCATGGATTCAACAGATGCATGTCCAGTCCTTCTCAACGAGGCAAGAGGGCAGCAGGTAGCAGGTCCAGATAGCAAGGCAGCAGACCAGCAATGCAGACGTCCAGCAGGGCAGCCATCCAGCAGAGTGTTAGCCCTTTAACAGTACAGCAGTGCTCCTTCTTTACAGAGTATCCTCAGGTCCAGAAGTGTACCAAAGTGGTGTCTGATGTTCAATATTTATACCAAGTTGTACCTTTGTCATGTGGGGTTTCCTTTTGAAGACCCTAGTAGCCTGCCTTCCCTGTTCTGGTTCTATATTAACTACAAGGGGTGTGCAGTTTTTTGTGTAGATGCAGGACACAGCCTATTCAAGTGCAAGTAGAGCTGTACCACTCTCTGACTTCCCATCCTGCCAGTAATGGCCCATCCAGGCACACATAAGTTCTCTTTTGTGTGTAGCTGTCTAGGAGGAACACACAAAGTCCAACTGTCAGCTGCACCCAGTCATGTGACCCAGAAAAAGGCTACTGGAACTAAATGGCCAAGGCTGAAAAATGCCAACTTTCTAAAAGGGGTATTTTCCAAATTGTAATTACAGCTTATTAAATGCAATAAGATAACTCTAATGTTAGTCTATGGAAGAGGTAGGTCTTGCAGTAGTGTAAATGATTTTAAGTGTTTTTCACTACAAGGATATGTAAACTTAAAAATAACATGTCCTACTTCTTAAGTACATTGCACCTTGTCCCGAGGACTGTTTAGGTCCTGCCCTAGGGATGCCTTATATGTATTAAAAAGGAAGATTTAGGTCTGGCAAAAGGATTATTTTGCCAGGTCAAATGGCAGTTTAAAACTGCATGGGCTACAATGGCAGGCCATAGGTATGTTTAAAGGGCTACTTAAGTTGGTGGCACTATCAGTGGAACAGGCCCATTATTAGCAGTTTATTTTACAGGCCCTCAATACATGTAACGCCACTTTATTAGGGACTTACAAGTGAATTAAAGATGCCAATGGGGACAAGCAAATGTTAGTATGTTTTAAGGAGTGAGCACATGCACTTTAGTAGTGGTTAGCAATGGTAAATTGCACAGAATCTTATGATCAGCAGAAATGAGATCAGCAAACAAATGGAAGAGGAAGGCAAAATGTTTGATCAAAGACTACCATATGGCTGACAGATCTAACACTATGGTGGTCATTATGACATTGGCAGTGAGTAATAAAGTGGTGGAAATACCCCCAACAGTTTGGCGGTAATTACCACCAAATTATGACCTTAGCAGTGATAACTCTCATAGACAGCCAGTGTACCACACCATCCACCAGGGCGTTAACACCACTCACCACGGCAGTAGGCATCAACAGCCAGGCAGAAGACAAGGTACCACCTACCATATCATGACCGTGCAATCCGCAACAATTTCCGGGGCTGAACCAACGCGATCAAAAGCCTGGCAGAAACACTGCACAGAAGACCAAAGACTCACCAACAGAGACATAGAGAAGAACAACGCCGCCATGTCACCGGAACTGCAAGCCTTCCAGATGCTCTTCTACTCCATGCTCCACTTGGAATACCAGCGCCGACGAAGACGGTGAGTACAGCCGCCTAGCACACAAGAGAGTGAGGGAGGAAAAGGAGAGTGACTCACACATGCACATCATAAACACACCATACACACAACCAGCTGTAGATGTAAACCAATGCCACACGACACACGGCATAATAAAACAAGGACTAGAGTTCAGAAGTACTGAAAATGTATTAGCAAGTCAAAAGCCACCACACAAACCAGATATGTACAATTGTCCACAAAGGGCCAATGCCCAGTCCAAAGTACTAAGGGCTCACATGGCCACACGGCACAGTCTAAGGCCCAACTCGTTTCCTGATGACATTCTCACAGAACTGTGCATGGGCATCATTATTGAAGTGGGCAGGCACCTCAGGGGCAAGGGGGGCACCTCAGCCAACGTTGCCCACTGGTTCTGGAGGGGATTCCATGTCCATTTCCCAATGCTGGGGAGTGTAAGGTCACAGTTTCTAAGGTTAGGAACTCACCCACTGGTTCTGAAGGGGGCTCCATGTCTATTTCCTAATGCTGGGGAGTGCAAGGTCACAGTCTCTGAGGCGGGGAACTCACCCACTACTTCTGGAGGGGGATCCTTGCACAGCAGTCCCTCGAGGGTGGCCTACAAATCCACTGCTGGAGGTGAGGGATGCACTGACTCAGCTGGAGGTGAGGGCTCTGTGACCACTGGTGGTGGTGGTGGTACCCTGCCAGCCTCTGCTGGAGGTGAGCGCCACTGTGTCTCAGCTGTGGAAGGTGTCTCCTGGGCAGCCTCTGTTGGAGGCAAGGGCTGCTGTGTCCCAACTGTGGAAGGTGCATCCTGAGCAGCCTTCGTTGGAGGTGAGGGCTGCTGTGTGGCAGCTGGAGGTGAGGGCTTCTTCACTTTCATGCCAGGAGTGAGGGCTTCTTTCCTGTCCTGGCTGTTGGAGTGGGATCCTTCCCCTTCCTGGCTGATGCAGTGGGATCCTTCCCCTTCCTGGCTGTCAGAGTGAGATCCTTCCCCTTCCTGGCTGTTGTAGTGGGATCCTTCCCCATTCTGGCTGTTAGAGTGGGATCCTTCCCTTCCTGGCTGGTGTAGTGGGATCCTTCCCCTTCCTGGCTGGTGGAGTGGGATTCTTCCCCTTCCTGGCTGGTGGAGTGGAATCCTTCACTGTCTTGCCTCCAGGACTAGGAGGTGCCTCCACTGTCCCCGTGGACTGTTTGGCTGAGGTACTGGGCTGGGTCATTGGGACCCTGCTCTTATGGGCAGGACGGGGGAATGGAGTGGGAGGGAAAAGGTCAAGTTGGGCAAGGAAAAGTTTTTTATGCACAGTGGAGCAGGATGAGGGAGGAGGAATGGGAGTGGAGTTTGAGGGAGTGGTTGTTGGAGGAGTACGTCTGCTGGACTTGGGCGCAGGTGCATGTGGAGTATGCTGATGTGAGGTGGATGGCTGTTGGGTGTCTGAGTGCCTCCGTTTGTGTCCTTTAGAAGGGGGGACAGACATAGTGGGAGAGGACAAAGGGGACACGTGGATGGATTTTGTGCAGGTGTCTTCAAGTGAGGTGTATATGCTGCTTAGTGTGGTGATGCTGGTGCCGGATGTTGAAGCAGTGCATGCAGGTGTGAGTGTGGACGTGAATGTGAGATAGGTGGAGGAGGAGGAGGGGGAGACAGTGGAGGCAGTGGATGTGGTTGTGTCTGCAAATCCTTTGTGTTTGTGTGAGTGCTTGTGGGCTGAAGTGTGGTGCCTTTGTTTGACTGTGCCACTCTTGTGTGTTTTCTTGTGTGCATGCAGAGTCGAGGCCATAGCCTGAATCGATCTCTGATGCGCTGCCAATCCTTTGTGGATGCCCTCCAGGAATGCATTGGATTGCTGCATCTGGGATGACAGCCCCTTGATGGCATTCACTGTGGTTGACTGCCCTACAGATATGGATCTCAGGAAGTTATTAGCCTCCTCCCTCAGGGCAGCAGGGCTCACTGGGGCAGGGTTTGAGGTGCCTGGGGCGAAGGAGTTGCCCACCCTCCTGGGTGAGCAGGCACAGGCAATTTGCTGAGGGGCTGCAGGGAGGGCAGTGCTGGTGCGGGGGTGATGGCTGTACCTGCAGTTGGGGTGGTCACAGAGGTGTCTGCTACCAACAGGGAGCTACCATCAGAGGAGGTATCTGAGTCAGTGTTGTCACCTCCTGTCTTTGCTGTGGAGCTCCCCCCACCATCCATCCCACTGGTTCCTTCGACATCTGTGGACTCTGCCTCCTGGGTCCTTTGGGATGCAGCTCCCGCTGTTGCGGTGCCCCTGCTCCTCTGCCAGATGATGCTAATGCACACATGGACAGGATTACAGAAGGAAAAAGAAGGGCAAGAGAGAAAGGGAACACTGTGTCAGTTACAGCACCAACACCACAGTTGGCATACACAGCACCGTCACACACAGGGATCAGGATTGAGCACTATGCATTGCACTGGCATTTAATTGGCTAGGTGCCACAGCAAGATGAGGACTAAACACTGCCACAAATCCCTGACTGACCTGGATGCTAACAAGCTAGGTTACCTGCATTTACCATACACCCATTACCCTTGAGCTGGATCACGCTGCAACGTCTGGCCTGGCATTAAGGAGCACCCACTAACTCACACGCAGCACCTGGATCCTATGCCACCTACCAATTATTGTATTAATGCCTACTGTACTCACCCCTTTGTGGCTGCTGTGATGCCCTCAAGCGCCCATCCAGCTCTGGGTAGGCCACCGACAGTATGCAGGCCATAAGGGGGATCAGGTTCTGACAGGCACCACTTCCTAATTGGGAGGCCATCCTCAGCAGGGCCTCCGCGGTCTACCTTGCCCAGTGTCTCAGGTCCTCCCACTGTTTCCTGCAGTGGGTGCTCCGCCTGCTGTAGACCCCCAGGGTCCGCACGTCCTTGGCGATGGCACGCCACAATCCCTTCTTCTGATGGGTGCTGACCTGCTGAGGAAACACAGACAGGAGGACACCATTAACCGTACAATCCAGCCTGTCACACACATGACCCACCAATCCCATTTCCATCAGCATTGGCACACACATCGTTCAGCGCCCACCAGGTACACTACCACCAGACACCCCCGCTGACTGCACGATGCTTGCACACACATTCACATGCATCCTTTCCACATGCATCGTGCCCATGGTGTACTCACCTGTTCGGTCTGGAGCCCCATACAGCAGTCCATACTGGGGTAGGACCCCATCCACCAATTGCTCCAACTCCTCCGGTGAAGGCATGTTCCCTTTCCACAGTCACAAGGGCCATGGTAGGTTCCAGACACAGGTCACAGCATCACACGCAGTGTAGCTGTCACCCTGTAGAAAGTCAGGAAACAAGTGAGGATTTGGATATAAAATGTCAGTCCCGTCCGTGGCGGTGTATACCGTTACCGTCGGCCCAGATCCCCATTGGCCACTGTGCTCCATAGAGCCCCATATTAGCCAGTGATGAATTGCACGGCGGTGCAAGACCGCCTTCTGCCACAACACCTAACGTCAGCGGAGTTACCTCATGTCCACCTGTCCCAACATACAAGACAGGCGGTCGCCATTTCATGGTAGTGGACAATGATCAGATAAACCATAACTGCATCACTGCCTAAAATAGCACATACATTGCCATTCCCACTGTCTCATCACATTGATGCTGTATGTACACTGAGGTGGTGGTTCAGTTGTTCAAATTGTGACAGCCTACTCACTCTTGTGTCCCTTAGATACTTACCGCTGCGGATGAATAGGAGGAGGAGACAAACCCCTGTGTACAGACCCTTTGTGGACTTGGCTACGCTGGAGGACAGGTACATTATACTCACCTATAGACTGGACAGGGCCACAGTCACAGAGCTGTGTGCCCAATTGGAACCTGACGTAATATCAGCCATCCGTCATCTCACTGGGATCCCCCCTCTTGTGCAAGTGCTATCAGTGCTCCATTTCCTCCCAACTGTTTTTTTCCAAGTTACAGTTGGCTTGGCAGCAGGAATGTCACAGCCAATGTTCTCAATCATGCTGACAAGGGTTCTGTCTGCCTAGGTGAAGCACATTGTTTTCCTCCAGATTGAAGAATTGGCCACTGTTAAGCAGGATTCTATGCAATGGGCCATATTCCCATATTATTGGGGCGATTGACTGTACACATATTGTGTTAGTTCCCCCCGCCAGAATGAACAGGTGTTCAGGAATCAGAAGAGTTCCCGCTCACTCAATGTGCAAATGGTGTGCCTGGCTGACCAGTACATCTCCCACGTCACTGCCAAGTATACTGAGTCGGTGCATGATGCCTTTGTCCTAAGGAATAGTAGCATCCCAAATGTGATGGGCCAACTACAGAGGAACAGGCTGTGGCTAATAGGTGATCTAGACTCCTCAACCACTGTATGTCAGTGTGTGCCTTGAGGTGTTATCCCCATAGGACTGTGTAAGGCTAAAGTTTGCCCCTCACTATTTGCAGGTGACTCTGGCTACTCAAACCTTTCAAGGCTCCTGACACCTGTGAGGAATGCCAGGACAGGGTCTGAGAACCGTTATAATGAGGCACATGGGCACACCAGGAGAATACTTGAAAGGACCTTCGGCCTCCTAAAGGGCAGGTTCTGGTGCCTCCATCTGATGGGTGCTACTCACCAGGGAAGGTCTGCCAGATAGCAGTAGCATGCTACATGTTGCACAACCTGGCCCTCAGACGGTATGTGCCTTTTCTGCAGGAGGAGGCGACTGGAGATGCCCCTGTGGCAGAAGTGGACCCTGAGGACAGAGAGGATGAAGAGGCAGTGGATGTAGACAACAGAACATCAGTCATAGTCAATACTTCCAAAGACACACAGGTGAGACAGTGGAACTGATCATTTCTCTGAACATTGATTTAATCTGTGTGACTATGGCATGATGGCGTTCGCTTCCTTTGCATCTAAACTTACTGTCACCTATGGCTTGTCATTTTCCAGATGGTGGTGTCCTGATGTGATTACTACAGATAGATACAGGTCATTAATTGTATGCTATCGCAGTGTCCATATCATTTGTACCAGATGTGACTGTTCCCCTAAATGCACATTTTCAACACATAAAATACTATCAGTCAAGTTGTGTTCAAGGGTTGTGTTGCTATAAAATTGAGGGTAAAGTGCAATGGAATGGGGTGATGGTAGAGGAAAGTTCAGAGTATTGTTCCAGTCTGTTTGTCGCACAAGTCCAGTATCCAATGGGCTATAGGAAGACAAGCAAAGGCATTTCAAAGTGGACAAGGTGACAGGGTGGGACACAAGGGAGACACTCAGGAGAGTCTCATTTCCTGGCGGTGGTCTTGGTCTTGGTAAGTGTCCCTGGCTTCTGTCTGGGTCGCAGGGAACGTTTGCAGGGTGGTTCACCTTCTGCATGGGCAGGGGTGCTGGTGGCCTGTGGGTCCTGCGGCCGGGCCTCCTGCCCACTAGCTGCAGAGGAGGTGGTTGGCTGGTCAATAGACTGACTAGTGGTAGGGGCCCACTGGTGTGCTGTTGATTCCCTCATGATATTCACCATGTCTGCCAGCACCCCTGCTATGGAGATCATTCTGGTGTTGAGAGCCTGCAAGTTCTCCCTGATCTCCTAATGGTGTTCCTGCTGCAGCCGTTTGTTCGCATGCATGTTGTCAAGGATCTGGCCCACCGTGTCCTGGAATTGTTAGTAGGCACCCAGGATCTTGGTGAGTGCCTCCTGGAGAGTTGGTTCCATGGGTCTGTCCTCCCTCTGGTGCACAGCATTCCTCCCAGTGTCCCTGTTTCCCTGTGCCTCTGTCCCCTGAACGGTGTGCCCACTGACCCCAGGTCCCTGATTGTCTTGGGTGTGAGGTGTGGACTGGGGTCCCTGTACAGGTGGGTAAACTGCTGATTGACGTGTCCTGTAGCAGAGGTGTGGGTACGCTGGATTGGTGCTGTGGTGTTGCACACTGATGGAGGAGGCTCTGTGGTGGACTGTGAGTGGGCTGGAGTGACCGACTGTTCAGTGGTCCCTGATGGTCCATGTTGTTGATACAGATCCTGAAGTCCAGAGTTACTGTCATCACTGGGAGCATCTTCTGTTGGGGTCTGGTTTGTCTTGGCACCTCCTCTCCACTGATCTTGGCTGGGGCACCTGCAGGGATGTAAGTAATGTATTATGATTCATGCCCGTGACATATTGTACATCCCTAGCTTCCCCTCTATCGTTGCTGTTTCCCTGCCACCTTGGTTTGTGTATATTGCTATATTGTGGGATTGTTATTTCCTCTATGCTGTGCATGCTTTAGTGATGGGTGTCCATGCAGGGCTGGTAGGGCTGTCCATGCACTGGTATTGCATGCAGGGCTGGGCAGTGTGGTTAGTCATATGTGTAGGTGCAGTGTGTGGGATGGAGTGGAATGATGGGAGTCAGGGTAGGGGTGAGTGATGGCATGCAGGTATGGGGGTGATAAGTAGTAAATGTTGATTCACCAGTGTCCAGTCCTCCGGCAACTCCAGTGATTTCCTCAGGATGCAGTATTGCCAAGACTTGCTCCTCCCATGCTGTGAGCTGTGGGGGAGGAGATAGGGGTCCACCACCAGTCCTCTGTATGGCCAGCTGGTGCCTTGCTGCTATGGAACATACCTTCCCCAGTAGGTCATTCCACCTCTTCCTGATGTTGTCCCTTGTTCTTGGACGCTGTCCAATGGCATTCACCCTGTCCACGATTCACCACCATTTCTCCATCTTTCTGGCAATGGATATCTGCTGTACCTGGGCTCCAAACAGCTGTGGGTCTTCTTGACTATTTCCTTCACTATGACCCTCAACTCCTCATCTGAGAAATGGGGGTCCCTTTGTGGGGACATGGGTGTTAGGTGGAGTGTTTAAGTTTGTGGGTGTTGGGTACTGTGGTTGGGTGTGCGTAGGGGTGTGCGTGAGACAGGTATGGGTGTATGTGGGGTGTGTGCCTAGTTGTCGCAGTGTATTTGTTGTCAGTCTGGTGGCAATGATTTGTATTCTTAAAGGGTTGTATGTAATGTGGGTGGGTGTTTTCTAGTGCTGTGGGTGAGTGGGTGTGGTATGTGTATGAGGGTCAGGTGTTTGTTTTTGGTATTGGCCAATGTTGTGTTGTTTTGTATTTGGGTGTCCATTCTAAGCACGGCAGTGTGCACTGCCAATAGTTTACAGCCGTTGAATGTCTGCTGTGGTGATTCGTGGGTCATGATGTAGTGGGCGTTGTTTTGTTGGCATAACTGTATGGGTGTTGGTACTGCCACTTTAGCACTGACCTTTGGACTGGCGTATTTGTGTATTTGGCAGTATTCTGTCGGATTGGTGTGTGTGTGTCATACTATGGAGAATGTATCTTCGCCACCGCGGTGGTATGTTGGCGGCCATCACCGTGGCGGTAAGCGGGATTTACCGCCAATGTCATAACGAGGGCCTCTGTTTACTTAGGAAAACTTTTTATTTTATTTTCCTAATAACATAATTAGAGAGATCTTCATGAAAAGTTCTAAAATCTCATCTACCTCAGCTCCTACCTGGAAGGTTAGGGGGTGATCAATTAGCAACGGAAAAAAATGGGGCCCTAAATGTTTGTTTCCCCATTCATTTTTCCATAGCAAAATTAGACACACCTACAGTCAAATTGGCTAATAGAATTACACCACATTTTGTGCCAAATGTATGTTGTGATCTGGTGTAAATCCGTTCAGTAAATTTGGAGAAACTGAGGACTAAAAAATAGATATTTCAGACTGCAGAGAACACAAGGAGCTGACAGAGCTCTAGGTGAGATGTGATTGGCTGTCCTTTGTTTTAAAAATTGAAGAAATTGAAAAAAAAAAGAAAGAAGTGGCAGCAGCCACTATAGGAAACGGGGACCCAGTGCCCACGTCCTCGAATAAAGTAAGAAAAATATATAGGGGCCCTCCTAGGCCTGCTGAGGGGACCCCAGAAGACCCTTCTGGGGCCAAAAAAGGCATTTTTTTATCTGAATTGTGGATCAATGGAGGATCCACATAACTGATAGAAAATGGTAGTCTCTCACCTTTTCATATTATTTATTATGACCTAGGAAAGGGAGGCCAATGGCCAACTCTCTAAATCTTTAAAATGCCCCAGTAACCTCATCCCTTGGGGATTTTTTTAATACTAAAAAAGGGAAATAAATGTCTCTCCTCACCAAGCCTTCATGAGACCTTGGAGGCACCATTGCTCTGGACCATATTGAGAATTAAGGGGAGGGTGGCATGTGGCCCTCTCCTCAAGCCTCTAGTAGCTACTGGGACCCCATTCCCCAGGCCTGTTTGTAACTTTAGGGGAGAGAGGCATGTAGACACCTCCACGAGCTGCAGTAAGAACCCAGGGACCCCATCAACTGGGACACTGCAATTTCTCACTCAGAAGAATGCAGGCACACACTGTCCATACTCTCCCGGGCAGGAAACACAATTTTTTCCAGCATGGATGGGAGCAGAAAAAGAAGATCCTCCCACCAGGCAGGGGCAAAAGTGAATGGTGTCAGCTCCTGCCTACAGCACAAGAGGTGCTGACTAGGGAACCGACTGATGCAATGGAGGCCGTGGGACTCCCTGCACAGCCCAAGGCACCCATTCAGAAATTTTAAAAAGCAATGTCTGGCTCCCGCCACAGTGCTTCCTGGGGTGTCAATTCCCTGCAACATTTAGGTACATGTGGGCACCCAGTTAGAAATAAAAAAAATAAAAAAACAATGGCCAGCTCACACCTCTCAGATTGCAGGCCAGCCTGCTGGGCCACGGAGACACTGGGGCTCCAATTTTGATCCCTAACATGAAAAAAGCTGTGGGTATCCCAGGTAGGGACTGGGACACCTAATATATATTTAAAACAATAAGAAATAAATATTAAATGGGCGCCAGGAGTTACTCATTATTCACTGCTCCAAACAGGGAGGGCGCCATAATGCCCTTCAAGGGCTTTTGGTTAATATATTTCTATCCTGGTGGTAGCCACATAAGGAGCCATGGGCACCACTAAGCTCTTTTCTTAATGTTGTGGAGGGCTGCTGGGAGTGCATCAGTCCCCGAGCAACATTAAAAAACACAATAAGGCTCCTGGGTCATTAAACCCATGAACCCAGGAGAGCTTCCAACATTCTTTGGCACAATTTTAGCTGGCTCTCAAAAACGACCTAAACACATCCTCATGCAGCCAAACAAGCAAAGCAAAGAAATATGTTATTAGTGACTCAAGATGTCTCCAATAGTACAGGGGATTGCATTGAACGAGCTTAACAACACCCTTTTGGTCTGTCCCAAAATAATCCTGTTATATGTGAAATGTGGGCATATTTATTTTCCAATTGGAATTTTTTGTCAACATACAACTAAGTGCCAATATCATATGAGAATGTGTTCAGGTGGTGCCTCTCACTGTAACATGGTCACGATTACACCCAGTATTCAAACATTTGATTGGATCGTGTGTGAGCATATTTTTTCCTAATTGGCATTTTTTGACAACACACAACTAGGTGCCAATATCTGTCAAACTGGCCCATATTTATTGTATGATGACCCCTTGATGTAACCGTGAATAAACTGGAAATTAAAGGAATTTATCTCCAGTATGTATAAAAGATTGTGTAATAAATACTATTATTACCTTTTTGCTACTAATGTTTATTAATAGTATCTGAAGGCTACCAGAATGTACCACCATTTTTGTATAGCAAACAGGATGTGTGAGGATTACATGAGGAAGGGAACCGACTAAGAACGCACACTGAGTGTACTTTGCATAATTGATTTGGATAGTTTTCTCTCATCTAGTTTGGTCTGTATCAATGCGATCATTTATCCCCATCGATAATATTTTGGGGTTAATGTTGATATGTGATTTTTTTGTGGAAATATTTGATACATTTGTGCATGTTAATATCTGAGGGTTCAACAATCATTCCAAACACTTTGTTGATCTAGTGGACGAGATGTTTCTCATTTTCAACTATGGTTTTGCACATGTCCTTCTCTACCTCTCTACAGTGACCTCCACTACTATGTTTCAGGGTCTCTTTCTTCCTAACTATCTAGGTGACTCAGGGTTGTTCTGAATTGTAAGACCTGTAGTCCACTGGTACAATACAGCAGGTTCTAGATCAACATCAAAATAAAATTTTAATTATTTCTATGGACTGATAATGGAAATGTCTTTAGAAAGCCGCATAAGTGTTTTTACTGTGTAGATTATTATATTAGTGTCTTGATGGATGTAGATTTCTTTTTGTACTAGTTTTATATTTTTGGGCACATAGCCCTTTTTTTTAAATTGGTATTTTTTGTTTTTGTCTCAATGCACAGCATTATTTTCATTATTTTCATTGTATATATTATGTCCTGTTTGGTTTCTCTATGTGTGAATTTCTACCGTATTTGTATCTTTCATAATACAGCCCTGAAGAAGTCCCTTTTAGTGACAAAATGTGTTGGCTGCTTCTAGTGTTTATATGTGATGATTTTGAGAAAAAAAATAAAAGAAGACTTTAACAGCTCATATATGTAACTCAGACTTTTGAGCCATCATTTCATATGTGGTGCACCTCTCCATTTGTTTTGGGTTATATATGTTATTTTGTGATGTCCCTTGCTCACTTTGTCACTGGACTCAAGCTAGCCTGGCTGATGAAGGGTGATGCTCTGAAACCGATCCCAGGATGCTTGCTTCGGTCCAGGGTGGCCTGGCAGTTCTGACTGGACGGTTCCCATGGTGAGCAAGGTCAAGACTGATTTGCATATGGCTAGGTCCAAACGGAGGTGGCATGGTGAGCAAAAGAATGATGAATTTAAGCTAGATCTGTGACTGGGGATGAGTGTTTGAAAAGTTTCAGCACTCTGTCCATCACCGTTTGTGTTGTAAAGTTGCCCTAAGTGGCCAGGGTATGCCCAGATGTGGGTCCCTTGCTCACTATGCCACTGGACTCAAGGTAGCCTGGCTAATGAAGGGTGATACCCCAAAACTGGTCCCAGGATGCTTGTTTCCGGTCCAGGGAGGACCTGGCTTGGCAGTTCGGGATGGACTGTTCCCATGGGGAGCAGGGTCAATACTTATTTGCATATAGCTAAGTCCAAACTGGGGTGGCATGGTGAGCAAAAGAACAATGGATTTAATCCATATATGTGTCTGGGGGTAGGTCCAAACTGGGGTGGAATGGTGAGCAAAATAACAATGGATTTAATCCATATGTGTGACTAGGGGTGAGTGTTTGAAAAGTTCAGAACTTGGTCCATCATCCTTTTGTGTTGTTTCTATTCCTAGTAACCCACAGCACAGGTCAAAGGAGTGCCCTGGGACCGCATTTGGCTGTCAGCTTCAACTGAAATATGCCCCATGAAGGATTATGCCTTCCTCTCGATTAAGATTCCCTGGCAGAGTCAACCATAGACATCAAGCTGATTAATAATTTCCCCACTCACAAGCTGGACATCTGCTGGATCTGATATTCACAAATTTAAGAAACTCACAGACAGATCTGCCTCCACAGTTGATATGGTCTGACCATTTGGTCTGACCGTTTCATAGTTCCCTGCTCATTTTTTGATGGAATCAAAGTTTAAAAATTGGGGAAGTGTTCTGTCTCCTCTAGCAGGAGTTGGGTAAAATTAGATGTCCCTCTATAGAATGCTTCTCTAGAGGCTACTCCCCCTCTGCTATGTGACTCAGGGGTGCTAAATACACTTTCAATTAATAATTGGCTTGGGTCCTTCTTAGATGCCTTAGTACCTAATACCACTAAAAAGCACCACAGAACACTTCCCCTGGCTCCATGGTATAAAGACTCTCTATATGAAGTGAAAAACCTATGTTAACATCTAGAGAGGGTGTGGCACAAAATATATAACAATGAAGATAAGGTAAACTATAAAACTGCCCTAAACTCTTACCTTAAAACCTGTCATGAGGCCAAAGCCGCGTATTTTGCAAGCTAAATCACTGCAACCCAAAACTGCACCAAAACTCTCTTTTAGGTAGTGAGAGCTCTCTCTGTCATAATATACTCCTACAAAGATTAGAGGTAAAGGGTATTCAGGAAACTGATTTATCCTTGTTTAAATCTTTCCTGCATGATCGCACCTTTCAGGTGCATGCTAACCACCATAGGTTAAAAATTCATGGTTTAAACCCTGGTGTGTCTCAGGGATCTACTTTGAGTCCTCTGCATGATCGCACCTTTCAGGTGCATGCTAACCACCATAGGTCAAAAATTAATGGTTTAAACCCTGGTGTGTCTCAGGGATCTACTTTGAGTCCTCTGCTTTTTAACTTGAATGTCAGACCATTGGCATATAGACTGGAAAATTATGACCTCACCCTCTTTTCTTTTGCAGATGACACACAAATTGTGGTATCTCTGTCATCTAAGGACAACCAGAATACAATGGCTTTGCCCGCCTGTCTCACCTAAGTTTCAACAAGGATGTGAGAGAAATCCCTAAAGTGAAATGGAGACAAGGCAGACGTCTTGTTGGTGGGTATCCCCTGGGGTTCGCACTTGTGACCTGGGTCCATGAGTAATTCCCCCAACCCAGTGCATGTTGTAAAGAACTTGGGAGTCTGGTTGGATCATAAACTCACTATGAGTCAGCAGAGTAACAAGGAAGCATACTAAAATAGCTTAAGAAGATCCTTTACTGTCTTACCACCTCGGCTGAAAAAAACATAGTGCAGGCCCTAGCTATCTCTAGGCTGGACTTTGGGAAAGACCTATGAATGGGGGTGGCAAAAACCACAACTTAAATGCCTCCAGATTGTGCAAAATGCTGCTACATGTCTTTTGCTTCACCCCCAAGTTTTCCTCTACAGCCAGTCTGCTAAGGACCCTCCACTAGCTCCCCTTTGAGAGGCATATACAATTTAAGGCACTGTGCTATATGAACAAATGCCTATGTAACACCGGACCCCGCTATCTTAGATCCTTGGGGTCTTGATGTTCCCCAGAACTCTTGTTGCCGTCCAGTCATCTGAAGTTGGTGGGAATTCTCAGAATTAGAAAGTCCCACCAAGAAGGATGCAGATTCTCTTATCTTGGACCAAGTCTCTGGAATGCTCTGCTTGCAACACTGAGAGAATGTGATTCATTCCTTGACTTTCAGCATCTTTAAAAAACGTAGTTGTTTCAATCGTTGTTCTCTTTTAAATAGGCTACCTTTTTAGTAGGTACTCTAGAGTGACCCACTACACAATTGAGCTAGCACTGGGAAACCTGTTTTAGGTAGCCAGGAGCTTTACAAAATATCCATAATAATGTTATGTACCATCCACAGACACACACTCATGCAACCCAGCACACAGAGAAAGTATCACAGACTTTTCAGCACTACACACAATTCATGCAGGCCAAGGGAGAGTTAAGTATGTAGCCACAGAACTTTACACAAGTGGGTCAGTAGGCCCTACTCTTCTCATACAGATAAAAAAAGCTGCTCACAGTACTGATTCTACTGAGCACGAAGAAGGTATGCTGCTACCACTAGGCTTGTATCACTTAACTTCCTATAAGGACAGTAGCCCTCTACCTTCACATACGTAGCAATTGGTACACACCTCCAGGTCTAAGCCTACTGCATTACTGTGAGACAGGCTTATATCATATCATACATGTTTGCCAATGTTAAAAAATTAGTATCAGGGAACCTGAAATAGATGCAGTTGTGGCACCTGGTCAGGGGTGCCCACACATCACCATGCAGGGGACATTTCTGTCCCAACACAGTGTGAAGCATCTGAAATCTCTGAACTCCTTCAGTCAGTAGATAGAAGCCAAAACACAATTGCCCATTCACAAAGTGACAAACATGTCTAATTGATGCATTTACAACTGTAACACTTTTAAAACACTCTTCGCTGCAAGAAGTGTCAACTTTGCAGGTGTGTGAGGAACTATTGTGGAAGCTGCATATTCTGGGCCAGGCAGTCATTTTCCTTAGTGCTGTTCAATTGTCAGAAGAGAAGTACTATTGGAAAAGCATACCAAACAACCTTGTGGAAGTACAATTTTGTCAGCTGCTTTCCCATGTTTGCAGAAGGAACTGCTATATTTTCTAGGTGTCGAATCATGCAAATGTGTAGTTTTCAAATCCATATTTCAAAGTAATTTACAGACATTTGATGTGCCTTTCTTTATCTGCAGAAATTATACATTATAAGAATGGCTTCCTAGAAGAAAAGTCTACCAAATAATGCTTCAAAAAAAGTGTTGATGGGATTCATAGGTCTAAGACATTTAGCATGTGTCTTGAAGTGAAAATATATTACAGCAGGCAGCCAAATGAATAGGAATGTTGACAGTTGTGAGTGTTGGTGGTTTTAGTTTCCCTTCATAACTTCAAAAACATTTGTGTGCATTTCTAACTTTTTGAAACCAATATTTAATCAAATCATTCTCTCCTCCCTGCTGAGTTTCCTCAAGACACAATGCCCCTAAATATTTTACAGGCACTTGTATATAAAACAAACTTCTTACATTTTGAATTTTACTTTAAATTTTTTCACTCTTCTGACTAAAGTTCTTCTCACAAATCAACAACTGACCTTCACCTACAGAGAGAAAACTCCCTGTGTGTAAGGATCATTTTCTGTCTGTTTCAGAAACAAACCTGTTTCGGGATTTGTTTCTAAAACAGAAAAAAACATTTCTAAGCATTCTGCAACAATATAGATGCTGGCCTGTAATTTAGCTTTGATTAAAGGGGCTTCACTTGACCAGACTTTTATGACAATTATCTCCACCAGGAATACAGGCATATTTCCTTAAGGTGAGCACTTTTTTAATACAGGGGCTAGGACCTCCCTTGACCACGTGATCTAAAGGACTTCCTACAGGGCTCTAACTGACCCTCTACGTTCCATGACTTTTTGGACAGAACCACCATCAAAAGCACCCTAACCTACAGGCCCCCAGTACTGGAACCAAGGTTTTGCGATGCCATCTCTGAACTCAGTCATTGACACCAAACAACTCCTGTGAGACCTCAATTTCCACTTCAATGACCCCAACAAAGCCAAAACCACCAACCTCCTAGACAGCATGAACTTCATTGGCCTCAATCAAATAGGCACCAACCCCACACACTTCACAGGATACACACTGGATGCCATCTTCACATCCAGAAATAGAGTCAAATACAGTCACACCACTGAACTTACCTTGACTGACCACTCCATCATCCATTTCACATTTACCACAGTTCCCAGCCACACATCAGACCACTGTGCACCTCCCATTGGTGCTGGAGCAAGGTATCTGAGAGCCAGTGGTCTGTCAGCCTCAACTGTTACTTCCCAGACATCACAGCAGACATTATAAAAGCCATAAAAAACTTCACCAGCTGATTCTCAGACTGCAAAGACACAGTCAGCCTCAGTAAAGCAGCCAAACCTAAAAGACCCGGCAAAAAAGCCAGCTGGTACACTGCAGAACTTAGAGCCACCAAACGCAGATGTAAACAACTTGAGAGGAGATGGCGCACCACCAAGGATCCCAATGACTGAATCACCTTAAAAAAAATACTCAATACCGCAAATGCCTGAAAGACGCCTTGGCCACTCTCATACAAGCCAGTTACAATTTCAGCAAAGAACTCTTCTAGATTGTCAAGGTCTTCTCCAACCCATCAGCAAAGGAAAACTGTGCCACCCCATCTCAGGACCTCTGCAATTCCCTCGCCGACTGCTTTCATGACAAAATATCCACCATTTACAATAACTTCACACTCCAACCTACTGCTGTCGACACCATTGGCATTCTTGACTTCACTGACTCCCCCCCACCTACAAGAGAATCTCTAACTGGAACCAGCTCACCAAGCACAACACTATAGACATCATGAGCTCCATCCATTCAGGATCCCCTGTGGACCCATGCCCTCACCACATGCTCCACCTCGGCATCGGCACTAACGGAAGCAAGCTCACTGACATCCTCAACACTTACATCACCACAGCCACATACCCTGAAGAATGGAAACTAGCAATCATTAAAACCCTTCTCAAGAAACCCTCTGTCAACCCCAACAAACACAAAAACTACTGTCTGCTCTCCCTGCTCCCTTTTCCAGCAAAGGTTATTGAAAAAGCCATCAACCAACAGCTCACAGCATATGTAGAGGACCATGAACTCCTGGACACATCCCAATCCAGTTTCTGGTCCAACCACAGCACTGAATCTGCCCTGATCACCACCATGGATGATATTACAAGCCTCCTTGACCAAGGAGACTTGTCTGCCCTTATCCTCTGTGACCTCTCAGCAGCCTTTGACACAGTCTCCCATCAAACCCTGCTCAGGAGGCTCCACCATTTTGGCATCAGAGGTAACATCCTGAAATAGATTGCCTCTTTTCTATGCAGCAGAACTCTGAGAGTTCTTCTCCCTCCCTTCAACTCAAAACTGAAGGACATCATCTGCACTATCACCCAAGGATCATTCCTTAGTCCCACCCTCTTCAACACCTACATGACCCCCCTTGGCCAACATCGTTAGAAACCACGGACTAAACATAATCTTCTTCGAAGACAACACACAGCTCATTCTCTCTCTATCCAAAGACCCCTCCACAGTGAAGGCCAACTTCCACATCTGTATGAACAGCATTGCCAACTGGATGAAGGGCAACTGCCTCAAACTCAACACTGATAAAACAGGAGTCCTGCTATTTGGAAACACCACCTCATCTTGGGATGACTCCTGGTGGCCTGTTGACCTAGGGTCCCCTCCGCCAACCCCTGTGAGCCATGCCCAAAACCTAAGAATCAGCATTGACAATACATTCAACTTGAAGAACCAGATCAATGCAGTCTCCGCCCCTGCTTCCTTACCCTTTGCATGCTCCGTCAGATCTTTAAGTGGCTCCCATTCACCACCAGACAAACTATCACACAGGCTCTCATCACTAGTTGTCTAGACCTCAGCAACACTCTATATGCTGGACTCACGATACACCTCACAAAAAGACTTCAGATCATCCAGAACTCAGCAGCCAGACTCGCCTTGGACCTCCAAAGACAGCCCCCCACTCCCCTCACCTTAGGAACCTTCACTGTCTCCCAGTACACAACAAATGCCAATTCAAGCTGCTGACATACGCCTATAAAGCCCTGCACAATCATGGACCCACATGCCCTAACTAACGCCTGACCTTCCACTGCCCCTCCCGAAACCTGTACTCTGCCTTGCTGTCCCTTGTGCACTACCCCCTGCATCCAATGTAGCACCTATGGTGGCCGTGCCTTCTCTTTCACCGCAGCAAAAGCCTGGAACAACCTCCCTATCCACCTAAGAACTTCTCCCTCCATCCAGGAATTCAGAAAAAGTCTCACAACCTGGCTGCTCAACTGAGGCCCCACGCTGCATCCTCAGTGCCTGGACAGAGTGATAAGTGCCCTCTACAAGTCATGATGATTGATTGATTGAATGATAGGTCACATTTGCCTATGGTAGGAACAGTAATGAGTAATACTGCATTTCTGGAGGTTATTGTTTTATAAGGACGTGCAGTTGTAAACGCTGCATATTGTCAAGTGCTGAATCTAATAATAAATTTAGTAACAGATCCTTGATGACCTGATACAGGTGCATTTATCTTCTTCCTTTGTTGGTTTTGTAATTGTACCTGAAATCGGAGGTAGGGAAAATGTATATCTGTTGGCGTAACTCTGATAGTTGCATTTGTTCTGTGCATTGCCTACCTTCCCTTAGTACTTAAATTGTATCTATGTCCCTGTTTTTGGAAAAATACAGGCACTGGTAGTCTAGTGCACACTTTGTAGGTGGCAAATGAGGTCAAACTTTTAAAACATATGACTAATACAACAAAACTTTAGTTCTGGGTTGTAGAGAAAAAACACAATCTAAACAATATTTAATCAAAATGCTTTGGGCTGGTGCTACACAAAACAATAAATCCTACTTCAAAAAAGATAGAGCATTTCTCACGCCAAGGGAATCAGTTTACAGGAACAATAAACAATATTTTCAAACTAGTCGAGTCGCATTCAACATATTCATTAGCAAGAGGGCATACTTCAAATTTCGCTGTAATCGAGGGAGTTCCAGGTAACTGGAAAAGTGCATCAGGAAGGAGGAGTAGGTAATTGAAAAGTATCATCTTAAATCCCTCAGCACTAACCTCCAAAATCCCGTCTTCAGTGCATAAGAAAATAAATTCATGATTATAAACAGTTTTGAAATACATTTTTGTACAGCAATTCTATATCAGCATGGCTACATCGTCTACCACAAAATGATCTTTATTTCTGTATAGGTTGAATTTACTTGACAAAATAACAATGCATACATCTCAGACAAACAACAGATTCAAAAAGGAGCACTTAGGTCAGAGTGATTTTATGAAAGGACAAAACACCAACCCATTTGTCAAGAATATATTCCAAACCGATTGACGACTCTCTCAGGCAGCTTCTCTCCCACAGTTCTCAAATGATGATGAATGTAAGAAAGGAGAACAGGAGGATTAAAAGGGACCTTTACTATTAAAGACCTATTAAGTTGCTTTGCACACATTTTTAGGCCGTTTGGTATTCTAGTGGGAACTATAAAACACATTTCAGGTCGCATTATTACAACGTCTTCATTATTAATTACATTGTTTCGCCACACTTGGATTTCTAATATTCATTGAGAACAGTGGGCTGCAGCAAGCACCGCGCTGATTGGCTAATCAAGATTTAACAGTAGTCCATCCACCGTTTTGTTGGCTCCAGGGAACTATTAGGCTTAATGAAGCAGTCACAATGATAATCCTGTGGAAGATTGGCAATCAGCTTTCTGGTAATTGGATTAGCAGAAAACTCTAGTTTTGATGTTTCCATGTCAATTTGCATATTGATGCAAACTTTGCTTCGCAATGGATTTTAACCTTCCTCTTTATATTTACATGACCGAATCTGTATTTATGACTGTAGTCTCAGAAATGGGCGAATGTTTTCTTCTCACATTGCTTAAAAGTTTTTGCGGATATATTTGTCAACGCCAGTTTCAAATAAATAAAACAGTTACATGAAGACTAAACATAGCAGGAAATGGTAAGAAAGTGTTACATGCCCTTTTATTTTTCCTGCTGTAATCATAGGTAAGAGATCCATTCATAGGTAAAAGATATTTTCGATAGCTATAACTCTAAAAAAGAAATACATGTTCTAAATGCTAGCACAGAGACACCGTGGCGCGTTCTGAGTTGAGGAGGAATAGAAATTTACTGATAAGGTGGAGCGATGTGGTTTACTGCATGTGGTGTACCTCCATCCATGTCGTTTTCTGGGGGTATAACTGGCCGGTCATCTTTGGGAACATTTGATGGTGAAAAACAGCCCAGTTATAGAGAATTACCTCCGGAAATCTCCAGGGACACATACATTTTCTTTTCTCATAGAGTAGAGGATAATATAGTAGTGCAGTTATGGTGGTTGCGAAATTACTGCAGGGAGCTTCTGATTCGGAAAAAGACATGTTGTTGCATCACATGAACCATTAACTAAACAATATAAAACATGAGACAGGCTAGTCATTGAGAGGCTGACAGAGGTGGCCAAGCTACTTAAGACTGAGCCAGGTTCAAGTCAGATGCCGGGCTCTGGCTCAGTTCGAGGTCTTCTTGGCCCCCAAGCCCAAAACGGGCTGAACTTTCATGTGGAATGTCCTACGTGGTGGAACGCAGGCCCCTGTGCGGGGGGGGGGGCACCAGCCACTCAAGAGGCCTCTAAACCATTGAAGGGAACCCATTCAGTCCAAGGTCAGTGGATATCTTTGAGATATGGGAGTCTTGCTCCTCCTCATCACATTCTGCAGGGAAGGGAGAGGCACCATTTTGTGATTGGCCACCGGATGTACTGCCCTGCCGACTATGTTCTTAGGGGGTGCCAAATTTGTGTCATTTTTTTTTAACTCAAATTCGGCGCAAAACTAACTCCATATTTATATTTTGACATTAGACCAGTCAAAAGTCAAAATATTGGAGTTTGCACCATTTTTTAGATGTGTGAACCTACTTTGCGTGAATGAGATGCAAGATAGATGTTCCCATCTAAAAATTATGCTAGCCCCGTAGCCCCATATTCATCCCCCCATGCTAAAATGAGACATGGGTGGGAAGAGGGGCTAAATAATGGTGCAAAGCTTGCTTTTCACCATTATTTAATGCCTGAGTCAGACCAGACATTAGGGGACCTGTGGACCCATTTCCATGGTTAAACACCATGGAATAAGTCCATAGGTGCCCTCCTCAAGCCCCAGAAACACCTCCACCCTCACCAGAGGGACACCGGAGGCTGGGGGACCCCATCACAGGTAAGTAGGGTAAGTATAGGTAAATAATCTTTTAAAAAAAAATTAAAGGGCCATTGGGGCCCAACCTGAGGCCCCCTGCATGACACAGGGTGCACTGGCCATACCCAGGGGATACTGGTAACCTGTGCTGGCCATTGGGGTGGTAGGCATGACTGTCTTTTCTGAGACAGGAGTCATGTGGTATGGATGGTTTTGCATCAGAAAATGATGCTAGTCTGGTTAGAGTCATCTTTTTTTAGCCTAACTAGCCTAATTTCATTTTGTGGTACAAAAGCCCCTTCTCCCATACTGCCAGACCCAAATGGATAACGTCATTTCTTTTGTTTTACGCTAGCCCACCCTTTGCACCGGCTTGCAGCATTCCATAAATATGGCGCCCAGCTGGTGCTCAGGAGTGGCGCAAGCCGGTGCTAAACATTTTGGTGCAAAACTGCGTTAGTGCAGTTTTGCATCAAATAGTATGAATATGCCCCTTACTGTATTGTATAAATCTGCCTTCCACCCCTACTGCAAAGGGTCTGCCAAGCGCTTTGCCTCTACTGTCTTTATAAAGCTGGGGAGATAGTGAGGTACTGTACAGCTCATTGAATTGTTGCTTCCAGTCACGCCTCCAGGAGATTTTCAAAAATTTGAAAAACTTACACAGTGCAAGCACTGTCAATAAAGTCAATTGGCTGGATTGTGCTGGTAGCTTATTGATGTCCCTTTCACAAGGCAGCACTGTGTGAAGCTGGATGCACAGAAGCAACATTACGCCCTGTACCATGATGCAATTTACTGCAGGCGCTGGCCAAGAAGCGATCTCTGTTCCTTTTGCACATCCTCACTGCATCCATTACCTCAAAACATCTCCGAGCCAGTTCATGTGCTGCTGACAGCAGATCTTGGAAACACATTGCAGTAAATGCATACATGTTTCAGAGCTGTACTTTAGTATAATATGCACTAATGCTTAGGTTGTTCTTGTTAATGGATACTCTGGCGATGTGATGCAGAGGCCTTTTCTGCACTGATACAGTATAGAAATCAGAATAATGATATGGCCCAATGCAGTAAAAAGAAATGTTGTAACTGACAGTGCTGTAATACAACACACCTATCATGTAGCAAATAATGAAAGACCTAGTACTGTTGACATGTACAAAAACAATGTCAATGTACGCTATGAAATCTGCCAGCTTAACAATGAACTCACCTTGCTATTGTCGATTCTACCTGCCATGACCTCCCCATCAACCCTGAGCTAGAAGTAAGTAGACAAGCAGGCACTGTGACCCAGGTCTGAAACAGCTGATTAACATATCACAAGTGGGGTGACGCGTAGCCCTTATACTAATGAGCCAAACAGGAAAGGCCCACCTAGATAGTCTGCAACACCACAAAAGTCCTAGGAAATTGTCCCCCAATAAAACACATTTTCTGCATTCCCAAAACATCATAAAGGTAGATGCCACATGAGATTTTGAACACACAGCCAATCAGAGCACTGCACACACACCACACACAGTGATGTGCGCTCCACATACCAGACATCTGGACATGTTACCTTCTGGCCCAAACTATGTCCATGCAAGGTCTAGGCTCACCTGCACACTTAGGCCCATATTTATACTCCCTTTGCGCCAGATTAGCGTCATTTTTTTACGCTAATCCGACGCTAACTTAACACCATATATATACTTTGAAGCTAAACCTGTCTAACGTCAAAATATCCTAGTGTGCGGCATTTTCTGGATGCGTGAAACTGCCTTGCGTCAATGATATGCAGGGTAGGCATTCCCGTCCTAAAAATGACTTAAACACCCATGCGCCATATTTATCCAACTGCGCAAAAATGGCGCACGTCTGGTAGGTGGTGCAGGAAAATGGAACAAATCCTGATTTGCGCCAAATTTTAACACCTGGGTCAGGGCAGGCGTTAAAATGGGGCAAAAACATCACTACTTAAGGAAAACTCACACAAGCAACGTCATTGCTCAAAAAGGAAGACATGGGGGTGCTACTCATGCAGCATGCACGAAGACGCAGAGCACAGGAGCAACAGCAGCAGCTACCACCACACCAACATGGACCGCATAGGCAACACAGAAGGCAGGAGAGGATATTCAGGACCAGCCCAACCCTTCAGGGCCTCAGGGAACATGACATCATCCAGAGGTACAGACTAAACTGGCAGGCCATGCAGCAAATGCTGTGCCACATTGAGCCACAGTTGGCAGCCAGCTTTCAGAAACCCCACATCATCCCACCGGAGACCAAGCTGCTAGTTGTCCAGCACATGTTGGCAAGTGGCTCTTTTCAAACCACTGGTGCCCTGGTTGTCGGGATCTCGCAGCCCTCATTCTCTGCCTTCCTTCCCAAGGTACTTGATGCCATCATCTCCCTCACACCCCGCCACATCAGCTTCCCCAACACACAGCAGAAGCAGCAGGAGACCAAACAGGGGTTTTATTAAATGAATGGCTTCCCGCACGTGCTTGGTGCCATTGACTGCACACATGTCCAGATTGTGCCACCTGTGCAACTGAACACTTATACCGCAACAGGAAGCACACACACTCCATCAATGTTCAGGCCATTGCGGATCACCGTGGATTGTTCACCAACATCATGGCAAAGCATCCTGGGAGTGTACATGATTCATTCATCTTCCGCCACAGCAACCTCAAATAGCACTTCCAGGATCGACGATTTGGCATTGGCCTACTTGTTGGTAAATACAGAAACCTAGTAATTTACACACAGCACAGCAACCCTGTAGGACACCCAACACATACACCCTACATTGACACGTGGCCAGGAAGACACTGAGGTGTGACACTGCTAGTTATGATTGATATCCATTCCCCAATGGCATACACACCTATGGACAAATGACAGATACAAATAACAAGAGATGTCACTCTAGAGCCACACAGGACCAATTTAAAACCACAGAGTGACAATGACATGGCCTTAACTGGCAATACAACGTGGAAGATGAACCTTTCAAAATCACATCAATAACACTCAATCCCACACCCTTCCAAGCAATACGTCCTGTGTAAGGGGTGTGTAATGTGTGTTGCTGCAGGTCAAACACCATGAGACACATAGCATGATGATGCTGACTCTACTGAAGGTGACATGGAATTATTGAGGCAGCACCACATCTCACATCACTCCTGGGGTGACATTGCCAGCTAGCAATAAGGAAGTGGACTGTGCTATGAAAACATGTGGATGTGACACTAATGCAAAGTGCACACTGCTACACATACGGATTGAGACAATTCCCCATATACATAACAGATGCACAGGCAGATGGACCTTCCTACACTAAAACCTTCACCCCCACAAACAAGTTAGCCATCTTACCTGGAGCAAGTTCAGTAGAGTAGGTACATGTTTGCACATGAGCCAACTTGGTGAGGGCACAAAAATAGGTTTACATAGAACTTGTCACACATGGGATAATTGTGCATTGTCAATTGTGAACACTTCAGTGCTGCCAACTTATGGAGATGTGTTGTGGATTGTCACCTAGCCAAATCAAAGGGCCTCACTGTTGCATTTCACCTGCAACTATATATATCGATTTGGATGGGATGTTTAGGCCATATAGTGAAACCATGGTACCACCACAGTGGAATCGATTGTGTGTGTGGAAGTATCACGTCACCTCCAGTGAAGGCACGCGGACACTTCTTTCACATTACGTAACACATGAGAGATACACACTGAACAGCAAGTTTCTAAATATAGCACTGATGTCATATCAATCAGCCAAACACCAATTTTGATAGTCAAGCAACCCAATGCAGAAAGATCATCACAGAAGCCTAGGATCCCACACAATACCACAAACACAGATGAGTCACAGACGACACAAGATAACAACTGCCATGCAAAGTGACAATCACTGTGCAACCAATAGCAAAATACTTAATCTCATTTTCTCTTTCAGCTGATCAGGGTTATGCGATCCAGCCATGGATCATGACCTCAATTGCCAACCCAAGCACAGCAGCAGAGCGTGCCTATGATGAGGCACATCGTAGGACACGCACCATAGTTGAGCAGACTTTTGGCATCCTGAAGTCAAGATTCAGGTTCCTGGACATCACCGGAGGCATTCCCCTGAAATGGTCTGCAAGATCATTTTGACCTGTGCCATCCTGCACAACATTTGTGTGTGGTGGAACATTCCCCTCTATGTACTGGATCAACAAATGCCAGAAGAGGAGGAAGAGGAGGATGCTGTCTGTGAAAATGAGGGGGACCATCCAAACACAGCTGCAGGATTGCGTCGGAGACAACACATCATACAACATTTCTTCTAACTATAGTCACCATCACCATTTTGTTATTATATGCAATTAAACACCTCACTTCATCACTCATTCATGCTGTGGGGAATTATTTATGCATCAGATGATCTCTAGGAATCATTATCAGAGTTTTGTCTCATGGAGCATTGCAGAAATACAAATTTGCATACTGAAAAAGCCACATCACATTTGATGGGTATGAATGTACAGAAAAATATCACACACAGTGTTAATGACATATATCCTGTCTATTTCACAGCTGCCATTTTCTGAATCTCCTTGTTGTGCATTGTCGTACAAATCACCTGTGTATCAGAGCCCTTGGGGGATTGTGTAACAGTGCAGACCACAGCAGAAACTGTTTTTTGTTCCCACAGTGTTGTTCCTGCTTTCCCAGTCAGAGTCTGCTAACTGTGTAGTTGCCTTGTTCATCTTTGTTCCTGAAAGAACCTGCATCCTGTTAGCCAGATTGGTTCCAGTCTTTGCGTTAACCATAGAGGTTCCCTGTGGCTACATTTGTCTCATGGTTGCTTTCCATTTCCTCCATTTCCTCCTGCTGTATTGTGTCTGGTAGGTCGACGATGAATCCACAAATGTATAATATAGTTTAATCAGTTTACTTATAGTATTATGTTCTGAGACATGTATTCTGATGGCCTAATCCAGCCCCCATCCCTTGTCTGGTTTTGCATTTATTCATTAGTGCCAAACAGTGACAGTGTGCTATGACTGTATGCATGGATTTGGTACTGTGCCTCCAGCACAACAAACAAGGGTTGCTAATGTGTATGCAAATACAAAACATGTTTGTGCCCTGACGGTCCAGACACAGATTCACCTCTGCCGCCACCCTTTGATGGGGCTTGCGTGGTGACTAGCTGTGAGATTAATCAGCACATAGGCACTGATTTTCCCTGTTGCAGTGGGAATTTAAGAGCCCACTCTGTGTACAAAGGTTTTCCTATTACTGATCCATAACGTATTTGAGCACACCAAGGTTGCTCTGTCGTCAGCCTTCTAAAAGTTCTGCTGTGCCATAGCTGGACTATCCCCATGTGTGTCGTTAGTTGATCTTTGGCTTTTGGTCAAATCTGCCTTGAAGGATACTCTGTTAATTCAAGGGTTGGCTCCACAGACTCATGACTAGACCTGCACGTAACTGTGACAACATGGAGGCCAATACTGACACAGGGTACACATGACTACACACTTGAACTGGACACCTTTGTGCAGTGAACACATGCAGCATGGTCTGCTGGTCCTCCATGGCCACAGGAGAAACAGAGGTCATTTACATGACTCAAACTGTGGTGTACATAACAATTTTAGGATTGGATTTGAGACTCTGTGTCACAATCACTGTACCTACCTAGCATGTTCAAATGCCTGACTCATGGGTAGTATATACACAAGTGACCATGAAGTGGTATCCAACATTTCATTACTTGTGAGGGGTAACATATCTGACATAGTCATTATCAACCGTCCTCAAACTTTCCTGTGTGTAGTTAGTCATGGGAAATGTTTTGTCCCCAAAGTCAAGGAAGTACACACAGCATGAGACCCAACAGATATAACAAACACATATCATGACTGATGTACCTCAATGAGCCTTGCTGTCCTCTCTTGATGCAACACCTGCTCAAACTAGAAAATACCTATTTTATTTCCAAAGTTTGTGTTGCTGTTGTGTCAGTTAAGAGAGCTAATCCTGCACAACAACATGAGTATTATCAGCTGCAGTAGTATGCTCCGCCACATGTGCCGAAACACTAGAACACACACTGCAGGTCATACCATCCTATCTTTGTATAGTTATAGGCTGCATGCATGTAAAAAATTGAAACATCACACAAACACAGTTGAAGATCGATTTTTTGGCGCAAACGCGTCAAAAAAGACACATATGAGTCAAAATATAACACATATGTGTTAAAAAATGACTCTCACACACATTATACATCAATTGGTACCTAGCGTTAATTCCACCACTGCACCACAGGAAAGCAGTTATCCATTTAAAATGTATTGATCTTTGAATGCAGGGGAATTTTCAGGCATGTGCGTAAAAAAATATTGACGCAAACCCCGTAAGCGTCATAAAATTACATGGAATACAAAAAAACGGCCCGCAATTGAGACAGGAAGTGATGTAATAGGATATCCTGTTTGCAGAAATGGTACAGTGGGTGTACTTTCACTTTGAAGTCTGAGATTATTCTAGACTGTGTGGCTGTGTCTTGAGTTGTCTATGTGAATATTGTGATTTTATCTCCTGTGTGCTATTGTTATTGTATTTTGGTGTTTTGTAAGTGTCTGTGGAATCCTGTGTAAGTGTTTTTTTTTGTCATTTATTATAATTAGGTTTTTCTTTGTAGTGTTGGGAGTCTGTTTGTGGGCATTGTTAGTTGGGGTATTGTTGGCTGTCTGTGGGTTAGTTAAGTTTTGTTTACCAACCTCCTTCCCCTGTTTTTCCCTCTTTACCCTTTTCTCTCCTAATTTTGTTGAGATGTTGGGAAGGCCACGTCTGGGGCGAATGGGTGAGGAGGAGCTAGGGGCATTTTTGTGGCTGGTGTACCACTTCCTCCCCCTGATGTTGGAGGGTGGGGGTCGGGTGTTACAGGGGTATCACACAGAGGCAAGAAGGCTCAGGTGGGCAAAGGTACTGTTCCACCTGCAGCACATATTCAACAGCCAGCACAACGATCACCAGCTGAAGCATCACTGGGCTGACCTGGTGGCCCGAGAGCAGGACCTGCTAGACCACCTTGGTGTGGTGATTGGTGGCTCTGTTGGAGAGTACAAAATTGACTAATGTGTACAGTACAATGCTCTAGAGTGACAGCAACAGATTTTGTGACATGCTGCATGCAATGTTTGTGGACATGTGTAATGCAAGTTGAACAAACTGTGGCCCTGATTTATAAAATTTTTGCAACACATTACCTTCATTTGTTAAGCCGCGCAAACTTACAAAAGACAAATTTATCTTGTAAATTAGTGACACTTTTGCGTCAATAGATGATGGTAATGCGGCACAAAAAAAATATGAATCAGGGCCTGTGAGTGTACCAGGAATGGGATGTATTTCACATGCTAATACAAGGAACCAATGTAGTCCCCAGTTTTTTTAACCATGTCTGAACAGTATTCATGGCCAAACATACAAAGCTCTTCCTAACCTCTGCTATTATCTTAGGCCGATATTTCTCCTTTGTTTGTGCTGCATTTGCGTTATTTCTGGATGCAAAAGTATAGCACAATTGCTACAATAAAATTTATTTTGTAAATTTCCATAGCTGTAGCGTAAACAAATGAAGCAAATGCAACACAAAAAAAATTACACATCTGACCCTAAGTTCATTGTTTCTGTGTGTTTACCTCTGGACAGATAATCTTTAACATGGCCAAACCCAAATGTGCCAGGATGCTACCAGATTGCAGTAGCACAAAACAGGTTCATCTCGTGGCATTTTGGAATAGGCGTTGAAATCCTATCATTGAGTAGCAGGGCCCAACAACATTTTTGGCTTGGGCACAATTGCTGGTACTGAGCTAGTGCAGTTACCATCTGTGTCACTTTATAGCTAAAGTATTTTGTAAAGTGAATGGATCATCATGGGATCCCTGCTCTTTGTGAATGCATGTCACAAACTATTTTTTAGCATGATGTTGTGCAAGGGACTACTGACTTCTTCCATTATACCATTTTAGTGACGAAATAGGGTGTTAATTTACTTTTGGTACACCCCTGCTGATATAGTGCAGCATTTGTACAAATGTTAACTTCTCAGTTTGAAGGCTGTCACAGACATGGTGGTATGCTAAGATCAGCAGGCCAGCATTCCTGTGAGTGCCGCCATTCCCAAGGTGCTTTCAAATAGAGACCTACCTCATCATGATTGCAGCAGTAGGACATTTGCTAACCCATGTTTTTCTTAGCGGACAGTGTCAGTTGGGTTGTACTACCACTGATCACCCAACTTGGCAATTCTAAGTTACTGATTCTGGCAAAGTGTGATTTAGAATGCCTGATATAGGTTCACAGGGCCCAGAGTAACACATTTCTTGTGAAATGACTACACCTGTGCCCATGCATTCTGTCAAGGATGATCAAATAAGACACTGTCAGCATACATCTTTCTGTTGTTTTGAATCAGAAAAGTGGCCAATCCATGTTTTGCGCAACATTGTTATCAAGTAACACACAGGATCCCTGCCATCATGTTGTCAGAAGGGGCATCTATGGCTCTGGGTACACTGCCAATGTGGCATATGTAACCTACATACAACACTGGCACACCAATAATGGACCACTGAAAGCACAATAATTCCTGAACACAAATCAACCCACATGAGCATCACACAGTTACTCACTGTCCCTTGATGCACAAGCCACAATACCTGAGTCACTGGTATTGCAGTGCACCAGGAATGTGGCGTTGCATGTGTCTCCCAATTACAAATGATGAAATGGAGTACCCTCTGGAATGAATTAAGCACAAAATTGAGTAATCATGTTTGGCACCACATGATTGTTAGGGACAGTGCATGTGTGCATATGTGTGTCTATCACTCACTGGAGTGACAGTGTCAATGCATGTTTGCAGTGGTATGTCTGTTGGGGTATCTACATGCCTGATGTGCAGTTCTCTCATATAAAATGCCACACACAGTGATTTGTTGTTCCAACTTTTGTGCAGTGAACAGACATTGAGCACATATCACCCTTCCATGTTTTACAGGTGGACCAACCCCCTACACAATTGGTGAAGTGGCTTGATTTGCGGACCCAGACGTATCCAGTAAGTGTTAATATGTTTGTTCTGTGTTGTGTTTGTAACTGTGGTGTGATTGACTCCTGTGTGTTGTACTCATTGCAAGATATGATGTGCTGGCACGTGATCTGATGTGACTTGACTGGAGGTTGACATATTGTTCCATGGAAGAGTTAGACATTCAGCGGCAGAGAGTCATATATTGGGAGCCGAGTGCTGTGCAATAGGCATGGGCAGGTGAACAAGGTGATTTGTTGCTACATGTATGCCAGAAATTGATTTGCAAGTCACACCCTAATTCACACAGAACAGTGATGCATCAGTTTTACACACAGACTTGCGCATCCCTGTTAAGTAATGAACATGTAGGACTGTATGGGTGACTGTCCCGCAGCATCTAGCTCCACATGTTGTACTCCATTTACGTGGCACTTGAGTGAAATGTCATAGGCGTGCATGCAGGTCAAGGCCAGATGGGTGCTTGCATCAATGTGCTTGATTTTGGAAATGTGTCATTGAGATCTAATGATGTTGACAATTGTATGCAAATAGAAAAATGAATGTAGATGTGATTGTCCAATGGTTGACTCAATCCTAGTTGGCAGGCCTCCTTACCTGTGGTGGATTGACTAAACCCATGGACAGCTGTCCAAAACTTTGTGATTGTCCTTGATGTTTGAAAGTATGTGTTGCATGTCCATCCCTCCTGAGGCACATGGTTAGGGGTAGAAAAATATGTGTAGCTAGGTGTGATGATCACAGTGTAGATGACAGACATGTAATTCAAGCATTCCTGTGTTTCAAACTGCAATGCCCCCTCATGATTACCATCTGCATACTGTCCTGGCAGTTCCATATACAAATCACAGGTCTTGTGTGCCTTGTATTTGATCCAGAAGATAGTGATTAGTCGGCCTGGCACATGTTGAGCACTTGCAGCATTTGTTATGTGACTAATAGCAGTACAAATATGCACATATCATTTAATTAAGTACACACCTTGTTGTACATTGCTGTGCTGTTAGATAGTTGATGGGTAGGCTGCGTTGGCATGTCATTCCTCAGGGACATTCTATCATCTGTACTGTGATTTGGACTGCATGTGCTATTTTTGATGAAGTGTTAGAATATCCTCTGTACATGTATCACACAATGATGTCACTAATGTTTGCCTATCTCTATTTTTACAGCTGCCAACATGAATGCCCAGGAGATACAGGAATTTCAGATGCGAGCAGTGCGGTACTGCCACATACTCGATGTGGAGGCTAGGTTCCACAATATGGCAAGGAGATATCATCATGAGAGAGCCACAGGGGTATGGAGGGCATTTAGCCAAGGGGGGTCAGCATTGCCCACAATTGCCACCACCACCACAGCTCAGACCACAGTGACCCCAGGGATGACAGCCACTCCAGCAGGTCCATCGACATCATCAGCCCAAGGCCCACAAGCAGCACCTTCTGCACCTCCCCCTCCAACCACGGCACTAGCACCAGCACCAGCACCAACTTCAGCTTCAACAAGTGCTATCCAGACGACCCCCGCTGCAGTATTGGACATGACTGACTTCAGGACACTACAACGTGACATGCAGCATATGTTGCGCCAGATGGACAGGCTGCAGCAGGAGGTGGCCCGCAATAGCAGGAGACTGCGGGGGATTAGGAAGATCGTGAGGAGGGCCAATTTGTGACTTGTTGTTCTTCACCCATAATTCCGTCCCCTCCCTCCTCTTTCCTCGTTCTTTTCTTTAGTGGGTTTAGGGGGCTTAGTGTTTGGTTAGAATAGGCTTTTAGTTTAGTTATGATAAGTGGGTTGGGGGTGGAGGGTGTTATATTATTAAATGTTTGTCTGTGGGTGGGTGATGATGTTGGGGTTTATGTGTATAAAAAAAAAAAAAAAAAAAATACAACAAAAATATATATTTCTTTAGGATAAGTTAGTATGTGTTTAGGTTAGTATATGTTGTCCTACACGTGTCCCGTCATATAAGGGGGGGTCGGGGTTGATGTTTTGAGTGTTTAGTTACATGTGGTAAGTAAGGTTAGCTTAGGGTAGTTAGGGCCAGTTGTGGGTAATGTATAGTTAGGATAGGTTAGGTGGGTTTAGGTGTTTCCCATAGTTTAAGTTTCCTTTCATACTAATATAATAACATTTTATGTACTCCTTTACAGTATGTGTTGTATATGCTTGGGGATCAGGACCTTTGCATGAGTGTACAGTGTAATTTTTGTATTTACATTTGGGTTCCATCCTGCATCCAAATCCCATTCTTGACATGGTTATTTTCACTTCCAAATGAGCTGTCACACTGGCAGCTACAACAAAGCTACTTCTCTATGCATCTGCCATCCATTGCACCCACCACTCAAGGTAACTATGGCTCCCAATGTGTTGTAAAGGTTGGTATGATTTTAAATCTGTCATTATTTGAGTCCTGTGTTGGTCTCTTGAGCACTGAGGGATGCCTGCAGCCTGATGTTCATGTGAACCCTGATAAGCTAAGAGATGTCATAATCTTATGAAGTTCAGTATACATAACTCACACCTATGATTTCTTACATTGTACTCCCAGGTTACGTAATTGTCCACACACTCGTACACATCCATTCCTGCTGTAAGGTGTGTGTGTGTGATTAAAGTTTAGAGTCAGATGTCACATACATAATGATTGTCTTGAAGGAAATGTGGGCCACATTGAGTTTCATCGTGTACATACTTTGGACCTGACACATTCAGTTCTACACAACCTTATACTGTTTGTCATCTTTTAACTTCAGAAATAAGTCCAAGGAAGCACAGATGATGATAAAATCCAGACCCTTGTGCATAGTTATCAGCTCACATTCTTTCTACACTGTTGTATTGACATTCTGTGGCCATTGACATGTTACATGCATCACAAATCTCCTACACAATTGATGTGTCACATTACACAGAGACAAAGTGGTTGTGTAAGTGCTATTTATTTTAAAGTGCTGTAGTGCAAAATTTACATAGTCCAGGATTGTAAGTCCATTAGTGTGACGTCTTCTATTGTGACGCAACACAAGTGCAATGGTGAGGGACATGTCATTGGACATGCTGTGGTGAAGTGTCATTCAGTGCAGAGGAACATGAACTGCAATGAGGTAGTGAGAGACAATTGCAGTGCATAGTGGTAAGGTAAACAGTGTGCTGGAGAACAGTGCATGTTAGCAACTGTAGCAATACTGTCATGTAAACAAGCACAGGACATAGGAAATCAGTGCCCATGTGGCATGGACTTGTGCTACCCGGTACTCCTACGGGTGAAGGTGATCTGTTCCACGTCTTCATCTTCTGATGTGTGTGTTGTCTCCTCTGCCCTTGGTGGTGGTGGGTTTGAAGGGGCAACACACACTTCAGTGTTTGAAGACGTGGACTCAGAGTTCCAGGTAGCTGCCAACTGTGGGGCTATTAAGGGCATTACTGCAGCAAGGAGGAGCTGCTGGTTCTTGATTATAGCAGCTACATTGCTGTGGTAGGCAGCCAGGTTAGCCCTGAGGGGGTCATGATTGCAGTTGTGCATGCAGTGAAATGTTTGGGATGCCAGGTGTGTGGCAACTCCCTAACTGCTGTGGTGAACTCCCTCGCACACTGTTGTAGCCCTTGCAGTATGGATTGCTGCACTTGCATGGCTGCTGACTGTTCTGCAGATTACATCATGCACATGTGCATCCCCTCAAGGCTGGCTGCCATATTTTGCATACTCACCCTCACCTCCTTGGCCAGCTCCCGCTGTACTCCCACTACTGTCCTCTCAAAAGTGGTACCAGTGTCATGAGAGTCCTCAGCTGGGTTGGAGCTGGCAGGTCAAACTATTGGGGTGGTGGGTGGGTCCTCTGTGATGGCTGCTACATCTGTGCTCCTCTTTGCGACTTAAGGTGGGGTCTGGAGGGTTCCAAGGACATCTTGGAGGGTTTGCTGGCTAATGTTTGTCAGCTCGTCATCCATGTCATCAGGGAAGTCCAGGACAGGCATATCCACAAGAGAGAGATATTGTACAATTAGTGTGTCTGTGTTGTGGCAGTTCTAATGGATGTCACTGACTTTCTATTAGTGAGCCATTGCAATCTTGGTTCCTGTTCAGCGCCTTGAGACCCTCACGGGTGAGTAGCGCGCTCTACATATTTTTTTGATTGATTGATTGATTGATTGTTCATTGTTCCTGTTATTAATATTAGCATTCTCACAGGCCTATGTCCCCCCTGCATGTCACATGTAGTGTGGGCAGTTTGGGGAATTGTCTGCGTCACATCCTCTAGGTGTAGGTTGTGTCCAAATTGTGTGTTGACACCTTTTAGTCCTACTCAACACTCCCTCTACTTCCACTACTTGGTAGTGTGTCATGTTGATGTTTGCGAATGTGTGCTACATTGCATTGCACTGATGGGCCTGGCAGTGTTCCATTTCCTCTTATGACTGTGCAGGTGTGTTTCACTAGCTAGACACATATGTCCTCCCCCTCAATGCTGTTGTCTTAGCAGTATGACAGTTGAGATGTTGCAAGGTGGCATTGCAGCTATTGTAACACAGGCATGGGGTGGGCCCTGGAATGGGCAGCATGGGTATGACATTACTGCTGTGTACCTCATAACGTAAGTAACAATACATGATGTTTATTGCGCCTATAAACATGAGCATTTGACAGGATTTACATTTTGGTAGGAATTAAAGGGGATTGATAACGTTGTCATCCTGAACCCTCTATTTTGGGTGTGTTTGATCCATGGGCACCTAACTGCCATTTGCTACTTGGCCAGCCCACACAGCACAGGTGGTAGTGGCAACTGTTGTCAATGGTAAATGCCACTTGCGGATATGGCCTGAGATTGGAAATTGAGCCCTAGTTCATGTTGTGACAATACCAGCTGTCGTGTGGCAGCAGGCCAGTTTTACATTCTATCCTACCCTCCTGGACTGGCTTTGCCTTTCCAACAGCCTTGGCATGGCAGAGTACCCCCATGCAAAGATTGTTGGTGTAGTGTTGTGCTGTGCCCCTTGTTTCCCCTGCACAGCCCATGTACCCGTCCCATGCCCCTTTGCCCTTTCTGTCTGATTTCCATGGCTGACATGCATTGTGTAGTAGGTATATACCTCCCCCTGCTTGCAGTTAACATTTAAGCATTTTTGTCCCCCATGCAACTTACCCTGCATCTCTGTTGTTTCCTGGTAGTCTGCGCTGTCCTTGAATTCCTGTGACAATCACCTCTGGGATGACGGCTGCCACCATCTCGTCCATCTGCTCCAGGGTCTCCTGCAGTTTCTTCACTCCCACCTCCAGTCTGCCGTGCTGCCTTCCTGTTCCTTGCCATTTTTTCCTTGGTCCTGTGCTTGCAGTCATGCCAGCGTTTCTTGTACTCTGTGACTGTTCTCTGGCCCTCTGCCACATTGTTGATCTTGTCGACAATTTGTTGCCAAATTGCCTCTCTCCTACCAATTGGCAATTTTGAGGTGACAAAAAGTTGATACTGGTGTTCCGTCACCTCTCTGACCAGTATTTCCTGCTCCTCTGCACTGAAACAACACTTCCTTTTCTTCTTTTACCTCTCCTGGGTCTTGCCTGGGTCCTCCTGGCTGGTTCCTGGCTGTTTGGGGTACCCCTGGGGTCTCTCCTGGCTTCTGGTATCCAATTTGGGGCTCCTTAGCACTGTTTGCTGCGTTTGCGCTGCTTTTTGACGCTATTGCGGGGAAAATGGCGCGTATGCGGTTTGCGACGTTGTGAACCAGATCAGAGTCATTTTCTCTGTGTTAACGTCGTTTTGCTTTACCACGTGGCGCAATAGTTAGAGTAAAAAAAATGGCTCTAACCCGTGGTTTGCGCCACGGTGCGTCAAAGTATAAATTTGACACCCAGGTGGCGCAAAGAAATGGCGTTAGCCGTCGTTAAAGTTTTTGACGCAAAACTACGTTAGTGCAGTTTTGTGTCAAAAAGTATAAATATGGCCGTAAATCGGATAGTTGGATTTAAGGCCTTCTTAAAGAATGCATTCAATCATTATATTGCACCTCAAGACAATGTATAAAAAGACGCTCAGAACTCTGTAACTCTGACAAACAGTCATCAGACCCCGTCTCTGTGCTGGGCTCTGCTGGCCATTGCATTTAATTAAACAAACTGTTCCTGCTGTGCCAGACGCCTCTTGTCTTTCATTTATTTACGGTAAATCAGCATTCGAGCAACAGTACACCAATATGTTAAATCAAACGAAAATGAAAACACATTACCATATCTTATTAGGTATCATTCTTATGCAGTGTGTCATACTGTATTCCATGCTACCAGAAAAGTGGATTCAGGTCTTTGCTGTTAACAGGCAAAACAATATATGTAATCAGAGAGGCAATAGAAAAAGCCTTTGCCAGAGCCACAGAAGAAATACAGACAGATAGCTGGAGAATTGGAAGACGTTAAAATAAGAGTTGGCCGAGCAGCAAGCAGTGAAACAGTGGTGAACGCCTAAGACCTGCCAATGGCTATTGAGGAAATACTAACTGGCGTTCCATGATCGTTCATGTAAAAGCTGCCTCACAATTTCTTGACTGAATGACATACGATTTGTGGTCATCTCTGAGAGAGGGATGTTACTTTGGTTCAATGGTGTCTCTGATTTAGAGGTAGTTTGCTGATTTAATCAAAAGCACCAAATGATAGTTAGGGAAGATTCAGGCAGAGGCATGACAAAACTTGAGAGGCCCCCCTGCAGAGTAAAAGGAGGGCCCCCCTCTCCTGACTCACTCAGGAGCTCCCAGACCATGGTACTGGGCTGAGGGGGCCCCCTGGAGCTTGAACTCCCACACCACGGGGATTGTGGGGGCCTTTGTCACACCATTGCATTCAGTAAGTGAACAGAATTATAATGGTGCTAATGTGAATTTTGTTTTAAATAAGTACAAATGCTAAATTAAGTCTGGACTTAAGTAGTAAAGTATTACCTATTCCCTAAAGTGATGTGCACAATGTTAAGTTACAAAGCAAATTTAAGAGAAACTATAACAGATTTCTTATGTATAATATAAGGAAAGTGAAAAATGGAGGAAAAACGTCCTTTGGACAAAAATATACAAAAATAAATCAAAATTTCTATTCAAAGCAAAAGAGTTAATAATCCTTGTTTCAAGGGCAATAATCAAGAGGCAAGTATCCACTGTGTCTGATAAAGACAGCAGCATGTCTAGTAACTTCAAGCTGGTTGCTGGGTTTTTACAGGCACTGGTATTGGTCAGAGAATCAAACTACCCAATTACAGTAGGATGCTTTTCTTTTTCTTAGTCTTCTAGAATAGAGTGTTGGATAGTTTTCCTTCCAACGGGAAAAATCCACAAATTCCTCCAAGGTTTAAAGGCAAGATCCTTCCAAAGGGGTTACATACTCCCATTGATGTAGGAGCTTCTCAGCTTATGAGCCTTTTTAAAAAAAGGTTTATGAGTAGGTTCAGACTGTACACATCAGACCAAGGCCCAGATTTATCAAAGGATTGCATTACCCTTGTATCACTCAAGGTGACGCAAGGATAACACATCCTTAAGTCAGATTTCTCAAGCCATGCAAGGCCACCTTGCGTGGCACCGCATTGCTTGATAAATCTGGAGTAATGCACGGCAGTGCAAGTTGCTGGAAAGGCATTATATGGATAGAGCCAAGACAGGTAAATCTGAGAATGCATCAAAAATGTACACCTTCCTGAAGGAGGCGTAACAATGAGAGACATCTTTATTTCTCCTTGTTGTTTCCTCTTTCTAAGTGTTCTGCATTCTGCACACTTGGAAAGAGGAAAACAACTCTAGGGATTGTTTTTGCGCAGGAAACTGGAAGCTGTCCATTCTTGCAGTTCTTGGAAGAAGAGATAATGTCTGCATCAGGGGACCGACTTTGGCTCTGTTGCCAATCACATCTGACCGATAGGTGGAAGGTGGTCCTGCAGAGGATGCCTCTGATATTCTTTCTATTGTTTACAGCTGAGATAATCATATGCTTCTAATTTTCAAGCCATTATGTAAATTCTAAACTCTTGAAGGAAATGCCCCTTTTCAACATGGGATCAGGGTGGCAGAGATTTCTTTTGTGTTTGCCAGGATCTTGTTAATTGGCCACAGATGTTAGACACAGATAGTCATGGTTTCACTTGCTTCGGTTTGAGTTCTGGCTCTGAAAAGGTTAGAGGATTGTTGCAAGAGAGGATGGACTATGACGTAACGCTGGGACGTCAGGATGCTGCAACCACTACGGGCGAGATTCAGCCGGCCAAGAACAGTGGGCCGAGCAGCAAGCAGCGAGGGGGCCGGGCAGCTTCAGGTGCTGCCTGCTGTCTGGTGCAAGCATCGTCGGCCAGAAGCAGATCTAGCCTGCGGTATCACCACAGCAATTGGATTCAAGCAGCTGAAAGGCTTGGTTGTTGGCTGTCTGTCTTTTTGAGCTGCTCCTGCCGCGAGGGCTGCCCAACCACCGTTCATCGCCCCCACCAGCCCCATCAGCCTCCCCAGCCTCGGGCTCTTTCTGCACCACCACTGTGTCCGCTGGCGTGAAGCATAGCCGGCCAGACCTGCAGTTACTAGATCTAAGCGGTTGGGAGGCTTGGCTGATGGCTTCACTGTGCTGCTTCTGCGCTCTTGCGCTGCGTTGCGCTGTAGAGGCTGCCCACCGTTCATCGGCCCCATCAGCTCCTTGGACTCATCCTGCTCCACCACTGTGCAGCACCCGTGAAGTTGCGGATCAAGAAGCCAGGTAGTTGCTCATAGACTGCCCCCCACCATCCCGGTCAGGTGCTCCTGCAGCGGGCCCCCTTGCAGTGTGGGCCTCTTCGGAGGAGGCTGCACAGGTCATTGTTAGTTATGATCAGGATAAGTAGAACAAGCTCAACACAGGGCAGTGTCGGCAAGTATGGGCGAGTGCACTAGTCGTAGGTGACTGCCACCAAAGGTGAGTTGAGGCCTCCACAGAAGCAGCTCAGCCAGGTTTGGGTGCAGCTTGTGGGGAGTAAATGAGACCCACTCGCCATACTGTGTGTTAAGTTGCAAAGCCGCCAAATGCCTAATTATCAAGCTGTCAAGTGCCCTCGTAGGTCCACCAGGCCTAACAGGATCAGCTAGGCCCAGCCCTCAGGGCCGCTCAGATCTACAGCAGATTCTCCAGTGGGCCTGGCAAGATTCAGGAGGAGACTGAAGAAGTTTGCGCGTGCTCATGACCCTCAATAGTCGAGGTGTGGCGGCATGTCAGCACAGCCGGTGCCAAGGGTTACCTGGAAACCGGTGAAAGTCCTAGCCCTAGCTGGACTCAGTGGACCCCTTAGCCGTTCAAGTCCTTAGTGGTCTCAGGAGAATCCCGCAATAGCGGAGGAGGATCACGCGTGCTCGTGCCCCTCAACATCGAGGCGTGGCAGCGTATTTTTAAATATAAACAAGGAGAAGAAAACCTCTAGGCTTCTGAAAATGCGATCTGGGAAAGAAATGGCTATTTAGCCACAAACTAAGAGGAATAAGAAGTATAACAAACCCTCATCTCTGGCTTCAATACTAAAATTTCCCTTTTTTCAAAGGTTTGGGAACATCCCCTATAAATTTGATTTCTTGAAAGATCCTGTGGACGCAATTCTCACCATGCCTAACAGCTCTGTGGTTTTACCCCATCCAATTTCCTTTATAAAAAGTGAAAGCAGTTTGCTATATGAGCAAGGTAACATAAGGGGGCTCAAGGAGGAGGGGGTGACAGAAAAATCTGCAAATGGTAATATCACAATTCTAACAGAAAATAAACTTAAAGAAAATGCCTGGGGCTCAATCAGTGACTTAGATCTACTAACCCTCCGGTCATCATCTCCGTCCCCAGTTGCCTCCAACTGTCCATCTCTGGAAACCCTGAATGATCATCCACAAATAGGGATCCAACCTCCCTTTGAGGTAAATGTAATCATTTGAAGAGGTATGGACTCCACGCCACGACTATCCGCATTGGGCCCACAGAAGGCTAGCCAAGAGCAGAAGGAGAACTTCATTCTAGAAATTACTCACGCTTCAGATGATTATTAATAAACTAGTCTCATTAAATTTAAATCCTAGTTCTCCCTCTCATCTATAATTAGATTTGAGTTCCATGGTACACGTCCTTAAAGGACCACTGATGGAAGATATAGGGGGCAATCCACAAGAAGAACAAGCTGCTACTTCAGACATTCAACTGGACACCTCTGCCTTCGAAGATAGATCCTTAAATGCCTCTGTCATATCAAAAACACAAACAGATGATTCAGAAAGTAAAGAGGCTGTAAATGAGAACATAATGCCTTCACAAAACACCCAAAACCAACTTGATCAAAATGCTGTATGGGATATCTTCTTTAAGACCTCAAAACTAACTCTTGACGCCCTGTCTCATCAGTCCTCAAAAATGAACGTCCAGGTGAATATACTGAATGCCGTGGCAAAATCAGTGGCAGGGATGGATCAGAAGCTGGCTAACTTAAACATCCCTATAAAGCGAGCTCAGAATTTTGCAGAGATGACAATAACAGACTGCACCTCTGAGCCCTTAATCAACAAGCTGGCCACACTCCCAGAGGCTTTAAATTCAATGATAACAAACCTGAAGGCGAATGTAAATATTATAAAAGGGGGTGGATTTGTAGCCCAAGAATCTTCCCAACAACCGGAGGAGGCCACTCTAAATGAGAACTTGGGCAACATAGCAACTTGCTGCCCTGAGGAAATTATTGATAAGGAAATAGAACTTTTTGAAAAACTGGGGTGCGGGCAGGAGGGAGCGCTCAGTGAAATAGTATGTTTATTAAAATCCCCTGAGAAGGAGGAAGGGTGTCGGTCTGAGATTCAAATAAATACACTTTCTCCCCCCTCCCCTAAATTTGCTGTGCACCGGCTACACTTGGAAAAGCCTCCCACAAAAAGACAAAAGAAAAAACAACCGAAAGCAAGACATAAAAAATGGGGTGTCTTAATGGCCCTTCCCACTACAAAGATGAACTCCTCTCTAACCCCGTACATAGGAAATGGAATATTAATGTCTTATAACCAAAATAAAAATAAAAAGAGCAGCCCAATGACCAACAAGTTGTTCCCGCTCTTTAGCGCACAAAAGAGGGGGCCTATTCACCAAAACCATAAGGAGCAGAATGAATCAAACTCCAATGAGGAGAAAATAAAAAACATGGACCAACAAGATTCGCTAAACTTAAACGATACAGATCCTACCAAGAAGGAATCTCAGAATTTAAAACCACATCAATGGCAAAGCTGAACTTAGTACTATTCCAGTAATCCACAGGAGGTCATTTGACGACGAGTGTATAACTATTACAGTTACCAATTCCGAATATGCTGAACGTCAAAGGGCTCAAACAGAGGCCCAAACGGATGAGCTTCAGGTAAAAAAAGGAAGAGGGTCTGCCATCAAACAGTTGGAAAGGGTGAGATTAGGGGCAAAGGGAATGATGAAATCTCCCAGACTACTCTCGGAGGCAAAGCCCCCAAATAGATCAGTTATGAGGCCAAATGTAACAAATCCGGGACGGCCTGATGAAGACTCTGTGGCACAGGTACATGTAACAAATCACCATAAGACAGCCCAAATGGGAGAACAGGATGATTCTATAAAATCCCGACTACAGTCCACCCGTAGATTGCAAACAATTAATTCTGGAACCACAATATCAATCTAGAGGCCCATATAACATTATAAATCGAGGAAATATACTAAAACTTTGCAAGTTATTCTGGCCCATAAAGATATAAATTCTACTGATATTGTTTCTATAGAATTCCTATCAGGGGATAAAAGCAATGAAGGCAAACTTAATGAACCAACCCTGGTAACTTGATGGACATCACAAGTGGCAAGTAGAGTCATAAAAGAAAAAAGTTCCTTTTTAAAATGGGGAATTAAATTAAGCATACCCCAACAAATAGGTTATCCCAACCCTCTAGAGGCCCAAAAAAATAATATGCCCAATTTAAATTAATCAAAAGACTTAAATAAACCTTTTTCAGTCCTTAGATCTGCAATCGGGAGCCAAGGTACCGATGATCAATATACAGGGCACAAAGCATACAATATTCACACCACACAGCAGCGAGATCTAGGGTAGATGTCAGATGTAATTCATCAAGAAAATCGTCAGTGACTTCAGAATAGCCGGACACACTCTGGGTTGGTAACTCCCTACGATAAACCCCTCCAAGTCCATTCTTGGAATATAAACAGGATTAGATCAAATATCCAACAGAAAGACCTGACTAGTCTATTAAAAAAATTCAAATTATCTTCTTACAGGAGACCTTGGCTTCCAACCCATTTACAATTGATGGATTCATATGCTTTTTCTCTCCAGCAATTAGGGAAAAAAGGTTTGGCCATCCAAGGGGGGGGGGGGGACTAGCAATCTTTATTTCAGCATGTCTAAATATATCATGCCCATGAGTAAATGAGGAAAATGAAGAGTTTCTGTTAGTGAAGTTAGACGGATGGAACAAAGAGCATTTCAGCTCACTTTTGCTAATTAATGTCTACATCCATCCAGATGCATGCTCCAGAAAACACATATCCTCCAAATAGATAAACACAACATTAACTGCCTATCAGGATCTAGGATCTCCCGGAGTTTCTATTAGCTGGGGACTTCAATATGAAATTACTAAATCCTTTTGAATAGGGATGCTCAAACCATCTTGCAAGATCAGTTGTGGGCAGTCACGCAGCAGTCCATGGGGTCACTAGAGCAAGATAAACCTGACACTAAGGCACTTTCCTTAGTAAAAGATCTTGAGGCCTTCAGGCTCAGACTCCGAAACGGGAGGTTTCCACAAGATACTCTGCTGGCGACTACTTGCTATGCCACTGGAACTCAAGCAACAATCGATTACACTGCAGCCTACTTACTCTAAATACTAAGTATCAGATTATAAAGTCAGATAAAAGTGACCATGGTCAATGATGTCTGGAGATTGGCTGTGGCTTTCCTATATTTAATCCTGCCCCAACCACATCAAGGGATGTCACTACAACGAACTATAAGAAACTTCGATGTCATGAAAAAACAATGGAGTCCATTGAAGAACGGTCAACTGTGATATTTGACCAATGCTATAACGATATATTCTATGACCAAATAACCATCTGGTCGATAGTCCTGGACAGATTTGCAGTTGATCTCCTCATAGATAGACCACAAAAGAATTATCAAAACCAGAGGTGAGTTAAAACAAAAAAGAATATAAAGATTTCAGCTCATACGACCAAACTAAGAAGACAACGAAACAGACTCTTAAGGCTATATAAGAAAAACTCAACTGACTGTTCTATTAAGGCTGACTTAAAAAATGTAATTAATATCTATCGCAAACAAACATGGGATGAGGCTTTATTTCTGAGTAAAAAATCAAATGCACAGGGATTCTGGAAAATAGTTAATGAACTGAATAAACCCCTAATGACCCTGACTAGCTCCAATATTGCGGAATCCACATGGTCCGATTACCTAACTCACCATTTTGGTGAAAATATGAAAGACACTAAAAATTCAGATGAGATAACAAATGAGTTAAGCCAACAAGGAATTTTAGCAGAGTCCCCACCTCTCCAAAAGTAATCCGCACATTTAACCTTCTTGATGTCGGAAGTTGTGAATTCAATAAAGAGCAGCAGAAGTACGGTTGCTCCAGGTCCAAATGGCATCCCTAACACATTATTTAAAACAAACCCAGCCTTTTGGGGTGAAAAACTGGTCTTGATTTACATCCACTGTATAGAATCAAGATGCATTCCAAAATTTTGGAAGGGGGCTATAATCCATCCAATATTTAAAGGAGGTAATAAAGTTTGTCCTGAGAATTACTGATTGATTACCTTAATGGATGTAGAGGCTAAATACTATGCTGGGCTATTACTGGAGCATCCCCGCAGCTGGGCAACCGAGAACAATATTAATCCCTCTAATCAGACAGGCTTTTGCAACGGGCCCCGGAACAGCTACAAACATCTTAACTCTTTCCATTGTCATTGACAAATGCAAACAAAAAAGTCAACCTTTGTATTTGTATTTTGTAGACTTCAAATCAGCTTTTGATTTGGTACAGCAAAGCCTTCTATGGGAAAAACTAGCAGTCTGGGGCATACCAGAGAAATTGTTAACCCCTTCTGTGCCCAGGACGTAATGGTTACGTCCTGAGGCACAGTGCTGCTGTGCCCAGGACGTAACCATTACGTCCTGTGCACAGAGCCCAGAGGGAGCGCTCTCGCTCCCTCTGTGGGGTTCCCCCCCACCCCCCCAAGTCAGGGATGGAAGGGGAAGCCCTTCCCCTCCCACCCCCGACCCCCCCAACCCCCCCTGTGACGTCAGCGCGCGAGCGCGCGCTGATTAGTCACAGGGTCTCCCCCATCGCGCTGGAAGCATTTCTTTTTCAATCCCATGGGGGAGGCCCCGAGAGGCTTCAAAGGGAAGGAAATGTATTTCCTTCCCTTTGAAGTCTCTCACAGGTTTCAAAAGCCGGATTGCTTGCAATCCGGCTTTTGAAACCCCACTAGACACCAGGGATTTTTTTTTCTTTTCTTGAAATTGGCAAAAGGGAGCGACCCCTTGGGCAAGGGTCGCTCCCAGGGGGGCATTTTTTTAGGAAGGCCTTTTCTGCCCCCCCTGGGGGCAGATTGGCCTATTATTAGGCCGATCTGCCCCCAGGGGGGGCAGAAACCTCTAGGCACCAGGGACCTTTTTTTTTTTTTTGTGATGAATTCTTTTTTTTTAGGTGGGGAGCGATCCCTTAGGCAAGGGTCGCTCCCCTACGGGGCAATATATATTTAGGCCATTTCTGCCCCCCTTGGGGGCAGATTGGCCTATTTTGATAAGGCCAATCTGCCCCCAAGGGGGGCAGAAACCATTAGACACCAGGGAGTTTGGCAAGGGTCGCTCCCAGGGGGGGCAATTTTTTGGGAAGGCCTTTTCTGCCCCCCCTGGGGGCAGATCGGCCTATTATTAGGCCGATCTGCCCCCAGGGGGGGAAGAAACCTCTAGGCGCCAGGGCACATTTTTTTTTTGTGTTTTTTTTTTTTGTTCTTTTTTTTTTTTTTTTGAGATGGGGAGCGACCCATCAGGCAAGGGTCGCTCCCCTGGGGGGCAAATTGTATTTAGACCATTTCTGCCCCCCTGGGGGCACATTGGCCGATTTTAGGTCAATCTGCCCCCAAGGGGGCAGAAACCACTAGGCACCGGGGATTTGTTTTTTGGCGCCAATGTCACGCAGGGGGAGCGACCCCGTAGGCAAGGGTCGCTCCCGGGGGGGGTGGGGGTTGGGGGGGCAAATTTATTTTAGGCCATTTCTGCCCCCCCGGGGGACAGATCGGCCTATTATTAGGCCGAACTGCCCCCGGGGGGGGGGGGGGGGGCAGAACACTATAGGCGCCAGGGCAATTTTTTTTTTGTGTTTTTTTTTTTGGTTGTTTCTTTTTTTAGAGATGGGGAGCGACCCATCACGCAAGGGTCGCTCCCCTGGGGGGGCAAATTGTATTTAGACCATTTCTGCCCCCCTGGGGGCAGATTGGCCAATTTTAGGACTATCTGCCCCCCAGGGGGCCAGAAACCACTAGGCACTGGGGATTTGTTTTTTGGCGCCAATGTCACGCAGGGGGAGCGACCCCGTAGGCAAGGGTCACTCCCGGGGGGGGGTGGGGGTTGGGGGGGCACATTTATTTTAGGCCATTTCTGCCCCCCCGGGGGACAGATCGGCCTATTATTAGGCCGAACTGCCCCCGGGGGGGGCAGAACACTCTAGGCGCCAGGGCAATTTTTTTTTTTGTGTTTTTTTTTTTTGTTGTTTTTTTTTTTAGAGATGAGGAGCGACCCATCAGGCAAGGGTCGCTCCCCTGGGGGGGCAAATTGTATTTAGACCATTTCTGCCCCCCTGGGGGCAGATTGGCCAATTTTAGGTCAATCTGCCCCCAAGGGGGCAGAAATCACTAGGCACCGGGGATTTGTTTTTTGGCGCCAATGTCACGCAGGGGGAGCGACCCCGTAGGCAATGGTCGCTCCCGGGGGGGGGTGGGTGTTGGGGGGGCAAATTTATTTTAGGCCATTTCTGCCCCCCCGGGGGGCAGATCGGCCTATTATTAGGCCGATCTGCCCCCGGGGGGGGGGGCAGAAACCTCTAGGCGCCAGGGGGATTTTTCTTTTCTTTGTTTTTTTTTTTTAGAGATGGGGAGCGACCCAATCAGGCAAAAGTCGCTCCCCTGGGGGACAAATTGTATTTAGGCCATTTCTGCCCCCCTTGGGGGCAGATTGGCTGAGTTTAGGTCAACCTGCCCCCAAGGGGGCAGAAACCACTAGGCACCGTGGATTTGTTTTTTGGCGCCAATGTCACGCAGGGGGAGCGACCCCGTAGGCAAGGGTCGCTCCCGGGGGGGGGTGGGTGTTGGGGGGGCAAATTTATTTTAGGCCATTTCTGCCCCCCCGGGGGGCAGATCGGCCTATTATTAGGCCGATCTGCCCCCGGGGGGGGGGGGGCAGAAACCTCTAGGCGCCAGGGGATTTTTTCTTTTTTTTCTTTGTTTTTTTTTTTTAGAGATGGGGAGCGACCCATCAGGCAAAAGTCGCTCCCCTGGGGGACAAATTGTATTTAGGCCATTTCTGCCCCCCTTGGGGGCAGATTGGCTGAGTTTAGGTCAACCTGCCCCCAAGGGGGCAGAAACCACTAGGCACTGGGGATTTGTTTTTTGGTGCCAATGTCACGCAGGGGGAGCGACCCCGTAGGCAAGGGTCGCTCCCGGCGGGGGAGGGTGGGGGTTGGGGGGGCAAATTTATTTTAGGGCATTTCTGCCCCCCCCCCTGGGGCCGGCTGAGCTACAGGCCAAACACCACAGGTAGGCACCTTGCAAAAAACACCTCTGTTTTCTGTGAAAAAATATGTTGTGTCCACGTTGTGTTTTGGGCCATTTCCTTTTGTGGGCGCTAGGCCTACCCACAGAAGTGATGTACCATTTTTATCGAGAGACTTAGGGGAACGCTGGGTGGAAGGAAATTTGTGGCTCCTCTCAGATTCCAGAACTTTCTGTCACCGAAATGAGAGGAAAAAGTGTTTTTTGGGCCAAATTTTGATGTTTGCAAAGGATTCTGGGTAACATAACCTGGTCAGAGCCCCGCAAGTCACCCCATCTTGGATTCCCCTGGGTTTCTAGTTTTCAAAAATGCACTGGTTTGCTAGGTTTCCTCAGGTGTCGGCTGAGCTACAGGCCAAAATCCACAGGTAGGCACTGCTTTTTATAAAAAAATGTGATGTGTCCACGTTGTGTTTTGGGCCCTTTCCTTTCGTGGGCGCTAGTCCTACCCACACAAGTGAGGTATCATTTTTATCGGGAGACTTGGGGGAACGCTGGGTAGAAGGAAATTTGTGGCTCCTCTCAGATTCCAGAACTTTCTGCCACAGAAATGTGAGTAACATGTGTATTTTTAGCCAAATTTTTAGGTTTGCAAAGGATTCTGGGTAACAGAACCTGGTCCGAGCCCCGCAAGTCACCCCTCCTTGGATTCCCCTAGGTCTCTAGTTTTCAGAAATGCACAGGTTTGGTAGGTTTCCCTAGGTACCGGCTGAGCTAGAGGCCAAAATCTACAGGTAGGCACTTCGCAAAAAACACCTCTGTTTTTTTCCAAAATTTAGGATGTGTCCACGTTGCGCTTTGGGGTGTTTCCTGTCGCCGGCGCTAGGCCTACCCACGCAAGTGAGGTATCATTTTTATCGGGAGACTTGGGGGAACGCTGGGTGGAAGGAAATTTGTAGCTCCTCTCAGATTCCAGAACTTTCTGCCACAGAAATGTGAGGGACATGTGTTTTTTTAGCCAAATTTTGAGGTTTGCAAAGGATTCTGGGTAACAGAACCTGGTCCGAGCCACACAAGTCACCCCTCCTTGGATTCCCCTAGGTCTCTAGTTTTCAGAAATGTACAGGTTTGGTATGTTTCCCTAGGTGGCGGCTGAGCTAGAGGCCAAAATCTCCAGGTAGTCACTTTGCTAAAAACAGCTCTGTTTTCTGTGATGTGTCCACGTTGTGTTTTGGGGCATATCCTGTCGCGGGCGCTAGGCCTACCCACACAAGTGAGGTATCATTTTTATCGGGAGACATGGGGGAACGCTGGGTGGAAGGAAATTTGTGGCTCCTCTCAGATTCCAGAACTTTCTGCCACAGAAATGTGAGGAACATGTGTTTTTTTAGCCAAATTTTGAGGTTTGCAAAGGATTCTGGGTAACAGAACCTGGTTCGAGCCACACAAGTCACCCCTCCTTGGATTCCCCTAGGTCTCTAGTTTTCATAAATGCACAGGTTTGGTAGGTTTCCCTAGGTGCCGGCTGAGCTAGAGGCCAAAATCTACAGGTAGTCACTTTGCTAAAAACAGCTCTGTTTTCTGTGATATGTCCACGTTGTGTTTTGGGGCATATCCTGTCGCGGGCGCTAGGCCTACCCACACAAGTGAGGTATCATTTTTATCGGGAGACGTGGGGGAACGCTGGGTGGAAGGAAATTTGTGGCTCCTCTCAGATTCCAGAACTTTCTGCCACAGAAATGTGAGGAACATGTGTTTTTTTAGCCAAATTTTGAGATTTGCAAAGGATTCTGGGTAACAGAACCTGGTCCGAGCCCCGCAAGTCACCCCTCCTTGGATTCCCCTAGGTCTCTAGTTTTCAGAAATGCACAGGTTTGGTAGGTTTCCCTAGGTGGCGGCTGAGCTAGAGGCCAAAATCTACAGGTAGTCACTTTGCTAAAAACAGCTCTGTTTTCTGTGATATGTCCACGTTGTGTTTTGGGGCATATCCTGTCGCGGGCGCTAGGCCTACCCACACAAGTGAGGTATCATTTTTATCGGGAGACGTGGGGGAACGCTGGGTGGAAGGAAATTTGTGGCTCCTCTCAGATTCCAGAACTTTCTGCCACAGAAAAGTGAGGAATATGTGTTTTTTTAGCCAAATTTTGAGGTTTGCAAAGGATTCTGGGTAACAGAACCTGGTCCGAGCCCCGCAAGTCACCCCTCCTTGGATTCCCCTAGGTCTCTAGTTTTCAGAAATGTACAGGTTTGGTAGGTTTCCCTAGGTGGCGGCTGAGCTAGAGGTCAAAATCTACAGGTAGTCACTTTGCTAAAAACAGCTCTGTTTTCTGTGATATGTCCACGTTGTGTTTTGGGGCATATCCTGTCGCGGGCGCTAGGCCTACCCACACAAGTGAGGTATCATTTTTATCGGGAGACGTGGGGGAACGCTGGGTGGAAGGAAATTTGTGGCTCCTCTCAGATTCCAGAACTGTCTGCCACAGAAATGTGAGGAACATGTGTTTTTTTAGCCAAATTTTGAGATTTGCAAAGGATTCTGGGTAACAGAACCTGGTCCGAGCCCCGCAAGTCACCCCTCCTTGGATTCCCCTAGGTCTCCAGTTTTCAGAAATGCACAGGTGTGGTAGGTTTCCCTAGGTGGCGGCTGAGCTAGAGGCCAAAATCTACAGGTAGTCACTTTGCTAAAAACAGCTCTGTTTTCTGTGATATGTCCACGTTGTGTTTTGGGGCATATCCTGTCGCGGGCGCTAGGCCTACCCACACAAGTGAGGTATCATTTTTATCGGGAGACATGGGGGAACGCTGGGTGGAAGGAAATTTGTGGCTCCTCTCAGATTCCAGAACTTTCTGCCACAGAAATGTGAGGAACATGTGTTTTTTTAGCCAAATTTTGAGGTTTGCAAAGGATTCTGGGTAACAGAACCTGGTCCGAGCCCCGCAAGTCACCCCTCCTTGGATTCCCCTAGGTCTCTAGTTTTCAGAAATGCACAGGTTTGGTAGGTTTCCCTAGGTGGCGGCTGAGCTAGAGGCCAAAATCTACAGGTAGTCACTTTGCTAAAAACAGCTCTGTTTTCTGTGATATGTCCACGTTGTGTTTTGGGGCATATCCTGTCGCGGGCGCTAGGCCTACCCACACAAGTGAGGTATCATTTTTATCGGGAGACATGGGGGAACGCTGGGTGGAAGGAAATTTGTGGCTCCTCTCAGATTCCAGAACTTTCTGCCACAGAAATGTGAGGAACATGTGTTTTTTTAGCCAAATTTTGAGGTTTGCAAAGGATTCTGGGTAACAGAACCTGGTCCGAGCCACACAAGTCACCCCTCCTTGGATTCCCCTAGGTCTCTAGTTTTCAGAAATGCACAGGTTTGGTAGGTTTCAATAGGTGGCGGCTGAGCTAGAGGCCAAAATCTACAGGTAGTCACTTTGCTAAAAACAGCTCTGTTTTCTGTGATATGTCCACGTTGTGTTTTGGGGCATATCCTGTCGCGGGTGCTAGGCCTACCACCACAAGTGAGGTATCATTTTTATCGGGAGACGTGGGGGAACGCTGGGTGGAAGGAAATTTGTGGCTCCTCTCAGATTCCAGAACTTTCTGCCACAGAAAAGTGAGGAACATGTGTTTTTTTAGCCAAATTTTGAGGATTGCAAAGGATTCTGGGTAACAGAACCTGGTCCGAGCCACACAAGTCACCCCTCCTTGGATTCCCCTAGGTCTCTAGTTTTCAGAAATGCACAGGTTTGGTAGGTTTCCCTAGGTGGCGGCTGAGCTAGAGGCCAAAATCTACAGGTAGTCACTTTGCTAAAAACAGCTCTGTTTTCTGTGATGTGTCCACGTTGTGTTTTGGGGCATATCCTGTCGCGGGTGCTAGGCCTACCCACACAAGTGAGGTACCATTTTTATCGGGAGACTTGGAGGAACATAGATTAGCAAAACAAGTACTATTGCCCCTTGTCTTTCTCTACATTTTTTCCTTCCAAATATAGGAGTGTGTATAAAAAAGACATCTATTTGAGAAATTCCCTGTAATTCACGTGCTACTATGGTCATCCCGGAATTCAGAGATGTGCAAATAACCACTGCTCCTCAACACCTTATCTTGTGCCCTTTTTGGAAATGCAAAGGTTTTCTTGATAGCAATTTTTTACTCCTTATATTTCAGCAAATGAATTGCTGTATACCCGGTATAGAATGAAAACGCACTGCAGGGTGCAGCTCATTTATTGGCTCTGGGTTCCTCGGGTTCTTGATGAACCTACAAACCCTATATATCCCCGCAACCAGAGGAGTCCAGCAGACGTAACGGTATATTGCTTTCGATAATCTGACATTGCAGGGAAAAGTTACAGAGTAAAACGTAGAGAAAAATTGATGGTTTTTTCACCTCAATTTCAATATTTTTCTTTTTCAGCTGTTATTTTCTGTAGGAAACCCTTGTAGGATCTACACAAATGACCCCTTGCTGAATTCAGAATTTTGTCTACTTTTCAGAAATGTTTAGGTTTCTGGGATCCAGCATTGGTTTCATGACCATTCCTGTCACTGACTGGAAGGAGGCTGAAAGCACAAAAAATTGCACAAATGGGGTATGCCCCAGTAAAATGCCAAAATTGTGTTGACAAATTGGGTTTTCTGATTCAAGTCTGCCTGTTCCTGAAAGCTGGGAAGCTGCTGAGTTTAGCACTGCAAACCCTTTGTTGATGCCATTTTCAGGGGAAAAACCACAAGCCTTCTTCTGCAGCCACTTTTTCCAATTTCTTTGAAAAAAATGAAATTTTCACTGTATTTTGGCCAATTTCTTGGCCTCCTTCAGGGGAACCCACAAAGTCTGGGTACCTCTAGAATCCCTAGGATGTTGGAAAAAAAGGACGCAAATTTGGCTTGGTTAGCTTATGTGGACAAAAAGTTATGAGGGCCTAAGCGCGAACTGCCCCAAATAGGCAAAAAAAGGCCCGGCACAGGAGGGGGAAAAGGCCTGGCAGCGAAGGGGTTAAAGGCCATTCAGCAGTTATGTACTGATACATGGATCAGATTAAAAATAGGGGATGGATCTTCCTTCTTAAGAAAAATTGATACAAAACAAGGTCTGAAACAGGGTTGTGTGCTAGCACCATATCTTTTCAATCTCTATCTATCAGATTTGATCATTTAGCTCAATAAGGTGAACGTGCACTCCCCTAAGGTTGGTGACATGTTTATCTCTAATCTGCCATAAACTGACGATGTAATACTTCTGAGCCAAACTAAAGTAGGACTACGACCGCTCATCATCAATTTATTCGAATACGCCAAACAGAATGCAATGGAAATCAATCAGAAAAAAACAAAGTGATGGAAATCAGTAAAAAAAAAACCTTAGAAATAAAAAATGGCATACACAAAGGGTAGTCCCTCAGAAGCAGGATTTATATGGAAAAGGAAATGTTCTACTGCTTGCCTTTTGCACTTTGAAAAAGTCGCTAAGCGGCCCTAGGTACCGTCCCCTGCTACAAGTTGTGGCAGCTAAACTAAATTCGATGGGTACGGTAGCGAAGCTCTGCGTGGGCAAGATTCCGCCATCCTAAATGGTATAGTTGGCAAAATATTTAGGTCTCTATTTCAATTACCAGGGTATACTTCCCAAGCTCAAATCAGACTGGAGTTTGGTTAATTAAACCAAAACAAGAGAATGTAGCTATATTGAAACCTGGAAACACCTAAAGCTATCAAAGGGAAATCAACTCTGCCAGGCGATTTGGAAGGAGATTAGTTTGAATCCTACAGCCAGATACAGACAGTACCTAGATCAGGCATTAGAAGATTTGAAAGTACAGGAACTATGGGATTCAAACCTTTCCTATTATGCATTTAAAAAAATCTTAAACCAAACAGCGAAGAAGAGATTGGAATTAATGGATAAGAACCTGTTAGCAGCCAGGTCGCACTCTTGGATGGTAATAAATTAGTATAAACTCCTGAAATATCAGCCAATGCTTGGAGGCCAGGTGGTGAAAAGCTGAGAAGGATCTTCTTATTAAACATCAATGTGGTCTTATTCCTGGCGGTGGCTGTGGACTGGAAGACATTACTCATCTGATCTGCATCTGTAATGGCCTTCTGAATGAGTGTAAGACTCTATTTAAAGCAACATTCAATCAGAGGGGAATACGGTCCTGCAGAGAAACGGTGATCTCCTGCTTTAAACCTTCTGACTATATAGCGAATACCAGATTGACAAAGTTTTTATGCTTGACATCTTAAAAACTATTGCAAGCTCATCAATTAGTACAAACCTAATATATGTTTCTGCTGGCATTCAAGTTCTCTGCACAGTATCCTGGAAAGTATTTTTAGCTCCGGAATATCAATGTAATTGTAAATAAATGTATAACTTATTTTAAAGAAAAATTATTAGAAATCTTTAAGATACCTCTCAAACATGCTTAGAATTGCATACATAAGATAAGGTGAGTGGGAAATCGATGCACCTTATAGGAAAATCTATGTGGCTATGATTAAAACATACTCACTCTAATCAGGAAATATTTTGCCTGCAAAAACAATTAACAACAGTAATATTTTATGAAATCTATTGAGAGAGCGTAGCTTATAGAATCTATATTAACATGAAATGTTTATGAACTAATGTGTGGTAATGCCATATAGAAATTGTATTGACCTGTTCTTGACCACGGGGAGTGGCCACCAATGTATACGTGGATTAATAAGAATGACTAATGCCTATGAATATTCAAATTAATGAATGATTTGCGCTAATTATTAATGATTATGCTATTAAAGTTATGTTAAAGAAATCTTGTAGGCCTTAAGTTAGCATGAGCCGAAGCTTAGCTGCCTGGCTCTCATAGTGAATGTATTTTTTTCTAACGTGCAGTGTGCTGACTCGAAAAAGGACATGACCTCTTGTTTTTCTTCAAACTAGAAGCTGAATGTAACCATAGTAGATCTGTTCTCATGAAAATGCACATTGCTTGTAGAAATATTAGACAAAATGCAACAGTGTAGATTAATGTAATGTACAAGGTCATTCAAACCGGTGAAGACAATGGAGCTACTGACCAAAAGATGTGCAAAGAATTACAGAAGGATGAAATCATACCGGACGTGCTACCTCTGAAGACGTCAATCATGTGGACCAATGAAATGTCTGTAAAATAATATGGGGTGAAAGATTAATGACATAATCCATTTTCCAATTGGATAAAGATAGTGGGGTATATCTAAGATCCAATAGAATTTTAGGGGAATGTACAATGAAAAAGGGATAAAAACCCATGACACGAGGAGCCATTTAGGTGGGTTAGGGAATGCTACAGAAACTTAGTCACTCTGTTTGGTGACTTGCTTTGGTTTTATTAAAACCATCCTTTCCTTAGATTGCCCGTTCACACTTTACCTCCTTATGAGGGAAGTGCCCCCTTTTTGCCCCGGAGCTGAGTTCTGACTGATGGGGTTTTGTCTGATGTCCTGAAGACGAAGACTGAACCTGAGCGCTGACTTAAACCTTGGAGGGTAACTATGACAATACAATTGTGATTTGTCTGTTTGCTTTTCCTTTCTAGGTACCAACTGCTTACTTTTGACAGAGACCATAGTTAGATGTTTTCCAAATTAGTGTTCTAAATCGTTTTGCATGAAGCCCAACATGCCAATGCTAATCAGCGGTTAGGACAGGTGTTCACTAAATTGACGCAAATAGACAAACGACTGAATCTATGCTTTGTTGAACTGACGTGCTAATGACATTCTACTAAAACTGATCTATGTTCACGCCGTGTTATGTGTTATGTTCTGATGTTCGTGATTTTTGCTTTGATGAAATCTTATCAGAGTTGCCATATTGTGACTATGCTACTTTGCTTCTTGGTTTTACGATTAACACATTTGCTTTTAGAATTGTAACTAATAGGGAATAAAACTCATGAAATTCTACTAAACTGGTGTGGTTATTCATGGCTGCCAGGTCATGGTGGTGTCTTGTATTGATTAATGTCTTTGACTAAGGTGAAATGCATTGTTGTAATAAATATTGATGACATTATTGACATATTGATTGACATGTCGATTAGCTATCTCGTCCTAAGATGTCTTTCAACTGGGTCAAAAGATTCATTGGCCTAAAACGAGTCCTGATGTGTAATAAATTATAAAGGGACGCGTTATCAGTATAATTAGAAGAAACATTATGATTAGTTATAATGATCTTATATTTTATAAATCTAAGAAGAACTTTTAGACTAGAATGAAAGGTATTTGCTTTTTATTTTTTATGGGGTGAGTAGTATATTTTACAAATGTATGATGTATCAGTTTTTATTAACTATGCATTTAAATTAAAAAAACTTGAAACTTGAAACTTGAAACTTGAATCATGTGTTTGCCTGGAGACATGGGGAGAAGTAGGAACATAATCTCATCAACTGGGGATGGGAGATGGTGAGAAAGTCTAAATCTAGGTTACTCTCTCTGGATCAAACATTGTTGTATATTTCTGAAACATTTTTGATTATTTTAGAGATTTCTGACCTGTGCTCTTTATCCTTCTGTAATATGCCCCCATCATGCACAGTGTTGTCATCATTATGTCATTGGTGATGTTATCAATGATGTCATGGAACATTTCATGAGTGTTAAAAAATAGGTTTTTGTGGTTGGCAGAGGTATACATTCTGTCCAAGCAGAAACCACAATTCTAGTCAGGGTAAGTTACACACCATAAGCTCACCCTCTGGTAGATTCTCACAGAGCATGCAGGCTTAACTGAGGGTGCAATGAGTAAAGTATTTGTGCAACACTTAAAACAGTAAAACAGTGAATTCACAACACATAAAGATACTACACATGGTTAGAAAATTAGAGCTTAATTCAATAAACAAAACAAGACCAAAACAACAAAAATCCTGTAAGTGGAAGTTGAGATGTGAATTTTTAAATATCTGCAAATATAGTGCTTAAAAGCATACATCTATCTGGCTGCACTAAACCAGGTGAAATGTGAAAGGTCAGGGTGACTCTGATGGCATGCAGGTCAGACACAGGGACCAGCCTCGTCCTGCTGAAAAAGTACCTTGGCTGGAGAGTTGCATCAATGTTGAAGACACAATGCAAAAAGCAGAGGATGCAGTGCATCGGTGTTGATCCCCTTGGATGCAGGTGATGCATTGGTCCCGATCCACGCAGTGGATGCATTGTCATTGAGCTCCGCAACCATCAATGTGATGTCCTCAAATAGCATTGTGTCTGTGAACCCCTTTGTGATGAAGGTAATGCAATGTCATCAATCCACGCAGCTGGTGATGCAATATTTTTGTCTTTGGTGGCAGCGGATGCAGCAGCATCAAGGGGAGATACATTGGTTCTGACCAGCGCAACAATGGCGGTGTGGATTTTATAGTTGCATCACTATATGCCCACTTCCAAGGGCCCAGGATTAGATTAGCACCGCTTGGCAGGGCAGGACTCGCAGCAAGCAAAATTCAGATGCTGCTGCAGGACTGAATGAATTCTTTGATGCCCCTGAGACTTTAGAACAGGAGGCAAGCCAGCAAGCCCTTGGAATTACTTTGGCTCTGGGGATGCAGAGATGCAGATCAATCCTTCTAACTCCCATGTAAGGAAGGCAACAGGCAGCAGAGTAGGCACAGCAGAGCAAGACTCCAGCAAAATCCAACACAATCCAGCAGAGTGACAGTCCCTTCAGCAACACAGCAGAATGTCCTCAGATTTGTACTGAAGTGGTGGTGCCTTAGAGCCAGTACTTATACCCAGTTGTGCCTATGAAGTAGGATGACCCATCAGGATGTTAATGGACCCTCAGAATGTATATGGCCCATCAAGCATACCAACAATTCCTTTGTGCGTGGCTGTGAGGCAATTCTGAAAGCCCAGCTGTCACCCACCTAGATATGTATTCCAGTATAGGCAGAGGCACAAAATTATTAAAGTAAGAAAATTGCAACTTCCTAAAAGTGGCATTTTCAGACTTGCAACTTAAAAGCCAACTTGACAATAAGTTTTGATTTTAAATTGTGAGTGCAGAGACACCAAACCTGAAACATCTATATTTTCCCAATTGGAAATTACACTTGTAAATGTAATAGGTTAATCCCAATATTACCCAATGGGAGAGATAGGCCACACTACCTGGACATGTAAAACTAAAAAACTAAACAATCCATTGCTAATTATTTTAATATACTTCACACTACCCTTAACCCTGTCTAGGGCCTACCTTAGGGATGACATATATATATATCTATATATATATATCTATATATATATATATATATATATATATATATATATATATATATATATATATATATGTATATATATATGTATGTATATATATATATATATATATATATATATATATATATATACATACATATATATACAATGTTCCCATGTTTAAGCAGAGAACACATGCACCTTAGTACTGGTTAGCAATGGTAAAGTGTCCAGAGTCCAAGGACAAGCAAAAATTAAGTCAACAAAACAGTAGGTCTGAAGGTAAAAAGTCAGGGGAAACCAGACCAAGAAGGCAAGATCTAACAATGAGAACAATGAGAACAATGAGTGATTTAATATGTGAGGTCATAAATAATGCTTGGTGAGGGTTCAAGTTATAAATTCTTCAGTTATATATATATACATACATATATATACATATATATATATAGATATATATATAGATATATATAGCATTGGGCATGGCAAGAGGGTTAACTTGTCAGGTTGACATGACAGTTTAAAACTGCACCCACAGGCTCTGCAATGGTAGGCCTGAGTCATGTTTGAAGGGCTACTGAAGGGGGGGGGGCACAATCAGTGCTGCAGGCCCACCAGTAGCCTTTAAATTACAGGCTCTGGACAAAGATAGTGTACTTTACTAGGAATTTATCAATACATTAAATATGTCAATTGTGGATAAGTCAATGTTCCCATGTTTAAGCAGAGAACACATGCACCTTAGTACTGGTTAGCAATGGTAAAGTGTCCAGAGTCCAAGGACAAGCAAAAATTAAGTCAACAAAACAGTAGGTCTGAAGGTAAAAAGTCAGGGGAAACCAGACCAAGAAGGCAAGATCTAACAATGAGAACAATGAGAACAATGAGTGATTTAATATGTGAGGTCATAAATAATGCTTGGTGAGGGTTCAAGTTATAAATTCTTCAGTTAATGATAACTTGTTAATATCAGTGTTTTTGTTTAGTTTTAAACACTATTGTTAATTGACATTTTCACCAAACTATAACATTACTTTACCTTTGTTTTTTTCAGTAAATTTCTAAGGTTTTTCTTTTCATTGTAATGTAAGCATACCTAACTATAATGCCTTAAGTGAATTTCTAGGGTTTTTTAAATGTTAAATAATATTGTATTATCATACCTTCCACTATGAACCCCCCGCTGCGCAAAGCCTTTGGTTGTGCAAGGCAAAGGGTTGGAGGCTAGGCCTGGTAAAGACTTTGTAAACTAAATAAGAGTGTTTTGTAAGAGATCAAGTCAAATTACCATAACTTATTTTGGAGTTCATTAAGATCTCTTCTCTCAATATCCCAATCCATCTGTATCTCAAATATCATCCAATAAGTTAAAATGTAAATATGCACAAATAATACTTAATGCTAAGAATTAAAATTTTGGATAAGTAAAACAATTATCTAGACTATTTCAGGACCATCAAATTCCTTGTTATGATCTGTCAAATCTTTCCAATAGCACCTATCACATCAAGCTAATATATAGTAAATAAAAAACGCATTGCTTTTTGATGAACATTTATACCATGCTTAAATTAAATTGGTTTTAAATATGTCTCTCTACTCAATAAAATTGATATCCTAATAAAATATGTACATTAGAAAATTTCATAGGTAAAGCACATTCACAATAGTCCTCCAATCTCCTTATATTGTTCAAAAACTCAGGACACGCAAACATTTATTAACACCAATTCAGAATTTTTAAATTCTATGATATGTGGCTTGGCATGGCAGCAGAGAAATCTACAGAAATGCCATTCTATTGTCCTAGGAGTTTATCAAATGGGAGACTGAACTCTTTAATAGTACATATTTCAAATCTTTATTCTGTCACAACAATTCAATTTTCAAGTTTAATTCCACTAGCGCAATATTGACTGGAACATTAAAGGTAGAAGAGTCCAGTAGAAGCAGAGTCATTTCCACTTTTATCTGCTCTCTTAGTCTAGCAATCCAGCTCAGTTTATTAGTCAAAAGTTTTACAGTAAAAAGCTAGTTTTTTTGTCAGTCAACAGTAGACAGTTCCAGAATTTCAATATCAGCTTCATTAATTCTAAGTATCAAGATACTGATCTTGCTTTCCCTCTTATTGCGTGGCTCATGGAATATTTAGGAAGATTTAGTAGTACCTATATACAACCGCCATCTAGATTCGTTCAATTATGACCCCCACTCCCAAACAGTAACTCCGTACCACATTAATTTTTAGGTGTATATTTATGGGATTTTGGTGCATGGAAGCACAGCATGTCACTTTGCTGTGCTGCCTGCCTCAAAGGGAAAGGACAGGAATGTGCTGTATCTACGGTATACAGTGCATTCCTGTCCTTTCCCTCAGTACTGGGTCCGTTTTGGCAGCTGAACGCCAAAATAGGCATTCTGGCGCCATTGTGCAAGGGTGCTTGCATTGCCTGCAGGATTGGTTTTGTGCAGGAAAGAACACCTTCCTGCACAAAAACATTACTGGAAGGCTTTTTTCCTCTTTCTATGCGTGCATTCTGAAGCACACATAGAAAGAGTAAAAAAGGAGGAGAAAACAGTGATATTTATCCTCATTGTGCCTCCCCTGTGCAGATCTAAGGTTTTCATCTCTAGGTTTACACGTTCTGCATGGGAACACTCCCCGCAAGGTCCATTGAGCACCTTCCTAATGCAGAGTAAGACAATGCAGCTATTTGTGTGGCATCATAAATATGATTTAAAGGTTTGCACCTCCGTTGCATCACAAAAAGCGAAACTTTTCAGTTGAAATTAGAGGTAAATACCATTCCTAGATCTAATATATAGGAATCTATTTCTTCTACCCTTGCTTTATTTAAGCACTATTGAATTTTTTCTTCCTATGACCGAATACAATAATTTTGAGACCATATGTACGAAAGGAATTTGCATTTCTTAATGGATGGGATTGCAATTTCAGGCCATTATGAAATGCCTAACTGCCTTCCCAATGTGTAAAAGGTCTAAGCGGCATAGCAAAATGTGATTTCTACCCAGTGGAAATCACAGTTTGTGATATATAAAATAGGAGATCATAAATAGGGATTTCCTATTTGCGATCTCCTTACAGCATGCAACAGTGTTTCCTAATTACAAAATGGGCATATAGGAAATGCTATTACCACTGAAATGGATCAGAATGTAACCAGGTACAACCTATAAAACAGCACCCAAAATGCAGTAGGCTCTTTCACAATGGCAGCCCTGTATTTTTTGGTAAGGAGGATGCATATTTTGGCAGTGAGGCAGAGAAGGTGGTGGAGACAGGAGAGGATATTTAGGGTGAGGGCCACGATGTTTTAACAGAGAATTAGGTCATTCATAGATACAGATTGAGTAGCCAGGTAATACTTGATTTAATAGCTGAGTTAAGCCTCAGTTACAGGCCTCAACACTCAGAAGCAACACAATACCACCACATGTGCAGATATTTTCTTGCCTACACCTCTTAGAATCAGACAGTTACCAGGGGGTCATAGTAGTGGCTGGAGGGAGGTGTCATAAAGTACCTTTTCCAGGTTCTTTTACTGCTTCCTTGACATTATGGTGAGCAATCATTCCAACAAACCAAACTCATGTTTTAAAGGGTAGCACAGTTCCCCAATGTCATTGGCTATGTAGATGGCACACATATGTCCCCCTCAGCAACTAAATACATCTACAAGAAAAACTCAGATTCACTTAATGTGCAGGTAGTGCCTCCTGTATCATAGCAGGCCTTGGGGCATGATTCCCAGGCAGCACCCACAACTCATTCATGTTCCGCCACAGTGGAATCCACAACCGACTGGCACAGTGGGAATTTAGCAATGGTTTCCTACTTGTTAACAGATTCACACACTCAATGTATACATTGGCCACCATGGTATGTGTAATGTGACCTAATAGTTTTACTTCTCCTGCTCTGAAGGTGACAGTGCATATGCCTTAAGGCCTTGTCTGCTCATGCTGTACTTGACTCTGAGACAAGAAATGAGAGGCACACAGGACAATGGTGCACCATACAGTAGTTGAGTGCACCTTTGGAATCCTGAAGTCCCGCTTCTGCTTCCTCCACAAAACCAGTGGGTCAATGTTGTACAAACCAGAAACATGCTGTAAAATCATCACCACTTTTTCCATGCTGCACAATATTGCAGTGAGGATTAGAGATACCGACTCTGATGATAAGTTACTACCGCCACATGTGCAGCAGCAGAGCACACATGCAGCAGAGAAATGTGCACAATGCACAGAGATCAAGGACAAATATTTCTGATTTAAGATAAATTAGATTATCAAATAATAAGACATTACACATGATGCTAATGCTTGGTTCAGAACTGAGGGGCCACCTTTAATTTAGTTAGCAAAAACATTCTAACATGCAAGGATTGACTGTATCCTTGTGTAAGTAACAAATGTGAAACATAACAAAGGTGGCTCATTTCTCTGAGTGTACAGTACTTCACTTCTTTTAGGGTTTGGGTGTTTTGTCAGCACTATAGGCCTGTGGAACTGGTGACATGTCAGTCTCAATGTGTGTCTATATGAACTCCTGGCAGTGCATGCCTGTTGAATGGATGTGGCACTGAGGGTACAGCCCCCTTAGCTCTCTGGTGGGGACAGGTTGTTGGGGACGCAAACGTTGTGAGTGCTGACATTCTTCAGGGCTGTGGTCAATTGCACAAGCCCACTTGTAACATCTTGACAGCAGTGTCCCAGGTCAGTCTGAATTTTCACAGTACACCCTGCTAGTGTTGTTGTGGCTACTGCCTGTGGTTGAGGGTCCAAGTGAAAGAATCAAACTGTGCTAGTTACTGCTTGTGCCTCTGTTTCTACACACAGTGCTCATTCTCCATTGTTGCCAGTCAACTGGCCTGACCTTTCTCCAGGTTCTGCACTGACTTAGACATACATTACAGCTGCCTTCTAACTGTCCGTATCTGTTTTGCCTCCAGGCACTGTATGGAGATGATAGATCTCCGCAACCCACCATACACATGAGCACTATCCAACATGGTATCTGACACATTCCCATTATGGACTACTGATCTTTGCCCTCTCTGTTGTCTGTGTGTCCTGGCCTCCAATGTTGTGGGGTCCCTGCTCTGTGATTGGCCCTCATTACTGTCCAGAAAATCTGGCAGCAATGAGATGGTTGCTCTCCCGCCAGTAGGAGTTGGGGTGATGGGTGGAAGAGATGGTGGTGTTGTGTGCTTCATGACCCCATATGTGTCAGTAGGCTTTTCACCTTCAATAGGTTTTGGCAAGTCTGGGCTGTGATCTGTGAAAATGCATGTAAATCGATAGATGTTTTTGTGACTTGTTAATTTTGTAGTGATATGATTGGGGTAGTAATCAGCACAGAGTTCAGCAAGCAGGTGATGTGTACTACAACTCCCATGGAACATTGCCAGGGTGCAGCAAATATCTCGATGGACCTAATCATGCTGTTTGTATGATGTATGGATTAACTAACATTTTGTTTTGTTAAATACGAAAGGGAAACTGATTTGCCGTGGATGGTGCCTGCTGAATTGGAGGTGTTGATGTCACCTACTCCCACCACAGTCCATGGTTCCAAAGTACCGTTTATCAGTTGGAGGGGGAAATTGCTGGGGCCTGCACCTGTTCCACATGCCTCTGCCATCCTGTTGGTTAGCTTCTTCTTCGTATGAGACCACAGGTCATACCACCTTTTGTGGATCTCAGGAATGGCCCTCTGGGTGACTCCTAGGGAGTTCACCTTCTCTAGGATGGTGGTCCATATCCAGGTCTTTTGGCTCTCAGGCACAGAGAAGGAAGCCTTTTCAAAAAGTTAGTCCATATTACTCTGTCAGAAACTGTAGCTTCTTATTAGTGGAATTAACTTTGTGCTTTTTGGATCCTTAGTCCTTGCTTCCGTCCTCTGTGCCCACGGTATTCTCCTGGGATGGTGTAACCTGTGGTAGTGGTAACACTGAGTCACTCCTTACCTTCTGCGTAGTTCTCTGTGTTGTGCCTCACCCTATGTTTATAACCTTCTTACTCTGGCATCATCATTGTGCACCAGGAGACAGGATTTTCAAAATTGTGATTTCTTAATAGTGATTGTGACTCCGTAGTAATCACTTTTAGGAAATCACAATTTATGTACATTCCAATATGCTATTCCCAAATAGCGATTTCTTCAGATTCACTATTTAGGAATCGCAAATGTCAAATTTCGTACATATGGGCCTTTGTCTTTTCTGAACTTATCAATATTTTTTTCACAATATTTAACAAACATATTCAGTTTCCTTCATAAATGTACTTAGGCTACATTATAACCAAATCTTTTTTGTAAAGAAGACAGGGCACATGTCTTCCGCCAATTTTGAGTGAAAACAAATTATGAGAATATAATACACAAAATAGAGCGGTTACTGCATGGTTTGGATAAAGAGAAGTGTCAAACACTTATTGAACAGTGTAAGAACCGAATGTATATAAGGTCGAAGAAATATGAACAGCAAATAAAGAAGAAAAAGTAAAGTACATTTATAAGAGACAAACTCCCTGCAAGGGAGAGTCTTCACTTTCTCATAAAACGTTTGACTCCTTCACAATTGAAAACCAAAGGAAATTGGAATAGTCTTCAAATTAAAATTCTTCTGAACAAGGTATCAGGACATCGGTCTCTGACTGAGTAAATTTGGGGGAACATGATCCAGTGATATATGTTCATAAACATTTTGTATGAGTACAGACTGAAACAAGAGACAAAAAAACAAAGTAAACAAAGGAAGAGGAAAATCACAAAACAGAGACTGAAGAAAAGAAGAAGGGACTGTTAAAAGAGACAAAGGTCAATAGAGGAGGCAGAAGCAGAGCAAAATGATTTCAACCTAAAAAAAGAAATAAATACTTTAATCTGCCAACATGCATTTTATCATAGGAAGAAAATGACATTCTTAGCCAGTCTTTCTTTGAGCTCAAGAACTTTGTTTAACTATACGCAAATGAGAATTGATACATATAAAGTTTGTAGAAACTTAAACTACAGAAATATCATAAAATGAAGAATTCAAGTACGGGAAATCAAATATGGAAATGGCAGCTCAAACACTTAAGGGCATTTTTAAGAGCCCCTAGCGCCATTCTAATGCCACATTAACGTAATATTTTTATGCAAATGTGGCGTTAGGAAGCAAAAAACGTTGCACTATATTTATAAAGTGGTGCAATGTAACACTCTGCACTACATTATGCCTGCTCTAGGCATAAGGTATGCGAAGGGGGCGGTCCCCAGTTAGGGGGACCAAAAAAATGGTCCAGAGAAATCAAAGAGATTTCTTTGAGTCATTTCTTTCAGCACATTTAATGCCTGCTCACAGCAGGAATTAAAAGGAGGTTCTCAGTTGGTTACTATTGGCCTCTCGCTGCTTTGCAGATTAGCGGCAACATTATTTACGCTAATCTTGCAAAGCGCCAGACTAGCGTAAAAAATTCTGATGCTAGTCCCCGAAACTACCATTGTGGTGCACCACATTTTAATACGGTGCCCACATGGTGACATCAGGGGGGCACTAAGGGGCGTAAGAAAAGTGGTGCTGCATTGTGTGCAGCACCACTTTTCTTAAATATGTTCCTAAGGGTGGGCAAAAAGTTCCCCTCTGCTTGCAAAGTCTGTGGAGTTTTGCATAGTTTTTTTTTATCACGCACGCTTCACCAAGGTTAGGTTGGTGAGCGCGAGTGAGCAGTTGCGCTAGAATGCCTCATGACACAATTTCTCATTGCAGGCTGTCATGGCAGGTTGCACTGAGAAAGTTGCCACTTGTGTTAAGAAAGCTGCTACTTAAGAAGAAAACCGACCTGTGTGGCAGGTACACTGTGTGGTGCCGCCTGTGCTAACTTTACAGCGTGGTACAATCTCCTGGCACTAAAAATGAGCAGCACAATATACTGAAATACCGCTATTGAAGGAACTATGCAGAATCTCACAGAGTTTAGATAACTCTACGGAATTCTCCTCAGGACTAGCTCTCTGTTTAAAGTGGGGGACGCAGAAAGATTAATCATAATTAGTTAACTGAAAAGAGAATTGTTAGAAATGGGGTCTCTGGCTGGCAGTCAGTTTGCACTCTGTCCAAGCAGTGACCCTCATTCTAGTCAGGGCAATGGAGATACACACTTAGATAACCCCTGCTCACCCCGTTGAAGCTTGGCACAAGCAGTTAGGCTTCTCTCAAAGGCAATGTGTAAAATATTTGTACCAACACAAGTAATACAGCGAAAACACTACAAAATGGACACCATAGAGTTTAGGAAAATAGGCAATATTTATCTAAATCAAACAAGAACAAAATGACAAAAATACAACATGCACAATTAAAGTTATGATTTTTTTTAAATAAAAACAGTCTTACTGCGTAGAAAACAATGGAAACGTTGTTTTTACACAAAGTACCTGGTTTGCATAAAAAATAAAGCCCTCTGGGCGAGCGTGCGTCAAAAAGGTCAGCAATGTGTTGTTTTCTCACTCGCAAGTGAGGCAGTGCGCTGTTTTCCCTGCGGGGCACCTCGGATCCACCCAAGTTCACAATGACGCTTGAGAAATCTGGACTCACGGTGATAGAAAACCACGCTACGCAGGGTTTGCGTCACTTTCAGCAGCCACAAGCTGGTGGTGCCTCATTTCTCCAGCCATGATGGAAATTGATGCATCAATTTCCTAGCCGTAATGCAGGTGCTGGGTTGATTTCAGCTGCGAGAGGGTGGTGCATCATTTTTACAGCCACCTTGCAGGTGGTGCAACAAAATGTTCCCGGCATGGCTTCCTGTGTGTGGATTTCAGTTCTTTTTCTACCAGCATCACCTTTCAAGGGCCAAGAGACTGGATAGGGTACCACTTGGCAGGGAAGAAGACTCAGAAGAGAGCCTAGGTACTGGCAGAGAATGTCTTTGATGGCCCTGAGACATCAAAACAGGAAGCAAGCTCAATCCAAGCCCTTGGAGATTCTTCACAAGCAGGAATATACTACAAAGTCAAGTCTTCGTCCTCTTTCAGGCAGAAGCAGCAACTGCAGGCCAACACAGCAAAGCACAGTTACAGGCGAAGGGGTAGTACTCCTTCTCCAGCTCTACAGCTCTTCTTCATGGCAAAGGTTCCTCTTGGTTCCAGAAGTAATCTAAAAATCTGGGGTTTTGGGACCACTACTTATACCCATTTCTGTCACGGTTTCTTCATCGCTTATGCCTCGGGCCAACTGGAACTGCAGGATGTTCTTGATCCTTGTAGGTCTTGCCTTGACCAAGGTAAGGGCGGCCCTTTCTGGTAGCCACGGTGCTGCTGACAATGGGACGTCAAAAGGCAGTCCGTGCCCTCCAGAAGGAGTCCCAGAGGAAAAACCCCAAAGGGAAAAAACCTCTATGACTGAAACTCCCAGGAACAGAGAATAAGCACAAGAAAAAGGTAAATCTTCCAATAAAAAATAAAAAAACAATAACTGGAAGAAACTGGAGCAGGCGAGGAAAAAATTCTGGAGGAAAAACAACCAAAGCGTGAACACCACCAAAGGAAGTGTTGCAGCACAAGGAGAAGAAGAATCCCACTCTTTATATACCCTAAAACAGGAAGTGACATACAGGAAGGTAAAAGACGTCATGTTGGATTGGGAAAGGACTATAGGAGAAAATAGATTAAGACGCCATCTTAGAAAAGGAACCTGACGCATGCAGGGAAAGAGGAGCAGAAGAGCATGCTGGGAAAAAGAAGAACAGGGCTCTTATTATCAAGAACGAAGGAAAGAAGAAAAAAGGATGAAGAAGAGAAAAGGAGACAGAGAAGAAGAACAGGTAAACACCAGGTAGGTGAAGGGTGGGGGGAGGGTGCCCACTTCTAATTTTGAGGGCGCACCATGCCCTGAACCCACCGAGGCCTGATGCCCAATCTAGGGCCTTGTGCAAGCGGAGGCCGGAAAAAGGGGCCGCTGTAAACCCTGTGGCTGGAAAAACAAACTGTGGCCCCAACTGCGTCCGGTGACGATCTTACTTTTGGGGCCGCGGCGGGCCACGACGCAACAGTAGGTCCCCTCCCCAGATCCCAAGGTTTGTCCAGATACAGACAGAAAAAATGACGGACAAAAAGAGGAGCGTGAACAGAAGAGGCATCTTCCCAAGAACACTCACCAAGAGGATAACCCTTCTAATGAATAAGATATTGGAGATGATTTCGGATTATACGGGAATCACATATTTCTTGAACCTCATACTCGGGTTCATAATTCACTAACAGAGGAGGACAATAGGTGAATTGTCTACGAAAGGGATCAGGCTTATAGGGCTTCAGTTGAGAGACATGAAATACAGGATGTATTTTCCACGTTCGAGGCAAACGAAGACGAAGGACACCGGATTGATCTTTTGAAGGATTGGAAAAGATCTAAAAAAGTGGGGTTTGAACTTATTTTTTGACAGACGGAGGGGTAAAAATCCTGAAGAAAGCCAGACATTGTCTTGCACTTGTCAAGATGGAGCATTACATCATCTCTCATCAGCCATCCTTTTCATCCATTGTTTGGTAGACAGAAGCTTAGAATGTTTCATTTTACGTAATCTCTGAGAAAATTAGGTGACTGCAGGAAGTGTAGAGGAGTCTTTTATAATAACAGGAAAGGACTTGGGATGAAAACCATATGAGCAGAAAAAAGGAGTGACTTTTGATGCACTATGTACTATATTATTATATGAAAACTCAGCAATGGGTAAGTACGTAGACCAGTTACTCTGAGTAGAATCGCAAAAACAGCATAGGTATTGTTCGAGTCCTTGATTCAGGTGTTCTGTTTTCCCATTAGTCTGAGGATGATATCCAGATGATAAGGCTATCTTGATGTGTAGGTTTTCACAGAAATATTTCCAAAAACGTGATATGTAATGAGGGTCACGGTCTGAAATAATAACTTGAGGGAGACCATGAAGACGAAAAATTTATTGTAGAAAGATGTGTCTTAATTCTTTGGATGTGGGTAGTTTCTTTAGTGCAGTAAAATAAGCCATCTTAGTAAATGGATCCACAGTCACCATTATAACTTGATTCCCTGCTGATGGAGGTAAGTAACACATGAAATTTGTTGATATGGTATGCAATGGGGCTGGTGGAACGGGTGAAGGTTGAAGCAGTCCTGCAGGCTTGGTACAGGGTATTTTTGCTTGAGCACAGATGGGAAAAAATGCCACATAACTCTTGGTATCTTTCTTAAGTGTAGGCCACCAGAATGAACAAAGGAGTAGTTCCTGTGTGGCCTTGATACCATGATGGCCGGCCACAGGGGAGTCATGACACATTTGTAGTGCTTTCCTTTGCACTGTCTTAAAAGGAAGCAATAACACATCTTTATGGTAGTAATACCCCTTAACCTTGCGTAGTTTTGGATGTAGTTCTTTCATTTCAAGTTCTGAGAGGGTTGAGTACTCAGACCATACTTTATCAAGAAAAGACTGTACTAGGCCAATGATTTTATCTAGTTCAATGAGGTGTTGAGAAGGGGGATTGATACCTTCAGGGTAGTGTCGTGACAGGGCATCTGCCAGAACATTTTGAGAATATATAGGTATATTGGTAATATGAAAGTCAAATTGATTAAAGAAGAAAGCCCAACGGGCTTGGCAACTGTTCTGACATTGAACGTTTTGTAGACATTGTAAATTTCAATGGTCTGTTCTTACTTCAAATGGTTCCCTAGATCCCATAAGGAATTGTCTCCACTCATTGCATGCAATTTTTAGAGCTAGACGTTCTGATTTCAAAACAGAGTAAATGCGCTCAGAATCAGATAGCACATGGGACAGATAAAAAATGTGGATGTTCTAATCTGTCGTTATTCTGTCTTTGTAATAATGCGTCCCCTGCAGCTCTTTCTGAAGCATCAGTGACTACAATAAATTGTTTGATGGTGTCTGGATGCTATAGTATAAGAGCTTGGGTGAAAGCATGTTTTAGGTTTTGGAATGCGATTTCAGCTGCATTTGTCCAAACAAAACTGTTCAGTAAATTCTCTTTTTTAAGAGTTTGTGTGATCTGGCTAGTTTGTTGATTGAAGTCTGCAATAAATTGGCGGCAGAAGTTGACCAGTCCTAAAAAACATTAGGTTTCTTTGATAGAATAAGGGAACGTCCAGTCTAGCATGGCCTTAACTTTCTCTGGATCCATGGAAATACCAACTTGACTAATAAGATACCCTAAATATTTTACCTCAGTCTTGTCAAATTCACATTGTTCGGGTTTACAGAAAATTTTGTGTTGCCTGACTCTGTCTATAACTTGAAGTACATGCATGGTGTGATGTTCAGCATGTCTGGAATATATTAGAATATCATCTAGGTAGATTACTACAGATTGATTTAAAAGGTCAGAAAATATTGAATCCATGAATCTCTGAAAAATAGAGGGGCATTGGTTCAACCAAAGGGCATTACCCGATATTCGTAATGACCAAAGGATGTATGAAACGCAGTCTTCCATTCATCACCTTCCTTTATTCTTAGAAGATGGTAGGCTCCCCTAAGGTATAACTTTGTAAATATCTGCACCCCTCTGACTGCTTCCAAAATATCTTTTATTAGAGGTAGCGCATATCGGTCTTTTATGGTAACCTTATTCAATCCACAAATGTCTATACAGGGATGTAGATCCATCCTCTTTTTAGGCACGAAGAAAAGGGGGGCTCCAGCGGGGAAGAAGACGGTGCAATCCGACCACTCTGTATATTTTCTTGCAGATATTCCTTGAGTATCTTCTTTTCAGGTTCAGTAAGGGGACAACTGCACCATGTCCCAGAGGAATGGTACAGTCGTATTCTCTATGTGTAGGTAGTACTGGTTTCGTGGGTTTTTGGAACACGTCTACATAATCCAGATAATGACTAGGTACCCCTAGGGTATAGTTTATGGAACAACCTGCTTCTGGTACCGATGATAACATTTTCTTTGGTGACCAATATGTTCCTGAGGCATAACAATGGTCTTGACAAAATTGGGAAGAAAGAGAAATAGTTCTGATTTTCCAATTGATATAAGGATTATGCCATGTAAACCAGGGTATTCCTAGGATTATTGTATGATTAGCTGAGGAGATCAGATCAAATGAGACATGTTCCTAATGTTTTCCGAAGCGTAGACTTAAGGTAGGAGTAGTGTGGATGACAGGACCGGAAACTAATAGGGCTCCATCAACTGTATGAACTTGCTCTGGAATGTCTTTAGATATTCAAGGAATCTTTTGTTCCAAAGCCCATGTCTCATCCAGATAGATTCCACTGGCTCCACAGTCTAATAATTCCAACACCCTTTCTTTCTGACCATTCGGTAACTGTAGTGTAGTAGGTAAAGGTAACAGGGCAGTTGCATCTTTCTTGGAAGAACAAATAGAAGATATTTCAGGGAATCCCGTCCCCTCCCTTCTGATAGAGGATGGGAACTGGCATTTCCCGAAGAATTCACAGGACGGGCTGGGCAGGTACGAAGCAAATGGCCAGAAGCTCCATAATAGAGACATAATCCTTTTCTTCATCGATTTTGACGTTCACTAGCAGTTAGAGGACCACAAGCGGTGTTTATTTGCAGAGGTTCTCCTTCTGCAGCTTCTCTCAATTCAGGTCGAGACTCTTTGGAACGATGGATGATGGAACATGGGCAATTTGCGTTCCTGTAAATGATACTCTATGGAGAGTGCTAAGTCAATTAAACTTCGTAAATCTTCCACTCTAGCTGAATCTACCAGTTCATCCTTTATCTCTTCTCGAAGACCTCTACGAAAAAGGGTTACAAGAGTACATTCTACCCAAGTAGTTTCCGCTGCCAGTTGTGTAAAATGTGTAATATATTGTAGAACATCCTGGGTACCTTGCTGGATATTACATAAGGCTTCCTCAGCAGACTTAGATTTATTTTTAAATTGTGAGTTCAGAGACCCCAACTCATCACCTCTATCTGTTCTCAAAGGGAAACTGCACTTGAAGGATATTTCAAGGCAGCACCCATTTAACCTATGAGAGAGATAGGCCTTGCAACAGTGAAAAACGAATTTGGCAGTGTTTCACTGTTAGGACATATAAACCACATTAGTGCATGTCCCACTTTTAACATACACTGCGCCCTGCCCATGGGCTACCTAAAACCTACCTTAGGGATGCAATACATGTATAAAAAAGGAAGGTTTGGGCCCGGCAAGTGTGTACACTAGAAGGGTTGAATTGGCAGGTTAAAACTGTAAACACAGACACTGCAGTGACAGGTCTGAGCCATGTTTACAGGGCTACTCATGTGGGTTGCACAACCAGTGCTGCAAGCCCACTAGTAGTATTTGTTTGATCAGACTCTGGGCACCTCTGGTGCACTTTACTAGGGACTTACTAGTAGATCAAATATGCGAATCATGGGAAGCCAATTACACATCCAATTTGCACATTGAGCACTTGCTCTTTAGCCCTGGTCAGCAGTGGTAAAGTGCCCAGAGTACCAAAAACAGAAAAAACTAAGTCCAACACACAGTCAAAACATGGGAAGCAAAGGCAAAAAAGACAGGGGAGACTAAGCCAAGGGTGCCAGGTCTAACAAGAATGTGATGCAAAATCTAAAATGCTGATCCAGAATATAGTACTGCATGTGATGGTCAATAAGATTAATGGGATTGTGTGCAGTAGGTTCACAGCCTCTGTCCCAAACACGCCAGCGCATGGCATTAATATTTTTCAGACTGCCATAACTGAAGACTTAGGGCCTTATTATAAGTCTGGTGGTCTCATGACTGCCAGACTTGTGTTGGCAGTCGGATCGCCGGAGCTGTGGCTGTTGGACCACCACATTATGAACCTGACAGTCCAACCGCCAGGGGATCATCATCTCTGCCAGGATCACTGATCTCTACAGGATGATGGTGGTCTTGGTTGTGATCAGCCAGTGCGGCGCTGAAGTCAGCACCGCCCTGCCGATTACAAACTTGTTCTCTGCCAACCTTTTCATGGCGGTCTGACTACCATGAAAAGATTGGCAGAGAACAAGTGTGGGGGCGTAATTGGGCCCCTGCACTGCGCATGCCCATGGCAAGAGCAGGTAAGATGTCCACCTGCCCGGCACCATTGAAATATTTGAAGGGAGCTGGTGTACCCTGTATATGGTTATGAGCTGGGAACAATGCTGATGCACATTTCCCACTGGACTGACGGGCAAGAACCTTGGTTCCTGCCCATCAGCCCAGTGGGAAAATCATAATGGGACAGGTGGTGAGACCGCCAGCACCGTAGCAGTCTCCTTGTTGGGAGTTTGACAGTTGAATTTTCTGACCGCCAAACTCGTGATGACCCCCTAAGTCAAATAAAAAACACATTGGTCTAAGGAAAGGAATAAGCAAGAAAAGTATTACTATGAGTCTGCAATAATGCAAGTTTGAGCAGAAGATATGACAGCTACCCTAAAGCCCTCTGGTATGAGTACTATTGCTGTATTAATGGATCATCGCTAGGGGTGGGCGTAACTCACATAATTAGGTTTAGCATATTCGCGCAGAACTACCTGAGAATTCTGTGAGATTTTGCAAAATTATGCATTGATCTTAATTCTTTGTTTAGCACTATTACGTAATGCACAAATGCCCCCTTGCATCTAAAATGGGCACAAGAATGCTATTTATGGTAAGAAATAGCAGTATATACAACATAACACGAATAGCCAGTGGACGTTCGCACTCACTAAATGTTCTCTTGGGGTAGGATTTTCCCACAACTTACTCCCAGTATTTGGCCCTCTTCGCTTAGCACATAATGCACCCTCACATTCAAAATAAACATGAGGATGTGTTTTGTGCTACATAATAGAAGTATATGCAGTAGAACATGAATAGCGAGTGGCTGCTGCAGTTGTTAAATGTGCTCTTGCAGTAGAATTACCTCCCCGCAAGTTACTGATAATTACTCAAGCAGGAGTAATTGTGTAGTTATCAGTAATTCTGCATCAAAGAGTAGAACAGAATTATCGAAATTACTCTGATTACTCCAGCAAAATTGAAAATCCACTCAATCCTGATGAATCCATTTGTTTCCTTTGAAACCGCTGATGGAAACCCCAGCGGATGAGTTTCCCCAAGTGTGTATCCCCTGGGTGCTGACAGAAGTCAGAAATCTTGGAGTAAACTTGATCCATACTGCCCCAGCATACCTCAAGCGGAATATAGGTAGAATGTTGGAGGGAGGGCGCGCCTTGATCCGGTTCTGGAGCAAGTTGCCTCTCTCCCTTATGGGCAGAATTGCTATTGTGAAAATGATAATCATGCCTCAGTACCTCTATGCCATGTAGAATATGTTCCACACAATCTTTCTCCACTACCAGCCATCAGCGGGGTGTGGCACCCATTAAAATCCAAAACTGCAACAATCCATAATCCAAGAAAGAGGCAGTATAGCATCTGAAGCTCAGTGGTTTACGATGTACAGACAATGTATTTTGGCTTCTCAGAACCCTTTCTCAAGTCTATTCATTGAGCCCCAAATGCCACAGAAATAAACATCTTGTTTATTAATATAGCAAAAATGCTATGGACTACGTGAAGTAAGTGTCCCAGATTTGATGACACTGTCCTTCTGAAATTGTACTTGATTCATTCAAAACTAATCATCACACATTCTTAAATATATATAAATAATGTTCATCATTAACTGATAATCAATATATTAACACAATAAACCTAGGAAAAGTATTCAATGAAGGAAATACAATGAATTTCAGAATTCAAATCTACATTCCATGATTCTTTCTAATCAATTCATGATTAAACAAATATCTACGAAAAAATCTCAGAACTCTTTCAAACCTTCGTATTCTATCAGATAATAAACCACATAAATGTAATCTGTATGTGGGAGTACACTGTCTACCAGATATAGACCTTCACATAAAGAAAAGTGCAAAGTGCAATGCCATGAAGTTATGATACTAGGTGATGATAAAAACTGATCCTATAAACCATGGGGTGGCAGAATAAATCAGTAATACTTACTTCCACATAACTAAATCAGAAAGGAATTAGTAATGAATGCACAAATAGAATAAAGTAATAACAAAGCTAAGGGCAGAGCTCACATTTATGTCCCTAAAGTTGCTGCAGATGTCATCGTCTGCAAAGGTTTAAGGCAAAAGAGCTATTGTGATAGGCAAATACCCCAGTGAGTTCCCACAGAGATCCCTGTCCTTTGGCTGTGACACGGAAAACAAGGAAAAAACAAGAAAAAATTTCCTATAATGACAAGATCAAAATCCACCCGAGATGACCTTAAAGGTCCCAGTAGTTAACTACAGTTAAAAATCCCTTACATAGAAAATACAATATAAAATATTTAAAAAAACAAGTGCATTGTATGTGGTAGTAGGAAATGACACAGTTTCATAGATGGGGATATGTAATCTGAAAAGACCAATGAAATGAGCTAAATGGTCTTCAAAGGATGATATGTGCTTGTAATGCCTCATCTCTGTTTCAACCATTAGGACCACTTTTAGATGAATTTGTTTTTTCTGCCTTTATGGCTTTGGGTACTTTATCACTGCTAACCAGTGCTGAAGTGCACACTCTCTCTGCTGAAATATGGTTTGATTGACATATACTGAGTTGTCATAATTGTTTTACTTCTAAGACCCTGACACTCTTAATAAGTTGGTCTTACTTTAGTCATGTGGTGCCTTCTGCCTGCCTCTGAATACATGTCGGGCGGGTGACAGCTGGGCTTTGTACAATCCCTCTAGACAGCCATTTACAATGGGAGCTTAGGTGTGACTTGATGGGCCTCAATTGGCCATTAACTCACTTGATGGGGTGGATCTGAGCACTGCCTCACTTCCACCAGAATAGGCAGTGTCCTATCCCACAGAAAGTGCTGCAGAACCCACTGTAGTGAGCCTGAAGTCAGGAAAGGAAGGAGAGGGACTCTGTGCACTTCAACTGCATCTCTCTGAAGTCCCCTCTACTTCAAAGGCACCACTGGATATAAAAACTGGACTTCTGACACCACCAATTTAGGTCATTTCTGGATCTGTGAAAACTCTGTCAGGAATAAGGACAGCTGTGCTGCTACAAGGACTGCTACTCTGCTGGACTATTGCTCTGGGGCAAATGCTTTCTTGCTGTTCTGGCCCTGTTGCCCTCCTTGCCTGGGTGAGAAGGACTGTACCCACAATACCTGAACCCAGAACCAGGGTGACCTGAAGGGCTTGCTGGCGTGCCTTCTGTTTTCTAAAGTTATTGGCAACAAAATAACACTTTTCCTATGGAAACTAGGTCTTAACTATAACTACCTATTGGTGATAGCTATCTATCTATCTATCTATCTATCTATCTATCTATCTATCTATCTATCTATCTATCTATCTATCTAGAAAAAGTATTGTTTTGCCAATAACTTTAGCATTGTTTGACAACCCTTGAAGACATTTTCAAAACTAGTACACACCTGAGTTCAGCTGCTGTGCTGAAAGTTGCAGGTTGATTTGTCAAACGGAGCCAAGAAAAATTAGGTGTCCCAAAGCACGTTTTTCCAATTGAATTTCCCATAAGGATTTTAGACATGACTATATCTTGAACCGCTGGATGGAATTATACCAAAATTATACCAAATTTGGCAGACAGCTAGCTCTTGGTCCAGAAGGAGCCCATTTGGTGATTTGGCTTTAATCTGTTCAGTAATTTCCATGTTACTAAAGAAAACAACAAGCAAATCTAGGGATGCAGATCCTCCGCAGATCCAACAGATCTCATGCTGTGATCTGACTGGCTGCTGACCCTTCAACCAGGGAGTGCTGGGAGCCATTCTGGGACTCAGACTCAGACTCAGCCAAGTCCCCCCAAAAAAGTAAAAAGAAAAAAAGAGAAGGGGCATTTAAAAAAAACACTTGTCATGAAAATCACAGTGGATCTGCAAATCTTGGCAACAATTGAACAAAAACATGGTCTCCTGTGCTTTTTTAAACCATGGCGCACTGATGGGCAAGGGCCTGGGGGTATAGGCTTATAATTGTTATGGGGAGGGGGCTACGCCTGTCCCCTCCTTGGGAAATTCCAGCCCTGGGGACCGCCACCTTCCTGGGGCAGGTCAGTATTAAATGTAAGGGGTGGCTATGCAACCCGCTTCTGATGGTCGCTATAGCCCCAAGGACTGCCACCTCTCCCGGGGAAGGCCCGTTATGATAAATAGAAACAAACAAGCACTGTGTGCTGCAGATACTCACATTTCTTGCTGGTGCTCAGAACACTCTGAGCACCATCCTTCACAGAGCGGTGCTTAGTGGATGGGGGGGTTAGTGCGTAGGGAACAAGGGTGTCATTCACTATCAGTGGGGCACCTTCAGAGTGAACGCTGTCTTCCCACACACAGGCAGGGAGGATTAACTCAGGAAGCACTAGTGCAATATCGTGGCTGAGGTGCAGCAATTTTCAACTATTAATGAAGTGCTAAATTAGAATAAAATATGGATAATTACCCTATTACATAGTATATTATATTGTTTGCTTTCACTTGTTGGTTGCCATGGTAGTCCACTAACTAAAAGCATATTGTACCTCATGCAAAGGTCCAACCGCAATTTCTCTGTTCCAGTGCTTTTCATGTGCACTGGAAGGGCAGCACAAATTACAAACTGTGCTGGGGGCAATAATCCCAACTATCCCAAATGCACACACTCACAAATGGTGTCTGGGCAGTCCTACTCCGCACCAATATACACACTGGGCAGGCAGCCACAACTGGGACCCAGGCAGCATGTGACACTCAGTTCCTGGGTAGCACACCTTAAACAAGGCGCCTGGGCAGTGCCCTGAACATATTGCGTTAAAACCTGTACTCCATACACATAGGCCCTCATTACAACATTGGCAGTAAAAGCCGCTTACCGCCCTGCATAAGACCGCCAACACACCGCCGCGGAATTCTGCCACAGCTAATATGACCCACAGCACGGAATCCGCCAAAATTCAGACACCCACACAAATCCACCACACTAAAGGTCAGTGATAAACTGGCGAAAACAAAACCTCCACCGTCACGCCAACAGAAATACGCCCACACTATCACGTCACACAAATCAACGCAGCGGTCTTTCAACCGCGGTATTCCATTGGTGGCACACACCGCTGCGCTCAAAATACACACACATTTACAAAACACAACCACATTGGACAATTCAAAATACACACACCTGATACACATACACACATCACTCCCACACACCCATTACAATATAAAACACACACCCACATCACCCACAAACCCCTACGACCACAATTACAGAGAGAAGGCCAGAGAGAGACACCACAAACAACTACCAAGCACCCACAGACACACAATACCATCACCCACAGAACTTCCACGCACCTCACACAACACACCACTAAATATCACCCCACTTATCACTATACACACCACCCCACACATCACCCACACCACTCCATGGCATGGCAAAGACACCCCAGGTTCTCTGAGGAGGAGCTCAGGGTCATGGTGGAGGAAATCGTCCGGGTCGAGCCACAGCTATTCGGATCACAGGTGCAGCACACCTCCATAGCTAGGAAGATGGAGCTATGGCGAAGAATAGTGGACAGGGTTAACGCAGTGGGACAGCACCCAAGAAATAGGGATGACATCAGGAAGAGGTGGAACGACCTACGGGGGAAGGTGCGTTCCGTGGTCTCAAGACACCACCTTGCTGTTCAGTGGACTGACGGCAGACCCCCACCTCCTCCCCCACAACTGACAACATGGAAGGAGCAGGTCTTGCCGATTCTGCATCCTGAGGGCCTCGCAGGAGTAGATGGAGGAATGGACTCTGGTAAGTCAAAGCTTTACTATTACATCCCCCACCCTACCTGCATGCCATCACACACCCCCACCCTCACCCTCACCCGCATCACTCCTACTCCTCACAAATGTCCCACTATCACAACCCACCCATCCCAACACCAAGCCCTGCATGCAACAACAAAGCATGGACACCCATCACCAAAGCATGGCCACTGCACATACCCATACACCCCCCTAAACCACCATCACACAAGGTCCCACACAGGAATGCAAGCACTGGGGTACACGGACACCCACCTATTGCACACCATGGCGCACACAGATGTAATAAACATCCTTTTATACCCCTGCAGGACCCCTACCCAACGTCACCAGACAGGAGGGTCCACACATGTCCACACCACCAACAGAAGAGGCCCACAATGATGACAGCAGCTCTGTCCAACTGGATCTAGATGACCAGCCCGGCCCATCTGGGACCTCGGGACAGTCGGTTCCCCTCACACAGTCACAGGCCAGAACAGACCTTCCCCCTCTGGAAACACCAGCACAGCACCCACCCAGCGGGCCTATACCTCTGTCCCCAGGACACATCAATCAGCAGTGTGTCCACTACTACAGGGAACCCAGGATAACCCACCACCCCAACAACAATAGGGACCTGGGGGCAGTGGTAGTGGGCACACGGTCCAGGGGACGGAGGCCCAGAAACACAGGGGAACTGGGAGGGCTGCTGTGCGACAGGGGGAGGTCAGTACGTCCGGATCCTGGGGGTCTACCACAGACGGAGCACCCACTGCCATAAGAGATGGGAGGACATTCGCCGCTGGAGCAAGAAGATGGCGGAGGCCCAGCTGGGGATGGCCTCCCAACGTGGGAGGGGTGCCCATCGCTCCATGACCCCCCTGATGTTCAGGATCCTGGCGGTGGAGTACCTGGAGTTGGATGGGCGCTTGGGGGCATGACAGCAGCCACAAGGGGGTGAGTACACTCTCATTCTGCTGATTTTGCGCACAGTGGAGGTGTCTGGGTGGGGGAGGTGGGCTGTGGGTTTCCGTAGGCCAGGGCGAGTTTGGTAGGCAAGGTCTCCTTGTTCTGGCAGACCCTGTGGCACCCCACCCCACCTGTGAACAGTGCCAAGTACACCTAGTAAGGCTCCTGTGTCATCCATGTGTGCAGATGTCGTCCATAGCCTTGTAGGCCATGTCCCAGGGATTGAACAGTCGAGCCCAAGTGCATGGCGTAGTGCAGGGTGCTTCTGTGTCTGTCGTGTCCGCCAACGGTAGCGGTAATGCATGCACTCAACATGTCTTTCTTTTGTCGTCCCCCCCTTTTTGTGGTCTCCCTGTTCTTGTGTGCATTAGCATCATCAGGCGGAGGAGCAGTGGCACCGGAGAAGGAAGGAGCTGCATCCCATATGGCCCTGAAGGGCGAGACAACGGACTTGGAGTTCACCAGTGGGACGGAGGGCGAGGGGAGCTCCACGGCGGGGACAGGAGCTGACACCAGTGACACAGACTCGTCCTCTGAAGGGAGCTACCTTGTGATGGCGGCAACATCTGTGCCCCCGCATCTACAGGTACAGCCGCCACCCCCCCTACCAGCACCCCCCTCCCAGCAGCCCCTCAGCCTTTGCCCCGTTCCCGCTCACCCAGGAGGGTGGGCATCACCTTCGCCCCAGGCACCTCAGCCCCTGCCCCAGTCACCCCTGCTGCCCTCAGTGAGGAGGCCATTGACCTCCTCAGTCCCCTCACTGTTGGGCAGTCTACCATTTTGAATGCCATCCAGGGTGTAGAAAGGCATTTGCTACAAACAAATGCATTCCTGGAGGGCATTCATTCTGGTCAGGCGGCCCTTCAGACTCTGGACTCAGCACTGATGGCAGCCATTGTCCCTGTGTCTAGCCTCCCCCCTCCAACTTCCTCCACCCAGACCCAATCCCCTCTACCTCAGCCTATCCCAAGCACACCTTCAGACCAGCATGCACACACGTCAACACACAAGGGAAGCTCAGGCATACATAAGCACCACACATCCCACAGGCACTCACGCAAGCATCACACACATGCAGACACACCAACATCCACTGTCTCCACTGTGCCCCCTCCTCCTCGTCTCCCTCCTCCCTCCCAGTCTCGTCTATACTCACACCTGCATGCACTACATCTACAGCCACTACTGCCATCACCAGCACACAGACCACCACACCCCGCTCACGTACAGTCACCACCCCCACTGCCATTCACACGTCTCCTGTGACCTCTCCCAGTGTGTCTGTGGTGCCACCTCCCAAGATACAGAAACGCAGGCACACACCCACCCAACAGCCAACCACATCACAACAGCCTCCAGCGCATGCACCTTCACCCAAAGTCAGCAAACATACACCTCCTACAACCACAACCTCTTCCTCCACTCCCAAACACCCTCCAGCTACCCGTCCCAGTGTTTCCCAAATACTTTTCCTGTCCATCCTTGACCTCTTTCCCACACCTCCCCCACCCCGTCCGTCTCCTATGGCCCGACTCTCCAGGTCCCAACCTAGCACCTCAGCCACAACATCTCCGGGACCAGTGGTGCCTGTAGTCACCGGAATCTGGAGTGCACCAGCCACCAGGGCAGCCAGTGTGGCACGGAGCCACAGCACGGACAGTCCCCCACCTGTGAAGCATCAAAATTTGGCCAGTGCCCTGCGGGAGAGGGGAAAGACTCCAGCCACCAAAGCCGCTCCCAGGGGTACAGGTGGGAGTGTGGAGTCAGCTGCGACACCTTCCAAGGTGGGGAAGGGCCACAAGAAAGTCAGCAGGTCTGGGAAGAGCAGCACGGCGGAGAAGACCGCCATCATCCCTGCTGCCCAGGAGGCCACTGCCATCATCCCCGCTGCCCAGGAGGCCATCGCCAGCACCTGCCCAGATGCCCAAGAGGCCACCGCCACCAGCCCCGCTGCCCAGGAGGCCACCGCCATCATCCCCGCTGCCCAGGAGGCCACCGCCATCATCCCCCCTGCCCAGGAGGCCACCGCCAGCACCAGCCCTGCTGGGCCAGACACTTCCGCCAGCACCAGCCCCGCTGTGCCATGAAGGACCGCCAGCAGCTGAGTCACTGCAAAGGACCACGCCGCAACAAGCACCGCTGAACAGGTCACCGCCGCCACAAGCACCGCTGAACAGGTCACCGCCGCCACAAGCACTGCTGAACAGGGCACCGCCGCCACAAGCACCGCTGAACAGGGCACCGGCGCCACAAGCACGGCTGAACAGGGCACCGCCGCCACAAGCACCGCTGAACAGGTCACCGCCGCCACAAGCACCGCTGAACAGGTCACCGCCGCAACATGCACCGCTGAACAGGGTATCGCCGCCACAAGCACTGCTGAACAGGGCACCGCCGCCACAAGCACCGCTGAACAGGGCACCGCCGCCACATGCACCGCTGGCCCATGAGCGCCAAGGGCACTGACGCTACTGAGTCCGTCACGAGCAGGATGAAGCACTCTGGGCACCAAGCCCCCTCCAGAACCAGTGGAGAGATACATCCAATACCTCAGTCCTTGGCAGGATGAAGCACTCTGGGCACCAAGCCCCCTCCAGAAACAGTGGAGACTGTCATCCACTTGAGAGACTGTGGCTTTGCATTCCCCAGGATTGAACAGTGGGCAACCCACCCACTGTATAGACTTGAGGGACTGTGGCTTTGCACTCCCCAGGATGAAGCAGTAGGCAAACTACCCACTGTAGAGACTTGAGAGACTGTGGCTTTGCACTTCCCAGGATAAAGCAGTGGGCAAACCACCCACTGTAGAGACTTGAGAGACTGTGGCTTTGCACTCCCCAGGATTAGGCAGTGGGCAAACCACCCACTGTAGAGACTTGAGAGATTGTGGCTTTCCACTCCCCAGGATTAAGCAGTGGGCAAACCACCCACTGTAGAGACTTGAGAGACTGTGGCTTTGCACTCCCCAGGATTGAACAGTGGGCATGTGGCCCCCTCGTGGATTTGGCGTCGTGCACTCAACCGGCTGAGGTGCCCCCCCTTTCCGTCCCCCTGAGGTGCCTGTTTTATTGCTATCTGATGCCCCTGCAGTGTTCTCTCAGTCATGGTCGGGGATCTTCTGTGGGCCTCGCCCATACCGTGTGGGCCCAGTGTTCCAAAGACTTCAATGGAGCACTACCTGGACTACTATTCTTGGTGTATATTTTGTTTATAGTGTACATATGTATATTTTTGCGTACTGCATTTTAATATATTACAATGGTTACACTCATTGTCTTTGGTCTTTGCATTCTTCCGGGGGGGAGGTTGGGGGGTGTAACTAAAGTGTATCATGATGTATTAGTGTGTGTGTTGTCGTGGGTGAGGGTGGGGGTGGGGGTGTTGCGTGTTGCCTGTGTGTGTTCCTGTTTTTAACCTCCCCCCTCCCCTGTGTCATAGGTGCAGTACTCACCGTGGTCTTCGCCGCCGGCGTTCGTGCTCCTGGTAGAGGAGCAAGAAGATAAGGGCTGGCAGGATCTGCAGCTCTGGTTCCATGGTGTCCTGGTTCCTCGTGTGGTGAGCATTTTCCCTTCGAAGTCCTGTTTCCGCCGTGTTTGTGTCCACGGTGAGTCCGCCCCGGAAAAGGTGGCAGATTGGTAGGTTGTGATACTGTGGGCGGTACTTTGTCCTCCGCCTGTCTGTTGGCAGTGACCGTCAAGCTGTTTGTTTGTACCGCCGTGGCGGTCGGAGTGTTAAAGTGGCTGTCTTTGTTGGCGGTTTCCGCCACGGTCGTAATTCCATTTTTTTTTACTGCCGGCCTGTTGGCGGTCTTACCGCCGCTTTAACACCGTCCGCCAGGGTTGTAATGACCCCCATAGTACCTGTGCAGTAACTCTGGACTCCCACCAAGCTCACAAACACACTGTGCATTGAATCACACTGTATACAATTCTGCCCGGGCAGCAGTTCCCACTCGTGGGGCATGTCAAACGATTCACTTTTTACATGCTCACAAATATCTATAAAGTAAACAAGCACCATTTCACAAACTTTTTACTCACCCCATACTCCGCACATGCACACGTCACCAATATTCAAGTTAATTACCAGATATTGGACCTTTGCCATACCAAATATGTTGTGCATGCACTATTTGTCACATGACATACTGCATTCTTCTATATACATAGATATAGCACCTTTCATGCATGTATTGATATGCTTGAACCAATGTCTGTGGAAATACGCTCACAAATTCTCACACACTGTATTTGTACCAACACAAAAATACTCTGCCTGCATCAGTGCCCACATGTTTTACTTGCACCATGCCCTGAACATTGTACACACAGTCTTACCCCCACAATTTGTTTTATTGTATATTAATGGTATTTATATTAAATTTTCCACGTTCATGCAGAAATCCCACTTATTCACACAAATCTACAGCCATTTTGTGTGAACTGTGCCCCACACAAAGCACATGTGATTGTCCTTTCCACATTGCACTTGTCCAAAAGCGATCACAGCATGGGTGCTCCAGTTCTAGGACACGCTGAAGGGCACCACACATGTCAGCCTTGCTCCCTGGAAAACTGTTAGATACTAATTAACTTTCATTTAGGCCCACTCATTGTAGAGTGTGTGCATCATAATTTAGCAGATCTATATACCGCGAGCTAGACTTGAAGATATTACAGCACTTAATATGAGCAAAAGTTACGTTACACAAGGTCACATTCACCTTACATTAATGCATCATTTACTGTACATTGTCAATGAACCCACTTGTGAACACTGAACAGGAAAGAGAGCCTGGAGAGATTATGGCCCTCATAAGAACCCCTGTGGTTGGTGTTAAAGTGGTGGTAACACCGCCAACAGGCTGGTAGTAATTACCGTCAAATTATGACCATGGCGGATGCATCTCCAAGAGACAGCCAATGTACAACAGGCACCACTGAGGTAGCCACCTACAGCCAGGCAGAAGTTAATGTTCCGCCCACCATATTATGACCTAGGAAACCGCCACCTTTTCCTGGTCGGTACCAACGACATCAAAAGCCTTGAGGAAACAGAACTCAGAAGAGAAAGGACTCACCATTGGAGACACAGGGAAGAACCACGCCGCCATGGAGCCGGAGCTGCATGTCTTCCCCATGATCTTCTACATGCTGCTCCGCCACGAACACCAACAACAGCAATGATGACAACAGTGAGTACAGCCGCCTAGCACACAAGGGAGGGGGCGAGGAAAAAGAGAGTGACACACACGCACCACCCCTCCAATACCATACACACAATCAGCTGCAGTACTAAAACATACTTACCCCGTACCTCGGATGAATAATGCAAGAACAAAACTATTTTGAAAAAGTGAATGTAATGAGAGCAACACATCAAGATAAATAAATGAGGCAAGATAATAAATATATACATATGGACATAAAAAAAGAAAACACAGCCCAGTCTACAATGTACGTTGCCCACGTGGCCACAGGACAAATTCCAAGGCCACACATGGCACCTGCCTTAATACGGAGAGAACTCTGCAGGGGCATCAGTTGGGAAACAGGCAGACACCTCGGGGGATGGGGATGGGGGTGCACCTCAGCCGGCAGATGGAACAAGACCACTGGTTCTGGAGGGGGCAACATGCCCTGTGCTTGGTCCTGGGGAGAGCAAGACCACAGTCTCTCGAGTGGGTGACTTGCCCTCATGCTCTGGAGTGGGCAACTCGCCCTGTGCTTGGTCATGGGGAGTGATAGGCCACAGTATCTCAAGTGGGTGTCTTACCCACTGGTTCTGGAGGGGGCATTGTGCCCTGTTTTCTTGATCCTGGGGAGTCTGGGGTAGGTGGTTGTCTTACCCACTGGTTCTGGAGAGAGCATTGTGCCCTGTGTTCTTGATCCGGGGGAGTCTGGGGTAAGTGGGTGTCTTACCCACTGGTTCTGGAGGGGGCATTGTGCCCTGTGCTCTTGATCCTGGGGAGTGCAAGGTCATAGTCACTCAGATGGGTGTCCTACCCACTGGATTTGCAGGGGACAGGCCGCACAGCTGCCCATGGAAGCAGGATTACATACCATCTGCAGGCAGTGGTGGCTGTTCACTAGAGGTGGTGGTCCTGCTGCTGGGGGGGAGGCTCCTGTCCCTCCCCTGCAACCTTGAATGGCTGCTCACTGGTGGTGGTGCTGCTGCTGTTGCTGGGGGGAGGCTCCTGCCCATCCCCTGCAACCTAGGGCAGCTGCTTTCTGGTGGTGGTGGTACTGCTGCTGCTGGGGGGAGGCTCCTGCCCATCCCCTGCAACCTCGGACGGTTCCTCACTGGTGGTGGTAGTGCTGCTGCTGCTGGGAGTAGGCTCCTGCCCATCCCCTGCAACCTCGGATGGCTGCTCACTGGTGGTGTTGGTGCTGCTGCTGTTTGGGGGGAGGCTCCTGCCCATCCCCTGTAACCTCGGACGGCTGCTCACTGGTGGTGGTGGTGCTGCTGCTGGAGGGAAGGATCCTGCCCATCCCCTGCAACCTCGGATGGCTGCACATGCATGGTTGATGGTTGGGGCTACGTCACAGATCCTGCCCCAGGCCTCTTGCTCTTCCTGCCTGCTGGCTCCCTGGTCTTCCTGGCAGCACCTGGGGCAGGCTCCTTCAACTTCTTACCAGCAGCTGTGGCAGGCTCCTTAGTCTTCCTGGCAGCAGCTGGGGCAGGCTCCGTTGTCTTCCTAGCAGCAGCTGGGGCAGGCTCCTTTGTCTTCCTGGCAGCAGCTTGGGCAGGCTCCTTGAGCTTTCCAGCAGCTGTTGCAGCCTCCTCTCCCTTGAGGCTGCCTGGTGCAGGGTCCTTCACCCTCAGGACATGTGCCCTGGATCCTTTTCTACCATGAGTGGGTGTGGTGACGACTTGGCCCGTGGACTGGGTGACTGAGGTGCTTGGCTGGGTTCTTCCCACCCTGGCCAGACGTGCAGCATGGTGGGAGGGGTAGGGAAGAGGTCAATGGTGGTTACGAAACGTTTTTTAGGGACATTGGGGCGGGAAGAGGGAGAAGGTTTGGGAGTGGAGGAAGACGGAGTGGTTGTAGTAGGTGTCTGTCTGCTGATTTTGGGTGCAGGTGCATGGGCTAGATGTTGTTGTGAGGTGGATGACTGTTGGGTGTCTGAGTGTTTGCGTTTGTGTACCTTGGGTTGGAGGGACAGACACAGTGGGAGAGGACACAGGGGAAGTGTGCATGGCTGTTGTGCAGGTGTCTGCCAGTGAGGTGTGTACTCTGCTTGGTGTGGTGGTGATGCTGGTAATGGATGATGATGTAGTGCATGCAGGTGTGTGTGTACACGGAATTGGGAGGGAGGTGGAAAAGGAGGAAGGGGAGACAGTGGAAATTGTGGATGTTGGTATGTCTGCATCTGAATGGTGTTTGTGTGAGTGCCTGTGGGATGAAGTGTGGTGCTTGTGTTTGCTTGTGCCACTCTTGTGTGTTGTCTTGTGTGCATGCTCGTCTGCCTGTGTGCTTGGGATAGGATGGGGTTGAGGAAAATGGGATTGGGAAGAGGAAGTTTGAAGGGGGAGGGTGGAAACAGGGACAATGGCTGCCATCAGAGAGGAGGCCAGAGCCTGGATCTATCTCTGTTGGGGCGCTAAGCCAGTGCTAATGCCCTCCAGGAATGCATTAGTCTGTTGCATCTGGGCTGCCAGCCTCTGGATGACATTCACAATGGTTAACTGCCCTACAGAAATGGATCTCAGGAGGTCAATAGCCTCCTCACTCAGGGCAGCAGGGCTCAATAGGGCAGGGCCTGAGGTGCCTGCGGTGAAGAATATGCCCAGCCTTCTGGGTGAGCGGGCATGGGCAACTCGATGAGGGGCTGCTGGGAGGGCAGTGCTGGTACGGGGGTAGCGGCTGTACCTGTAGTTGGGGTCATCACAGAGGTGTCCAGCACCACCAGGGAGCTTCCAGAGGAGGAGGTATCTGTGTCAGAACTGTCCCCTCCAGTCTCCGCCGTGGTGCTCCCCTCGACCTCTGTACCATTGGTGCCCTCAGCGTCTGTGGACTCCTGGGTCCTGTGGGTTGCTGGTCCCTCTGCATCTGCTCCTCCACCAGATGATGCTAATGCACATAAGGACAGGGTGACGAAACAATAAAGGGGGGAGACAAAGGATACACTTGGTCAATGGCTGCACCAACACCACCGTTGGCGTACACAGCACCGTCACACACAGTGAACAGGCCTACACACTATGCATTGCACTACCAGTGATATTGCTAGCCACCAAGGCATGGGAAGGGGCACACACTGTCAAATCCAGCACACCTGGGACCTACGCAGCCCTGACAAGTAGAGGATGTCTACGAGCTAGGTAGTAGGATTATCCCTTCATAACCCTAGCCACCAGGGGACCTATGCTGAAATGTCAGGCCTGGCCTAGGGGCACCGACTGACACACATCCACCACACGGATACCACCCCACTAGGCATAAGTAGTAATGATGGGCACTGTACTCACCAGCTTGTGGCTGCTGTGATGCCCTCAAGCGCCCATCCAACTCTGGATAGGCCACTGCCAGTATGCAGACCATGTGGGGGGTCAGGGTTCGACAGCACCACTTGCTTGTTGGGAGGCCATCCCCAGCTGGGCCTCTGCCGTCTTCCGTGCCCAGCGTCTCAGGCCCTCCCACCGTTTCTGACAGCGGGTGCTCCGCCTGCGGTAGACCCAGAGGGTCCGCACGTCCCTGGCGATGGCACGCCATAAACCCTTCTTTTACTGGCCGTTGACCTGCAGAGGAAATAGACACAGGAACATAGTATTAGTCAAACAGTCCTGCCTGTTATACTTATGGCCCTCCATTCCCCTTCACACCACCATTTGCACACACTTGGCCCAGCACACAACCAATATGCCACCCAGAGGACATCCACCCACCCCCCTTACTCAAGGCCTTCACACACCACTCCATGCATTCATGCAACATGCATCGTGCCCACAGTGGACTCACCTGTTGGTCTGGAGGCCCATACAGCAGTCCGTACTGGGGTAGGACCCCATCCACCAGTCTCTCCAACTCCGTGGAAGTGAAGGCTGGGGCCCTTTCCCCAGTCACAAGGGCCATGGTAGGTTCCAGACACAGGTCACAGCAGCACATGCAGTGTAGGTCCTCTCCTGTTGAATATCAAGTGAGGAATCAGATAAAAAATGGAGGTCACTTCTGCGGCGGTGCATACTGTAACCACCGGTGTAGATCACCATTGGCCACAGTACCCCATAAGGCCCAATTATAACCAATGAGGAGTTGCACAGTGGTTCCTGACCGCCTCCCGCAATGGTGCACAACCTCAGCTGAATTACCTCACTTCCACCTCTCCCTCCACACAAGACAAGCAAACGCCATTTAGGGGGGGGGCAGGCCCTAGATAATTGCTGCGTCACTGGTTAAATTTGGACATACTGGACAATTCGCACTGACCCTTTACAAGTTAACAGCATGCAAAGTTCTGTTGTAGCCCCATTGTTCAGTTTGTGACCGGATCCTCACTCTTTTGCCCCATAAATTGCTACCGCCGCAGATGAATAGGAGATGCAAACATACCCCTCTGAACAGACCCCAGGTGGACTTGGCAGCAATGGAGGACAGGCACATCATCCTCATCTATAGACTTGACAGGGCCACAATCACAGATTTGCGTGCCCATTTGGAGCCTGACCTGATATCTGGCATCCATCACCCCACTGGGAGCCACCCTCTTGCGCAAGTTCTATCTGTGCTCCATTTCCTGGCAACTGGTTCTTTCCAAGTGACAGTGGGCTTGGCAGCAGGAATGTCACAGCCAATGTTCTCAAACGTGCTGACCAGAGTGTTGTCTGCCCTGATCTACAACTACATTGTATTTCTACAGGTAGAAGATTTGGCCACAGTGAAGGCCGACTTCTATACAATGGGACATATCCCCAACATAATTGGGGTGATTGATGGAAGACATATGGCATTTGTCCCCCCAGTTAAAATGAACAGGTGTTCAGAAATCATAAGAGTTTCCACTCTATGAATGTACAGATGGTGTGCTTGGCGGACCAGTACATCTACCGCGTCAATACCAAGTATCCTGGGTCGTGCATGATGCCTTTGTCCTGAGGAATAGCAGCATCCCAAATGTGATGGGCCAACTACAGAGGCACAGGGTGTGGCTAATAGGTGAACCTTGGTCCCCATCCAGTATATGTTGGTGTATGGGTATGGTGTGGGCCATATGGGATAGTGTGTGGCTAAATTTTGTCCTTCAATATTGCAGGTGACTTTGGTTACCCCAACCTCTTATGGCTGCTGACCCCTTTGAGAAATGGCAGGACAAGGGCTGAAGAATGTTATAATGAGGCACGTGGGTGAACCAGAAAGATTATAGAAAGGACCTTTGGCTTCCTGAAGGCCAGGTTCAGGTGCCTCCATCTAACAGGTGGATCCCTGTGCTACTCACCCACGAAGGTCTGACAGATAATAGTGGCATGCTGCATGGTGCCCAACCTTGCCCTGAGATGTCATGTGCCTTTTCTGCAGGAGGATGAGTCTGGAGATGCCCGTTTGGCAGCAGTGGACCCTGTGGACAGTGAGGATGAGGAGACAGAGGGTGAGGATGAGGACAACAGAACATCAGTCATCAGACAATACTTCCAATGACACACAGGTAAGACAGTGTTACTTCACATTTAATTGAAATGTTTTGGAATTTCTGTGGCACTGGCATGCTGTTATTTCCTCCTTATATGCCCACTTACTGTACCCTTTTACAGATGTTGGTGCCTCACATGTGCTCCTGGTGTGATCACTGCAGCCAGCTACAGGTCATTAACTTATGCTCATTTTCTGTACAGTTGAATTGCAATGTCATACTCCATACTTTTTTGTCCAAGGGTGTTTATTGAAGTGCTAAAATATTGAGGGGCAAGTGCAATGGGATGGGATGATGATGGAGGAAAGTCCAGGGTATTGTTCCAGTGTGTAGCACAGGTGCATTGTCCAAGGGGACATAGAAAGGGGAGCAATGACAGTTCAAGGTGGACAGGGTGACAGGGTGGGACACAAGGGTGACAATCAGGAGATTCTCATTTCCTGCTGGGGGTCTTGGCAAGTGTCTCTGGCTTCTGTCTGGATCAGAGGGAACGTTTGCGGAGTGGTTCACCTTCTGCAGGGGGAGGGGTGCTGGTGGCCTGTTGGTCCTGTGGCGTGGCCTCCTGCCCACTATCGGCAGCGGAGGTGGAAGGCAGTTCAGATTTCTGGCTAGTGGCAGGTGCCCGCTGTTGTGTGACTGCCTCCCTCATCATATTGGCCATGTCTGCCAGCACCCCTGCTATGGAGGCCAGGGGGGTGTTGATGGCCTGCAATGATCACCTGGTACTGTTCCTCCTGCAGCCGCCTGTTCTCCTGCACATTGTCCAGGATCTGGCCCATTCTGTCCTGGTAATGTTGATAGGCTCCCAGGATCTCTGCAAGTACCTCAAGGAGAGTCGGTTCCCTGGGCCTCACCTCCCCCTGGCGAACAGCACTTCTCCCAGTTTCCCTGTTGGCCTGTGCCTCTGTCCCCTGAACCGTGTGCCCACTGCCACTGACCCCAGGTCCCTGATTGTCTTGGGTATGAGGTGTGGCCTGGGGTCCCTGTAGAGGTGGACAGACTGCTGAATAACGTGTCCTGGGGACAGAGGTGTGGGTACCCTGGGTGGGTGCTGTGGTAGTGTTTCCTGATGGGGAAGGCTCTGTGGTGGTGTGTGACTGGGCCCGGGCAACCAACTGTCCAGAGGTCTCTGATGGGCCAGGTTGGTCATCCAGATCCTGAAGACCATTGTTGCTGTCATCACTGTGGGCCTCTTCAGTTGGGGGACTGGATGTTGCTGGCACCTCCTCTCCGCTGACATTGGCTGGGGTGCCCGTAGGTATGTAAATGATGTGTTATTGTTTTTGTGTATGTGATATTGTGCATCCGTGGCATGCCCTCTTTGGTTGTATTTGCCCTGGCAGCTTTCACTTGTGTAAGTTGGTATGTGGTGGGCTAGCTGACTCTCTCTAGTGTGCATGCTTTATTGATCGGTGTCCATTAAGGGCTGTGAGTGGTGTCTATGCACGGCTTGGCATTGGGATGAGTGAGATGTGATGGTGGGGTGTGTGTAACGTGTTGGAGTGATGGGAGTGAGGGTGAGGGTGGGGGTATGTGATGGTATGCAGGTGGGGGGTTGATAGTAATAAAGAGTTGGCTTACCATAGTCCAGTCCTCTTCCTACTCCGGCCAGGCCCTCAGGATGCATGATAGCCAAGACTTTCTCCTCTCATGCTGTTAGTTGAGGGGGAGGAGGTGGGGGTTCACCTCCAGTCCTTTGTACACCAGCTGGTGTGTTGCTGCAGTGGAAAGTACCTTTCCCTGTAGGTCGTTCCACCTCTTCCTGATGTCATCCCTAGTTCTTGGGTGCTGTCCCATGGCGTAGACCCTGTCCATGTTTCTCTGCCATAGCTCCGTCTTCCTAGCTATCGATATCTGCTGCACCTGTGCTCCAAATAGCTATGGCTCTACCCTGATGATTTCCTCCACCATGACCCTTAGCTCCTCCTCTGTGAATCGGGGGTGTCTTTGTGGTACCATGGATGTTTTGTGAGGTGTGTAGGTGAGGGTATGTAGGGTAATGTGTTGGGGTGTGTGATGTGCGGTACATGGGTGGTGTATAGGTGCAGGTAGTGTGTGGCTCTGGTATTGTCTGTGGGCTTGGTGTCTGTCTTGTGCCAATGGTTTGTAATGGTAAAGGGTTGTGGGTAATGTGGGTGGGTGTTTTATAGTGGTGTGGGTGTGTGGGTGTGGTGTGTGTATGGGTAACAGGTGTGTGTTATTTAAATTGTTCAAGGTGGGGTCGTTTTGTTTGTGGGTGTCGATTTTGAGCAGCGGTATGTACCGCCAATGGTTTACCGCCGTTTAATGTTCGCCACGGTGACTCATGGGTCATAATGTGATGGACGTTGGTCTGCTAGCATAACAGTGTGGGTTTGGATACCACCAGTTTATCACTGACCTTTGGTGTGGCAGAATTGTGTATGTGGCTGAATAGTGACGTATTGGTGTGTGTGTGTCATAATATGGTGAATGGATATCCGCGGCGGCGGCAGTAAGTTGGCGGCAGTCAGCATGGTGTTAAGTGGGATTTACCGCCAACGTCATAATGGGGGCCTATATCTCCTTTTCGGTCTGTACACTGAGGTCAATTCCATAAAATGGGAGATGTATCAGAAATGACATCATGCTCCTTTGATCCCTGGTGATATTGCAGACAGCCTAATTGTACCTAACAGTCAGAACTGCCACTTTTCCATGAGAAAAATATGGCCATTTGTTGTTATTTTAAGAGTCTGCAAAGGCATTAGCATGATACTATATAGGACTTTAAACAAAATGGAATGTGTTCATTTGTAACATTCCTTTCTTGTCTTTGTTTACTTTAATTATTAGTCAGTGGCTGTTGACACAACTCTAGAACACATTTAAAAGTGCTTGCTATTTATATTTGCTATTTGAAGTGTGTGCATATAAGGACTGAAAAATACCTGCTTTAGGTGATTTCACTTGTTTGCACCAGCTGGGATATTAAAATACCAGTGGTGCCGGTAGGAAACCAGCCAGGTGGCAATGCTACCTGCTGTGTGGCTATGGAACGACAGGCTGGTTATTATAGAAAATGTAAATCAGTCTGTACAAGCCTGGTCACTTTCTGTTCCTGTTACTACCTTTGTGAGACGTGGGGCCATGACTTGCAACAGCGGGTCCAAGAAAAGGTGAAGTACACTGAATGACTTCCTTATCAGTCCGTCTATAAAATGACGATGAATGCCCAGTCTCTCACTCGCTGACAATATAGCTGGGTTCATGGACAAATACCCTTCTGACTTGCATGCATGCATGCCTCCTTGCCACCCGTGGGGCCCAATCATGCAGTATTACTTTACTAGCAGTATGTGGTGGACACTCCGTCCCTAAACTGGGCCCCTGAAGGGAGTAATAAACTTGAATGGTTGCAGCAGTCAAGTCCTTCTAAAAGTTAACCACTAGCCTCATCTGTCATGGAACCATCAGACAGCGAGAAGGGTTTTGCTGAGACCTGCAACAGGGTCTCGTTCACATGGTGCCTCTGTGTACAGTTACTCTGGCATGTGTCTGAGCTGGATGGAAGGGGCTGTGAGGGAGGGAGTGGTGGGGAGGCTGTGCGTGGCCCAGGGTTGGGTGCCTAAGAGGTGTTGGCTGCAGGGCCTGGCCATAGGCCATCCTCTACTGCCAGCCCCCATAGCGCACAACCGAAGGGGTTCGAACAATGCAAGGTAATTAAATATTACTTAACGTTTAAAAACCACTAGAAATTCACCAGAAAAATCAAAGGTTACATAGACCTTATAGTCAGCAAATAGATTTTAAAAAAACCTTAGAAATTCACTTAAAAAAACAAAGGTTAGAGGGACGTTACCATTAGGTTCAGATTTTACACGTACAAAGCCATAAAAATTCAACAGTTATAGTTATACTTATCTCAAGAAATGATAACTCACGCCCTCACCATGCCCTACTGATTACTCCAAATATGACATCCATAATGCCATCTCATATGACATCATTTATTTTTTATAATATAAGTGCAACATTTGCCATAAAATTATTGATGAGAATCTGTGTATGGTGGGGGTGTGAGTTACAGTTACCTTAGGGCACGAGTTATAGTTTCTTGAGATAAGTATAACTATAGCTGTTAAATTTCTACAGTTTTGTGCATGTAAAATCTGAACCTAACTATAATGTTCTTCTAACCATTTTTTTAGTAAATATATATATATATATATATATATATATAAACTCCCCTAACTATAACATTACTTGAACAATATATATATATCTATATATATAATAATGCCGAAGAATTTCACCGCTCTCCACGAGGTACAAATAAACGTGTATTTTATTGCAGTATTGTATTCCAATAAAATAAACGTTTATTTGTACCTCGTGGAGTGCGGTGAAATTCTTCGGCATTATATAATTTCGAGATTGGTCTTCTTTGTCATTGGGCACCGGCATTGGAGTGCGCCGCCCAGCAACTCTTCAACCACTTTGTTTTACAATATATAAATATACACACACACATACTATATATATTTTAAAGTAATGTTATAGTTAGGTGAATTTCTCAATGACAAAGTTGTTAACATTTTGAACTAAAACACAGAAATTCACTAGTTATAGTTAGCAGTACTAACTATAATTTGCGTCCCTGCCATGCACTGCTAATGACCTCACATATAACATCACTCATGACATGTTCTATGATATAATTTCTGACATCACTGATGACATCTCAAGTGACATAATTGATGACATCACGGATGGCATCATCCAAGCTTCCTTTTCCCTCATATTGCTGAATAAATTGCTATGGCTTTACACATATTATATTTCTTATTCACAATCAACCACAGATAGATAGGAAACCCTCATTGAGTACAGTGTACAATTTGAATACAACTGTTCGGAGCAAGCCAAAATAGTGAATGCTAAAACAAATACCCTATTATGGACAGCTTTTGAATAGTAAAAAGAAGTATGTGAATTTTCAATACACTAGTTGGTAGGGGTAGATGAGTTCTGAATACACTATATTAGTAGGTATGTATATTGTGGTCCTTGTTATTGAGAGGAAATGTGTAAGAGATAAGTACTCTGATGAGTAGAAGGTTATTTTTAAAAAAATGTTAAGATCTTGCAAAGCTCCCACAAGATTGCAAAAAAAATAGGAAGGATTATGTGATATTTAAATACACCCTGGTATGCAAACATGTTAATGTAATATAGGAAGGGGTCTTACTGGAGATGGTCTTTATCAGAGTCTACTATTTATGCCAATTGGCTTAGGAAGAGTTTTAAATAGAGCTAAGCCTCTTCTCACATCCTACTATTCTCACCAGTCATCAAAGAAAGGAGTTTCTGCAGAGACGACAGTCTATCCACATACCATACTATGTATGCCCATCATCGGAGGGAGAGAAGTCTCAAAGAAGAGGCCAGTTCCTGACAATACACCCTACTATGCACTCCCATCATGTGAGAGAGAGGTCTCCGCAGAGATGCCAGTCTCTCTCCACACAACCTACCATGTACACCTGTCATCTGAGAGAGAGGTCCGAAGGAAAGGCCAGTCCCTCCAAACCACTCACTACTGTGTAAATACATCATCTCAGACTGAGGTCTCAGTGGAGAGACCAAACTCTCTACACATTCCCTAATATGCACACCTGTCAGCTGAGAGAGGGGTTTAATAGGAGAGGCCCGTCCATGTACACACTCTAATATACATACCTGTCATCTCATATTGAGATCTGAGAGAAAAGGGTAGACCCTTTCTTTGCACTTTTACCCACACCTGTCATCTCAGAGAGAGGTCTGAGATGAAAGAAAAGTCCCTCTCCACTAAGTACTGCACCCTCCCAATATCTCAAAGAAAGTTCCTAGTAAAGGGCCAGTCTTTCTTGACACACCCTTTTACTCACACCCATAATCTGTGAGAGAGGCCTGACAAGAGAGAATAATCTATGAAAACACTCTAATATACGCAATTGTCATCTCAGAGAGAGGTCTGAGAAAAAGGGGCAGTCTCTCTTCACTCACTACTATGCATACACATCATCCGTGAGAAAGAAATGAGAGAAAATCACAGTCTCTCCTCATTCACTACTATATACACCTATCATCTGAAAGAGATGTCTCAGCTGAGAGGCCAGTGTCTTTTCCCACATCCTACTGTGGGCACCCGTCATCTGAGACACAGGTCTTAGTGTAGAGGTTAATGTCTCTACACACACCCTGCTACACACACATATCATCTGAGAGAGAGGTCTGACAGGAGTGAATAATCTATGTATACACCCTAATATGGACACCTGTCATGTAAGAGAACGGACTGAGAGGAAAGGGCAGTCAAGCTCTGCTCACTACTATGCACACCTGTTATCTGGGAGAGGTTTCTCAGCAGAGAGGCCAGTATCTGTTCCCACATCCTACTGCTCACACCTGACATCTGAGAGATAGGTCTTGGTGGAAAGGTTAGTGTCTCTCAACACACTCTGCTATGCATACCTGTCTTCTGAGGGAAAAGTCTGACAAGAGAGGCCAGTCTATGTTTACAGTCTAATATGCGCACTCAGTATGTTAGAGAGAGTTTCTGGAAGAAAAGGGCAGTCCCTCTCCATTCACTACTCTGCACAGCCGTCATCTCAGAGAAAGGTCTTAGTAGCAAGGCCAGTCTCTCTCCACACACCTTACTGCACACAACTATCACCTGAGAGAGAGGTCTGATAGGAGAGGCAAGTCTATATATACACCCTAATACTCAGACCCGTTCTGTAAGATTGAGGTCTGAGAAAAAACTACATTCCCTCTCCTCTCAATACTAGGCAGACCCATCATCTCAGAGAGAGAGCTTAGTGGAGAGGCCAGTCTTTCCCCAGACACCTTACTATGCACACCTGTCATCTGAGAGAGATGCCTGAAAGGAGATGTCACTCCATCGGCACACTGTACTACACTCACCAGAAATCTGAGAGAGAGGACTTGAAGGAGAGGCTAGCCCAGTCACACACCATACTATGCAGTCCTCTCAACTGAGAGAGAGGTCTAAAAGGAGAGGCGAGTCCATGCATACACCCTACTATGCACACCCCATCATCTGATAGTGAGGTGTCAAAGGAGAGGCCAGTCTTGCACTCACCCTACTACGCACACTTGTCTTTTGAGAGAGAAGTGTCAAAGGAGAGTCCAGTCCTTCCCCACACTCTGCTATCCACACATGTCATCCAGGAGAGGGATCTGAGCAGAGAAACCAGTTCCTCCACACAACCTACTATGCATATATGTCATATCAGAGAGACATTTGACAGGAGAGGACAGTCCCTTCTTACACTCTCTATAGTTTTCTTGCAATTCCATGAGAGTCTCATGAGACCAGCATGGAAAATTACTGGGCTTGCCACAAGCTGTTTTACAATCCCCCATACCTCTTGTGAACCTGAATGGAATATTACTGGGCTTGCCACAAGGTGTTTTACGATTCTGAACAATCTTGCAAGATCACATGGGGAGAAGCAAAAAAGCGTCCAAAGCTCAGCCAATAGTTATTATTCTTCTTACATTGTTGAGGAAATGCTGAGATGTGATTTGCTGCATAACCAGATATAGCTCAGTTTGTCTTTGGTGCTTTGGAGGACAAATAAGTCTATTTGAGTTGCACTCAGCAGAAGTGAATTTATGTGGACCTGAAAAAGATTGGTGTGTTCATCTGCATTTAAGAAAGAACTCCAAGTTCAGGTATCTACTAATATAGTTTATAAACTTTGTTGTGAAGTGTGAGCAAGTGTACTAAGGTTAGTAAACGTATCATACATCATGTTTACGAAGTGAAAAAGCTGTTTGGGATGGTGTAGATGTGTTAATACAGCTTATGGGAGCTATTTTCTGTAATGTAAAGAGATGTGTGCAATGTTTGCATATTGTGTTAAAAAAATTAAGGCCCTCATTACAAAATTGGCATTAAATGCCACCTACCGCCATGCTGACAGCTGCCAACATACAGTGACCGCTGCAGTATACCGCTACGGGTATTATGACCCACACATAGAAATCCGCCACTATACAGACACACATAAAAGTCTGCCAGCCCAAAGGTCAGTGATAAACTGGTGGTACCAAAACCCACACCGTTACGCCAACAGAAATACGCCCACAGTATCAGGACCCACAAATCACTGTGGCGGTCTTTCAACCGCAGTAAACCATTGGCGATACACACCGCCGCGCTCAAAATATACACACACTAACAAAACTACACCACATTGGACAATTCAAACTACACACAACTGACACACATACACACACCACGCGCACACACCCACAACACTATAAAACACCCACCCACATTACCCACAACCCTTTCAACAAAAAAAAAATGCCAACTGAGAGAGAGAGGCAAGCCAGGAGCACCCACTCAATCTGAGCCACAGAACACCATCACCCATCTACCATCCACGCACCTCACAGCACACACCCCAACACAAAACCCCACACATCCTCACACATACCACTCACACCACATCCATGGCACCCCAAAGAGACCCCAGGTTTTCAGAGGAGGAGCTAAGGGTCATGGTGGAGGAAATAATCCGGGTAGAACCACAGCTATTCGGATCATAGGTGCAGCAGACATCCATTGCAAGGAAGATGGAGCTATGGCAGAGAGTCGTGGACAGGGTCAATGCTATGGGACAGCACCCAAGAACAAGGGATGACATCAGGAAGAGGTGGCACGACCTACAGGGGAAGGTGCATTCCGTGGTAGCAAGACATCAGATAGCAGTAGAGAGGACTGGCGGTGGACCCCCACCTACTCCCCCACATATAACAACATGGGAGGAGCATGTCTTGGTGATCATGCATCCTGAGGGCCTGGGAGGAGTAGCAGGAGGACTGGACTCTAGTAAGTCAAATCTTTACTACTATATCCCCCACCCTACCTGCATGCCATCACAAATTCCTACCCCTACCCTCACCCCCGTCACTCCACTCCACCACCTCACATATACCCCACCATCACAACCCACCCATCCCAATACCAAGCCCTTCATGCCACACAAATGCATGGACACCCATCACAGGCCTGCATGGACACCCAATACTAAAGCATGCACCTTAGAGATAATCACCTAGCCCACAAAATCACTACTCACACTGGGCAAAGTTGACAGGGCAATCACAACCATACAGGGAAAAACACCCATGCACAAGATGGCACATGCAGATACAATAACACTGCATTTCCATCCCCACAGGACCCCCAATCAATGTCACCGGGGAGAAGGTGCCCCCAACATCCAGTCCCCCCAGAAGAGACCAACAGTGATGACAGCAGCTCTGCACGCCTGGATCACGATGACCAACCTGGCCCATCAGGGACCTCTGGACAGTCGGTTACCCTGCCACTGTCCCATACCACCACAGAGCAACACCCCCTCAGGAAACACGACCACAGCACCCAACGAGTGGACCCATCCCTCTGTCCCCAGGACACGTCAATCAGCAGTGTGTCCACCATTAGAGGGACCCCAGGCAACCCCACAAACCCAAGACAATCAGGAACCTGGGGTCAGTGGCAGTGGGCACACGGTTCAGGGGACAGAGGCACAGGACAACAGGGAAGCTGGGAAGACTGCTGTGTGACGGGGGAGGACAGGCCCAGGAAACCCACTCTCCACGAGGCACTTGCAGGGTTCCTGGGAGTATACTACCATTCCCAGGAGACCTTGGGCCAGATACTGGCCAAGTTGCAGGAGACCCAGCGATTGCAGGAGGGGCAGTACCTGGGGATCAGGGAGGACCTCAAACACATCCACACCATCCTGGTCACCATTGCAGTGGTGCTAGCTGACATGGCCAATACCATGAGGGAGGCAGTGGCACACCAACGGGCCCCTGACACTAGCCACACCGAAGAACAGCCCTCCATTTCCACCAGCGCTAGTGGACAGGAGGCCCCGCCACAGGACCAACAGGCCACCAGAACCCCACCCCCTGCAGAAGGAGAACCACCCCGCAAACGGTCCCTGCGATCAAGGCAGAAGACAGAGAACATTGCCAAGACCCCGCCAGGAAATAAGGCTCTCCTGAATGTCACCCTTGTGTCCCACTCTGTCACCCTGTCCACTCTGTCCACCTTGTACTGCCATTGCTCCCCTTCCTATGCCCCCTTGGACAATGCACCTGTGATACAAATAGACTGGACTCTATCCTGGATATTCCTCCACCATCACCCCAGCCCATTGCACATTCCCCTCTACTTATTAGCACTTCAATAAACACCCTTGGAACAAATACAAGTATGGAGTCTGTCAAATGATTGAAATATGTATTAGTTTAACAAGCTGTAAACATTTCAAATCATATGTACAGTTATATATACATTGGTATGACCTGTAGCGGGCAGCACTAAACACACCAGGAGCCAGAGTGGGCCCCAGAGATCTGAAAACAGAGATGCCAAAGGGTACAGTAAGTGGCCATAGACATAGGGAATTCAAGCTGCCATGGCCAAAGTCTAACACAAAACTGCAACGGAAAGTGAAGTTACAGTGTCTTACCTGTGTGTCACTGGAAGTACTGTTGTATGAGTGAGCTTCTGTTGTCCACATCTTCTTCCTCTGCCTCCTCTTCCTCACTGTCCACAGACTCCACCGATGCCACAAGACCATCTCCAGGCTCATCGTCCTGCAGAAAAGGCACCTGGCGTCTCAAGGCCAGGTTGTGCAACATGCAACATGCAATGATGATCTGGCACACCTTCTTGGGTGAGTAGTACAGGGATTCACCTGTCAGATGGAGGCACCAGAACCTGGCCTTAAGGAGGCCAAAGGTTCTTTCAATGATCCTCCTTGTTCACCCATGTGCCTCATTGTAACGTTCCTCTGCCCTTGTCCTGGCATTCCTCACTGTGGTCAGTAGTCATGATAGGTTGGGGTAACCAGAGTCACCTGCAAATATTCGAGGGATACCTGTTAGACATACACTCACCCTTAGGGACAACCCCACACCCATATACCTACATCAACTGGATGGGGACCATGGGCTCACCTATTAGCCACACCCGGTGCCTCTGGAGTTGAGACATCACATATGGAATGCTGCTATTCCTAAAGTTAAAGGCATCATGGTCCACCAAACACACCATCTGCACATTCAGAGAGTGATAGCTTTTTCCATTCCTGAACACCTGTTCATTCCTCCAGGGGGAACAAATGCTACATGTGCACCATCAATGGCACCAATGATGTTGAGGATGTGTCCCAGGGCATAGAAGTCAGCTTTCACTGTGGCCAAATCTTCCACCTGGGGGAATACGATGTAGCTGCGCATGTGTTTCAGCAGGGCAGACAACACTCTGGTCAACACGTTTGAGAACGTAGGCTGTGACATCCCTGATGCCATGGCCACTGTCGCTTGTAAGGAACCACTTTCCAGGAAAAGGAGCACTGACAGGACCTGCACTAAAGGGGGGATACCTGTGGGCTGACGGATAGCTGAAATCAGGTCTGGCTCCAATTGGGCACACAGTTCTTGGATTGGGGCCCAACCAAGTCTGTAGGTTAGGATAACGTTTCTGTCCTCCATTATCGCCAGGTCCACTAGGGGTCGGGAGGCTGTCTCCATCTCCTATTCATCCTCAGTGGTTGAAGTCTAGGGAGAAAAACAGTGAGCAGAGGGTCATATTCACACATATGTTATAATAAAATAAATGTCTTCATTTACAAAAACAGTATGTGAATTCGAGAGTCAGTTGATGTGCCAATGTCTGCTGTGACCCAGTTAGGTGCCATGCTCTGTACCCCCCTGAAATGGTAGCAGCCTGATCTCTGTGGAGAGACAAGTGGAAATGAGGTATTTCCGCTGCCGTTGTGAGCTGTAGCAGTCGGGGGTTGACGAACGCTGCGCAACTTCACATTGGTTATCATTAGGCCCTATGGGTTCCAGGAGCCAATGGCGATGTACGCCGGCGGGGACGGTACGCACCGCCACGGACGTGACTGCCATTTTCTAAGACTGGTGGATGGGGTCATACCCCAGTACACTTTACTCTATGGTCCTCCAGACAAACAGATGAGTACACTGTGAGCATGATGCGTGGACCATAAATGTATGGATTGCTGTGTGTGTCAGCCTCATGTAGTGGGGGCTGTGAGGTCCTGGGCAGAGTGCTGCATGTATGGTGGTCAATGTATGTGCGTAAGGGGATGGGAGGGATATGGTGGGCCATGAGTATGACAGTCCGGACGGTATGACTAATCCATTTTTCTGCTGTCTTTTCCGTGCAGGTCAGCGCCCATCAAAAAAAAGGTATTTGGCATGCCATCACCAAGGAGGTGCGGACCCTGGGGGTATTTGACAGGCAGAGCACCCACTGCCGCAAGCAGTTGGAGGACCTGCGCTGCCAGACAAGGAAGACGGAGGACCAGCTGGGGCCGGCCTCCCAAAGAGGAAGGGGTGCCCGTCATACCCTGACCCCCGTGATGGTCTGCATCCTGGCGGTGGCCTATCCAGAGTTGGATGGGCGCTTGAACGCATCACAGCAGCAACAAGGGAGTGAGTACAGATTCAGATTCCTGACTTTGCGTGCGTTATGGTTTTACCTGGGTGGGGGATGTGGGCTGTGGGTGCCCCTAAGCCAGGTGCGAACATGGCAGGGTAGGTCCCTTGTTGGGCAGGCTCTGAAGCACTCCAACCCCAATAGTGTTAGTGGCCATCTGCTACTGGGCAGGGTCCTGTGGGATTCAGGTGTGCAGCTAATGGCGTCAGGCATTGTACCCGATGGCCTGGTGACTAGCATTGTAACTGGTCGTGCATGGCCTAGTGCATAGGGCAGCTCCCTGTGTGTTGTGTACACCAACAGTGGTGATGAAGCTGGCATTGACCAAGTGTATCCTCTGTCTCTCCCCCCCTTTTTGTTTTGTCACCTTGTCCTTGTGTACATTAGCATCATCTGGCAGAGGAGCAGAGGCACTGGTGACGGAGGGAGCTGCACCCCACATGGGCCTGGAGGCCGAATCCACTGACAGTGATGGCACCAGTGGGACGGAAGGTGTGGGGAGCTCCACGACGGAGTAAGGAGGGGACACTACAGACAGCGACACCTCCTCCGATGAAAGCTCCCTGGCAGTGGCAGATACCTCTGTGCCCATCCCAACAACAGGTAGAGCCGCCACCCCGTACCAGCACTGCCCTCCCAGCAGCCCCTCAGTGTGTTTCCCGTGCCCACTCACCCAGGAGGGTGGGCATCTCCTTCGCCCCAGGCACCTTAGACCCTGCCCCAGTCAGCCCTGCTGCCCTCAGTGAGGAGGATATTGACCTCCTGCATTTGCAACAAACAAATGCATACCTGGAGGGCATTCACTCTGGCGTGGCGGCCTAACAGAGAGCATTTCAGGCTCTGGACTCCACACTGATGGCAGCCATGGTCCCTCTATCCAGCCTCCCCCACCTACTTCCTCTACCCAGTACCAATCCCCTCAACCTCAGCCTATCCCAAACACACCTTCAGACCAGCAATCACCCAAATCAACACACAGAAGTTGCTCAGGCAAACACAAGCACCACACTTCATCTCACAGGCACTCACACAAGCACCATCCCCATGCAGATACACCAACATCCACTGCCTCCACTGTGTCCTCCTCCTCGTCCACCTCCCTCCCAGTAGTGTCTCCAATCACACCTGCATGCACTACATCCTCATCCACTACCACCAGCACGCCTATCACTACACACCCCTCACTGGCAGTCACCACCCCCACATCCATGCACACGTCCCCTGTGTCCTCTCCTACTGTGTCTGTGACCCCCTCCTCCCAAAGTACACAAATGCAAGCACACACCCACCTAACAGCCATCCCCCTCACAACAGCATCCAGCTCATGCACCTGCACCCAAACAGAGCAGACTGACAAGCACTTCCTCTTCCTCCAGTCCCAAACCTTCACCCTCTTCCCGCCCCAATGTCCCTAAGAAGCTTTTCCTAGCCAACATTGACCCGTTCCCTACCCCTCCCCCCCCCACTGTCCTTCACCCCTGGCCAGGGTGGCCAGAACCCAGCCCAGCACCTCTGCCACTAAGTCCACATCCGCTATGGTTTCTGCAGCTGTCAGAGGCTCTAAGGGGACACCCGTCATGCCAGCCAGTGTGCCACAAACCCCTGCCAAGGCCAAGAAGATTCCACCACCTGGAAAGGTCAGGAAGGGGACAGCATCCAGCAAGGAGAAGGAGCCACAACTACCCAGCAATGCCTTGTCAAAGACTCCAGCTGGCAGACCCAAGGTGACACCACCATCTGCCAAGGGCAGGAAGGGGCACAGAACACCAGCCACGGCACTTCAGCCATCCAAGCCTGCAGGTGAAGGCATGGTGGCTTCCAGCACAACCGCCAGCCCTGCCACCTGCACCGCGGCCAGCACCGCCACCTGCACCACCGCAAGCACCGCCACCTGCACAGCCACCTGCACTGCCGCAAGCACCACTACTGTCAGCAGCAGCAGCCCCAGTGGGCAGGCGTCTGAGGCTGCAGGGGAAGGGCTGGAGCCTCCCCTCACCACTGGCAATACTGGCACCTGCACCACGGACAGCACCGCCACCAGCACCGCCACAAGCACCGCCACCTGCACCACTGAAAGTAGCACCACTGCCAGCAGCAGCAGGCCAGTGGGCAGCCGTCCGAGGCTGCAGGGGAAAGGCTGGAGCCTCCCCCCACCACTGCCAGCACCAGCTTTACGACCACTGTGCAGCAGTAGCCACCAGCGGATGGACTGTAGTCCTGCCTTCATGGAGTATCACGCATCCTGGCCACTGCAAATCTTGTGGCTCTGGCACCCAGGTGAGGGACTGTGACCTGCCACTCCTCAAGTGCTGCATCACTGGGCACAAGGCCCCCTCCAGAACCAGTGGAGGAAGGCATCCACTTACCCTATCCTTGGAAGGATGAAGCACACTGGGCACCAAGCCCCCTACAGAACCAGTGGAAGAAGGCATCCCCTTACCCTATCCTTGGCAGGATGAAGCACACTGGGCACCAAGTCCCCTACAGAACCAGTGGAGGAAGGCATCCACTCACCCCCTCCTTGCCAGGATGAAGCATACTGGGAACCAAGCCCCCTCCAGAACCAGTGGAAGAAGGCATCCACTCACCCTATCCTTGGCAGGATGAAGCACACTGGGCACCAAGCCCCCTCAAGAACCAGTGGAAGAAGGCATCCACTCACCCCCTCCTTGCCAGGATGAAGCACACTGGGCACAAAGCCCCCTCCAGAACCAGTGGAAGAAGGCATCCACTCACCCTATCCTTGGCAGGATGAAGCACACTGGACACAATTCCCCCTCCAGAACCAGTGTAGGAGACACCCACTAGAGAGACTGTGGCTTTGCACTCCCCAGGACCAAGCAGTGGGCAAACCACCCACTAGAGAGACTGTGGCTTTGCACTTCCCAGGACCAAGCAGTGGGCAAACCACCCACTTGAGAGACTGTGGTTTTGCACTCCCCAGGACCAAGCAGTGGGCTAACCACCCACTTGAGAGACTTGAGATACTTTGGCTTTGCACTCCCCAGGACCAAGGAGTGGACAAACTACCCACCTGAGAGACTGTGGCTTTGCACTCCCAAGGACCAAGCAGTGGGCAAACCACCCACTTGAGAGACTGTGGCTTTGCACTCCCCAGGACCAAGCAGTGGGCAAGGAGCCCCCTCTAGGAGCAGTGGTGTTGTCCCATCTTCCGGCTGAGGTGCCCCCCACTTCCCCGTCCCCCTGAGGTGCCTGTGTGTTTTCGACCTGATGCCCCTGCAGTGTTCTCTCCGAATTGAGGCAGGAGTCAAGTGTGGGCTTGGCCTATGTGTTTTGGCACAGTGGGCCACGGACATTTTGAGTGGACATTGTGCCGACTTTTGTAAATATTGTATATTTTGTAAATACTGTTTCTGAGTTCTAAACGTATTTATAACTATTTCTAATATAACACTTATTTGACTCAATTCCTTTTGTCCTTGCGTTATTCCAGATGGTTACTGGGTGTATTTGTAATGTTGTTGCATGTGTTTGTGTGTATGGTGTTGGGGGTGAGGGTGGGGGTGTTGCATGTGTGTGTCACTCTCTCTTTCCTCCCTCCTTCCCCTGTGTGCTAGGTGCAGTACTCACCGTGGTCGACGTCGCCTGCATTGTTACTCCTGGTATATTCGCAGATACACCAACATGGGAAAGACGTGTAGCTCGGGCTCCATGGCATCCTGGTTCTTCCTTGAGTGTCGAGAGGTGAGTGGTTTCCCTTCAGAACACTGTTTCTGCCGTGCTTTTCATGGCATTGGTACCACCCCGGAAAAGGTGGCGGATAGACCTCTCGTAATACAGTGAGTGGAACCTTGTCTTCCGCCTGACTGTTGGCAGTTACCACTGCAGTGTTTGTTGCTACAGCCGTGGCGGTCGGAGTGTTAAAGTGGCTGTCTGTGTTGGCGGTTTCCACCGTGGTCATGACTCCATTTTTTTTACTTCCGGTCTGTTGGCGGTGTTACTGCTGCTTTACCTCCAACCGCCAGGGTTGTCATGAGGGCCTAAGTGTTTCAACCGTGCATGCTTATCAGTTAAGAAAGTACTGTTTCTTAAATTATAAAACAAAGGTTGTAATAATACAAGTTCTACTGTGCTTATGAACCTTATTGTATATATATTTTGGCCCTATGAGATGTTTGAGTGGTAATATTGTTATTTCTAGCATGAAACACTGTGGTGAGTGTCAGCAAAGCTGTGTCAAAATGATTGTGCTGCTTTAGAAACTCTTAAGGAAGCAGAGTTCATGCAATGTTATAATTTAATGGCATAAATATGAAAATCGACTCGTTGATGTGTGGTATTTTTCAGGAGAAAGGAAAAACAAGTCACTGATGCACAATATATAAATATGTCATGGTGGGCGAAAAATCTAATAGGCTGTAACAATATACTGTAGTAATGTCTCACTGTTACGAATTGTGGATCAGTATGTAACTTTTTTGTTACTTTGGAGGAAAAGGGAAACATGTATTTGAAGAAGTAATTATCTGCTTACATAAGCAGCAAAAAAGAGCCTTGTTAACACAAGCAGGACCAATGTGCTATTCAGCAATATCTATCAAGCACAGTGTTTTCAGGTTGGAAGGATTGGAAACAACTGAATAGCTGGGCAGTTCAGCAGCACAAGTTAGCTCTGCCTGAACTGTAATTTATAAATATGTTACTTTACTGAGACTTTCTTGCCACCTACCCTGCGAATAAATATCTGGGAACTGAAGATTCTTTGGCAGGCTAAGGTGACTAAAAGACTGGAAAAGAAGTGTTACATTAATCAAAATCCAGTAGGCAAATAAAGCAAAAAGCGGGGAAGACATTAGGTCCTGTCGATGGAGATCAGAAAAAAAGTTATATATGATACAGTTGTTTGTTTTGTATGTTTAATAGTTGTTCATATAATTTTTTAATATAATTGTTGTAGTTTTGTATTGATGTTAAATTATTTGGTTGTAATCAAAAAGTTGAAAGTTACTTTTGACTTCTTTGCTTTATAATTATTCTAAATATCAATTTTATTATAGTAATGCAATGTTCTTCAAAATGGCAGTTCAATCTTCAGGGACTGTAAATATGCTTCTACTTGTACATGTATTTCTATGGTAATATGCACATATTTTGTCCTACAGACAGTTGGTAATGGTGAAGCTAAATATTTTCTTATGCATCTATGGTGACTTGTCATGCAACAGTGAGGTGCCAGTAGAGAGCTCAGTCCTTGTCCATGCTGTTGTATAGGGACCTATCATGAAGAGATAGGTATTGGCACAGAGAACAGTGCATCTTCATACACACTCCATAGCTGCTGTGCACACAGTATTATGTACGACTGTCACCATTGAGAGATGTCTAAAAGGGAGGTGAGTATTTCCCTATAATCAAATATGGACAAGACACAGTTTTCAACAGAGTTGATACTCCATTTTATACTCTACTATGGACATTCATCACCATGAAGAGAGGTATGAGCAGAGAGACCAGGCTCTACCTACGGGTCTACTTTGCACATATGTTACTCTGGAGAGGTGGCTTAGCTGACAGGGCAGTGTTTTTCCATGCCACAGGCTCTATAGTTGGTATGCAAGACAGACTTCTCAGTATAGAGGTAATTTCACCCCTATACGTTAGTTGTACATCTGCCATTCTGGGAGAGCTGTGACCAGAGAAGTAAGCACCATTTCACACCCTAATGTTTACACCCATCATCCAAAACAGGGGAAAGGGAGCAGTCTCTACTCACACTGTACTATGCAGACTTATCATGCAAGATAGATCTATCAGCAAACACAGCAGATCCTCCCCAAAGCCAACTATTTATACATGTTAGCATCGAAAGTGGTATGAGCAGAGAGATTCATTTTTCTCAAACTCTACTACAAACACCTTTCGCCCAGGTAATATGTGTCAGCAGACAAGTCACTCCCTTCCCAGACACCACTGCATATCCTTGTGGGTCTAAGGAGAGGTGTCAGCAGAGAGGCTGCTCCTTGCCAGCACCACACTGCACATCCGTGTTCTCTTGAAGGTAGGTGTTAGGGGAGAGGATAATGCTTCCTAGTACTACTGTTTATGTCTATCATCCCAGGGAGAGCTATGACTGAACAGTGAAATCTATTCCTGCACCCTAATATATATGGTTGTGTTCTTGGGGAGAGGTATCAGTAGACACGTCAGTACTTGTTATCTTTAGTACAGAATAGTAAGGTTTTACATGCAAGGTGAGTATCTTTCCTACTCTGCTATGCATACTGCTGAGCATGAGGAAAGGTGTGTGGGGAGGCAGAGTTTCATTACACTCCACCTATACACTGGTTACCTTCATGCAAGGTGTCAGTGGAGAGGCCAGTCTTTCCCAATCCTGTACTAAACACAGTTGTTAGACTGTGGAGAGGTGTCAGTGAGCCTGCTGTTTTTTTTTTACACCTACTATGCTCTGTTGTTATACTGCGAATAGGTCTCATTGGAGAGTCTACTTTCTCCTTTCACCCTACTAATAAGGACTAAGAGGCATAAGTACTAAAACAAAGGAAAGTGTAAATCTTTCCTCCAAAGAAAAGTTTAAGACCTCATGAGACTCTTGCGGAATTGTGAAAAAATAGTGGGGTACACAAAAACTTTATGCAAGGTATTCCTGGAGAGACTGTCTCTCCCTACACAGTATTATACACACCTACGGCCCTATGTAGAGGTGTTGCTGAATAACTCAGGGGCAGATTTATACTCTGTTTGCGCTGAATTATGGTCATATTTGTTTTTCGCTAACTCAGTGCTAATTCAGTGCAAACTCAGTGCCATATTTATCTTTTGACGTTAGACCCATAAAGCATCAAAATAATGGTGTTATTGTCATTTTTCAGATGCGTGAAACCTCTGTGCGTCAATGAGATGCAAGGTAAGTGTTCCCATCCAAAAAGTGAATCAAACACCCTAGCGCCATACTTATCCACCCGGGCAAAAAAGACGCACGGGTAGAAAGCGGGCCCAAAAAATGACGCTAACACCGATTTGCATCAAAGTTTTACACCTGGGTCAGGGCAGGTGTTAAAATGAGGCAAACACACCACTACTGAAGGAGAACACACAAAAGCAACTTTACCAACCCATAGGAGAAGACAGAGGTGATAATGATCCTGCAGTGGCATCCGGCGTACTCGCTGAAGACCACAATCGGGTATCAGTCGATTAAGGGAAATTATACAGGATACGCCGGTCGATATTTGATTGAGGCATCCAATTGTGAGTAAATTGCGAAGTCAAGACTTTTTTTGTCAGGTCAACCGATACGTGTTTTTGACATTTGGATATAGAATATAAACTAAATCTAGAATCACAAGGAGGTCCTGAGGAAGTCTACGGGTATTCCCCGGACGAAACACGTGTTGACGAACAAGTGAAATTTAAGATTATTCTTGAAGATTGGAAATGTGATTTTCTTTTGAAGAACAAGTGGAATTTGAGATTACTCTTGAAGATTGGGAATGTGAATTTTGTTTGGAACACAAGTGTTCATCTTTTGAAGATTGGAGATGTGAATTTAATTTGGAACACAATAATGTATTCAGAATAAACACTTTGTTTTCATAATTTGGAACAGATATATTATGGACTTTATTTTGACTTTGTCAATACTATGTAATTATCTCTTGATATAAACGTATGCCACTACAATTTGTTATATTTTGGATAATGTTTTTGAGTTATCGGATGGGGTATAGTGGGGGTGAAGCCCCAGTTAGAGGCACCGTTTATCTAGAATAGGTAGGGGATATTTGTGAGAGAGAGCGCCAGTTACTCACATAGCATTCACCCTCATCTTGTTATTTCTGATAATGATCCAGTTTGCCAGATGACGCAGAGGACAGCAACAACTTCAGCAATCACTGCCACTACAATGTGGCTCATAAAGGCAATGCAGAAGGCAGGAGAGGGTCTTGGACTCCTCATGGCTGCCACAAACATTAGCTGCCACTCTGGATCACCAAGGGACCTATGTAAAAGCCCACAGTGCCATTGTCATGGCCTGCACTGTGAGTACAACTTGGCAGATGACCATTTCAAATAACTTGACGCCACATTGTAAATCGGCCACCATCTCATGCTGTATGTAGTGTGGAAGGGGTATAGCTGTCACCTAAAACCTGAGGCAGTGCCAACAACAAACACCACCCAGGGGTGCTGTATGCAGGTTGCAATAAAGAAAAAGACTGTGCTTTGAACTCAGATGATTGTCCCACCAATGCATGCTGCATATTACTGCACACACAGAAAGAGCTAATTAGCAATCAAAACAGCATATGTATGGGTGGTACCCCTTCCTGCACAGATACATCCACCTACACAAGGCAGCTAGCCAAGTACCCTGGTGCAAGCTAGGTAGTGCCGGTGCATGGCTACATATGAGCAGCTGGCGCAGGGGACAACAAAGGGTTGCCAAGTAAAATGACACACATGGGGCATTCTTGCATAGTCAAAATGTTGCAGAACAGTGCAGCCAATTTTGGAGACGTTGTGCATTCTCACTTACCGATTTCAAAGGCCCTAAGTGTCACACATCATCTGCAATGACACATGTCAAAATGGATGGGATATTCAGGCTCAATAGTGCTACCATGTTGTCACCACATCTGACCCCATTGTGTTGTGAGGATGTGTCTTGTCCCCTCTAGTGATAGTACACTGAGACACAGGTGCACTATACAACGTATGGTACTTACATTATGACCGTCAGTTTGAAATCCAAATCAGATGACCCAGGTCCTTGACCCAAACACAAGATTGTCATGTCCAACAACCCAGTGCTGAGGAGACATTACACAAGGATAGGAACTCACACCATACCACAAATACATATGCATCACAACCAGCTCAAAATATCAACAGCCATGCTACATGACATTCAGGTTGCAAGCCCTAACAACATCTTACTCATTTAATCTTTTGCAACGGATCAAGGTTATGGTATACAGCCATGGATAATGACCCCATTTCCCAACCCAAGCAGAGTAGCAGAGCGTGCATATAATGAGGGATGTTGGAGGACAGAGACTATTGTGGAGATGACATTTGGCATCCTGGAGTCCAGATTCAGGTGCCTGGAAATCATAGGAGGCAGCCTCCTATATGCCACACACATCGTCTGCAAGATTAATATGACATGTGCTATCCTTCACAACATATGTGTGCGGATGAACGTCCCCTTATATGAGCAGGTTGATGACCTGCCTGAGGAGGAGGAGGATGGTGGAGAACAAAATGAGGGGAACAGCACAACACAGCTGCTGGGATATGACGTAGACTGCACATCATTGAGAACATCTTCATTTAATAATCAGGTAACTCACCTTGTACATTTTGTCAATAAACACCTCACTTATTCACACAATCCGGCTTTGGTCTCTTCAATCTACATAACATATACCTCAGGATAGTGAGTCTAACCTCAGGGAGCATGTCACAAACACTAATCTGATGAGTACCGTAGTAATATCATGTGTGATGCATAAGATTGAACTGCTACCATCACACATATCACAAATAGCCTCATCACTTGAATGTGAAAACTGAAGGACGCAATTAATGGACCACAACATATTATGGGTGTCTACACCTGGACACATGAATGTATATGCGAAAGACCTATGGATACCAGCTTCCTAGTTGTCAGCCCTCCTAACAGATGGTCCACTCCCTGACTCCATGTATAAGTGGGCATGCATTGGTGGATGATCTTCACAGGTAGGATGATGGATTGCATAGCCATCCCCCCTGAGGCACAGGGGGTGGGGGAACAACACATTTGTAGGTAGATATGATGCTCACAGTGTAGGTGACAGTCATTTTGATCAGGCTTGCATGTGTACCTATCAACACTGACCCCTAATGGTTACCAACTGCATCCCATACTCCCAATAACAGAATCATGTTACTGGTGATGTATGGTTGAAAGTTGACAAAGAGGTGGAATAGTGGCCCTGATTTATGAGAAGTTTACGCTGCCTTTCCATTGTTACACATGGCACAAAATCAATGCACACCTAATTTTGTTTGTTTCCTAATCTTGTTGTGAGTAGCTTTGGTGTCAATGAAATAATGCTAAGGCATAGTTGTGGTTGCCTGTCTCAATTGGACAGCTGCCAACATGAACAATGAGGAAGTGCTGGCTTTTCAGAAGAGGGCAGTCCGCTATAGGCACTTCCTGGCAGTGAAATCTGGGTTCCGGAGGATTGCACGCCGCTATCGCATGGAGCGATTCACCGGGGAATTGTGAGCATTCACCGAAAGGGGACCCACACAGGGAGGACCAAGCACCACAGCTGTGCAGGGGGCCACAGCTGCCATCATCACAACAGCCCCAGCTGCTACACCCTTAACATCCGTGCCACAGCCAACCCCACTTGCTGCCAAGGACATGAGTGCAATTAATAAAGAGGGATGTCACACTGGTCCTCAAAAAGTTGGACACTCTTGAGAAGGAGGTGGAGAAAAACACCAAGAGACTCGAATTCATCAAGAGGAAAAAGAAGAGGGCTAATCCATGATTGGCTTAATGACTCTCACCCCCAGTTAATTCCCCTCCCTCCTCATTTGTTTTAATATTTTATAGTGGTTTTAGGGTGTTAGTGTCAGTAGATTAGGTTAGTAGTTTAGTTAGAATAAGTAGGTTTGGGGGCGGGTTTTGTACTTTGTACATGTTACTATGTGGGTGGGTGGGTGTTGATATTGGGGCATTAATGTGTGATATATATATATATATATATATAAATATATATATATATATATATGTGTGTGTTGGAAAATGGGTTATTGGTGAGGGCAGGTAGGTACCTACACTTAGCAATAGGCCACTAACCTCCACTAAGGTCCAGTTAGGTCTCAGTAAATTAACTCCTGCTCAACCCTTGGTAGCTTGGCAACGAGTGTCAAGGCTTAACTTAGGAGACAGAGTGTAAAGCATTCAAATATCACAAAACAGTAATTAAATAAAACACAGGAAACAGTTTAAACATCCAAAACCAATTTATAAAAAATTAATTATATTTTTATCTTTAAAATGACACAAAAACGAATAGAATCGGATAAGGGGAACCAGAGATTTGAATTTTTAAAGAATTATAGTTTTTTTAGTGCCTAGAAACAAAAATTGCCAATCGGGTCATCTGGTTGCACCTCGACCGGGTCAAAGTCACAGCTTAAGGCCGACCGCGATGGAGCCCTGCTCGGCTACAGGCCGCGGGAGGCCTCGGTTAAAAGTTTACCTTCACACTTAGTCTCTTTTTCGAAGATTTTCTTCAGCGGGATGAACCTGCCAGTCCAATCCGACCTCCTGGAGCCCTCCTCCGGATACGCGATGCGGGAATCCTCAGGAGATTTTTACCTTCGGACTTAGTCGTTTTTTCGAGGTGAAAACCCTTCAACCGGGGTAAACCTGGATCTTGATCCGACGTCCCTGGAGCCCTCCTCGGATACGCTGGCTGGGAGGTCCCGGTCAACTTTTTACCTTCAGACTTAGGGTCCGGGGACCGCGGAAGCACCGCCAACAGGCTGGCGGTGCTTCCTGGGCTATTCTGACCGCGGCGGTAAAGCCGCGGTCAGAAAAGGGGAACCAGCGGTTTTCCCCTGGCCCAGGGAATCCTCCATGGGGATTCCGACCCCTTCCCGCCACCCTGTTTCTGGCAGTTCTTACCGCCAGGAATAGGATGGCGGGAACGGGTGTCGTGGGGCCCCTGGGGGCCCCTGCACTGCCCATGCCACCAGCTTGGGCAGTGCAGGGGCCCCCTAACAGGGCCCCACAAAGATTTTCACTGTCTGCTTAGCAGACATTGAAAATAGCAACGGGTGCCACTGCACCCGTCGCACCCCTGCAACTCCGCCGGCTCGATTCGGAGCCGGCTTCCTCGTTGCAGGGGCTTTCCCGCTGGGCCGGCGGGTGGCCTTTTGGCGGTCGCCCGCCGGGCCAGCGGGAAAGTTGGAATGGCCGCTGCGGTCTTTTGACTGCGGGCGGTCATTCGGCGGTGACCGCATGGCGGGCAGCGACCGCCGCCCGCAGCGGTCAGAATGACCGCCTTAGTCTCTTTTTCTGAGATTTTCTTTACCGGGACGAACCAGCAAATCAGGCCGGGTAGCGGTTGAAGCAAGCCGGCTAGAGTTGCGGCGGCGGGTCGGTCCCTCTAGGGAGCTTTTTTTCAAAAGTTCTCCAAACTTCTCCAAACATCTGGGGCTTCTCCCAGATGTTCTTTAAAGGTTCTTTTGGGGTCCACAGCTCACCCCAAGGGTCCAGAAGTTCTGAGATGGTCCTTGGAGGTGCGGACTACAACTCCCAGAATGCACCTGGCACAAACTCCTTTTTGGCCACTGGACAGTGGTCAGCTGGTCGATTTCTTCAGGAGTTGGTGCAGGGGACTCTGGTTAACAATTTTTCACCTGTAGCAAACAGGGAGTCCCTCCTTGAACCAGTTGAAGCCAGGCAAAGTCCTTCTTGTGGTGAAGCCCAAGTGTGCAGCTGGTGCACTCCTTCTGAGTGCAGGTTCCAGGTGCAGGCCAGGGGTCCAGCAGGGCAGTCTTTCTTCTCCTTTGGTTCTTCCTTGTTGGAATCTGATGGGGATCTGAGGTGTGGGTTCAGGTTTGCTAGTTTTATCCTTGCTCCTGGGTGAAAAGCAGGGGGGTCCTGGTTCTCCAATCAGGTGCAGGGTCCTTGGTGCAGGGTCCTTCCCCCTGTGATGACCACTTCCTGGGAAGTGTGGCAAAAATCAATCCCAGGAGGCAACATTCTCCAAAAATCCATCATGGCTGAACCTGATTTTTGGAGGTTACATCTGGCTGAGCCCACCCACTGGTGTGGCTAAAAATCATAAACACACCCCTCTCCTGCCCTCTCCTAATCTAATCAAGGGGGCACCTAGTTGTCTGGGGTGGCAGGATGTGGGGGTGTTGCTGGTTGCTCCAAATGTCCTTCTCTGCCTTTGAAGACCAGTTTGGCAGCCCTCCCCCTTCCTGCCTCACCATCTCCTGAGGGGAGATTTCCTCCTACAGGCACATTCCTTTGTGTGAAGCCAGGCCACTTCACACCTCATCAAGGCAGCCTGGCCAGGCTGCTAGAGGCTGGCCAATCAGAGCACAGCAGCAAAAACAATGCAGGGTTGAAATTGGCAACTTTTCAGGTAAAGTTTAAAACTCTTTACCTGAACAAGTTATATTAAATCCAACAAATGGAAGTTGTGGGTTTTATTACAACAATTAATTTGATACCAAACTCTTGGTATACATCATTTAAGGAGACTTTAAAAATTAAAATAAAGTCTCCCCATTCTAGCCTATGAAGGCCATTTACTACAATGAGGGAAAAGCGAATTTGGCTGTTTTTACCTCACCAGGGCTTATAAAACTATTTTTATAAGGTCTCTGCTTATAGTTACATGGCACCCAGCACTAGGGGCACATAGGGCACACCTTAGGGGTGACTTATATGTAAAAATAAGGTAGTTTAAGACTTTGGAACTACTTTAAATTCCAAATTCGAATTTGCATATAACTTTAATTTAAAAGCACCCAGCAAATCAGGCCTGCCTTTAAAGTGACACTGGGCACCTCAGCAGTGCACCTATGGGTGCACTACCTATGCTGTGGTCCCTAAACTTACGTGCCCTACCATATACTAGGGACTTATAGGTAGGTTAACTTAGACAATTATAATTAGCCTAATTTGCATATCCATTTTACACAGAGCACTGGCCCTGGGACTGATAAGCAGTACCCAGGGCACAGCCAAGAGTCAGTAACCACCAGTACCTGTCCAAAAAATGTGGGGGTGAGCAGGGCAAAAAGGAGGACTTTCCTACTATATATATATATATACATATATGGTATATATTTGTTTAGATATAGTTAGTGTATGTGCAGTTAACTATATGTTTTCCTTCATGTGTCTCGTGATATATGTGGGGTGGGGGGACCAATGTTTAGAGTGTGTTGTGAAATATGTTAGGTAAGTTTAGCATGGAGTAGTTAGGGTCAGTATTTGGTTATGTATAGTTAGGATAGGTTAGGTTAAGTTAGGATAGGTGTTCTTCATTCTTTTTAGTTTAGTTTAATTCTAATTAAAATTCTTTGGGTACTCCCTTGCTTCATGTGTCTTATGCTTGGATCTTAGGGTGTTCCCATGGGTGTACAGGGGAAATTGTGTGTTGGCCTAGGGATTCTGTCCTGCCTCCAGATCCTTCTCTTGACATGTTCATCACCTCCTTACAACTGAGCTGTCACATTGGCAGCTACAACACATCTACTTGTTTGTGCATCTGCCATTCAGTGTACCCACCACTCAAGATGACTATGTTGACCATGTATTGGACAGGGAAGGTGTGTTAATTCAGCTGTCATTTGTTGGGTCCTGTGTCGGAATGTTGGGCACTGTGGGACATCTGACAACATCCTACATTTCATATCTATCCTGTTAAACTGACTACTGGCAATTACAGATGAGGTTAAGTACCTCTGTTGCACACCAATGTGTTCTACTGGTACTCCCAGCTGATGATATTGCCCAAGAACTGTTTCACAGCCATTCCTGCCATTTGTAGTAGGTGAAGCATACATGTGTTAAACATTTTTGACATACTCATTGAATTGCTTGTAGGGGATGAGACCAGCATCGATATTCATCATGGAGGTCCCATGTGCATAGATATATGCCCCCATAGTCCTGCACTCTTGCACTGACAATCTGTGACTAAAGACATGTTACACACATCACAATTCCAAAGTGTAGTAGATGTGTCACAACACACAAAGACATGCTGGTTGTGTAGGTGGTGTTTAATTACAAGTGCTGTACTGCAATATTTACAATGTCCAGGTGTGTGGCCCCATTAGTGGAATCCATCCAATTGTGACACAACACATGTCCAGAGTTGAAGGACATGTCATGGGACATGCTTGGGTAAAGTGTCTTTCAGTGCAGGGGAACATAATTTGCCAACTGACAAGTTAGAGACAATTGCAGTACATAACAGAAAGGTCAACAGTGTGTCGGTGAAGAGTGCTTATCTGCAACAGTGTTAACACTGGCATGATGTCAAGCACAGGACAAAGGAAAACAATGCCCATGTGGCATGGGTTGTGCTACCGGGAACTCCTACTGGTGAAGATGATCTGTTCCACATGTTCATCTTCCGATGTGTGTGGTGTCTCCTTCGCCCTTGATGGTGGTAGAGGGGCAGTAGAGGGGGCCTGACACACTTCAGTTGTTGGAGATGTGGTGTCCCAGAAGCGGCCATCTGCGGAACTACATATAGCGTCACTGCTGCAAGGAGGAGCTGCTGATTTTTTAGTATAGCAGCAACATCCCTGTGGTAGGCAGCCATGTCTGCTGTGAGGGAAACCATTTCCCAGTGCATGGTGTCCATCTTGTCCTCAAGCACGCTGATGCCAGTTTGGGATGCCAGTTGTTGTGGCCTCTCCCTCATGGAAGAAGCTATGTCCTTCAGTAGCAGTAACAATGCACATGCTCATCCCCTCCAGGCTCACTGGCTGGCATAGTTTGCATCCCCACCCGCACCTCCTTGGCCAGCTCCAGCTGGACTCCTACCAATTTCCTCTCAAATCTGGTCCCTGGGCCCTCGGAGTCCTCATTTGTGTTGGTGCTGGCAGGTCGTACTATTGGGGTGCCTACTGGGGCCTGTGAGATGTCTGCTACATCAATACTCCTCCTTGTGACTGGAGGTGGTGTCTGGAGGTTTCAATGAATTATTGGAGGGTCACCGGCTGATGTTTGCCAGTTGGTCATCCAGGTCATCAGGGTACTCCAGGAACAGGCAGATCCGCAGGAGAGCCATCATCCTCCTCTGCAATGAGATGGTGTAAAATCAGTCTATCTGTTTTCTGGCAGTTAATATATCACGTCAGTGACTTGATATTTGAGGCTCATTGTCCTCTTAGGGCCAGAGGAATGGAAAAATGGTGCAGCGCGGTGCTGTGAAAAAATTGTCAGCGCTGTGCTGCGTCACTTTAGGAACGCAGAGATGCTCTGTATGTAAGTCAATATGGTGCTCCCCTGTGTTGTCCCCCTGCTGGTGCAAAATTCCGCTGCCAGCACCAACGCAGGCATCCTTGTACCATCATGCATGGATGCATGTATTGAGGGGTGTGATTGTTCATGTGCATGAAGGTGTCTCTTCCTGCACATTAACAATTACTATTGGCACTTTGGCACTTCTGTGTGAGCTGTAGAATGCAGCATACACAGTAGTGCCAAAGCGTCATTTTCAAATGATTGTTTATGTGCAGGAAGGGACAACTTCACACACATAAACAATAATTTCTGGCATGTTGTTCTTCCTATGTGTGCTGCAGAATGCAGCACGCATTGGAAAAGCAAAAAAACAAGTAGAAGTTCCTACTCGTTGTACCCTGCTAACGCCACCCCTGGGGGTGGCATTAGATTTTGGCACTGCCTCAGGTTTACAAAATTCCACAAATCTGAGGCAGCGTCAAAATGCAATGGGTGTTGCTTTGGCACACCCACAGCAACACCCATTGCACGCCCCTTCAAAGCACAGTGCTGCGTGGGAAGGGGCCGTATTTACAAGGTGACGTTAAGCCACAAAAAGTGGCTTAATGCCACCTTGTCAATACGGCACAGTGCTTAACGCCACAGGAGCATCACTAAAAGTGATATATCACTGAAATTGATATATTAACTGCCATTAAAAGTGGTGCGCCTGTGGCGTTAGGGGCCTATAATGTGCCCCTTAGTTCCAAAGCATTGTTCCTGTACATCATGGCTGCGGTCTACAGCCCTATCTTCCACCTGCATGTCCCATGAAGGGAAGCCCAGTTGGCAAAATTGGCTGTGTCAGATCTTCCAGGTGTGATGTCTATCCTTTTTATGGCTTGACACCATCTTTTCTTTTCAACCCTCCCTATGCATCCATTTGCATGGTGAGGCCTTGCAATGGGTGTTGCTGTGCTCATGCCACAGCCCCACACATGGCAATTTTCACTTTTCACAGTCTTTCACATGTTTCACATACACCCATGCACTGCTGAGACCTTGCATCACCCCAGGGATAGCATGGACAGGACACTATGCTCTTGTAACCATTGATGGCTCCTCAAGTTGTTGTTCGTGTATGTGTGCTACATTGCATGGCAATCATGGACCTGGCAGAATTCAGTTTCATCGTCTGTATGTGTGGGTGTGTTTGCCTTCCTAGACACCTATGTTCTCGCCCTCAATGCAACCCTCCTTTCACTATGATACAAGAGTGCAGCATGGTGACAGTGCAGCTAATTTGAAACAAGCACAGGGTTAGACCCAGTGATGGGCAGTATGGGTATGACATTTCTGCTGTGTACATCATTCTGTATGTGACAGTTCCTGATGGTAAATGAGTCTAAGGACATAGCCAGTTAACAGCAATTGTACTTAGGTCAAGGCCTGAGGCTCGCTAGAGGTGATTCTGCAGGTAGTCGTACTGGTCCCTCATTTCAAGTGCGTCAGTCCTATGGCACTGTCGCGTGGGCTCTCATTATCCTAAATGAGACTACTGGATTTCTAGGCAGCAGGATCGATAACGGTGTGGGGGACCCACGTGTAAGGGACTCTGTCACCCTAAATCCGTTTTTTGCTCCGGCTAACTAGCAGTGCCTCATTTCTCCCAAGGGGAAGATATGATTGGGCAGCCGAGCGCATTACATCTTTGGAACTTCGCAGGGAAGTCGTGGTCACTCAGATCCAAACCAGCTCTCTCATTTACAATATGATCTCATATACAAATGACAAAGGCAGTTTAAGTTTTATATAATGTTTTAATAAAACAACTGCATTTTAGATATTGAGGCGTGAGCCGCAATAACCAGAACCATACAACACAGTAGGATTGAAATAGTCACGAGGAGAGTGAAACATAAGAATAACGATATCATGGTGTTGACAATTTTTACTCTCTCTCAGCTAGTTCTATTTCGAGCACAGCATGTTAAGCTTTTGACTGCCATTGTGTACTTGGCCACCCCCAACAGCACAGGTGGTAGTGGCAACTGTTGTCAATGTGGAATGCCCCATGGGCCAATGGCCTGGCACTGGCAGGTTTCCAGCAGCTTACGGACTTGCAGTGCCATCTGTCCTGTGACACCACAGCAGTATTACGTTCAACACTATCCCCCAGGTCTGCTTCTGCATTTCTACCAGCCTTTACATGGCAGTGAAACCCCCATGAAAAGGTTGTTGGTGATCTGCTGTGGTGTGTCCCTAGGTGCCCTGCACAGCCCATCCACTTGGCATGGGCCGTGCAGGGGGTCCCATGCCCTGGCCCTTTGCCATTTCCACTGCCTGATTTACAGGGCTGAGTGCAGCATGTCCTGTCAGACTCAATTCAGCCAAAACTGGCACTGAGTCTATTTGATCCAGCAAGAATGTTGTGTTAAGTGCCCCACAGAGCTACCATGAGCAGACAGAGTTCCAGCCACCATCCCAACGAGTAACTCATACTGGCAACCGCAAATGGTACACTGCACTGGCAGTCTTACCAACACCGGACTTGCCCATGCACCATCCCCCACCACTCATTGTGGAATTATACGCCATTATATTCACAGTCTCACCCCATGTGTTGTATGTGTGTGTTTATTTCTCCATTCCCATGTGTCTGACATGGTTGTGTCAGAGTAGTTGTGGGCTCAGCTTGTGACTGTTATGATGTACTGGTTGCTATCTGTGATACATATTTTCTGTAGTGGCACAAGATGTGTGGTTCAATACTACTTCAGTTTAGTTGGTCTGGGTAGTGGCTAATTACCAATGATACAGGTCCAGCCTGGTATTCTCCCAGCACCTGTTCAGTTCATTGTTCCACGCACCCAGGGGACACCCTGACTGCATGATGGAGTGGTGGCTGCCTCACGTGGATGTGTTGTCAATGTGCAGTGTGGTGTTGCTGCCGGCACATGTCTGGGTATTGTTGGGACAGTTGAAATGGCTTGTGTGTTGTGTGATGCAGCACATATGCATTTGGGCAATGAGGTAAGGCAGTTGCAAGGTGTTACTGCAAGGGACACCATTATGACATAACCCCAGGAATGGTATTGACTGGTATTAATGGTATTGACTGACTGCTTGGTCTCTGAGGTCTTGGTGGTGTTGGTGGTGTTGTTATGACTATATCCAAGGGATGTTGTGATGACACAACCAGTGGCACAGTGATTATACATGTCATTGTGATGCTATTAAATGTGTTTGACCAATGACTTTGTGTTTCACCATTGCGCATATTAGTTACTCAATGTTCACCAGTAGCACATTACATGTCGTGTTCAGTTCAGCTGCCTATTGGCTTTGACATGGCATTAGACATTACATTTGATATTTAGGTTAGCTGCCTATTGGCTTTAACATGGCATTAGCCATTACATTCTGTATTCAGTTTAGCTGCCTATTGGCTTTGACATGGAATTAGACATTACATTTGATATTTAGGTTACTTTGACATTGCAGATAAGCTGTGTTTTTCCAAGCTGTGTTTTTCCACATGATAGACCAAGCTGTGTTTTTCACACCAGACCCTAGCTGATAAGAGCACGTAGATTTTGTGTTTACCTCTCAATCCAGTCTGAGAACGAGTGAGGCTCGGAGAATTGGCCACTCTCCAAGTTTTTTCGGTTCTCACACTGAGTTTACTTTTAAGGGTGGCTCTGGACTACAGCAGAGTTAGATTGAAACTATCTTGACTTCAGACAGGAACGGAGACGTCTCCCGTTTGGGTAGAAAATCTCTTTCTCGCAGTTGAACCGGAGTCATCAACTTGCAGGTCTCAGGAAGATGAAGCTGAGTTATAGGCCCTACAGCCTTGCCCTACGGTGATGCAATTTTGTCTTTTATGCTTTACTTTGAAGTCATGCTATAATATAATCACATGTATTTGCTGTGTACATTGCAACTGAGAAGTACTTTGCATTGCTGTGACTACTTTTGAACGTGTGCTTCCAACCTACTAATTTTGTCTCTCAGGAACCTCGTGGTGAAGTAATAATAACAATAAATGTCTTCTTCAAACTCAGAAGTGCATTCCAGAGAGGTTCTGTAAGCTCGATAATGAGATAAGAGCAAGAAAGCAGAACAGCCATCCATCCCATGCGCTGCATATGTACATGTAGGTATTTAGGCCTGGTGTTCAACGTATGTCCAGGTTGTGTATGTGTCATGGTGTATGGCACTACCAAGGCATAGGTACATGTGTAGCTTACGTCACAATGTTGAAATTTCTTAATGTGCATTGTGACCCTCTGCGCTCCTTTGACATGCATTTAGTGAGCCCTATGTGCCTCCCCCTTCTTCCACTGAACATTTTAGTATAACTTTCCCCCATGCAACTGACCCTGCATTTGTGGTGTTTCCTGGTAGTCTGCGCTGTCGTGGAATTCCTGTGACAATTTCCTCCGGAATGACTGCTACAACCATCTCCTCTGTCTCGTCCAAGTCCTCTTGTGGTGCTGGACTCCCACCTAAAGTTTGCAGTGCTGCCTTCCTGTTCCTTGCTATTTTTTCCTTTGTTTTTCACTTGTAGTCATGCCAGCGTTTTTTGCACTCAGTTACAGTTCTCCTGACCTTTGCCCCACTGTTCATTTTATCCACCATATGCTGCCAGATAGCCTTTCTCCTTCAAATTGGAAATTTGGAGGTGACGAAGAGTTGATTTTGATGCTCCTTTACCTCTCTCGCCTGTATTTTGTGCTCCTTTGTGCTGAAACAACATTTTCTCTTTTTCTTCTCCCTCCCCTTGGTCTTGTCTGTGTCTTCCTGGCTGGTTCCTGGTTGAAAGGGGTCTCCCTGGGATCTCTCCTAGTTTCCTGGGTCCATTTTGCCTCTCCTTTGTACTGTTTTCTTTGTTTGTGTCTGTATTTTACACTATAGAGGGCAAAAACGGTGCATTTCCATTTTGTGACGCGTTTACATGTCATAAACCGGATTAGAGTAATTTTTCCTCCGTTAATGTTATTTTGCCTTACAATGCGCAATGGTTAATGTCAGGAAAAATTACTCGAACTTATTTATAGCGCCACCCAGCATCAAAGTAGAAATATGACTCCCGGGTGGTATTAAAAAATGGCGCTAGTCAGCGCTAACGTTTCTGACGCAAAACTGCTTCACAAGGGATCTGTTGCACAGTGCCTTAGGACGTACAGAGGGGACAACCCAAGCAGGTTTTTCTTCAAATTATTTTCTCAATTTCAGATGGTGTACATACTTGAATAGGTCAATGTGTAATTGAGAATAATCAGGTTTGCAGTAGGACATAAACCCAATCCCATGCATAATACATTTTTGGTCAACAGAGAAAGGCAGATTAGCCCATTGGCTGAAGCTGTATCCCAAATTCCAGAAGCAAACCAGGGTGCTGTATGGATATCTCAGTCACAAGAGGAGTGCTCAGCAGAATGCGAATCTTCAGCAACAATATTGAGGTATAGGAGGACAGAATAAATGGGAAGGTGAAAAAATGATAAATTGAATTGGTAGACTTTCAGCAGTTAAAAAAGTAAATTAGGTTGTGACCAACTGCTGTCTGTATGGTGCACAGTTTCATGATAAATAGTATGAGCTTTTCTATTAGCTGACTTTGACATTTTGCTAAGATCACGCAAGAGGCTTGTGAGAGTCACCAACAACCTTCTTCAGGTGAAGCTTGATGAGAGGGTACTTGTACCATCTCGCGAGACTCTCACAACAGTCAAATGAAACTTGACAGAGTGACCCTGACACAAGATCTTTTTTTGATCAAGTGGGAGTCTTGCAAGTTGGATTGTGCAGAGAGAGAAAAAGAGCATGTATTACTACAGTACAAGTGCTCTTAACCTTTTTAAAACAACCACAAATCTATAAAAATAATGCACAGGTAGAAAAGATGAAATATAAAGCAAAAATAAAAGGTTAGAAAAGCTATTAGAGGGGGTTATGGTACATGTACTCTGAAACAGATACATTTTTTTCTGTGAAGTCTGCAAGAGTGAGGTTACATTACGTTCAACCAATAGTTGACTTTCCCTCTAAAAAATGTTTTAAAAAAAGTTTTGATGTAAACGGCTGCAAGGTTTGAGGGTTGAGATACTTATATCTGATGCATGACCTCAGACACCTGACATAGCCCTTTGTGGTTTGAAGATGAAACAAGTGTAGTCTCTTTGGATTTCGCTAAGTAGAGGTCATTTGACTTTTGACTAAAACTGATTGGTGTATTCAGCTACCTTCAAGACACAGCTCCATTTTCAGGTAATTAAAATATAATGTATTTTAATGATGAGGTCTCTGACTAAATATTAAAAGAAAATTATATATTTAAAAATAGATTTCAATATATGTGTTTGTTGTGCCAGTACTAATAAGTTAGATGTTTAAAATGCTAAATAGATATTAAAACTGCTTACTATTGAATGTTAGCTGACTGTATCTTTCATATATTTTTGGGTTCATAGACGGCTATGGAAATAGTTTTGTTTTAAGATGTAGATGTTTCTCAAGCATGGTTGATGTATATTCTAACTTTTTAACTTACTGTGTATATTTTTTGACCGTGGGTGTCCTAAATACAGTTAAACGTATACAGAGTGGTTTTTTGCACCGAAGACTGTGCTCTAAGTGAATTGAATCATACATGCAGCTCACTCAGAGAAAATACGTTTGCATAAGGATGGAATTCCTTATTGAACAGTTTAACACTGAGGCATCAGCCTGTACAAAGGTGTTTTGTAGAGCGTTCTCTGAAGGTTTTATCAAATTGCACTTCATTTAATATGTGCACGGTTAAAAGGGCTAGTGTTCTCTGCTGTAATTATATATGATTCGGTTTCATAAACCAATTATACATGTGTTCAATAAGAAAAAATCTTTGTAGAGGAATGGCTTTCTAACAAAAGCCTTTTTTCTCCCAGCATTTAACATGTGGTGAAGCTTCAGTAGAAAGGTAATTTTGTTAACAATGCCCATATCTGTCACTGTTTAACTCGTAGAGGAGTTTCAGGACAGACTGTTTGCTCTTATAAAACTGAGCAAGTCCTTTATTTAACCTGTACACTATTAACATTTACTATGTTCACTGGTGTAATTATATAGAGTTCTTTTTCCTAAAGTATTTATACATGTGGCTCACTGACAGAATATAGGGGGTCATTACGACCTCGGCGGTCTTTTCGCAAGACCGCCAAGGTACCGCCGTGCTGAAGTCCGCCAGTGGTGGCGGTCTTCTGCGCCGCATATTTTGACCCCTGGCAGGCCGCCGTCCTTTTTCGTATGGAAAGCCGCCAGCAGCCATACTGGCGGATGGCGGGAAAGTGGAGGTTGCACAACCTCCACCGCCACGTCAACAGAACACCGTCCACTGAATCACGTCCCATGAGTCGGTGTGGCAGTGTTCTGGTGATGGTGTTCTGGTGGCAGAGCTGCGCCCATGGATCCCGTCCCCTCCCGGAGGATCAACGGACAAGGTAAGTTGATCGTCCGTTAGGGAAGGGGGTGGGGGGTGTTGTGTGCATGCCTGGGGTGTGCGTGTGAGAGTGTAGAGGGGTGAGTGAGTGAGTGTATGAGTGCGGGGGGTGCTGTGTGTATGGGAAATGTGTGCGGGTCGGACGATGTGCATGTCTGTTTGTATGTGTTGTCGGGGTATATGTGTGGGTGTAGGGGTGTGTATATGTGCATGTTGGGGGTGTGTGCGTGTAGGGGTGTGCATATGTGCATGTTCGGGGTCAGGGTGGGGAGGGGTGTTGTGCCACCTTTGGGGGTGGCAGGGGGGTGGAGGGTGTGGGGGGAGGATTCGTGGGGGCTAGCGGGGGGTGGGGGAGACCCCTATCAGTGCCAGGGAAGGAATTCCCTGGCACTGATAGTGCCTACCGCCATGGATCTCATAGCGGTTCTCAACCACCCAAGATCCATGGCGGTATGCAGGGTCTTGATACCGTCGGCGGTCTAGTGACGACCGCCGGGCTGGAGACCGCAATCTCCAGCCCAGCGGTCTTCACCGCCATGGCGGTCGGAATGGTGAAGTGGCGGATGCCGCCGCGGTCATAATTCCATTTTTTTTTCGCCGACCTGTTTGCGGTCTTACCGCAGCTTTACCACCGACCGCCAGGATCGTAATGAGGGCCATAGTGTGTCTAGAGAGGTACCTTCCTAACAAAAGTCTTTTACTCCTATTTATTAATTTGTGGAGAGGTCTCAGTACAGAGTCTGTTTTGGTGGCAATGTCCATCATTGGTACTGTTTAACTTGAAGAGGCGTGTCAGGACAGATGGTGTGCTCCTATAAAACTGAGCAAGTCACTCTTTATGGACTTGTAAGATGAAGAGTTATTCTTTAATAAAACACTACCATAATCAAATTCTACCCTGTTTAAATCTTGTAAGAGAGGGCCCGGTGTGTTTATAAACCCTTGTACACTAACTCGTTATATAGATTTTGTTATTTGTAAACCAATTCATGCACCATTGAATGGTGTTTGAAGACACACATTTGTGAAGGGGTACCTTACTCACTAAATCCTCTTATACCCAACCTATAACCTCTGACAGAATTATTAGTACAAAGAGAATGTTTTGATAGAAGTGAGCCAATCATTCGGTATGCACGTCTATTACAAACCTCTCATATTAAGTTAAACTTCAGTATACCTTATGTCCCCTTGAGCAAAATGTAGAACATAGGGGCTAGTGTTTGTCTGAGGGCTGTATATACACCCGTTACTGTGTTCAGCGATATGAGTAGCCAGCTTGCTGTTTATAAAACTATGTAGCACAGGAGGTACTAGCTTCCAAAAGTCTTATACACAAAGCAGTTGGTCTCTGTTGAGCTGTCACTTTGAGAGACTGTTGTTAGAGAGCAATACGAGATAAGATCAATATTTGATGAGACCCTACAATGCAGAATGTATAGCATGATGAAACATAAGGGACAAGGCCTCCTTGTTCTGTCAGTTCTTTTACAGAGACAGTGGCCCTCATTATGAGTTTGAAACTCTTTCGGACAGAAAACCTCCACTCTGGTTTTCTACCCGCTGGCCCTATTATGAGTTTCCCCCTGGGCCAGGGGCGGAAACAGAGTTTTTGCCTGCTGGCCCAGTGGTAAACAGGCTACAACATTGATGCCGGCTCATAATCGAGCCAGCGGCAGTGTTGCGGTGTGATGGGTGTAACAGCACCGTCGCACTTTTCACTGCCTATTATTCAGGCAGTGAAAAGTGTGACGGGCTGTCCATGGGTTCCCCTGCACTGCCCATGCCAAGTGCATGGGCAGTGCAGGGTCCCCCATCTCCGCTAGCTTTTGCATGGTGGTGGAACAGCCCTGCCCTGGTGGATTAAGACTGCCGTCACCACTAGGCTGTCGACCGGCGGCAACATGGCAGTACCGATGGTTGGACCGTGGCGGCTCCGCCACTGTCATAATATAAAGCCTGGACCACTGCTTTGGCAGCGGTCTGACCGCCATCGCGAGTCTGGCGGTCCCAGGACCACCAGAATCCTAATGAGGCCCTTTGTATTCTGCTCAAAGGAATCAGTAGAGAGGGTAGTCTTACTCCACTGAACTAAACACCATATTCACTCAAACAAAACATCTTTACAGATGGATGATATTCTCAGTAAAGCCTTCCACAGCCAGCTCTCACTTCATTTGTCTGAACAGAAAGGTTATGTTGTGATAAAAAAACAGAAACATTTATACTGTATATACTTATAAGAAAAGGGCCCCCTCTCTTCTGAAACTGAACCAACAGAATATGTGCCCTGTTAAACTGTGATAATACAAGGCCTATTGTGTGCATGGCTCCTCCTACATACATCCTTTATTCTCTTCAGATATGTTATTAGACAGAAACTAGTGTGTGACGTGAACCAAACACCCTCTTCACTCTGAGAAACATCTATTCAGACACATGGCTTTATTACTAAAGCCCTTTACACCTACTGTTTAACCTGTTCAGGTATGTCAGGAGGGGTGGTGTGCTGTTGTAAATGTGAACCATTTACTCTGCCTGGGCTTGAGAGGGAATTACTGTTGCATGAAACAGTACTACAAGAAAAGTGAAGCCTGTTTAAATCTGCTTGTCTAAATTCTTCTATACTAATCCTTTACTCTTTTCAGAGGTATCAGCAGAGACCATGGTGTCTACAAACCCATTCATATACCATATTCTCTCAGAGGAGACACCTTTGTGCAGGGGTGGTTTAGTCACTATACTCTTTTACACCCAACAAATAACCTCTAGAGACCTATTAGTAGAGAAGGAATGTTCTGCTAGAAGTGACTTAATTACACTCTCTAGAATTATAGCATAACATTCTACTTGTACATCAAACAGGTTTATCGTTTGTTTGCCCTCTGGTAAAATGTAGTAGCTCAGGGGCTAGTGTTTGTCTGAGGCCTTTTACACACATCCTTTACTTTGTTGAAAGATATTAGTACACATCTTGCTGTTTATAAACTCATTTAGTACAAGAGGTACTAGCTCTAAATAGGCCTTCTACACAATGCACATGGTCTCTGTTGAGCTGTCACTTAGAAAGACTGCACTTAAATGGTATTATCAGATAGGATTAGTATTTGATGAAGTGTACTATGCAGAATGTATACTATGTTAAAATGTAGTAATATAGCACCTAGGTTTTCCTTTAATTTGTGTACACTCATTGTTATATTAGTAACAAGTCTGTAAGAAGCAGAAATAGATATGATGTGCATTTTATTTTCTCTGTAGGGCTGCCAGACATGTGAGGATGACAACAAAATGCAGGAGAAATAGAAGATAAATCAACAGTACTACAAAGAGATCTCCAAACATCAAACACACCCAGAGAAAGAGAATGATGGTAAAATGAAATGTAAATCAAGTAATAATATCCAATCTTTAAAAAAATAATAATAACCACTTCGGCTTTCTTCTACAGGTGTGAGCGAAATGCAACATATGTCTACATTTAACAGACAATTATATTATTCTTCAAAAAAAAGATATTAACACACAAAACAGATTTAAGAAAAATAAATGTAAAGAACTTTGTCAACAGTTCTCTCTGAGAAGAGCAGTATGTGATATAATGCTAAGCATGACATCAGTAAAACACAAAAGAGCTTTGCAAAACCAGAAAAATGTTGTTGAGCTGCTTAGATAAATTGATTAATTCTCTAAAGAAAAAATGTCACAAGAAGGCTCATGTGAGTAAAACAAATATTTGCAGTATTTTCCCGGGCTTGTGGAAACAAACTTCGAGTACTGAGGCATATTAGTGCCCAGAAATGTGGGAGAAGAAGTAACTAATGAATTATTAAGTCAAAGTCCTAACAATCTAGTCTTTGAGTGGAAATGTACAGACATATACAATAATTCTGTTGAGAAACTTGGACTGTTCTTAAACAGTTATAGCAAAGGAAATGTAAAACAAAAATTAAAGTAATCCAAAGCTTTGATCCTTGTCGAGTAAAGAAGCTTATAAACCTTCAAGGACATTAATTGGCTTGTGTATCACACCAGCTCTGTGACAGTACTTTCCACCATATCCGTAAGCTGTCTGTGCACCACACTAAAAGGTGCAGTCTTGTATGAAGACTGTATTTTTTAAAAAGTCCATCTCTTCAGCTCCAAAAAACTAAATGAAATGCTATCAAGAGGTATTCATTCTGAAGTCAGTTCTGTAATAGCTGACATTCAGATGCAATATTTTAAAGGCTAAGTGAACAGACTGAGATGGTTGTGCAGAACAAAACTCAAAATTCTAACACTAGCACAGTGTTAGATCATTTTAAAAGGAAATTGGTGCATTTGCCATGACAACTGTAGAAATTGCAGACAAGGTGTGTGTTTGTTGCAGGCAAACTCACTACAAATCACAAGACACATTTTTTTATATTTGTGAAAAAACAGATGACAGATGTTAGAAATGGGGTTTCTAGTTGGCTAGGGTATGCCCCTAAGCCAGGCAGAACCCACCTACTCTAGTCAGGGCAAGGGAGTTACACGTCCACGATAACCCCTGCTCACCCCCTTGGGAGCTTGGCACGAGCAGTCAGGCCTAACCCGGAGGCAATGTGAAAAGCATTTACACAACACACATAACACATGTGACACAGAATGTACACCGCAAAGTAAACACAACACTGAGCTATGTAAAAATAAACTGTATTGCACAAACCATAATTAGACCAAACATTACACATCAGTAATACCCTGCTACCTTAGCAGTTATCAGAACGTTACACAAGTTACTAATATTCTGTAGGAATAAGCAGTTGTCTCATTACAACATGTAAGTACTCAGGATTCTGCAACATAAGCAGTAGTCAGGAATCACAGTAACTAAAGGTATGCACTTGTCATAAACACATCCTAAATGTCCATAATAGGAACATAATAGCACCTATGGCAAAGTACTTGTTTTCTTGTGAAAAGGGGGCACTGCTGGTGCCTAGAAGACGAGCATGGGGGCGCCCGGTGCTCCTGTGTGCGAAACGGGGGCCACGTGGTGCTCCTGGGGGAGAGGAGCGGTCTGCACCCTCTCTGTTGCAGAGAACGGGCCCCTCCTGGGTCCCACGATCTCTGTGAGGGCCTTCCTTGGCCTTCGCATATCCATCGACAATGGTGGGGGCCAGGCAAGGCCAAACAACCACAAGGTTAAGTAACTGGGTCGATCGCGCCCCTGAGGCAGTGGCCGGGGAGAAAGGAACTCTCCTGAGGCTGGAATCCCCTCTGGTCAAGCCCGAGTCTGGTGCGTGAACTCCTCCTGGGCAGTGGCGGTGACTTGGGCTTCAGTGTAGGCCCTCAGTGGTGCCCCGGGGGCGCTCCTTAGTGCGAACCTTACCGCGGGGGCACCGACAGGAGCACGTGGGCTCTGATTTCCTCTTCCTTGTTCCCCGGGGGCACTGATTGGAGCGCAAAGCAATGCGCTGGTTATAATGGATGTTCGGGCTGCGGCTGTGATCTTCTTTTGCAGTGAGGAGCACTTATGAGCACAGAGGACCCTGGGTCATGGCGGTAATCGTTTCAGAAGAGAGCGTAGGAGCGCGCCAAAGACAGCTTCAAAGTGCTATGGCCAGGCGGCGGTTATCGTTTTTCACAACCACAACGTGTTTCACAGAGCGCAAAAGGTACCATGTGGATCCCGATCTGCGGCGGTAAGCAGCCAGGAAACGCTTCAAAAGCATCAAAGCAGCACTCCTGGTGCTGAAGTAGGTTACAGGGGTCAGGGGCCACCCAGCCTCTGGAGCCAAAAATAAAGAAGGGGCTCAGGGCTGGCGAACTCAGCTACAGGCCTGTGCACAAGTGGATGCAAGCAGTGGCAGTTCCTCCTAGTGACCAGGCAGGTCACAGGTCAGCACAGCAGCAGCAGTCCAAGGTGGGTCCTGGTGAGTCCATTCAGCAGCGTCCAGTGTCCAGCTTCAGGTAAGCTTCTTCAAGTTTCAAGAATGTCTAAATTGTGGGGAAAAGTCCCCTGTACTTATACTAAGTCTACAGTGTGTATTACAATGGGGAGGAGAGGGGGCTCTAACCAGTTACAGCTGGTTCTGGGAGTGCACCTTCTCTCCTCCAACACAGGCTCCAAACATCAGTGGAGGGTAAACGACCCTATTGTGCGAGGCCAGGGCACAGCGTTTACAAATGCAGGTGTGCCCCGCCTCTCCCTTCTCTCAGCCCAGGAAGACTATTCAGTATGCAGATGCACCTCTGTGACACCTCCACCCTTCCTGTGTACAGGCTGTCTGAAAAGTGTGCACAAATCCCCAACTGTCAGTCTGCCCAAACGTGGATTGGAGGCAAGCTGCAAAACACCAGAGTCATAAGCACAGATAAATGTGCACTTTCTATAAGTGGCATTTCTGTAATAGTAATAAAAAATACACCTACACCAGTAAGCAGCATTTCTTATCATTATCACCACCATCCCAAACATGCCTACGCTACCCCTCATAAATCAGACAATACCCCTTACCCATAAGGCAGGGCATTTCTAATGCAATCCTATGAGAAGGCAGCACTCACAGCAGTGAGTCACCAAGTTATACTGTTTGTCACTACCAGGACAGGCCACGCAACCTGGCACATGTCCTGCCTTCTACATTCATGGCACCCTGCCCATAGGGCTAGCTAGGGCGTACCTTAGGGGTGACTTAGATGTAGTAAACGGGGAGTTCTGGGCCTGGCAAGTAAATTTAGATGCCAGGTCCCTGTGGCAAAAAACTGTGCACACATGCCCTGCGCTAGCAGGCCTGAGATAGGTTTGACAGGCTACTTCAGTGTGTGGCGCAAGCAGCGCTGCAGGCCCACTAGTAGCATTTAATTTATAGGCCCTGGGTATAGGGATACCACTTTACAAGGGACTTATATGTAAATTAAATATACCAATTAGGTATAAGCCCATCATACCAATTTTACAATGGAAGGCACATGCACGTTAGCACTGGTTAGCAGTGAAAAAGTGCTCAGAGTCATAACGTCAGCCAACAAAGGTCAGAAAAATAAGGAGGCAGAAGTCAAAATGTCTGGGGAATGACCCTGTAAAAGGGCCAGTCCAACAACAGAGAACTGGGACAATGGTTTAAACTTGCTCTTTACTTGATCAATGAAGACAGGTTTGACTTGTGCATAAACCAGATTGTCTGTAAATGCTGTATTGACAAACTAGACGATAAAAAAATGTCCGCTGGAGGAATTCATAACAAAATGGACCTTTTCCCAATTCCTTCTCCGTTTCAAAACCTGAATGTGTATGAGACTGTTCTGATACAAACAGTACTTCAATTCTAAGTCATTGGAAGAATGGAGACTAAAAATTAGACGTACACCCTTCTGACCTACTAAAAGGTTTGAAAGGTAAAGTTGTGTAGTTGCCTTTGAATATGAAGGAGAATATTGAAACAATGGGTGTAGATCGAGAAGAGGAAGGACCACTAGTGATTCTAGTGAATGGAGGACCCATCAAAGACCAATGAAAATGGCAGCAACTTTTCAGCATTAATATGGTTAAGAGGGCTTTAAAATGAATTAAAATAGAAAATGTATTTTATAAAGATATTTTTGTAGATGAGCACGTTACTGTCTTAGAACAGAATGTCCCACATCAGCTCCTTTTGCTCAGTTTGGAAAGGTTTATTTAGCTGAAGTAGAAGAAATATATGAATACTGTTTCATTAACCCTCTACATTGCAGAGAAATGATGGGCGCTTTAGAATTATACTAAATGAAGTAAGTGAAAAGAGAACCAGTAAGTATGTGAGAAAAGAGCTTAGGATCACAGTGATTTCCGATGTTGTTTCCCACAGGACAAGGTGGTCATTATGATGAATGTCCATACAGATTCCTGCATCAAAATATATATGCAGGGGATTGTACTCTGAAGATCCCCTCTTTAGACAGAACATACAGTATATTTTTCACCTTAGGTTTAGAGTGATCTGTCAGTATTATCATATGCTGTGGGCCATATGATGAGAACAGGCACATGGTTTTAATATATCTCTGCAGAGATTGTGTAGAAAAAATACATGGTAAAGATGAGGTACTAGAAAGCAATTGGATGACTGTGATGGCTTACCAACATGGTACCAATGAATGTTGGTTCTGTCATCATGGTGAAATGAAGTGTATGTTGCGCAATGTAGGTGCACCTACCTAGTTTGTTACTTTGGGCTGCGCAGAGTATGCATGATCTTTGCAGGCAAGCTAATGCAAACATTTCAGGGATTGATTTGAAGTCTACAGGTCAATTGTGGTCCATTGATCCTGCAAATGTTTGTAGATACCTCAAATACAGATTTGAAGCCCTGCTTCATTTAATCTGCAACAAACAAAATCCACCACTAGGTTAGATTGTGGACTTCTTCTGGAGAAATAATAACATGCAAGAGGAGCACCGCATATACATATGTTATTGTGGGTGAAAGATGTATTGAACATTGGTCACAATACTGATGACTCAGTGTTGTCATTCATTGAGCAATATGTAAGTCGTGACATTCCAGAAAAGTCTCAGAAGAGAACTCTTAGGCAACAAGTCTTGAGATTCCAGTTACATAAATGTGCCAAACATTGTCAATGGAGATACAGAGCAAAGGGAAATACACCACTCAGTGTTGTTTTGGATTCCATAGGCCTGTAATCTCTAAAAGAAAAGTGAACAGTTTTATGTCTGCAGTCAGACACATGATTACTACGAAACCTCCTAAACATGAATAAAATCTAAAAAGAAGTGAGGCTACAAAATGTATCAATGATTACAATGCAGTAATCCTGTCCATGTAGAATGTTGACATGGGTATTCAGTTTGTAAAAGACAATTCCATTGCTGTAGCTCGATAAGTTGTTTCATATATAATAAAGTCAGAAAAGACCGAGATGAAGGATATATGGGAAGAGATAGTAGCAGAGAAGTCTTTAAATAAAGAGCTTCTTCGTTTCAGTTTAAAGATGTTCTCATCATGGAAATTGGATCCTATGAAGCTTATACAGGGAGTCCAAAGCAATAATTTGGGCTAGTTTAGGCCTGGCATCAACACAAAAACATGTATTGAGACAGTTTCTTGAAATTGAGCATCTTGCTCAGTAGTGATCCGGAAAGTACTGAGCTCCTTAAAACACATATGATGGACACATGTTACCCTAATCGAAGTATCCATCAAGAAAATATGTTTGTGTAAAGTAGAGCAGAACTATACACACAGACACAATGTAGATGAGAACACTGAGCAAGGAAAGTTTGGGGTGACTAGTTGTAAAAGGTGTTTAGTAAGGCGTGCAAAACCAAGTTTCATTAATCATTATAAATTGAGCTATCAAATAGGTGAGAAAAGAGAATTCTTTTACCTGGCTCTGTTGCAACTTTTTTATCCTTGGCATTCCGAAACCGAACTGATAGGTGACTATAACAGCTAGAAAGATGCTTTCAATGCAGTCAAACATAGCATCCAATATGAGGTGTTTTCCACATATCAGAACATGTTACATGATAAAATCCAACAGAAGGAAACAACTACTGTAGAAGTTGTAAAAGGCCAGCCTTTTGTTGAAAATGAGACATCCATAGCTATGGGTGAAGTTGAAAAAGTTGTGGGTCACATAAGGAGTGAGAGCATTGATTTAAAAAGTCTAATCTCTTAACAAAATTAACAACAGCTAAAAATGTATCAACAAATAACAAAATCTGTAGAGCATTCACTGCTACACGACAATGTATTTGTAAAACATTCAAGCCTACACTTCTTTATGTTAGTTGTCAGGCACGTACAAGGAAATGTTTATGATTAAAGTGCTCACTGTATTTGTTCACAGAAAAATTTGTTGTGAGCTATACTAGAATATTTAGTTGCTCACAACATTCAAGGAATCATGTTGCACAGACCACATATGTTGCCTTGGGAACATCACAACAAACTAGAATACCTAAGGTTATCTGGTGATGCTTGTCATAAGGAGTCCAGACTTCTCAAGAAATTGAAAGTTCTGATTGTTGACGAGGTTAGCATATGATCTAACCTTATGCTAGCTTTCATACAATTGAGGATACATGAGGTTCTGCGAACTGACTTTGATGTCTTTTTTGGAGGCAAACATGTCATTGTTTGTGATGCATTTCACCAGTTGACTCTGGTCAAAGGTCAACCAGTTTAAAAAGAAAATGTGCATGAAGAAACTAAGGGGCATATTTACACTCTGTTTGCACCGAATTAGCGTCAGTTTTTTTTTACTCTAGTTCAGTGCAAAACTAACTCCATATTTATACTTTGGTGCTAGACCCGTCTAGCGCCAAATTTATGGAGTTAAAGTCATTTTCTGGGAGTGGAGACCTACCTTGCCTTAATGAGATGCAAGGTAGGCGTTCCCGTGCAAAAAATTACTCTATGGCCTTAACGCCATATATAGGGGCATATTTATACTCTGCAGCATATTTATACTCTGTTTGCACCAAATTAGTGTCATTTATTTAACTCTAATTCGGTGCAAAACTAACTCCATATTTGTACTTTGGTGCTAGACCCGTCTAGCACCAAGGCCCTGAGTTTTACTTTTTTTGCACTGCATTAACGCCATTTTTGACGCAAAAGTGGCGCAAACTTACAAAATATTGGCCCTTATTTATACATTTTGCTGCAAAACTGCACTAACTCAGTTTTGCACCAAAAAGTTCAGCACCGGCTTGCACCATTTCTGTGCACCAGCCGGGCACCATATTTATGGAACGGTGCAAGCCGGTGCAAAGGGTAGGCTAGAGTAAAAAAATGACTTTAGTCGAGTGGGGCTGGCAGTATAGAAGAAGAGGGTTTAGCACCAAAAAATGACTTTAGGCAGGTTAGAGTACAAAAAAAAATGACTCTAACCAGATTAGCGTAATTTTATGGTGCTAAACCTACCATGCCACATGACTCCTGCTTTAGAAAAGGCAGGAGTCACGCCCACCACCCCAATGGCCAGCACAGAGGACAAGGGTCCCCTGGGCATGGCTATTGCACCCTGTGCCATGTATGGGGGCCCATTTCAGGGCCCCATATGGCACTTTCAAAAATAAAATGCAATCTAACCTGTACTTACCTGTGATGGGGTCCCCCATCCTCCGCAGTCCCTCTGGTATGGGTGGGGGTGCCACTGGGGACTGGGGTGGGCACCTGTGGGCTTATTCCATGGTGTTCCACCATGGAAATAGGCCTACAGGTCCCCTAACGCCTGCCCTGACCCAGGCGTTTAAAAAATGGGGCAAAGCAAGCTTTGCCCCATTTTTTGACCCCTCCTCCCTCCCTTGCACCATTTTTGCATGGGAGTGCAAATATGGAGCTAAGGCCATAGAGTCATTTTTTGCACGGGAACACCTACCTTGCATCTCATTAAGGCAAGGTGGGTTTCCACTTCCAAAAAATGACCTTAACTCCATAAATTTGGCGCTAAAAGGGTCTAGCACAAAGTATAAATATGGACTTAGTTTTGCACCGAATTAGAGTAAAAAAAAAGTGCTGTTAATTCAGTGCAAACAGAGTATAAATATGCCCCTTAGCATCAAATAATGATGCTAATCTGGTTAGAGTCATTTATTTTGACTCTAACCTGCCTAACGTCCTTTTTTTTTACGCTAGCCAACCCTTTGCACCGGCTTGCACCATTCCATAAATATGGTGCCGAGCTGGTGCTAAAAAATGGTGCAAGCCGGTGCAAAACCTTTTGGTGCAAAACTGCGTTAGTGCAGTTTTGCACCAAAAAGTATAAATAAGGCCCTAAAAGTAATTTGAGAGTATTGGAAATGTTAACATATGGTTAAATTTCCAGTACGCTGAGTTGACAAAAAATAACACAGGTAGCAGATGTAGAGCATGCGAATATATTAAAAGACATGAGAACAGGAAAAACTGGGAAACAAGCCAAAAATGCTGTTTCTTCTCCCATGGTTAGATGTCTAATGCCTAACAGGGGAACGCCCTCGTAATACATTATGGCTGATGCAGGCATAATTTGGTGCAAGGGGTTACAAAGTGGACAACACATGCATTGTGCCACTTTGTAAATAGGGTACTGCATTTTTACCCTAATATTGCCACATTAGTGTAAAAGAAAATGACATGAATCTGGCGACACGTGTCACCAGGGGCTCTTAAATCTGCCCCTAAGTTTGAATGCAGCTAAGATAAATAAAGGTCACACAGTCTTTAATGAAGGAATGTCTTATGTTGCTTTATCACAGGTGAGGGCATTGTTGGAGTTGTACCGTCTTGATTTTGATGAGAGCATGACATCATGTGTGACAGAGTACAGTCACTTATGAAAAATCTATGCTCCTCATTTGAGCATATATCCCATTGAAGACAAGAATCCAATTTACAAAAAGTGACACAGTTCTGATATTGTAGGGTTTTTAAAATGTTTCAAAATAAAGTGAGGCATCCACAAAGGCTTCAAGAAAGTTAAAAACTCATAAAGTCAGCAATGAAATGGGTTTTCCATTTTTTAACACTTCTGGAGTTTCATGTAGGAGTTGATGTTCTATTCTAATTATGGCCAGTGGCTGCAGCCATTGTTCAACACAAAGAGAAACCTTTATGTTAAGCTTTGACAACTCTTTCCAATTAGAACATACTGAAAAACACATGTGTAATTAATTTTTACTGCATCTAAATGTGATATGGTTCCCCACTGTAGAGGTGATACACACTTAGGGCCTTATTACAGCTTTGGAGGATGGTGTTAATCCGTCCCAAATGTGACGGATATACCACCTACCGTATTACGAGTCCATTATGTCCTATGGAACTCGTAATACGGTAGGTGGTATATCCGTCACATTTGGGACGGATTAACGCCGTCCTCCAAAGTTGTAATAAGGCCCTTAATTTTGAATGTGCAACAAGATGCATGCTGAGGAGTTTTAATGGTAGTGCTAACTGTTTTAGAAAGTGAGGGAATTCTAAGAAATTTATTCTTAACAACAAACTATTCATGGAACCATGAATGTGTAAATTGTCACTATTCAGGCAGACAATACTTTTAATCAAAGTGATTTGTGTCCCTTACAGTACCAGATTGCAAGTCAGTGTAATTTGAAAAACTATTTCTGTAAGCTGTACAGAACAACTCCTCTCCAGACTGCTAATTGGAGCTGTTTCCTACATTGGTTGTAAGCCACAGTTCGAAATTTCTCATTCTCTTGCTACAAAGATGTAAAGCTGATGGTAGCAAAAGCAATGCTGATATTATCAGCTTTAAAGCATGCCAGATATCAATTCATGAAAAAACATACACTAATGAGGCCACTGAATTTCACCATGGGCACTCAATCAACTCTGGTCACTACACAGTCTACCTTAAAAATTCATGTGACTGGACTAAATGTATAATGTTTCTCTTACAGTAAAGCAGAGATTACCCCGGAAACTTAAAAATGCCTATCTTATATTTCTACAAAGTTTTAGAAGAAACAATATTTAGAAACATGCATCTAGATACAAATAGGCACAAAAACAAAATTTATTTTCATTGTTGTTATATTGCCTACCAAGGAGAACAACTGTGTAATGATGAACGTTTGTTAATAATAATAAATGGATTTAAAACAAATACATGAGTATCAGTGTGTGCTATGTACCAGTATTGGTCTCATGCACATAAAACACGTGGGTTCATACATCTGAGTGATTTATTTTTCTTCAGAATTATATAATGGATGGCATGTCATTGAACTGAACAAACTGTTGTTGTATATATATTTTAGATACTAAATAAGGATATTTTCACTGTCAATGCCAATTTTGTTATAAAGTGTACAATCTTGCGAGAGACTCACAGGAGAAAACCAGGTAGCACTGCACTCTCAGACTGAACGTTAAGAACTGCCTGCTTTGCTCTTATGAGCCCTTGTGAGAGGCTCATATGACTTTCTGATTATGATCGCATTCTGCTGCTCACATGAGAGTCCTACAACATATTTTAAGAAAGGGAAAAAAAAGAAAACATAGTGTAGACAGCATAGATCAGCAAAGTAGAGGACAACTCTGAAAATACAATTTTTGTGTTTGCAAACTTCATTATTTGTTGGTATATATTTTTTTTTAAGGATATGACAAAAACATACACCTTGAGGTGTTAACACCTTTGCTGCAAGGCCTTTTCCCCCTCTGGTGTCAGGCCTTTTTTTGGCTATTGGAGCAGTTTGCGCTTAGGCCCTCATAACTTTTTGTCCACAAATTTGTGTCCTTTTTTTCCAACATTCTAGGGATTCTAGAGGTACCCAGAGCTTGTGGGTCCCTCTGAAGGAGACCAAGAAATTAGCCAAAATACAGAAAAAATAATAAAAAAAAAAAGAAATGGGGAAAAAGGGCTGCAGAAGAAGGACGCTGTTTTTTCCCCTGAAAATGGCATCAACAAAGGGTATGTGATGCTAAAATCACCAGCTTCCCCGCTTTCAGGAACAGGCAGACTTGAATGAGAAAACCCAATTTTTTAACACAATTTTGGCATCTTACTGAGACATACCCCATTTTTACTATTTTTTGTGCTTTCAGCCTCCTTCTAGTTAGTGACAGAAATGGGGGTGAAAGCAATGGTGGATCCCAGAAAGCTAAACAGTTCTTAAAAGTAGACAAAATTCTGAATTTATTGAGGGGTAATTTGTGAGGATACTACAAGGTTTTCCTACAGAAAATAACAGCTGAAATAAAAAAAAAATTGAAATTGAACTGAAAAAACAGCCATTTTTCTCAACGTTTTATTCTGTAAATTATTTCTGCGATGTCAGATTTTTTAAACAATATACCGTTATGTCTGTTGGGCTCTTTTGGTTGCAGGGATATATAGGGCTTGTAGGTTCATCAAGAACCCAAGGTAACCCAGAGCCAATAAATGAGCTGCACCTTGCAATGGGTTTTAATTCTATACCGGGTATACAGCAATGCGTTTTCTGACATATAAAGAGTGAAAAATAGGTACACAGTCTTACATTTGGAAGGAAAAACATTAGACAAGGGGCAATAACATTTGTTTTGCTATTCTGTGTTCCCCAATGTCTCCCAATAAAAACTGTACCTCACTTGCATGGGTAAGCCTAATGCTTGCGACAGGAAATGCGACATGGACACATCACATTTTTACATTGAAATCTGACATGTTTTTTGCAAAGTGCTTAGCTGTAGTTTTTGGCCTTTAGCTCAGCCGGCACCTAGGGAAACCTACCAAAACTGTGCATTTTTTAACACTAGACACCTAGGGGAATCCAGGATGAGGTGACTTGTGGGGCTCTCACCAGGTTCTGTTACCCAGAATCCTTTGCAACCCTCAAAATTTGGCCATAAACACACTTTTTCCTCAAATTTCGGGGACAGAAAATTCTGGAATCTGAGAGGAGCCACAAATTTCCTTCCTCCCAGCGTTTCCCCAAGTCTCCCAATAAAAATGGTACCTCACTTGTGGAGGTAGGCCTAGTGCCTGCGAAAGGAAATGCCCAAGACACTATGAGGACACATCAAAATGATCAAATACTAAACTACCTGTTTTTGCAGGTGGGGGGAATCTGCCTTTTTGGGCCTGGGCTCAGCAGCCACATAGGGAAACTTACCAAACCCAAACATTTCTGAAAACTAGATACCCAAGGGAATCCAGGGAGGTGTGACTTGCGTAGATCCCCCAAAGTTTTCTTACTCAGAATCCTCAGCAAACCTCAAATTTAGCTAAAAAATCAAAATGTTCCTCCATTTCTATGTGGGATCAACACCAGGACAACGTTTCTTACCACCCAACGTTCCTCTCAGTCTCCCGGTAAAAATTATACCTCACTTGTGTAGGTGGGCCAAGTGCGGGTGACAGGGAAGAGACAAAAACATGTCAAAATTGAGGAGGAACCAAAGCAGGCCCAAAAGGGCAGTTTGGACAACTAAAACACCTAAAGCTTAACTCCAACAAAACCGAGATCATCATCTTCGGCCCCAACAAAACCATATGGGACGACTTCTGGTGGCCCACCGCCCTAGGACCCGCACCCACCCCCGCAAACCACGCACGCAACCTTGGCATCATCCTGGACCCCTCCCTCTCCATGACACAGCAAATCAATGCTCTTACCTCCTCCTGCTTCCTCACACTCCACACTCTAAAAAAATCCTTCAGAGACCAGGAAGACAGTCACCCATGCACTCATCAGCAGCAGACTAGACTACGGTAATGCCCTCTACGCCGGCACCACACTCAAACTCACACGCAAACTCCAGAGAATCCAGAACACAGCCGCGCTCCTCGTCCTTGGCCTCCCCCGCCACGAAAGAATCTCACCACACCTCAAAACCCTTCACTGGCTCCCCATAAACAAGAGAATCACATTCAAGATCCTCATCCACGCACACAAATCCCTCCACAACACCGGCCCGACATACCTCAACGAAAGAGTGAACTTTCACATTCCCACCCGCAACCTCCGATCAGCCAACCTCGCCCTAGCCACAGTCCCCCGCATCCAATGCACCACCACAGGAGGCAGGTCCTTCTCCTACCTCGCCCCCAAAACCTGGAACTCCCTCCCCACCCACCTCCGCAAAACCAAAGACCTCCTGCTCTTCAGAAAAAACCTCAAAACATGGCTGTTCGAACAGTGACCCTCCTGCCCCCCCCCCACCAAGAGCCTCGAGACCCTCACGGGTGAGTAGCGCACTATATAATTTTTTTTGATTGATTGATTGAAAAAAACATTTTTAGGCTGACAAGTGGGACAAAATTCTTATTGGTATAGATGAGACAATGCTGGGTGGTAGGAATTTTGTGGATTCCTGCAGATTCCAGAAGGTTCCATCACAAAAATGTGGAAAAAATTAGTGATTTCCAGCAAAGTTGGAGGTTTGCAGGGCATTGTGGGTAAGAAAATGGTGCGGGTGCATGTGAAGCACACCACCCTGGACTCACCCAGATGTTTAGTTTTCAGACGTGTCTAGGTCTTGTGGACTTTTCTACATGGCAGTGTCCCAAAGTCCAAAAAGTGTACCCTCATCATTCCAAGTGGGACAATTTTGAGAGTTAGCCAAGCTCTCATGGCCCAAATGTAAAACCAAAACCCAAAATAATCAAATGTCCTCTTGCTTGCCGTGAGATTAGATGGTTTAGTGCGAGGGGGGAAGAGCTGAAAGACTGTTACCGCCTTCAGTTGGGGTGGGGGGATAACCATGCCCATACTGGTTGGTAGTCACCACCACACTATTTTTATTTTTTTAGTTCCCTGGGAACTAGTAGATTTTCTGCCCCCCCCCGGGGTGTGGATCGGGGGTAATTGCCTCATCTGCCCAGTGGTGGGCAGAACAACGGTGGCCCCATTTATTTGGGGTGGATTTGGCCATACCCCCACCCTCTTATTTTGAAAAACAAATCTTCCCTGGTCTCTGGTGGGCTTTCTGCCCCCCTTGGGGTCTTCCAAAAATATGCCAACCTGCCCCCGAGGGGGCAGATATGGCCAACAGTAATGTGCCCCCATGGGGAGTGACCCTTGCCCAAGGGGCTGCCCCCAAAGAAAACAAACACCCCCTTGGGAGCAGATCACCCTAATAGAAATAGGCCAATCTGCCCAGAAGGGGAGCAGAAATGGCCTAAAATACATTTGTCCCCCAGGGGAACGACCCTTGCCTAAGGGGTCGCTCCCATTGCATGAAATTGTACAAAACAAATCCCCTGTGCCTAGTGGTTTCTGCCCCCTTGGAGGCAGATCAGCCTAATAAAAACAGGCGGATATGCCCCCAGGTGGGGCATAAATGGCCTAAAATACATTTGACACCCCAGCGGAATGACCCTTGCCTAAGGGGTCGCTACCCTTGCGTGAAATTGACGCAAAAAATACAAATCCCTGGTGTCTAGTGGTTTCTGCCCCCTTGGGGGCAGATTGACCTAATAAAAATAGGCTGATCTGCCCCCAAGGTGGGCAGAAATGGACTAAATACAAATTGCCCCCCAGGGGAGTGACCCTTGTCTAAGGAGTCGCTCCCCACATATAAAAAAAAAAGTAAACAAACAAAATCCCTGGTGTCTAGGGGTTTCTGCCCCCAAGGGGGCAGATTGGACTAATTTTAATAGGCCCCGGGGGGGGGGGGCAGAAAAGGCCCAAAAATATTGCCCCCCCAGGGAGCAGCCCTTGCCCAAGGGGCCGCTCCCCTTTGGTATAAATATAAATTTAACAAATTACCTAGTGTCTAGTGGTTTCTGCCCCCCTTGGGGGCAGATTGGCCTAATAAAAATAGGCTGATCTGCCCCAAAGGGGGACTTAAATGTCCTAAATACAATTTTCCCCCCAGGAGAGCGAACCTTGCCTAAGGGGTTGCTCCCCATACAGAAAAACATAAAGTAAACAAAAAAAGAAATATCCCTGGTGTCTAGGGGATTCTGCCCCCTCCCCCGGGGTCAGATCGGCCTAATTATAATAGGCCGATCTGCCCTCGGGGGGCAGTAAAGGCCTAAAAATATTTTGCCCCCCTGGGGAGCAGCCCTTGCTCAAGGGTCCGCTCTCCTTTTGTACAAATATAAATAAATAAATAAAAAATCCCTGGTGTCTAGTGGTTTCTGCAGAATGGGCTAATAAAAATAGGCCGATCTGCCCTCAAGGGGGAGCAGAAATGGCCTAAATACAATTTGCCCCCCAGGGGATCGACCCTTGCCTAAGGGGTCGCTCCCCTTACATAAAAACATGAAGTAAACAAAAAAAAATATATCCCCGTTGTCTAGGGGTTTCTCTCCCCCTGGGGCAGATCGGCCTAATTATAATAGGCCGATCTGCCCCCGGGGGTGGTAGAAAAGGCATAAAAATATTTTGCACCCATGGGGAGCGGCCCTTGCCCAAGGGGCCGCTCCCCTTATGAGTAAGTATAAAAAAAAAAAAATTCCCTGGTGTCTAGTGGTCATTTCTGCTGCCCAAACGCATCGTGATCGGTCAGCAGAAATGCTTGCAGAGACATGAAAGGAAAGGAAAGGCCTTTCCTTTCCTTTCATGCCTCTGCCTGTCCCCTCCTCCAGAGCGGAAGAGAAATGCTGAGCATGCGTCCTACGCAATGGGAAGTGACCTCTGATGAGTTCAGCACGCAATTGCGTGCTGATGTCATCAGACGTCACTGGGGGGCGGGGGTGGAAGGGGAAGCGATTCCCCTGCTATCCCTGACGGGGGTGTGGGTGGGAGGTGGTCTCATCCCAGGCAAAATGCAGACCAAAATGCAGGAAAGCAAAGCTTGGATGATGTCATCAATGATGTTATCAGTGATGTCATCATTGCTCTCATTCGAGATGTCATCAGTAATGCCATAAATGATGTCATAGAACATGTCATGAGTGATGTTACATGTGAGGTCATACGCAGTGCATGGTGGTGGTGCAAGTTGTAGTTAGTGCTGTTACCTATAATTGCTGAATTTCTGTATTTTTTTAGTTCAAAACATTAATGCAATCAGCAAGAAATCCATCTTTCAGTGAAAAATAGATAGATAGATAGATAGATAGATAGATAGATAGATAGATAGATAGATAGATGGGTAGATAGATATTACCTAGTGGGGGCCACCACTAGATAGTTATACTTAAGACCTAGGCCCATATTTATACTTTTTGACACAAAACTGCGCTGACACAGTTTTGCGTCAAAAAATGTAACGCCGGCTAACACCATTTCTTTGCGCCGTTCTCGCATCACATTTATACTTTGATGCTCGGCGGCGCAAACCACTAGTGTGAGTCATTTTTTTAACTCAAACCAATGCGTCACATTGTAAAGAAAAATTACTTTAACGCAGCGAAAATGACTTTGATCTGGTTTACGACGTCACAAACCGGATACGTGTCTTTTTTTTACACAATTGGCAAAAACACAGCAAAATGTGCAAAGGAGAGCCAAAATGGACCCCAGAAGCTTTGAGAGACCCCAGGAAGATGACAACAGACCAGTAACCAGCCAGGATGAACCACACACGACCCAGGAGAGGGAGAAGAAGAAGAGGAAGTGTTGGTTCAGTGCAGAGGAGCAGGAAATACTGGTGAAAGAGTTGACGGAACACCAGCACCAACTTTATGTCACCTCTAAATTGCCAATTAGTAGAAGAGAGGCAATTTGGCAACAAATTGTTGACAAGATAAACAGTGTGGCAGAAGTACAGAGAACAGTCATTGAGTGCAAGAAACGCTGGCATGACTGCAAGCACAGGACCAACGAAAAGATGGCCAGGAACATGAAGGCAGTACTATAGACTGGAGGTGTGAGTCCAGCACCGCCAGAGGCCCTGGACCACATGGAGGAGATGGTGGCAGCCGTCATCCCTGAAGAGATCGTGACAGGAATTCAAGGACAGGCAGAGCAGACTACCAGGAGACAACACAGATGCAGGGTAAGTGGCATGGGGAACTAAAGTGCCTAAATGTGAAATGTAAGCCGGGGGGGCTCATACTTACTACACAATGCATGTAAGTCATGATATTCAGGGAGTGGAATGGGCAACAGGGCGCAGCACGGGGGCATGGGCTGTTCAGAGGAAACCTGGGGCACAGTACAACACCACCAAAAACCTTTGCATTGGGGTATGCTGCCATGCCAAGGATGTTGGAAAGGTAAAGCTAGTCCAGGAGGGTAGGTTACAATGTAAAACTGGCCTGCTGTCACACGGCAGCTGGTATTCTCCCTACATGAACTAGGGCTCTATTAACAGTCTCAGGCCATATCCGCAAGTGGAATTTAACATTAACAGTTGCTACTACCACCTCTGCTGTGTGTGCAGGTCAAGGAGCAAATGGCAGCTATGTGCCCATGGACAAACACACCCAAATTAGTGGGTCCAGGATGACAACGTTATCAATCCCCTGTAATCAATAAAAATGTGCTAATCCTGTCAAATGTGAATGTCCATAGTCACTACAAACATCAGCCATTGTCATAAACATTATGAGGTACACAGCAGTAATGTCATACCCATGCTGCACATGTCAGGGTCCACCCTGTGCCTGTTTCACAATAACTGCAATGACACCATGCAACATCCCAACTGTCATACTGCTCAGACAACAGCATTGGGGGGGAGAACATATGTTACCTGCTAGTGAAACACACCCGCACAGTCAGAAGAGGAAATGGAACACTGCTAGGAGCATCAGTGCAAACCAATGTAGCACACATACCCCAACATCAGCAGTACACACTACCAATGCTGACACCCATATTGTGCAATGGCGATGCTATACATAGTATATGCTAGGTCTCAGCAACATATAGCTGGATGTGAAATATTAGAGACTGGGGCAGTTCAAGATTAAGGGGGTTATTACAACTTTGGAGGAGGTGTTAATCCGTCCCAAATGTGACGGATATACCACCAGCCGTATTACGAGTTCCATAGGATATAATGGACTCGTAATACGGCTGTGGTATATCCGTCATTTTACGGTCACTTTTGGGACGGATTAACACCTCCTCCAAAGTTGTAATAACCCCCTAAGTGTGGTGCAAGCGCCATCAGAACACTCACAGCCAGTGCAAGGTCTCACCATGATAATGGAAGTAGACGGAGGGTTGAGTTGTACAATAAGGTGGCAACATACAATTTGGGTAGTACCTACACCTAGAGGATGTGACGCAGACAATTCCCCAAACTGCCCACACTACATGTGACATGTAGGTGGGGCATTGGCCTGGGAGAATGCTAATATTAAAGACAGGAACAATGAACAGGAACCAATATCACAATGTGCAACTAATAGGAAGTCAGGCACGTCACGTTCCAAATGCCACAACACAGAAAACTGTAAACTGTAAAAACTGTAAACTTTGCACTTGTATAGCGCACTACTCACCCGTTAGGGTCTCAAGGTGCTGTATGCATACCACTGTGGAACCCCTCCTGGCTTTTCCCTGTGAGGCGCCCACACCTGGACTGCCCTGGGGTGAAGCCAAGCATCTAAGTGCTGTGAGGGCCGTTGTGGAGATTAAGCAAGCTATTGCCCAGAGTTACAGAGTGGGGCCCATTAATTAGATTAGGCACCGAGGCAAGAATTATCTGGTCCAAGGGAATTGAGCCCAAGACCCGCCGAGGTGGGAATTGAACCCTGGTCCCGGACCAGACGCTCTGCATCAGGGTCTGCCGCTCTAACCATTGTACACTAAGGGGGTTATTCTAACTTTGGAGGAGGTGGTAATCCGTCCCAAAAGTGACGGAAAAGTGACGGATTTACCACCAGCCGTATTACGACTCCATTATATCCTATGGAACTCGTAATACGGCTGGTGGTATATCCGTCACTTTACCGTCACTTTTGGGACGGATTAACACTCCTCCAAAGTTAGAATAACCCCCTAATTGTACTATATCTTATTGCAGAGGACAATGGCTCGCCTGGGGATATGCCTGTCCTGGACTTCCCTGATGACGAGCTGAAAAACATCAGCCAGCAGACCCTCCAAGATGTCCTTGTAAGCCTCCAGACCCCACCTTCAGTCGCAAGGAGGTGCACAGATACAGCAGCCATAACAGAGGACCCACCCACCACCCCAATAGTATGACCTGCTAGCTCCAACCCAGCTGAGGATTCTGACGACACTGGCACCAGCTTTGAGAGGACTGTAGTTGGAGTACAGCAGGAGGGGATGCAAAATATGCTATACTGCTCAGACAACAGCATTGAAGGGGAGGACATATGTCACTGGCTAGTGAAATACACCCGCACAATCAGAAGAGGAAATGGAACATTGCTAGGACCATCAGTGCAATCCTATGTAGCACACATTCCCCAACATCAACATCAACATTACACACTACCAATGCTGACATCTGTAGTGTGCCATGCCAATGCTATACATAATATATGCTAGGTCTCAGCAACATATAGCTGGATGTGAAATATCAGAGACTGGGGCAGTTCCAGATTGTCAAGTTTGGTGCAAGTGCCATCAGAACACCCACAGCCAGTGCAAGGCCACAACATGAGAATGGAAGTAGACGGAGGGTTGAGTAGGACAAGAAGGTGGCAACGTACATTTATGGGCAGAACCTACACCTAGAGGATGTGACGCTGACAATTCCCCAAACTGCCCACACTACGTGTGACATGCAGGTGAGGCATAGGCCTGGGGGAATGCTAATGTTAAAGACAAGAACAATGAACAGGAAACAAGATCACAATGTGCAACTAATATGAAGTCAGCCACGTCACATTACAAATGCCACAACACAGACACACTAATTGTACAATATCTCAGTGCAGAAGACAATGGCTCTCCTGGGGATATGCCTGTCCTGGACTTCCCTGATGACATGGATGACGAGCTGACAACCATCAGCCAGCAGACCCTCCAAGATGTCCTTGGATCCCTCCAGACCCCACCTTCAGACGCAAGGAGGAGCACAGATACAGCAGCCATCACAGAGGCCCCACCAACCACCCCAATTGTACAACCTGCCAGCTCCAACCCAGCTGAGGACTCTGACGACACTGGCACCAGCTTTGAGAGAACTGTAGTGGTACAGCGGGAGCTGGCCATGGAGGCGTGGGTGGGGATGGAAAATATGGCAGCCAGCCTAGAGGGGGTGCGTTCGTGCATGATGTCAACTGCAGAACAGGCAGCAGCCATGCAAGGACGAACATCAATCTTGCAAGAACTTCAACAAAGTGTGAAGGAAATCAGCACAGCAGTAAGAGAGTTGACACAACACCTCCAACAACAAACCTTTCAACACGTGCACAAATGCAATATTGACCCCCTCAGGGCTGACCTAGCTGCCTACCACATTGATGTAGCTGCTATCCTTAAGAACCAGCAGCTCATCCTTGCTGCAGTACTGCCATTAATAGCCCCACAGTTGGCAGCTACCTGGATTTCTGACTCCACGTCTTCAAACACTGAAGTGTGTGTTGCCCCTTCAAACCTACCACCACCAAGGGCAGAGGAGACGATACACACATTTGAAGATGAAGACGTGGAACAGATCACCTTCACCCGTCAGAGTACCCGGTAGCACCAGTCCCTGCCACATGGGCACTTATAACCAAGGTCCTGTGCTATGTAACATGCCAGTCTTGCAGCAGCTGCCCACAAGCACTGTTCTCCAGCCCAGTGTTTACCTTGACACTATGCTCTGTGATTGTCTCTCATTACCTCATTGGCAATTCATGTTCCTCTGCACTGTATGACACTTCACCCCAGCATGTCCAATGAAATGTCCTTTTGCACTTGTGTAGGATCACAACGGAAGGCGTCACACTAATGGACTCACAATCCTGGACTATGTAAATATAGCACTACAGCACTTTAAAATAAATAGCACTTACACAACCACTTTGTCTCTCTGTAATGTGACACTCCAACCGTGAGGGAGATTAGTGATGTTTGCCTCATGTCTATGCCCATAGAATGTCAATACAACTGCCCTGAAAGATTGTGGGCTGATAACTATGCACTGTGGTCTGGATTGTACAATCATCTGCCCTTCCTGAGGGTTAAATCTGAAGTTAATAGAAACATTACAGTATAATGCTGTGTTGGACAGAATAAGTCTTCTTCAAGGGATGCTTTAGCAGAAAATCATTGTCTTCAAATTTGTCTTCGAAACAATCTTTAGGTTTGTGACATTTGACTCAAATGTTTGATCACACACACCAAACAGCAGGAATGGATGTGTACAAGAATATGTACAAATAAATAACCTGGCTGTACAATGTAAGAAATGATAGGTGTGAGTTATGTATACTATACTACTTGAGATTATACCATCACTCACCTTATCAGGGTTCACATGAACATCAGGCTGCAGGCAGATGTACCACAGTGTCCTCAATACCAAATCTGGTCTCAAAGTATGACAGATTGAAAACATACATCTAAACTTAACAACACATTGGGAACCATAGTAACCGTCAGTGGTGTGTACAATGGATGGTAGATTCCTAACGAAGTAGCTTTGGTGTAGCTGCCGATGTGACAGCTCGATTGGGATGCAGGATGGAACACAAATGCAAATACTAAATTGACACTGTTCACCCATGCCAAGACCCTGATCCCCAAGCATATGACACATACTGTAAAGGAGCACTTACGTATTTATTTAACTGTAAAAATAGGATGCTAAATCTAGGGGAAACACCTTAACTAACCTAACCTATCCTAACTACACATTACCCACAACTGGCCTCTAAGCTAAATTTACTTATAACATTTAACTAAACACTCTAAATATCAACCCCCAGCCCCTCATATGACGGGACACATGGAGGACAACATATACTAACCTAAACACATAGGGGGTTATTCTAACTTTGGAGGAGGTGTTAATCCGTCCCAAAAGTGACGGAAAAGTGACGGATTTACCACCAGCCATATTACGAGTCCATTATATCCTATGGAACTCGTAATACGGCTGGTGGTATATCCGTCACTTTACCGTCACTTTTGGGACGGATTAACACTCCTCCAAAGTTAGAATAACCCCCATACTATCTTATACTAAACAAATATATATTTTTGGGGGATTTTTTTTATATCTCTTTTTTTTAATACATTAAAAACCCCAACATCATCCCCCACCCACCCACCCACAAAAAACACACATGTAAAAATATCATACCCTCCACCCCCCAACCCGCTAATACCAACTAAACTAACAACCTATTCTAACCTAACTCTAAGCCCCCTAAACCCACTAATTAAAAGAACCAGGAAAGAGGAGGGAGGGGAGGGAATCATGCGTGAGGGTATCAAAGACACAAGTTCGCCCTCCGCAGGGTTCTTAATCCCACGCACTCTCTTGTTTATCTGGGACACCTCCTGCTGCAGCCTGTCCAGTCTGCGCAACATCCGTTGCATGTCATGTTGCATTGCACGAAATTCCACATTGTCGATGACTGCAGCAGGGGTGGTCTGTGTGCCAGTTGCAGAGGGTTGTCCAGTTGGTGGTGCCATGCTTAGAGGGGGAGGTGCAGGGGCTGCTGTCAGTGGTCCACGAGCTGTGGATGTTGATGGACCTGCAGTGGTGGCTGTCATCCTTACTGCCACCTGGGTCGGAGTGGTGGTGCTGGTGGTGGCGGCTGTTGTAGACACAGATGGGCCACCTTGGGCAAATGCCCTTTACTCCTCTGAGGCTCTTTCATGGCTATAACGTCGTGCCATGTGGCAGAACCCAGACTCTACATCCAGAATGTGGCGGTAACGCATCGCCCTCCGCTGAAATTCACGGATCTGGTTGGCATCCACATTGGCTGCTGTTAAAAACGATAAAGCCAAACATTAGTTACATCATTGTGTGATACAGCTACTGATGAGAATCAGAAAATACATCTAATGTAGCTGAAACAGGCCATGTCACCATACAGATCACAGGTTCTCCCTGTGGAAGTACATGCCAACGCAGCCTACACATGTCCTATCTCACAGCATAGTAATGCTCAAAAAGATGTGTACTTACTTAATTGCTCTAAGTATCATTGTTCTGCCATTAGTCACATAACAAATTTTGCAAGTCCTCCACATGTGACAGGCCAGCTAATGACCATCTTCTGGATGACAATCAAGGGCCACCAGATCTGTGATTTGTAAAGGGAATTGCCAGGATGGTATGCAGTTGCTAATCAAGAGTAGGTATCCTAGGTTGGGACAAATGAATTATAGATTTACATGTCTGAGTACTACATGTGGATCCTCACACCTAGGTATACATATTTCATAACCCTAAGCCTGTGCCTCAAGGGGGATGGACAAGCAACACATACTTTCAAACATCAAGGACAGCCAGGAAGCTTTGGACAACTGTACATGGGTTTAGTCAGTCCACCACAGGTAAGGAGGGTGTCCAACTAAGATAGACACAAACATTGGGCAATCCCATCCACATTTATGTTTGTAATTGCAGACAATTGCCAATATCATTTGATACCAACAATACCTGTCCTACACCAAGCAGATAGATGCAAGCACTCATCTGGGCATGAGCTGCATGCACACCTATGACATTATATTCAAGTGCCACATACACGTAGCACAACATGTGGAGATAGATGCTGCTAGGAAGTCAAACATACAGTCTAACATGTTCATTAGTGAACAGGGCGGCTCAAGTCTGTGGTTCACACTTTGGCATCCCTATTCAGTGAGATTGAGGGTCTGACTTGCTGACTAAATCATTAAAATGGCCCTCTCCAAGAGAGAAATGTAACAACAGATGTCACCCTATTCACATGGCCATGCCTACAGGGCTGCACTACAATCCTAAAATATAACTCTACGCCACTGATTGTCCTACTCAAATATGGAAAAAAAAGTCAAACTCCAGTCAAGTTACAAATCAGATAATGTGCCTGCACGTCATACCTTGCTATGTGTCCAACACACAGGAGTCAATCACACAACAGCTGCAAACACAACACAGAACTGAAATATCAACACTTAATGGATATTTCTGGGTCCGCAAATCGAGCCACTTCTTCAGTTGTGTAAGGGGCAGGTCCACCTGTAAAGCATGGAAGGTTGAAATGTGCTCAATGTCTGTGCACTGTACACTTTCAAGTACAATTACTGTGTGTGACATTATATCTGAGAGTTCAGCCCCTCAGGCATGATGATACTCCAAAATACATACCACTGCAAACATGTATAGACCCTGTCACTTCAGTGAGTGATACACACACATATGCACACATGCACTGGCCCTAACTATCATGTGGTGACAAACATGATCCTTCAATTGGTTGAAGACTAATTTATAGAGTGTACTCAATTTCATCATTTGTTGTAATGAGAGACATGCAAAGCCACATTCCTGGTGCACTTCAATACCAGTCACTCAGGTATTGTGGCTTGTGCATCAAGGGACAATCAGTTACTGTGTGATGCTCATGTGGTTTGAGTTAAGCTCATGATTTATTATGCTTTCTATGGTCCCTTACATGTGGGCCTGTGTTGTGTGTAGGTTAAATATTCTACATTTACAGTGTCCCCAGAGACACATATGCCCCCTATGACACCATAATGGCAGAGATCCTGTGCGTTACTTGATGACAATCTGACGCTAAACATGGATTGGCCATTTATCAAAATTAATACAACAAAGAAATACATGCTGACAGTGTATATTTTGTTCATCCATGACAGAATGCATGGGCACAGGTGTAATCCTTGCACCTAAAATGTGTCACTCATTGTCTGTGTACCCATTTTGGGTATTGGAATTCACAGTTAGCCACATTCATCATCTTACATTTGCCAAGTTGGGAGATCAGCGGGTATACAGCAAACTGACACTGTGCCATTACTGAAACATGGTTTAGCAAATGTCTTACTGTGTCAATCATGATGATGTAGGTTTGAATTTGTATGTACCTTCGGAATGTCAGCAGTCACAGGAATGCTGGTCTTCTGATCTTAGCATACACCCATGTCTGTGACAGCCTTCATACTGGGAAGTTAGCTATTGTACATATGCTGAACTAGATCAGCAGGGGTGTACCAAACGAAAACTAGCAAAGTATTTGAGAACTTTATATGAATGATGGAATTGCTCAGGGGTCCCTTGCACAACATAATGCAAGTAATACATTGTGACCATGCAATTCCCAACTTCAGGAATCCCATGATGGCCCAATAATTTATGAGGGGGTGTGTAAAGAAATGGCTCCCTGTTGCAGTTACCCCCCACTTTTTGCCTGATACTGATGCTGACTTGACTGAGAAGTGTGCTGGGACCCTGCTAACCAGGCCCCAGCACCAGTGTTCCTTCACCTAAAATGTACCTTTGTATCCACAATTGGCAGACCCTGGCATCCAGATAAGTCCCTTGTAACTGGTACTTCTAGTACCAAGGGCCCTGATGCCAAGGAAGGTCTCTAAGGGCTGCAGCATGTCTTATGCCACCCTGGAGACCTCTCACTCAGCACAGACACACTGCTTGCCAGCTTGTGTGTGCTAGTGAGGACAAAACGAGTAAGTCGACATGGCACTCCCCTCAGGGTGCCATGCCAGCCTCTCACTGCCTATGCAGTATAGGTAAGACACCCCTCTAGCAGGCCTTACAGCCCTAAGGCAGGGTGCACTATACCATAGGTGAGGGTACCAGTGCATGAGCATGGTACCCCTACAGTGTCTAAACAAAACCTTAGACATTGTAAGTGCAGGGTAGCCATAAGAGTATATGGTCTGGGAGTTTGTCAAACACGAACTCCACAGCACCATAATGGCTACACTGAAAACTGGGAAGTTTGGTATCAAACTTCTCAGCACAATAAATGCACGCTGATGCCAGTGTACATTTTATTGCAAAATACACCCCAGAGGGCACCTTAGAGGTGCCCCCTGAAACTTAACCGACTGTCTGTGTAGGCTGACTAGTTCCAGCAGCCTGCCACACTAGAGACATGTTGCTGGCCCCATGGGGAGAGTGCCTTTGTCACTCTGAGGCCAGTAACAAAGCCTGCACTGGGTGGAGATGCTAACACCTCCCCCAGGCAGGAGCTGTAACACCTGGCGGTGAGCCTCAAAGGCTCACCCCTTTGTCACAGCCCAGCAGGGCACTCCAGCTTAGTGGAGTTGCCCGCCCCCTCCGGCCACGGCCCCCACTTTTGGCGGCAAGGCTGGAGGGAACAAAGAAAGCAACAAGGAGGAGTCACTGACCAGTCAGGACAGCCCCTAAGGTGTCCTGAGCTGAGGTGACTCTGACTTTTAGAAATCCTCCATCTTGCAGATGGAGGATTCCCCCAATAGGGTTAGGATTGTGACCCCCTCCCCTTGGGAGGAGGCACAAAGAGGGTGTACCCACCCTCAGGGCTAGTAGCCATTGGCTACTAACCCCCCAGACCTAAACACGCCCTTAAATCTAGTATTTAAGGGCTACCCTGAACCCTAGAAAATTAGATTCCTGCAACTACAAGAAGAAGGACTGCCCAGCTGAAAACCCCTGCAGCGGAAGACCAGAAGACGACAACTGCCTTGGCTCCAGAAACTCACCGGCCTGTCTCCTGCCTTCCAAAGATCCTGCTCCAGCGACGCCTTCCGAAGGGACCAGCGACCTCGACACCCTCTGAGGACTGCCCCTGCTTCGAAAAGACAAGAAACTCCCGAGGACAGCGGACCTGCTCCAAGAAAAGCTGCAACTTTGTTTCCAGCAGCTTTAAAGAACCCTGCAAGCTCCCCGCAAGAAGCGTGAGACTTGCAACACTGCACCCGGCGACCCCGACTCGACTGGTGGAGATCCGACGCCTCAGGAGGGACCCCAGGACTACTCTGATACTGTGAGTACCAAAACCTGTCCCCCCTGAGCCCCCACAGCGCCGCCTGCAGAGGGAATCCCGAGGCTTCCCCTGACCGCGACTCTTTGAACCTAAAGTCCCGACGCCTGGGAGAGACCCTGCACCCGCAGCCCCCAGGACCTGAAGGACCGGACTTTCACTGGAGAAGTGACCCCCAGGAGTCCCTCTCCCTTGCCCAAGTGGAGGTTTCCCCGAGGAATCCCCCCCTTGCCTGCCTGCAGCGCTGAAGAGATCCCGAGATCTCTCATAGACTAACATTGCGAACCCGACGCTTGTTTCTACACTGCACCCGGCCGCCCCCGCGCCGCTGAGGGTGAAATTTCTGTGTGGACTTGTGTCCCCCCCGGTGCCCTACAAAACCCCCCTGGTCTGCCCTCCGAAGACGCGGGTACTTACCTGCAAGCAGACCGGAACCGGGGCACCCCCTTCTCTCCATTCTAGCCTATGTGTTTTGGGCACCACTTTGAACTCTGCACCTGACCGGCCCTGAGCTGCTGGTGTGGTGACTTTGGGGTTGCTCTGAACCCCCAACGGTGGGCTACCTTGGACCAAGAACTGAACCCTGTAAGCGTCTTACTTACCTGGTAAAACTAATCAAAACTTACCTCCCCTAGGAACTGTGAAAATTGCACTGTGTCCACTTTTAAAACAGCTATTTGTCAATAACTTGAAAAGTATACATGCAATTTTGATGATTTGAAGTTCCTAAAGTACTTACCTGCAATACCTTTCGAATGAGCTATTACATGTAGAATTTGAACCTGTGGTTCTTAAAATAAACTAAGAAAAGATATTTTTCTATATAAAAACCTATTGGCTGGATTTGTCTCTGAGTGTGTGTACCTCATTTATTGTCTATGTGTATGTACAACAAATGCTTAACACTACTCCTTGGATAAGCCTACTGCTCGACCACACTACCACAAAATAGAGCATTAGTATTATCTATTTTTACCACTATTTTACCTCTAAGGGGAACCCTTGGACTCTGTGCATGCTATTCCTTACTTTGAAATAGCACATACAGAGCCAACTTCCTACAGGGTGCATGGCTATGAAGTAACACAGATGGCAAATGCATCAGCTCTGTTCCAGCTATTGTGCCCAAGACCAATTTAAAACACACAGGTACAATGAACAGAGGGCCAGGGATATTTGTTATCCCTCAATTTGTATCATTTGCTTCATGTTTTACGCTACAGATATGTAAAGTAGCACCAAACATTTAGATATGAAGCTGTGTGCATTACTTTGGCATTCATTCCTAGTGTAATTGCGGCACAACCAAATCAAGCTATCAGCCTAAGATATTACCTGAGTTTAGAAAGAAATGTGTACATATGGGCCAGAATACAGTTCAGACGTGTATTCAAAATAATTGGGGATCACATTAATTCCTTGCTTTAGCTTGTGAAAAACATCTCTTTCCTGGTACACTCACAGACCATGGATAAACCATATGTTTGAGCCGCATTACCATCATCAATTGACGTGAAAACAGCACTAATTTACAAGATCAAGTTGTGTTTTGTAAGTTTGTGCTGCTGTTGCATCAACAAATGACGGTAATGTGTAGCAATTATTGTATAACTCAGGGCCACTGTATGTTTAACTTGCATTCCACATGTCCCAAAACTTTGCCTACAGCATATCAACAAATCTGCTACTGTCATACAGAGCATTTAAATGTTCACATTACTCTGAATTGTACTCACCAACAGGGCCACCAATCATAACACCCAGGTGGTCCAGCAGGTCTTGCTCTCTGGCAACAAGGTCAGCCCAATGGTGCTTCAGTTGGTGGTCGTTGCGTGGTGTGTTGATAATGCAACGCAGATGGTACAGCACCTTGGACCACCTGAGCCGTCTCGCCTCCGTGTGATACCCCTATATCACCCTGCCACCTGCTTCAATCATGAGGGGGAGGAAGTGGCACACCAGCCAAATGAATGCCCCCAGCTCCTTCTCACTCATTCTCCCCAGACATGGCCTACCCAACATGACAGAAATAATAGTACAAATAAAGGGTGCAGAGGAAAATAAGGGCAAGGAGGGAGGAAAATGAAAGTAAAGTAACCCACAAACAGCCCAACTATCCCCAAACTAACAATACCCACTACAGACTCCCAACAGTACAAAGACAGAATAAGACACCAAATAAGACAAATACACACTTACAATGAACAACTGAGACAATTACAATGGAAAAGATGACAAATAGGGTGGAACACAGGAGACAAAAGCACAAATTGGACAGACAAATCTCTCAGCACAGCCACACAGTCTAGAAAAATCACAGACTGCAAAGTGAAAGTGAAAGTACACCCATTTCTGTAAACAGGATATTCTATTACATCACTTCCTGCCTCAAATGCGGTGCGTTTTTATTATGATGCGTCAATATTTTATGACGCTTACAGTCTGTGCATCAATGTTTTTTTACGCAAATGCTTAAAAATTACCCCGCATTCATAGTTCCATATATTTTGCATTGGTTGCTTGGGGTACAGTGGAGGAATTACCGCTCGGGCTAATGGATGTATAATTGCTGTGAGCGTCATTTTTCAACGCATATGCGGCGATTTTTTACGCATATGCATCTTTTTTGATGTGTTTGCCTCAAAATATAAGTCTTTTACAGTGTTTGTGTCATTTCTCACATTTTTAAAGTACATGACAGCTGTAACTGTACAGGGATAGGCCGTTTGCTCCTGCATTGTGTATTCCAGTGTTTGGGCACATGTGGCAGATCACACTACTGCGGACCATGATACTCATGTTGTTGTACCGGATAAGCACTCATCACTGACGCAATAGATACCCAAACTTTTTTAATACAAATTAGTAATACCCAGCTTGAGCAGGTTATGCATCAATAGAGTATAGCAAGGCTAAGCAACTTAATACATTAACTCATTGCCTGTGTGTCAATATCTGTGAATTGGGTATTTCGATTTTTGTTGGGCCTCTGTGTGAATGTCACAAGACGTGCTTTCATTAATGTGCTTGTATGCTTGTGTTGTAAATGTGGATAACCTTCACAAACTATTCAGTGTAGATATGATATGTGTTTGTCATACATGTAGCATCTAATGCTGTGTGAACTGCACTGACTTTTGGGACGATATATCTCCCATGACAAACTATGCACATGATAGATAGAGGAAAGTTGATAATGGCAATGAGTAAACCATCACATGTACAGGAATGTTGGATACCACATCCTGGTAACTTGTTTGTATACTAGCCATGAGTCAGTCTTTTGAAAATGCTATGTAGGTACAGTGTTTGTGGCACAGAGTCGGAAAACAATCCAAAAATGTGATGTCACTCCACAGTTTGAGTCCTATATATGACATATGTTTCTCGTGTGGCAGTGGAGGACCAGCAGACCAAGCTGCATGTGTTCACATATTTTCAGTGGTTAATTGCACAAATGTGTACCCGCTGTTATTATTGTCCTCCATGTTGTCCCTGTTACGTGCATGTCTACTCATGAGTCTGTGGATCCATTCCCTGCATTAACAGAGTATCCTTCAAAGTAGAATTGACCGTAAGCCAAAAGGGAATCGACAACACACAAGGGGATATTTGAGCTATGGCACTGCAGAACTTTTATGAGGCTGACAACAGGGTAACCTTGGTGTGCTCACAAACGTAATGGATCAGTAAATAGAACCCGACAGCTTTCATCACAACATTTGTACACAGGGTGGTGTTGAAAATTCCCACTGCAACAGGGAATATCAGTGCCTCTGTGCTGATTAATCTCACAGCTAGTCACCACGCAACCACCATCATTGGGTTGCAGCCAATTTGAATCTGTGTGTGGACCTTGAGGGCACAAACATGTTTTGTCCATTCATGCACATTAGCAAACTTTGTTTTTTGTGCTGGAAGCACCATTCCAAATCCATGCATACAGCCATAGTACACTGTCACTGTTTGTCACTCATACATACATGAAACACAGGCAAGGGATAGTGCCGGGATTAGGCTATTTGAATACATGTCCCAGACCTCGATACCATATGTAAACAGATTAAACTATACAATATATATTTGTGGATTAATCGTATACCTACCAGACACAATGCCCCAGGAGGAAAGTGAGGGCATGGAAAGCAACTATGAGAGAAATGTAGCCACAAGGAACCTCCATGGTAACACAAAGACAGGTAACAATCAGACTCACAGGATGCACGCTCTATCAGAAACTAACATGAACAAGGCAAATGCCCAGTGAGCAGACTCAGACTGGGAAAGCCTGAACAACATTGTGGAAAATAAAAACTGGATTTGTGCTGTCGGCTGCAACGTTACAAAATAACCCAAGGGCTGTGTTACACAAGTGGTTCATACGGCAATGCAGAAAAAGGATATACATAAAATGGCAGCTTCTAAGCAGTTCCAGGCAGCAGCAATGGCAGTGCAGATTCAAATGGCTGGTCTGCATGGAAGTGCTCACAGGTGTGTGCAGCTTCATGTTCTCAGAAGTCCTGTAGGTGTAAATCCAGTTCAAAGGACTAACAGTACCTTTTACATGAGAAGCAATGGACAGGTGATTACAGGTCCTACAGACTACCAGGCAGTTCATTATCGGACCTGAAGTCCATGCAGTCAGATGAACTAGGACTATGGCATGCCATACTAAAGAGGGAAGCACACTGGAGTCAGAATGTGAGTCTGGGTGTGTGTAGATGCTGGATTATCAAGGTACAAATGGTCCTGTTGCAGGGCCACCTAGAGAAGGGTGGGAAGAGACTGAATAAATGAATGTGACAGCACTTATAACCTGGGATGGCATGCACAGGGCATGTCTTGTGAGCAATGCTTGTCATACTTGGGGCACTCGTGCTATCCATTTGCAGCTTACATGGACTTTTTGTCACACATGCTCCTTGCAGAGATAGCTGATGTCACACTTACTGCTGTCAAGGGTGTGGTCATACATTCCTGTTACTAATGCAATTGTAAATCCACTGGCTCACGTATGAAGCAGGATTTTTACTTGTGATTGATGGTGTCTTAGTTGTGTGCCATATGCTGCAATGAACCATGTTGCCAACATGGATGTGTCCCAGAGTTGTGTTACTCTGACATTGCCCTTCAAATGTGAAATGAACACCATATATGTCATTTACACTGTGTGTGAAGTTGGGTGTACATTCATACCAAACAAATGTGATATGGCTTTTTCAGTATCCTAATCTGTATTACTGCACTGCTCCATGGGGCTAAATTCAGATTGTGATTCCTAGGGATCATGTGATGCATAAAAAATTACCCAGACCATGATTTAGTGATTAGATTAGGTGTTTAATGAGATATGGTAAGAAAGTGGTGATGGTGACTATAGTTAAAAGACATTTTGGACTATGTGTTGTCTCCGATGCCATCCTGCAGCAGTGTTTGGATGGTCCCCCTCATGTTGATGGACAGAATCCTCCTCTTCCTCCTCTTCAGGCATTTGTGGGCCGGGTTCATAGAGGGGAATGTTCCTCCTTACACATATATTGTGCAGGATGGCACAGGTCAGAATGATCTTGCAGACCATTTCCTGGTAATATAAAAGGCTGCCTCCGGTGATGTTGAGGCACCTGAATTTTGACTTCACGATGCCAAAGGTCCTCTCTACTATGGTGCGTGTCCTACGATGTGCGTCATTATAGGCATGCTATGCTGCAGTGCTTGGGTTTGCAAATGGGATCATGATCCATGGCTGGATCCCATACCCCTGATCAGCTGAAAGAGAAATGAGTGAACAAAATTTAATGGAGTTGCACCATGATTATCACTTTGCATGGCAGTTGTTATCTTGTGTTGTCTGTGACTCATCTGTGTTTGTGTTATTGTGTGGAATCCTAGGCTTCTAGGATGTACCATCAGCATTGGGTTGTTTCATTATCTGAACTGGTGTTTGGCTGATTGACCGGATGTCAGCGGGATTTTTGTAGACTTGCAGTACATTGTGTACTCCCATGCATTATGTCATGTGAAAGAGGTGTCCATGGGGCATATTTATACTCTGTTTGCGCTGAATGTGCATCAAAAATTTTGACGCACAATTGGCGCAAACCGTGCACCTAATTTAAACTTTGACGCCCGAGCCCAGGAGTGCCAAAACCCCGCTGTGTTCGTCATTTTCTGGATGCGGGAAACCTCCTTGCGTTAAAGACATGCAAGGTAGGCGTTCTCGTCCAAAAAATGATGTAAACACCTGTGCGCCTTATTTATGTTACCGCGCAATAATGACGCACGGCTGGGAGGCGGAGTCAGAAAATGATGCACAACCCGATTTGCGTCACAATAACGCCTGGGTCTGGGCAGGCGTTAAAATGAGGCAAACACACCTGCATTTAATGAAACCACACAGAAGCAACAACAGAGCTCCAAAAGGAAGACATGGAGGTGCTTTTCATCCAGCATGCACACAGACGCAGAGCACAGGACCAATAACAGCAGCTTCCACAACACCAGCAGGGACCCCAAAGGCAACGTAAAGGGAGGAGAGGATATTCCGCACCAGGACAACCCTTCTGGGACTCCGCCAACAAGACATCATTCAGAGGTACAGGCTGGACTGGTAAGCCATTCAGCAGCTGCTGCGCAACATTGAGCCACAGTTAGCACGAGCTTGCAGACACCCCACACCATTCCACCAGAAACCAAGCTGCTAGCTGCACTACACATGTTGGCAAGTGGCTCCTTTCAAACCACTCGCTCCCTGGTTGCTGGGATCTCACAGCCATCATTCTCCGCCTTCCTACCCAAGGTACTGGATGCCATCATCTCACTCACACCCCGCCACATCTGCTTCCCCAACACACAGCAGAAGCAGCAGGAGACAAAACAGGGGTTTTACCAAATTAATAGCTTCCCACACGTCCTTGTTGCCATTGACAGCACACATGTACGCATTGTGCCACCTGCTGCAACCAAACATCTATTCCGCAACAGGAAGCACACACACGCCATCAATGTGCAGGCCATTGTCGATCACCGGGGATCGATCACCAACATCGTGGTAAAGTATCCTGGGAGTGTACATGATTCATTCATCTTCCGTCACTGGTCCATCAATCAACACTTCCAGGATGGAAGATATGGAAATGGACTACTTGTTGGTAAGTACAGAAACCTCCCTATGTACACACAGCACAGCAACCCTCTAGGACACACAACACATACACCACGACATCGACATGTGGACAGGAACACACTGAGGTTGTGACAGCGCTTGGCATGTTTGATATCTTCACCCAATGGGAGACACACCTAGGGACAAATGACCGTTCCAAATAACAACTGATGCCACTCCACAGACACAAGGGAACAAATTACAAACAACACAATGACAAACACATGGCCCCTACTGGCAGTACATTTGGGAAGATTAAACTATTAATACACTCAATCCAACACCCTTCAAATCAATACGTAGTGTGTAAGGGGTGTGTAACGTTTTTTGCTGCAGGTCAAACACCATGGCACACATAGCATCATGATGAGTACAATGAAGGACATCTGCAATCATTGAGGCCGTTCCAATATCTCACATCACTCCTGCTCTCACATTGCCCACTACCAAGAAGCAAGTGGACTGTGTGAAGAACACATCTTGATGGGACAATATTGAAAGTGCACATTCCTGCACATACGCATAGCGACAAATTACCACACACACAACAGATGTACTGCCATACGGACCTTCTGAAACTCTAAATGACAACCTCAGAACCAAGTTAGCCACCGGAACCTGAACATGTTCAGTAGTTTAGGAACACGTAACAACCTGAGTCGACTTGGCAATGGCAGAGAAATAGGTCTGAAGCGGACTTGTCACACATGCGACACTAGTGTATAGTCAATTGTTAACACGTCAGTGCTCACAACGTACGGAGATGTTTTGCACAATGTCACCTTGCAAAATCTAAGTGTCTCACTGATGCTACAATTAATCTATTGCATATGTCAAATTGTATGGGATGTCCAGGGTACAAAGATGCAACCGTGTTACCACCACTGTCAAATTGATTCTGTGTATGCAACTATCATCTCACCCCCAGTTAAGACTCAGGGGCACCTGTGTCACAAGTCACAATGCAAGGGAGTACACACTCTACTGCAACCCTCCAAAAATACTGCTGACATCCGGTCAACAGCCAAAGACCCGTTCAGATAAGGAAACAACCCAATGCTGATGGTACATCCTAGAAGCCTAGCAATCGACACAATAACACAAACACCAATGAGTCACAGACAACACACGAGAACTACTGCCATGCAAGGTGATATTTATAGGGCAAGCTACATCAACATGTTCTCACTCATTTTCTCTTTCAGATGATCAGGGGTATGGGATCCAGCCATGGATTATGACACCATTTGGCAACCCAAGCACTGAATCAGAGCGTGCCTATAATGAGGCACACAGGAGGACACGCACCATAGTCGAGAGGACCTTTGGCATCCTGAAGTCAAGATTCAGGTGCCTCGACATCACCGGAAGCAGCCTCCTATACTCACCAGAAATGGTGTGCAAAATAATTTTGACCTGTGCCATCCTGCACAACATATGTGTAAGAAGGAACATTCCCCTATATGAACCCGACCAACAAATGCCTGAAGAGGAGGAAGAGGAGGATGCTGGCCATCAACATGAGGGGGACAATCCAAACACAGCAGCAGGATTGCGTCGGAGACAACAGATTGCACAACATTTCTTTTGCCCCTACACACCCATCACCACTGTCTTACCATATGTAAATAAACACCTATACTAATCACCATATCATGGTCTGGAAAATCATTTTTGCATAATATTATCTCTAACTATTAGCTTCAGAGTGTAGCCTCATGGAGCATTGCTGAAATACCGATTAGGACACAGAACATTGCTAAACTAGTTAGATGCGTATGAATGTACAGCCACATTTACTCACACTGTAAATTACATATATCCTGTACATGTCACATTTGAAGGGCAATAGCAGAGGACCACACCTATTTCACACATATATGTTGGCAAAAAGGTTCATTTCAGCATACAACTAAGACACCATCAGTCAATAATGGAAAAAAAATGCATCATACATGAGACAGTGGATGTGCTATTGCATTAGTAACAGGAATGTATGACCAGACCCTTGACAGCAGTAACTGTTACATCACCTATCTTTGCAAGGACAATGTGTGAACAATGTGTGACTAGATTTCCATATAAGCAGCAAAGTCATAGCACAAGTGCCCCAGGTATGACAAGCATTGCTCACATGACATCCCCTGCACCTGTCAGCTCATGTCCTAAGTCCTGACACACCCATGTTCCAGGTCTGACCCCACACGTCTTCAGAGGTCCCTGGAATGGTAATATGTGTACCCAGATAATCCCTCCTCTACACACTCCCAGACTCACAATCTAAATCCAGTGTGCTTCCCCCTTTAGTATGGTATGCCATAATCATTGTACTTCTGTCTGCATCGACGTCACATTAAATAAGGCACTGACTTGTAGTTTCTAAGACCTGTACAGTGATTCCCATGTGAAAGGTACTGTTGGCCCTTTGAACTTGAATCTCACATACAGGACTTGTGAGAGACTGATGCTGCACACACCTGTGAGCACCTCCATGGAGACCAGCCATTTGAACATGCACTGTCCTTGCAGATGCTTGGAACAGCATAGAAGCTGCCATTTTATCTATAACACTGTTATGCCTTGCTGATTAACACAGCTGTGTAACACAGCCCTTGGGTTAATGTCTTACCTTCCAAAACACAGGACAAACACAGTTTTCCATTTCAACTGTCTTGTTCCTCCTTTGACCAGTCTCAGTCTGACCACTGTGTATTTAGCTTGTGAACTGTCTGGATCCTGATTGACCCTCCATCCTGTTAGCCTGACTGGCTCCTGTCTTTACGTTACCCTAAAGGTTCCTTGTGGCTACATTTGTATCATAGTTGCTTTCCCAACCCTCATATTCCTCCTTGGGTATTATGGCAGTTGGGTCTACAATGTATACTCACATACATTGTATACATTGTATAATCAGTTTATTTATTGTACCATGGTTGGGAACTTATCTCCAAATACCCGAATCATGGCCTATCCCTTGTCTGGGTCTCATGTATGCATGAGTGACAAATTGTGACAGTGTACCGTGGCTCTTATGCAGGGATTGGGTATGGTGCCTCCAGCAGAAACAACAACGTCAGATAAAGTGCATGAAATGTCTACAGATTTTAGGTCCATGACAGTCCTCACGCTGATTCACATTGCTCTCAACATATTGATGGGGCGTGCATGGTGAATGGCTGTGAGATTAATCAGCACAGAGGCAATGATGTTCCCAGATGCAGTGGGAATTTTAGAGGCCAACCTGTGTACAAATGTTGTGATGACACCTGCCGGTACAATAATCCTGAGATATTAACTGTATCAGCACACCAAGGTTGACCTGTTGACAGTCTCATAACATGTCTGCAGTGACAGGGTTGGACCATCCCCATGTGTGTTCTCAAATCCTCATTGGCTTTACTTCGATAGATCTGCGAAGGATACTTTGTAGATACTGGAAATGGTGCCACAGACTCATGACCAGACCTGCACGTAACTGTGACAACATAGATCCCAATAATTATACAGGTGAAACAATGGCCCACACACATGAACCAGCCACCTCTGTGCATCTTACCACTGGAAATATGTGAACATGTGCTGCTTGGTCTGCTGGTCCACTGCCATAGGAGAGACATGGCTCAGGTATATGACCTCAACTGTGGCGTAACATTACAAATGTGGTTTATCTTTGGTTCTCCGTGTCACAAACACAGTACCCACATGGTATGTACCCATGCCTGACTCATGGTGGGTTAACAAACAAATGCCTAGGAAGTAGTATGCAACATTCCTGGACATGTGATGGCCAAGTTTTGGACCATTGACATGAACAACCGTCTGCTATCTATCCAGTGCATGCTTTGTCATTTGTGGTGTTTATGTTACAAAAAAACTAGAAAGTGCACACAGGAGTTGTTGCTACATGTATGACTAACACACGTCCTCTCTCATTTCCACACTGACTTGCATCTGAGGGTTGGACACAATGACTCCACATGCATTCAAGCATATTTGCTACAATTCATCTTGTGATGGTCACACAGTAGGTCAACAACAACAGTAGTAGCCAAATCACACACATTTACCCATAGCCTTTGAGTTATTGTACTTATGTGCGTCGCCTAGCTCTCCTCTCTTGACGCCAAACATGCCCAAATTGGGTAATACATATTTGTAGCCCACAAGTTTGGCCATCTATTACGTCAGTGAAGAGTGAAAATCCTGTACACCAAGTAGCGGATTATGGTCCACAGTAGTATGATCTGTCACATGTGGCCATACACCGTAATGCCCAAATTGGTTGCAATCAGCCTATCTCTGTATTGTCACAACTGTCATGTACCATTAAAATCGAAAAATGACCCAAACCCAGTTTATGTCAGAAATTTTGACACATACACGTCAAAAAATGACGCACATGCGTCTAAAAATTATGCTTATGCTTAGAAATATGCCCTGAAACATCCATTGGCCCTGAGCGGTATTTCCCACACTCTACCCCAGAAAATTAGTTAAGTTGGAAACATTTTTTAACCATATGGATGCAGGGTTAATTCTACTCATGTGCGTAAAAAAAAAATGACGTGCAGACTGTAAGTGTCATAATATTTTGACGCATAACAATAAAAACGCACCGCATTTGAGGCAGGAAGTGATGTAATAGGATATCCTGTTTACAGAATTGGTACAGTGGGTGTACTTTCACTTTCACTTTGCAGTCTGTGATATTTCCTGACTGTGTGGCTGTGTCTAGAATTGTCTCTCTGCGCATTTTGTGATTTTGTCTGCAGTGTGGTCTTTAAATTGTCTTTTTGTGTTTCATAACTGTCTGTGGTATCCTGTCTGAGTGTTTTTGTGATCATTTGTGTTGTCAACATTTGTCTTTGTTGTGTTGGGAGTCTGTTGTGGGTAGTGGTAGTTTGGGTATAGTTGGGCTGTGTTTGTTGTTTTTTTGCATTTTTCCTGTCCTACTTTCTCTTTATTCTTCTTTTTTCCCATTTATCCCCTCTTTATTTTTCTGAGATAATGTTGGGTAGGCCTCGTCTTGGCAGGATGGGAGAGGAGGAGCTGGGTGGGTTCATTTGGTTGGTGTGCCATTTCCTACCTCTTTTGATCGAGGCAGGTGGTCGTGTGAACCAAGGTTATCACACAGAGACACGAAGGCTCGCCGTGGGCAAAGGTGTTTCACCATCTGCAGAGGATATACAATACACCACAAAATGACCACCAGCTGAAGCACCGGAGGGCTGACCTTGTATCCAGGGAGCAAGATCTGCTGGACCACCTGGGTATTGTGATTGGTGGCCCTGTTGGTGAGTACAAATCAGGGTAATGGGCACGTTTAAATGCTCTGTAGTGACAGTAGTTGATTTTTTCTTAATCTGCAGGCAATGTTTTTGAACATGTGGAATGCTAGTGAAACATACAGGGCCATATTTCTACTTTGTTAGCACCGCAATTGCGAGCTGTTTTGAAGCAAGAGCGTCGCAAACTTACAAAATACAATTGAATTTAGTAAGTTTGCGCTGCATTTGTGTCAAACAGCAACACAAATGTGGTGCAAAATATGTTTAGATATGGTCACAGTTGCCTGTGAGGTGTAGAAATTTCTGACACATTACTGTCATTTGTTGAAGCAACAGCTACACTAACTTTATAAACACAACATGAGCCTGAAAATTAGTGCAGCCTTCACGTCAATTGATGATGACGGTGTGGCGCAAATATATGTTTCATGTGTGGTCGGTGAGTGTGTCAGGAAACAGATCATGGAAATCCAGAAGATTTTCAGAAATATTGTGTCCCTCCATTGTTTTCAGATTCATATCTGAACTGGATTTGGACACATACGTAAGACATTATAGCTGCGCTCAGCTAACATCTTAGACTTATATTTGGAGTTTGTAGTGCCACATTTCCTCCATTTGGTCCAGGGGCTCCTGTGGTGCTGGACTCCCACCTCCATGCTTCAGTGCTGACTTCCTGTTCCTGGCCATCTTTTCCTTGGTCCTGCGCTTGCAGTCATGCCAGCGTTTCTTGCACTCGATGACTGTTCTGCGTACTTCTGCCACACTGTTGATCTTGTCAACGATTTGTTGCCATATTGCCTCTCTCCTACTGATTGGCAACTTTGAGGTGACAAACAGTTGGTGCTGATGTTCCGTCACCTCTTTCACCAGAATTTCCTGTTCTTCTGCACTGAAGGAACACTTTCTTTTATTCTTCTCCCTGTCCTGGGTCTTGTGTGGGTCCTCCTGGCTGGTTCCTACTCTGTTGTCATCTTCCTGTGTTCTGTGCAAGCATCTGGGATCCATTTTGGCTCTCCTCTGCACAAATTGCTGTGTTTGGGGCGATTTTTTACGCTATTGCATAAAAAAACGCTGCATATCCGGTTTGCGGTGTCGTAAACAGGCTCACAGTCATTTCTGCCACATTAACGTTGTTTTCCTTTACGATGTGACGCAGTCGTTTGAGTAAAAAAAAATGACTCACACTTGTGGTTTGCGCCGCCGTGCGTCAAAAGTATAAATTTGATGCCCGCACGGCACTAAGAAATGGCGTTAGCCGGCGGTAATATTTTTGACGCAAAACTGCGTCGGTGCAGTTTTGCGTCAAAAAGTATAAATATGGGCCCATGTGTCTTAACTTGGGATGACATGCTACTTCCATACACAGAATCAATTCCATAGTGGTGGTAACAAGGTTGCATCTATATGGCCTGGACATCCCATCCAATTTAACATATGCATTAACATCTGTTAAACATCAGTGATGCCCTTTGATTTGGCTCGGTGACAATATACTCCATAAGTTGGCAGCACTGAAGTGTTGACAATTGACAATGCACAAATATCCCATGTGTGACAAGTTCTATGCAAACCTATTTTTCTGCCCTCACCGAGTTGGCTCATGTTCAAACGTGTACCTACACTACAGAACCTGGTCCACGTAATGTGGCTACCTTGGTTGTGGGGGTGAAGATTTAATTCTAAGATGGTCCATATGCCTGTACATCTGTTGTGTGTATGTGTAATTGTGTCAATCCGTATGTGTAGCAATGTGCACTTTGCAATATTATCACATCAATATGAGTTCTTAGCACAGTCCACTTGCTTATTGGTAGTGGGCAATGTCAGCCCAGGAGTGATGTGAAATGTTGGTACAGCCACAATGATTCCATGTCCCATTCATTAGAGTCATCATCATCATGCTATGTGTCTCATGGTGTTTAACCTGCAGCGAAACACATTGCATACCCCATATATAGTACATATTGTTTGGAAGGGTGTGTGATTGAGTGTTATTGATGTGATGTTGGAAGAATCATCTTCCTAGTTGTACTGCAAGTTAAGGCCATGTTATTGTCACTGTGTAGTTTTAAATTGGTCCCTTGTGTCTCTGGAGTGGCATCTTTTGTTATTTGCATCTGTCATTTGTCCATAGGTGTGTATCTCATTAGGTCAGGATAACAAACATGACTAGCAGTGTCACAACCTCTGTGTCTTCCTGGCCACGTGTCAATGTAGTGATGTATGTGTTGTGTGTCCTACAGGGTTGCTGTGCTGTGTGTATATAACTGGGTTTCTGTACTTACCAACAAGTGGGCCATTTCCATATCATCCATCCTGGAAGTGTTGATTGATGGTGCAGTGGCGGAAGATGAATGAATCATGTACACTCCCAGGATACTTTGCCACAATGTTGGTGATCAAACCCCAGTGATCCACAATTGCCTGCACATTGATGGAGTGTGTGTGCTTCCTGTTGCGGTGTAGATACTCGGTTGCAGCAGGTGGCACAATCCGTACATGTGTGCAGTCAATGGCACCAAGCACGTGTGGGAAGCCTTGTTTGGTCTCCTGCTGCTTCAGCTGTGTGTTGGGGAAGCTGATGTGGCGGGTGTGAGGGAGATGATGGCATCCAGTACCTTGGGTAAGAAGGCAGAGAATGAGTGCTGTGAGATCCCGGCAACCAGGGCACCAGTGGTTTGAAAAGAGCCACTTGCCAACATGTGGAGGACAGCTAACAGCTTGGCCTCTGGTGGAATGATGTGGGGTGTCTGCAAGCTGGGTGCCAACTGTGGCTCAATGTGGCGCAGCAGCTGCTGTATGGCTTGCCAGTTTAGTCTGTACCTCTGGATGATGTCATGTTCCCTGAGGCCCAGAAGCGTTATCCTGGTCCGGAATGGTGTGGTGGAAGCTGCTGCTGTTGGTCCTGTGCTCTGTGTCTTTGTGCATGCTGGATGAATAGCACCTCCATGTCTTCCTTTTGGAGCTCTGCTCTTGCTTCTGTGTGTTTTCCATAAGTACTGGTGTGTTTGCCCAATTTTAACTCCTGCCCTGACCCAGGCGTTAATTTTTGACGCAAATCGGGCTGTGCGCCATTTTCCGACTCCACCTCCCAGCAGTGCGGCATTTTTGCGCGGTTGCATAAATATGGCGCACAGGTGTTTAAGTAATTTTTTGGACGGGAACGCCTACCTTGCATGTCATTAACACAAGGCGGTTTCACGCATCCAGAAAATGACGCACACAGCAGAATTTTGGCGTTCGCAGGCTTGGGCATCAAAGTATAATTATGGTGTTAGGTTTGCGCTGAATTTGCGTCAAAATGTTTGGCGCAAATTCGGTGCAGATAGAGTATAAATATGCCTCCTAGTTTCTTTAGAAACAGCTGTTTCTGCTTACCTATATCTTTGGCGCCACTTGACGACTCTTCACCAAACCATCCTCAAAAATTCAACAGTCACATGAGCTGCTGTCTGAAATTGGGGTGATCCGTGGAGCATTGGCTGAGATAAAGGAGGGGTTGAAAATTGAGTGTTTCCAGCGTTCACTCCCATAGGAAATAGTGAACATGAATAGTACCAAAACCATTAGACAGAATTACACCAGCTCTTGGTCAAGAAAGAGTCCCTTTTGTTATTTGGTGTAAATCCATTCAGTAGTTTTTGAGAATTGAAGAAAATCAAGATTTGTAGATATAGGGACTCAAAGGATTCACAATCCTTTCTGATCTCATGCTGAGATCTGATTGGCTACCAACACTTCAAAACAAGGAACTGTTGGAAGTCATCTTGGAACTCAGCTCAGCCAAAAATGTAAAAAAAAAAGAAGAAAAGGGGCTCTGTAGGGTACAGGCACCCTGACCCCTTAGCTCTGGTGCTAAAAAGCCTTTTTAAAAAAATTTCACTGAGATTTGCAGCAGATCTGACAACATTTTTTAAAAAAAAGAAGCCATTTCTCTACCGCTTTGTCTTTTACAAGTCCGGAGCAAAGCTTATAGAAGTGTGGGCGGCCAACCCCCTCACGCTCCTAGAGCGCACCACCTCCCCAGGGCTTATTTCAATTTAAAAGCAGTGACAGGCCACCTGGCTGCTCCCAGTAGCCCTGGGGGCTGCCACCTACCAGGGGTATTAATAAAAATTAATGCAGGGGTACCTGCCCCCCCCCTGCAGCACTGGGGGACCACCACCTCCCCGGGGCATTTATTAGGTTGTGTGTGGGGGGGTCGCACAGCACCCTGTAGCCCCAGGGACCGCCATCTCCATGGGGCATTTATTAGATTGTTTGCGGGTCTTGGACCCCGGATAGCCCTGAGGACCACCACCTTCCCGGGGCATATTTTAAAAAAGAGATCGGTGTCCATTTCAAACCCCCGTAGCCCTGGGGACTACCACCTCTCAGAGACATTTATTATATTGTGAGTTGGGGCACATAGCCCCTCCTGCAGCCCCAGGGACCTCCACCTCCTTAAGACTCTTTTTTGTTGGTGAGGGGCATTCAGGCCCCCCACCAGGAGCCAATGATGGCCCTGGATACTGCCACCACCCCAGGGTCGTCTCCTGCTATGTCCGGGGGCGCCCACCCCCTGGACTAAGCTGTTTGTTTTGGCTTGGTGGCTGCTTTGACGCTGCTGCCAAGCCATGGCAAAAACTCTGGTCTGATGAATGGCGAGCTGTCAATCAGGCAGGCAGGCAGATTGAAGAAACTGCTTAGCAGCTCTCTCTTTGTGACAGCAATGCTGGCTCCCACAGGAGGTGGGGAGTCAGCTGGCATTGTGGGGGCCTCCATGCTCCCCCCACGGTCACCAACATTCTGACTGGGTACCCTAGAGTCACCCAGGTCATATAGCAAGGCCCCAGGGAATGGGGTCCCCGTGGCCGAGATCAGCCCTGAGGAGAGTGGGGCCATGCTTGCCCTCTTCCCAAAAAAATAACAATTGGGCTGGGCTATTTTCCATTTGTGATCTACTGCTTGACTATGTTCTTCTGAATAGGGAACCTGTATCAAGTGGCATAGTTACCTAGTCATAGTATGGTCAGTGTGATTCATTAACTTAAATCATGGTACTGTAGGTTTCTGTCCGCTAGCTTTGCTAGTGTGTTACAATTCTGAATTTGAGAGACATGCTTTGCATTTTATTGTAACATGATGTTGGCACTTTACTGGTACTGCCTGGTCTGCTCAGTAGACAGGATGGTATGAGACTTATGTCTCATATATGATGGAAGTGTTATCTTGCAAATGTGATGACCCTACTTCACTATCTATTTTCAGCATCAGCACTGCAGGCGAAGGAGACGGGGCACAGCGGAGTGGGGAAGCTTCTGGCCACAGGACCTCAAGTCACAACACCACAGACACAGAGGAACCCAGTGGCCCAGAGCACAGGGGGAGTTCCAAGGGGGAGACCAGATCTACAACATCCTCATTGGAATCCTCCACCAGGGGCCACTCTCTAGAGGTGGCTGACCTATCTGGGACCAGTCCAGTACCATCTCTGTTCGCCACCCCGTTCTATCACTGCCCTCCCTTTAGCTCCCGACCCACTTGGCTGTGCCCACCCATCAAAGAGGGTGGGTGTCTCCTTTGCAGCAGGCACCTCTGCCCAAGCCCCTGTTACCCCTGCTGCCCTGAGTGAGGAGGCTATTGACCTCCTGAGAACCATCTCTGTGGGTCAGTCCACCATGGTGAATGACATCAAGGGACTGGTAATGCAGGTCCAACAGAGCAATGCATTCCTGGAGGGACCTGCAGAAATCTTTTCAGGCTCTGGCCTCCACACTGACAGCAGCCAGTCACCCCTTGTCTACCATCCCACTCCACCTTCTTCTTCCCAGTCTGAACCCCCGTCCCTGATCCAGCCAAAACACACAAACAGACTTGCATGCATCTACTTCAACAGACAAGGAAGCACCACATGACACACCACCAGCATGTACACAAGCAACATTCACCTGCAGACACAGACCTGCCCTGACATCTCCACTTCCAGCAGCATCACAGGCACAACACCTGACACACCTTCAGACACCACACCAACATTCGCTAATCCAGACACCACACCTATCCTATCCACAGATACAACCCTAGCAGACCCTCAGTCATCCACCTAGTCAACACACCAGCAGACACCACAACCACTGACAGGACTACATGCAGCACATCCACAATACCTGCAGTCACTATCCTAACAGACAGTCACACATCCACCATGGCATCCCCAGCACCTCCATCCCCTCTCAGTCCAAGACACATAAACACCCTCACTCACCGACCCAACCGATACCAACCACCAACATGCATACCTCCCACAAACATGCACCGAAGACATCCACACCTAAACGTCAAACAACCACTCCCTCACCCTCCACACCCACACCCACACCCCCTTCTGATGACTGTAGGAGGCTGGCCTGGTTTGTAGTGGGTACCTTGGGTACTTACACCTTACACCAGGTCCAGTTGTCCCTTGTTAGTGACTGTAGTAGTGTTCTAGCAGCTTAGGCTGATAGAGGTAGCAGAGCAGCTTAGGCTGAACTAGGAGACATGCAAAGCTCATGCAATACCACTTATAGTTACACAGTACTTATACACCAAAATTAGACAAGTAAATAGTCATAGAACAATGCAAACAATAGGAAATCCTGTAGAATGCAATCAGAGAAAATAGGTCTAGGGCAACACAAACCATATACTAAAAAAGTGGAATGTGAATCACAAATTCCCCCCTAGGCAAGTGTAATGTGTGCAGAATCGCTGGGAGAGTAAGAATACAGTAAAGGTAAGTAAACTACCCCTCCCCAGAGCCCAGAAAAGCAGGAGTAAAGTACTGCATGTTTCTTTAGGAAACACTACACCTCGTTTTGGGGATTTTGCAGTAGCCAACCAAGTCTGCAAAGAACAACTGCTGGATTATTGGACCTGAATACCTGCAAAGGAAGAGGACCAAGGCCAGAAGTAGAAATACATTCCAGGAAGGACAGGAGCTCCTGCCAACCCAGAAGAGGGTGCAAAAGAAGAGTCCCTAGTTAGTTGAAGACTGCAGAAATGCACCCTTGGAAGATGCCCACGGGTTCCTGCATAATGCAAAAGATGTCACACGGTGCGAAGATTGTTGCAGATTAGATTTCATGTTGGAAGGCAACAACAAGCCTTGGTTACGGCAAAAGTGTGTTTTTCATCAAAATGGCACTGAATGGACCCAGGAGGGACCTGGAAGCCTCAACTCTGTGTGAGGAGGAATAGGGGGCTCTCAGCACTTCGGAGAGCCCTCAGGATGCCAGCCAGCACCCCCAGAAGCTGCAGGATCTGGGTTTAAAGGAGGAGCAAAACATGGTTGATGCAGCACAACAAAAGAAGGTCCCACGCCGCTGGAGAACAACTCAGTGAGTTGAGCATCACAGGGTAGAGTGATGGGGACCTGGGCCAGGCTCTGCATGAAGGAATTTTGCAAAGAATGCACAGAGGCCTCAGGAGGTGAAGAAGACACAAAACACAGGGGTACTGTCATTCTCAGGGAAGGCCAGGTCTTACCTCCTCCCAATTGCCTCAGTAGGACCTCAGTACAGTCTATGTCGATGATGTCCCTCTACCCTCTGTGTCCTTAGGAGCATGCTCGACACCGTGAGAGGAGTCCCACAGTACCGGTCATCACCTTGAAAGGTGCCTGCTTGGAGCAGGGGAGTGACACCGTCCCTCCACGGGAGATTTCTTCAGTCCTTCTGGTGCAGGATGAAGACAGGGAGTCCCCAGACCGTGCACACCATGGAAACTGTTTCAGTTGGTGATTTGGAGCTTAGCTTGCTGAAGAAAAGAGTCTCTTGTAGACACTTTGTTGCAATTACAGCTTTTCTTGGAGCAGGCTGCGGTAGATCCGAGGTCAGAGGATGCTGAAGTTGTTGCAGAGGATTCCTGAAGGAAACTTGCAAGCAGAATCTGAACAGAACCCACAAGAGAGACCCTAAATAGCCCTGAGAGGGGATTGGCTACCTTATCAGGTATGGACCTATCAGTAGGGGTCTCTGACGTCACCTGCTGGCACTGGCCACTCAGAGCCCTCCAGAGTGCCCCAAACCTTGCAAAGCAAAATGGCTGAAGTCTGGGACACAATGGAGGAGCTCTGGGCACCACCCTGGGGTGGTGATGGACAGGGGAGTGGTAACTCCCCTTTCCTTTGTCCAGTTTCCCGCCAGAGCAGGAGAGAAAGGGTCCCTGAACCGGTGTAGACTGGTTTATGCAAGGAGGGCACTATCAAAGCATTTCCAGAGGCTGATGGAGGCTACCCCTCCCCAGCCTGTAACACCTATTTCCAAAGGGAGAGGGTGTAACACCCTGCTGTCAGAGGAAATGCTTTGTTCTGCCTTCCTGAGGCTGGGCTGCCCAGACCTCAGGAGGGCAGAACCCTGTCTGTGAGGTGGTAGCAGCTGTAGCTGCAGTGCAAGCCTCAGAGAGCCTGTTTGGCAGTACAGGAATCCATGGTGGAGCCCCCATGATGCATGGAAATGTCTCCCCAATACCAGATTTGGAATGGGGGGACAATTCCATGATCTTAGATGTGTTACATGGCCAGATTCTGAGTTACCATTGTGAAGCTACATATAGGTATTGACCTATGTGTAGTGCACACGTTTAATGGCATCCCGCACTCACAAAGTCAGAGGAAATGGCTGTGAACTAATTGGGGGCACCTTTGCTAGTGCAAGGTTGCCCTCACACTGAGTAACTTTGCACCTAACCTTCAGCAAGTGAAGGTTAGACATATAGGTGACTTATAATTTACTTAAGTGCAGTGAACATAGCTGTGAAATAACATGTGCGTTATTTCACGCAGGCTGCAATGGCAGGCCTGTGTAAGGCTTTGTCTGAGCTCCCTATGGGTGGCAAAAGAAATGGGTCCAATGTGCCAATTGAAATTGGTACATGAAGTCGCTGGTCTACAGTGACAAATGTAAAAGCAGAGAGAGCATAAGAACTTAGGTTCTGATTAGCAGAGCCTCAGTGACACAGTTAGGCACTACACAGGCATACGCATTAGGCCACAAACTATGAGCACTGGGGTCCTGGCTAGCAGGATACCAGTGAGACAGGCAAAACACACTGAGATATAGGTTTTTATCTATGAGCACTGGGGTCCTGGCTAGCATGATCCCAGTGATACAGTAAAAACACACTGACACACACTCACAAACAGGCCAAAAGGTGGGGTAACCGTGCTAGAAAGAGGCTACTTTCCTACAATGACCATTCCCATGTGTCTAAGAAAAGTTTCCTTTGTAACCTTGACCATTTCCCTATTCTTCCTCCTGTGGCGCCCCCCAAAATACTGTTTGCTTCCCCAAGGCCATCCCTTCCATCTCCAAGGCCTCCCCTATCCTCCCTGCCAGCACCTATGCCCCTCCTACGCCAAAAAGAAGTCTACCCCTCCCACAAAGATCCACCCGCTCCCAAACCAAAGTCCAAACCCCCGTCCCAAGCCCAACCCCCTCCTCCACTACCCCCCAAGAATCCCTGATGTGCCTGCCTGCCTGCCCCATTGATGCCCCTACCTGAGGAGGTTGCATGGCAGCCAGAAAGCAAGTAGGGGCACCAGTTTGTGGCTATGGTGTAAAACCATTTTAGACATATGGACTGGCCTATGGCCTTGAATTTTCATTTGGTTTGCAATGGCTAAATATTAAAACCGATAAGTTGTTAGTTTTCGGGTTCCATCTTTGTCCTTCATGTCCCTTCCTAGGTGTGAGTTGTTCCTGACTAACATTGGTTGTGTGCCAGTATTTTGTTGTGTTTGCTGGTTGCTGCTTCATGAATTGTTTGAGCAGTATGTGAAGTAGTGTGCAATGTTGTTGTCCCCCAGGGGTAGGGTGTGTGTTGTGTGATAGGTAGGTGTATGTAGTTAAAATGTTGGTGTCATGGTATTCTGTTGTGCTTGTCGTGATATGGGTTTGTTGTTGTGCTGTGTCCCTTTGTGTGTTTTTACTGTTTGAGTCTGCATGTATTGTGCATGGCATAATGTTTTCGATGTACTGTGTGTGTGTGTGTGATGTGTGTGTCGATTACTAGGTTGTATGATGGTGTTGTTGTGTGTGTTCCATCACACATGGTTGTACATTGTGTTGTATGTGTGTCTGGTCCCTGGCCAGCGTTGATTGTGAGTACGTGATGTGTTCATAATTGTACAGTTGTTGTGTTATGAGTCTGTATATTGAATATGAATCCGCGAGGCTGGTCCTGTGCTTTGATGTCATGCATGGTGTGTGGTATTGATGTGTGGTGGTTGTGTGTCCTGGCTGAAGTATGCGTGGTGTGTATGTGTGGGTGTCCTTGATGCAGTATGTGAGTGTGTGTTACTATGCTGCTACGTGTGAGTGCAGCCCTTGGCACCCCTCCCCCTATGATATGTTATGTAACTGTACACATTTGAAATTTCATATATGTAACAGGTGAGTGTCTGTACTTACCGTTGTTGTCGTCCTCGTCGTTGAGGCCTATGTTGTCTTTCTGCGATTTGTGATCCCATGGCATCTCCGGATGTGTGTGGCTTCCTGGAGGTGAGTGTCTCCTTTGATACTGTTCATTTCCGCCTGGGCTCCGTGGTGGTTCGACCGTGGCAGTCACATTAGTGGTGTGCAATCTTGTAATAGGGCTGGCAGAAACATGGTCTCTGCCGGACTGTTTGTGCCTCCAATCGACTCAAAATTTGGCAGTCTTCTCTGCCAGCCTGTTGGCGGTCAGACCGCCAAACTCGAAATGAGGCCCTAGCTGTATCCCTAGATATTTTTCTCCTTTAAGTTTTTTTCAACTATAAAAGTTTAAGGCTCAGGTGACTTTGCTCTTTTTATTGACAAATACATTTTTGCTTTCAATTTGTGCAGAAATATCTCATTCTAAGTATATCATACATCAAAGCCTAAACAACCTAAAATAATATATTTCGCCCTTTCACTCACTTTCTCTCTCTCTCTTTCAATCTTTCCCCCACTCACACACCCACTCAGACCTTTGCGCACCCACTCACAGACCCACTCAGACAATTGTGCACACACACAGCCCCAGTCAGACCCTCACGCACCCACTCGCAGTCTCAGTCTGACTCTCACACACCCACTCACAGACCCTCTGACACCCTCATGCACCCACTCACTGTGGTCAACTGCCCTCACACATGGCTGAAGTCCATGCACAGCTGTGGTTGAATTAATGTATAGTAATGAAAAATTAGTATACGTTAAAAAGAACATAGATATTCACTGAAAAAATCAAAGGTTATAGGGACGTTATAGTTAGGCTCACATTTTAAATGTGCAGAACCATGTAAATTCACCAGTTATAGATAGAGTTATCTCAAGAAACTATAACTCGCACCCTCAGGTAACTATAACTCGCTTCCTCACCATGCACTGCTAATTAGCCCACAAATTATTGCAGTGATGAAGTCTTTGATAACATCACTGACATTATCAATGTAGTAGTTGCAGTAAAAAATATTATGATCAAACTGTGCATGGCGGGAGCATAAGTTCATTGTTCACAGAAAAAAAACAAAGCTTGGAGAAATGTTATAGTTAGGATTGTAATTTACATGCGAAAAAACACCCCTAATTATTTTTAATTTGGTGTCCCGGGGAAGGCCGTGCATGGCATGGGTTTGGGTCATTAAAGAGGATTACAGTTTAGATGGACTTTATAGTTTCTGAATTTATACACACAAAACCATAGAAATTCAGCTGTTATCATTATTTCAAGTAACTATAATTCATGCCCCAAGGTAACTTACATTCTCGTTGTGCAAAGCTCATTACCCCAGATATTACATCATTGATGACCTTTTCTATGGCATCATTATTATTATCAGTGCAATAATTGCAATAAAATTATTGATAAGAAAATGGTGTATGGTGAGGATGTGAGTTATATTTACTATAGGGCACAAATAATCAGCTGGATTTTTATGAAATTTGGTAGCATTACATATTAGCGTGCGCAGATTATTCTTTGAGTTTCTGCCGGTAAACAGAGTAAGTGAATGTCAAATTATAAGGTTTTTCATCTAAGGGATATCTTATAGAACAATACTAATACAAGTAGCAAGAACAGCCCCCAAAAAAACTAAACTGCATTTATAAAGTTTTAGATTTACTGCATGAACAATTGAAAGACTCATTTATGGTCACATGCTAATCGATACCTATAAACAAATACATAAAGAATATAATCAATCTTAATCTACAGAAGTTTTCTTTGCATTCTCTCTGGCTCACAAAACAAAAGGAGCCCCACATGCCAAACAAAAACCTTATTTCTTGTGTGCTAGCAGTGAGCCACATAAACTTCTATTTGGAGAACATGATAATTGGCCACTAGGAAAATAATAATACTCTTAATTTTTATAACTATAACAATGATTGCCTTTCATTCACTTTGGGCCTCATGTGTAGCACAGTCTTACAAAAAGTAGCAAGGAACCCAGAAGAATAAACTAGACTGCATATGTAAATGTTTCACCTATACTACATGAACAACAGAAAGACCCACTTAGGGTCACATGCTAATGAAAATCTATAAACAAATACATAACAAATAGAATACATCTTAATGCCCTCTGGCTCACAAAAAAAACTGAATCCAACAAGCCAAACAAAAACCACCTTACTTATGTACTTCTGAGCAACAAAATAGAAAAGTGACCCATCAGTGAACTACACAAACTACTATATGAAGGACATGATAGCAGTTCCTCGAATATTAGCTCCCTAACAACTTTACACCCCTTTGACAAATCACCCAAAAACTATCCACACTTATAGCATTTTCTACATTTTGACGACCATATATTTTTTTAGAGTAAATAGTTAAGGGGTGCAAAAATAACAAGCAATTGCAAAGCCAATAGGTTTTGCCTATACTCACGTAGAAGCCAAAGTATTGATAGGGCAGCTGAAATTGTATAGCAGGACAAGGCCAAATTATGTGGCAGGGTTGAGTAAAATGTGCAGTGAGAAAAGGCAAATTGTGCAACCTAATGCAGCACATTTTGTAATAGTATCACTTCATTATTTCATCATTTTGAAACTTGGTAATACTGTCTGGGCATTAATTGTACTTCATTAGTACCAGTTTAATACCTATTAAACAAAGGAAAAGTGACTAGTCCAGGTTAGCAAAGAGCCTTCCACTGTGCAGCAGCACCTGTACTGTATTTTCTGTAACCTTGTTTGGGCTAGAAAAAATGTTTTTGTTAAAATTTACAGATTACCTATGCCACATCTATTTGTCTTTGTTAATGTTTTTGTACATAGTAGACAGTAAGTAGTTAAATGAATTGGTTATTTGAATGTTTGTGATTTAGGCCCTCATTCTGACCCTGGCGGTCGGTGATAAAGCGGCGGCCAACCCGCCAACAGGCCGGCGGTCCAAAAAATGCAATTCTGACCCTGGCGGGAACCGCCAACACAGCCCGCCGCATTAACACTCCGCCCGCCACGGCGGAACAAACAAACAGCGCGGCGGTCCCCGCCAACAGCCAGGCGGCAGACAATGTACCGCCCACCCTATCACGACCCACCAATCCGCCACCTATTCCGGGGCGGGAGCACCGCCGATAAAAACACGGCGGAAACAGACTACGAACGGAAAAATGCTCACCTCCACATACACCACGCGAGATTCCGGCAGTATGGAACCCGAGTTGCAGGTCATCCCCGCACTCCTATACCTGCTCCTGTACCAGGAGCACGCCCGGCGGCGCGGAAGACATCGGTGAGTACTGCACCTACGACACAGGGGAGGGAAAAGATTACCGGCACACACCCACCCACCCACACCCACTACAACACACACATCAATGCATTCCCACAGATCACTGTCACAACCCACAAACCCCCCCCTTCCGAAATAATGCAAAGACCAAAAGAAGAGAACTCAAACGGGCAGATATATTGAAAAATGGACAGCAGTAATCCAAATAAATAAATAAACTATGTACAAAATATATACAGCCACTAAATGTAGTCCAACCACTGTCCGTGGACCACAGGGGTCCTGAGCAAAGGGGCAAGGCCCAGTCCCACGACAAGAACTCCACGGAGAGAACACTGCAGGGGCATCAGAAAGAAAAAAGGACAGGCACCTCAGGGGGAATGGAAGGGGGGGCACCTAAGCCACTTGAGTACATGACGCCAGATCCACGAGGGGACTCCATGACCACTGGCCCTTCCTGGGGAGAGCAAAGCCACAGTCCAAACAGTCCATACAGTGGGTGGCCTGCCCACTGGGCCATCCTGGGGAGAGCAAAGCCACAGTCCAAACAGTCCATACAGTGGGTGGCCTGCCCACTGGGCCATCCTGGGGAGAGCAAAGCCACAGTCCAAGCAGTCCATAACAGACTCCACTGCCACTGGAGGAGGCATGTTGGCCAGATGACATCCTGCAGCCCTGCCCGAGACAGATCCTGCCCTGCCACGTCTGCCAAAGGGCCAGCGGTTCCTGCCTGGAAGGGCCCAGTTCAGCGGTTCTTGCCTTGAAGGGCCCAGTTCAGCGGTTCTTGCCTTGAAGGGCCCAGTTCAGCGGTTCTTGAGACGGCGGGCCCCAGCGGAGCTGTGCTGGAGACGGCGGGGCCCAGTTCAGCGGTTCTTGCCTTGAAGGGCCCAGTTCAGCGGTTCTTGCCTTGAAGGGCCCAGTTCAGCGGTTCCTGAGACGGCGGGCCCCAGCAGAGCGGTGCTGGAGACGGCGGGGCCCAGTTCAGCGGTTCTTGCCTTGAAGGGCCCAGTTCAGCGGTTCTTGCCTTGAAGGGCCCAGTTCAGCGGTTCTTGCCTTGAAGGGCCCAGTTCAGCGGTTCTTGCCTTGAAGGGCCCAGTTCAGCGGTTCTTGCCTTGAAGGGCCCAGTTCAGCGGTTCTTGAGACGGCGGGCCCCAGCGGAGCGGTGCTGGAGACGGCGGGGCCCAGTTCAGCGGTTCTTGCCTTGAAGGGCCCAGTTCAGCGGTTCTTGCCTTGAAGGGCCCAGTTCAGCGGTTCTTGAGACGGCGGGCCCCAGCGGAGCAGTGCTGGAGACGGCGGGGCCCAGTTCAGCGGTTCTTGCCTTGAAGGGCCCAGTTCAGCGGTTCTTGCCTTGAAGGGCCCAGTTCAGCGGTTCTTGCCTTGAAGGGCCTAGTTCAGCGGTTCTTGCCTTGAAGGGCCCAGTTCAGCGGTTCTTGAGACGGCAGGCCCCAGCGGAGCGGTGCTGGAGACGGCGGGGCCCAGTTCAGCGGTTCTTGCCTTGAAGGGCCCAGTTCAGCGGTTCTTGCCTTGAAGGGCCCAGTTCAGCGGTTCTTGCCTTGAAGGGCCCAGTTCAGCGTTTCTTGCCTTGAAGGGCCCAGTTCAGCGGTTCCTGAGACGGCGGGCCCCAGCGGAGCGGTGCTGGAGACGGCGGGGCCCAGTTCAGCGGTTCTTGCCTTGAAGGGCCCAGTTCAGCGGTTCTTGCCTTGAAGGGCCCAGTTCAGCGGTTCTTGAGACGGCGGGCCCCAGCGGAGCGGTGCTGGAGACGGCGGGGCCCAGTTCAGCAGTTCTTGCCTTGAAGGGCCCAGTTCAGCGGTTCTTGCCTTGAAGGGCCCAGTTCAGCGGTTCTTGAGACGGTGGGCCCCAGCGGAGCGGTGCTGGAGACGGCGGGGCCCAGTTCAGCGGTTCTTGCCTTGAAGGGCCCAGTTCAGCGGTCCTTGAGACGGCGGGCCCCAGCGGAGCGGTGCTGGAGACGGCGGCCATTCTATGGCCAACTGCTCATTGCCTGGTGGTGCCTTCCTGGGCAGCGGGGATGGTGCTCCTTCAATGCCCACCTGGGCTGTGGGTGGTGGGGCCCTCCTGGCCAGCTGGGCTGGGTCCTCCCTGAGCAGCGGCTATGGGGGTGGTGGGCTCTCCCGGGGCAGCTGTGCCGGTTCCTCCCGGGGCAGCGGCTATGGGGGTTGCGGGCTCCTCCTGGGCAGCTGTGACGGGTCCTCCATGGGCAGCAGGCCTGCTGCCTGACTTCTCCGCCTTGCTGCCCTTGCCCTCCTTAGTCGGGAGTCTGTGGCCCTTTCCTCCCTTTGGAGCTGTGGCTGTTGACGGTGGCTGGCTAGTGTCCTGGGGGGATATCGAATCCGGGCTCCGGCGGCGGCCCTTCCGCCTTCTGCTCCTCTTCCCAGGGGGTGGGCTGGCTGTCCCCTTGCTGCTGGGCGAAGATCCAGACTTGCGGGCTGGTGGGCTCCAATACCCCTGCACCCTTGTCAAGGGGGCTGCAGGGCTGGTGGTGGCTGAGGTGCTCTTTTTACCCCGACGAGAAGGAGGGGGGGGGCTCAGGGTCAGGAAAGAAGGTAGCAGTGGAGAGATAGATTTTCTTGGGACAATGGAGAGTGGTAGGTACAGTGGGTATGGGAGTGGAGGGAGAGGATGTGGTTGTAGGCGAGACAAGTTTGCTGTCTTTGGGTGCAGGTGCAGGAGCGGGAGGCTGTCGTGAGGTGGATGGCTGTTGGGTGGGTGGGTGGCTGCGTTTGTGTGGTGTGGAAGAGGGGGTGACAGACACAGTGGGAGAGGACACAGGGGACGTGTAAATGGCAGTGGGGGTGGTGACTGCACGTGTGCGGACTGGAGTGGAGGGTATGCTGGTGTGTGCAGGCTGGTCTGATGGTGTGGGTGGGACAGGCAGAGGAACAGGAGACTGGGAGGAGGGAGTTAGTAGAGGGAGGCAGGAGACAGGGACAATGGCTGCCGTCAGTGCTGAGGCCAGAGCCTGGAACGATCGCTGATGGGCAGCCTGACCCGAATGAATGCCCTCCAGGTACGCATTGCTGCGATGAACCTCCCTCTCCACCCCCTGGATGGCATTCAAAAGGGTAGTCTGCCCAACAATGAGCGTTCGGAGGAGGTCAATGACCTCCTCACTGAGGGCAGCGGGGGTAACAGGGGCAGGGCCTGAGGTGCCTGGGGCGAAGGAGATGCCCGGCTTCCTGGCAGAGCGGGCACGGGGCGAACGCTGAGGGGCTGCTGGGAGGGCGGAGATGGTGCGCTGGGTGGCGGCTGTACCTGTAATGGCGGGGGGCACGGATGGTGCCACCCCCGCAAGGGAGCTCCCTTCCGAGAACGTGTCCGTGTCGCTGCAGGGTCCAGTCGTCCCCGTTGTGGAGCTCCCCTCGCCCTCCGTCTCACTGGTCCAGTCAGACTCTGTGGCATGGCCCTCCTGGGCCATGTGAGATGCAGCTCCCTCCTGCCCCGATGCCACTTCTCCTCCGCCTGATGATGCTGATGCACACAAGCACAGAAAGACAAACAAAAAGGGGGGGGGAGAGAGAAATAAAGGGATTTTGAGTACATGGATCACCGGTACAGTTAGCGGACATGACAGACACAGATGCCCCCTGCACTAAGTTGCGCACTTGGGGTCCGCTACGCATTCCGTGGAACATGCCCTACACGCCTAGAGTTGACAACTGCACCCATGGATGACACGGCCCAGGGATGGCTGTACTGACACACTACTGAGGGTGGTGGCTGGGGACACAGGGGCTTACGGGGGTGCCCAGCCTACAGATATCGCCCTGGCCTAGGGGGACCCACAGCCCTCCTCCCCCACCCAGACACCTCCACTGTGCGACAACAGAGTAGATGATGCTTGTACTCACCCCCTTGTGTCTGCTGTGCTGCCCTCACGCGCCCATCCAAATCAGGGTAGGCCACCGCCAGGATCCGGAACATCAGGGGGGTCAGTTGACGGCAGGCACCCCGCCTACGTTGGGAGGCCATCCCCAGCAGAGACTCGGCGGTCTTCTTGGTCCCGCGGCGGATGTCCTCCCACCTCTTGCGGCAGTGGGTGCCCCGTCGATGGTGGACCCCCAGGGTCCGGACTTCCTTGGCGATGGCACGCCAAATCCCGATCTTCTCATGGGCGCGGACCTATGTGACACGTACAGGGAGGGAGAAATACCACGTTCAAGTTTGTCTGCATTTTCGTTGCCAGTGGCCCAACATGCCCCCCATCCCCGCCAGGCCCCCCGCCAGCCCCAACATGCCCCCCATCCCCGCCAGGCCCCCCGCCAGGCCCCCCGCCAGGCCCAACATGCCCCCCATCCCCGCCAGGCCCCCCGCCAGGCCCCCCGCCAGGCCCAACATGCCCCCCATCCCCGCCAGGCCCCCCGCCAGCCCCAACATGCCCCCCATCCCCGCCAGGCCCCCCGCCAGGCCCCCCGCCAGGCCCAACATGCCCCCCATCCCCGCCAGGCCCCCCGCCAGGCCCCCCGCCAGGCCCAACATGCCCCCCATCCCCGCCAGGCCCCCCGCCAGGCCCCCAGCCAGGCCCAACATGCCCCCCATCCCCGCCAGGCCCCCCGCCAGGCCCCCCGCCAGCCCCAACATGCCCCCCATCCCCGCCAGGCCCCCCGCCAGGCCCTCCGCCAGGCCCAACATGCCCCCCATCCCCGCCAGGCCCCCCGCCAGGCCCCCAGCCAGTGGCCCCAAATCCATATTGAATTAAACTCACTTGTTGGTCTGGAGGACCGTAGAGTAGCGCATACTGGGGGAGGACCCCATCCACAAGTTTCTCCAACTCCTCTCCAGTGAAGGCAGGGGCCCTTTCCCCAGTCGCAGCAGCCATTGTCCCTTCCAGACCGAGGTCACAGCAACACTTGCAGTATAGGTCCTCTCCTGTGAAAGTTCAAGTCGCAAGTGGATAAGTAGATAGGAAATGGCGGTCACGTCCGCGGCGGTGCGTACCGCCACCGCCGGCGCCCTTCGCCATTGGCTCCTGAAACCCATAGGCTTCAATGTTAACCAATGCGGCTTCGCGCCGCGGTCTTCGCCCGCCGACCGCCGCGGTGTGCCACGCCAGCGCATTGACCTCACATCCCATTGTCACACTTCACAGGTCAGGCAGCCGCCATTTCGAGGGTCCACATGGCTCAATTTCAACTGCGTCACACAGGCCTAGGCCTTGCATAGCCACTCAGACACGCCATTCACTGCATAGAGAATCGTTTACTGTGCAAGCTGTGAGTACGTACCTGTGGGTTGCTTGACTCTGTGCTCCATGTTGTCCTTCCTAGGCACCGTCCGCTGGGTTTGGCGAGGAGACGGATGAATCCTCGCGTGTACCGACCGCTGGTGGACCTGTCGACAATGGAAGAACGCCACATTATCCTGACCTACCGGCTTGACCGAGCCACTATACATGAACTGTGTGCCCAGCTGGAGCCCGACCTGATGTCCCCCATCCGCCAACCCACAGGGATTCCCCCTCTGGTGCAGGTCCTGTCAGTACTCCATTTCCTGGCAAGTGGGTCATTTCAGACAACAGTGGGAATTGCTTCTGGGATGTCTCAGCCCATGTTTTCAAAGGTGTTATCCAGAGTGTTGTCTGCCCTGATGAAATACGTGAGGAGCTACATCATTTTCCCTGAGGTGGGCGAATTGGCTACAGTGAAGGGTGATTTCTACGCCCTTGGACATATTCCCAACGTCATTGGTGCCATTGATGGGACCCATGTGGCTTTGGTTCCCCCAAGAGACAGGGAGCAGGTGTACAGGAACAGAAAAAGTTACCATTCCATGAACATCCAGGTGGTGTGTTTGGCTGACCAGTACATCTCGCATGTAAATGCCAAGTTCCCTGGGTCAGTGCATGACGCCTACATCCTGAGGAATAGCAGCATCCCTTACGTGATGGAACAGCTAGAGAGACACCGTGTATGGCTATTGGGGGACTCTGGGTACCCCAACCTGTCGTGGCTACTGACCCCAGTAAGGAATCCCCGGACCAGGACAGAGGAACGGTACAATGAGGCCCATGGGCGTACTAGGAGGGTGATCGAACGCACCTTTGGCCTCCTAAAGGCCAGGTTTAGGTGCCTGCATATGACAGGTGGATCCCTAATGTACTCACCTAATAAGGTGTGTCACATCATCGTGGCCTGCTGCATGCTTCACAACCTGGCTTTGCGCCGCCAGGTGCCTTTCCTGCAGGAGGATGGTCGAGACGGTGGTGTAGTGGCAGCTGTGGAACCTGTGGAGAGTGACGAGGAGGAAGACGACGGGGCTGAAACAGACAACAGGGACAGAATCATTGAACAGTACTTCCAATAGGACACAGGTAACAATTCAAACATAATTTAGTGAATGTGAACTACTCTCCTGCATCTCTGCTGCCTGTCTATTTGCCCCAGTGTATGATGACTGAGTTGTGGCTTTTCCCTCCCTATTTCAGATCTGGGGTCCCCACTACGAGTCCTGTGCTTCGTTTCCCCATGGACTACAGCTTTGTGGCAGCTGTTTGTTGACTTCACTATGTACAAGGACATATTTGCACTGTCATGTCAATTACAATATTTTGAAATCACAGCCAGACTCCAGATAGTTTTGTGCTAAATGGGTGTTTATTTCAGTGCTCAATATGGGATGGGTGGTTTCAAGTGGGTGGGGGCTATGGTGAAGGAATGTCCATGGCAGAGTCCAGAGTAACAGTCACACAGGTGCATTGTCCAGAGGCCTGTGGAGAGATGGAGCATGGGCAGTTCAAGGATGGACAGGGTGACAATGTGGGACAGTAGGATGACATCAGGTGGTATCCTTTGCTGGCGGGGGTCTTGACATCCTACTCTGTCTTCTTGCGAGATCTCAGGGCCCTCTTGCGGGGTGGTTCTTCTCCTGCAGGAGGTGGGGGTCTGGTGGGCTGCTGTTGTGCGGGGGCCTCCTGACCACTAGCGCCGGCGGAGGTGGTTGGCTGTTCTTGGTCCAGGCTAGTGGCAGGGGCCCTTTGTTGGTGTTGAGTGTCCGTCCTGGTGTTGATGAGGTCCTGCAGCAGCCCGACCATGGTAACCAGGGTGGAGGTGAGGGCTCTGATGTCCTCCCTGTACCCCCGATAGTGTTCCTCCTGCAGTACCTGGATCTCCTGGAACCAGGCCAGTACCGTCGCCATCGTCTCCTGGGAGCGGTTGTATGCTCCCATGATGGTGGTGAGGGCCTCGTGGAGAGTGGGTTCCCTGGGCCCGTCCCCCCCCTGTCGCACAGCTGCCCTCCGAGTTGCCCTTTTTCCCTGGGCCTCTGCCCCCTGGCCGGTGTGCCCACTACCACTGCCCCAGGTCCCTGTTGTTGTTGGGGTGGTGGGTTATCCTGGGTGCCCTGTAGTGGTAGACACACCACAGATTGACGCGCCCTGGAGACAGAGGCATGGGCCCGCTGGGTGGGAGCTGTGCTGGTGTTCCCAGAGGGGTTTGGGTCTGTAGTGGCCTGTGGCTGTCTGAGGGGAACCGACTGTCCAGAGGTCCCCGATGGTCCGGGCTGGTCATCGGTGTCCAGGTCGACAGAGCTGCTGTCATCGCTGACGGCCTCTTGGGTGGGGGGTGTGGAGAATTCTGGGCCCTCCGTGGCGGTGTGTTGGCGGTCGGGTCCTGCAGGGGTATAGAGGTATGGTTATAGTTTCAATGTGTGGCATATGGGTGTATCTGTGGGTTCCCGTGTCCCCAAGTGCTGGCATTCGTGTGTGGGGGCTTTGGTGAGGGTGGCTTGTGGGGGGGATGTGTATATGCATTGGGCATGCTTTGGTGATGGGTGTCCATGCTTAGTGGACGCATGCAGGCCTAGGTTTTGGGATGTGTGGGTTGTGATGGTGAGACATTGGCAGGGAATAGGTGTGCTGGGGGTGGGGGTGAGGATGGTGGTGGGGGTGAGGGTGAGGGTGGGGGTGAGGATGGGGGTGGGGGTGAGGGTGGGGTTCGAGGATGGGGGTGAGGGTGGGGGTATGATTTGGCATGCAGGTGGGGGGGAAGCAGTAGTGAAGCTTCAACTTACCAGTGTCCATTCCTCCGCCGACTCCTGCGAGGCCGTCAGGATGCAGGATGTTCAAGACTTCCTCCTCCCATGTTGTAAATTGTGGGGGTTGAGGTGGGGGTCCTCCGCCAGTCTTCTGCACGGCGATGTTGTGCCTGGATACCATGGAACGCACCTTCCCCCGTAGGTCGTTCCATCGCTTCCTGATGTCTTCCCGATTTCTGGGGTGCTGTCCCACAGCGTTGACCCTGTCGACAATCCTCTGCCATAGCTCCATCCTCCGGGCAATGCTGGTGTATTGGACCTGTGTGCCGAAGAGCTGGGGCTCTACCCGAACGATTTCCTCCACCATGACCCTGAGTTCTTCGTCTGAGAAGCGGGGCTGTCTTTGGGGTGCCATGGAGTGGTGTGTATGATGTGTGGGGTGGAGTATGTGTAGTTAAGTGTGTTGAGTGTGGTGGTGTGTGTTGTTTTGTGTGTGGATATTGTGTGGGTGATGGTGTAGTGTGCCTCTGTGTGATGGTATTCTGTGATCGCTGATGTGTCTCTCAGTGCTTCTTTCTGAATTTTTTGTCGTAGGGGTTTGTGGGTGATGTGGGTGTGTGTTTTATATTGTATTGTGTGTGTGGGAGTGGTGTGTGTATGTGTATCAGGTGTGTGGAATTCAAATCGGCCAATGTGGCTGAGTTTTGTTCGTTTGTGTGTATTCTGACCGCGGTGGTGTGTACCGCCAATGGAAAACCGCGTTTGAATGTCCGCCGCGTGGATTCGTGGGTCGTAATGGCATGGGCGTATTTCTGTTGGCGTGACGGTGGAGGTTTGTCCACCTCCACTTTTCCGCCGACCGCTGGTCTGGCGGTCTGTTGTGGCTGTCGGATTTTCGGAGGTTTGCCTGCTGCGGGTCAGAATGACCGTGGCGGGTTACCGCGACCGCGGCGGAATTATGGAGGATTTCTGACCGGCGGTAGGCACCTTTTACCGCCGAGGTCAGAATGACCACCTTAGTGTCTGATTTAAAGATAATTTCCCTCATTTGGATTAAGGGGTTTCAGATGTGTGTGAACAAGAAATGGAGTGGTTTAAACCTCAATCCCTTGAATATTCGATCAACACAGATCCATCCAACCCACACATAATCCACACATGTACGCATCATCCATAGATTTATTATCTACTCATAACCAGGGCCGCTGGAATTATGTGTCAGGAGAGGGTCAGGTTATGCAGCAGGGTTGAGTAAATTATATAGCATGGAAAGGCAAATTATGCAGCATAATGCATTACATTTTGTAATAGAATTCATTACTTTATCATTTTTATACTTGGTAACATTATGTGGGCATTGGTTGCACCTCATTAGTACCAGTTAAACACCCATTTTGTGGGCTTCCCATTGAATTAAATCTATGAATCATTCGCATTACATCATCAGTGTGATTTGTGACTTGTTGTTCTAGGACATGACAACACAAGTGAATTAAGAATTTTGAAGCAACTGCGAATTGAGCAATAACTAGTTGGAGACTTTTAATCCTAAAGTCAAGCACAGCAAAGAAAAAGAGGCGTCCCTTCCACAAAGTTCACCTTTATCCAACGGTGAACAGTCTGGTTCCAGAGAGCTAGACCCATGCCAAATATTCATGATGTGTAAATATAAAAATGAATATACAATGGACCCAAAGTGAAATTATGTATATTTGCCAGATGTTATCCTGAAAATTTGACTTGATTGTGGCCCCTTAAACCTATTTTGAATACCCCCACTTCAATGAAAGCTTCTTCATACTAAAGTACCCCAAATGTCACTGGGAGTATGATCAAGGTTATGTGAAAGGGTTTTCTAGATTATATTATATAATTTCACGGGGAGTCTTGGAAACTGACATTGCATTCCTTTGCATTTAGTAGTTAGGATTCAGTGGGAGTGTTCAGGTTTGGCAGTTTATTCCCACCTCTAATGACCAATTCCCCCACTCCTGACCATGAGCACCATGTTGCTTTCCCTGGGGCCCACCACACTCACTCACACACAGTGGTGGCCACTACGGCCTGAAGATGCTCTTCACCAGGAGACCCAAACAGATGGTTTGTGTCTCACCAAAAAGAAAAGGACATGCTTTTACTTCAGAGCACTTTCTATGATATCTACATGTGGTGGAATTTGACAACAGAGAGCAGGAGCTTTGTGAGAGTAAGGAAACTCTGCATTTGATTTAAGTTCAGTAAATATACATAGAAGCAGAACATGGGGGCATATTTAAGAAAAGTGGTGCTGCACAAAGTGCAGCATCACTTTTCTTGTGCTGCTTAGCACCCCCAAACACCACCATGTGTGTGCCGTATTTAAAATACGGAGAACCATGGCGGTAGTTAGGGGACTAGGGTCAGAATATTTTATGCTAGTCTGGTGCTTTGTGGATCAGCCTCAAAAAGTCTGACGCTAATTCTGCAAAGCACCCCGGGGCCCATTGTAAACGATGGAAGCCTCCTGTTAACACCTGCTCTGAGCAAGCATTAAAAGTGCCAAAAAATGGACCCACCATGTGTTTGCCCCCCTAATGGGGGAATACCCCCTTTGCATGCCTTATGCCACAAATGGTTACAAAATGGCACAATGCATGTATTGTGCCACTTTGTAAATTTGGCGCAACATTTTTTGCCTTCTAACACCACATTAGCGTAAAAAAATGACACTAATGTGTTGTTAGAATGGTGCTAGGGGCTCTTAAATATGCCCCACAGTGTCTAATGTTAACGCCCACTCTTTGGGATTCAATTTGCCCCAAGGTGTAGCAAAAGTTTCTTATTTCAATAAACTGTGATCTGCCATATTTGTAAAATGAGCATTAAAATGAGTAAGCGAGTGAGTGAGTGAGTGAGTGAGTGAGAGAGTTATCTATCCAAGGAAGGTGAATATCGTCTTTTTAGAGTAATAAATGAAGTGGAACTCAAGATTCAACTTGTGAGTACTCTGGAGACTACTTGGTTTTCCTCATGCCAGTGTGTCTTTCAAAGTGTCACAGATATGGCAATGGAATGTTATTCATTGCCCTAATGAAACCACAGAAATGTCACACATAAGAAGTCTAAAAACTTGCCAGCTATGCATTACATAAGGCAAGGTGAGACCTCAGCCTCTTAGCGCTTCCTGTGGGATTGACTCTTTAATGTTTATCAAGCGAGATGATTGCTCAGTGATATTCAATGCAGCTTACAAAGCAAGTTACTTTACAAAAGTTCTTTGAACAGAGTATTCTGGAGCCTTTAAACTTTAAAATTGTAAATACTTCTTCTAACAAACAGCTGAAGGATCATCACAAATTAATGAAGAATTCTGTCTCGAGGACCATTGTAGAATTTATAACTAGGACTTTAATTATGCCACTAATAAGGAACAGTGTAAAGATTAAAAAGTACAAACATATTAATCTACAAACTACTTTTCATCAACGACGGCAAAATAAGTGGATAGTTTTTTTTGGGAATTCTGGGCCAATTAGTAATTATGCAAGTTATAATAACTTGGGCTAATTTGCAGAGGGAAATGCAAATTTGTCCACTATCCAAATAAGTCATGCCAATAGGGTTACATTGTTTCAAAGTGTCCCTTTTTGGATGATCACTCCCCACTTTTTGCTGCTTGATGCTGTTGGATTTGACATGTTAGTGTACTGAGGCCTGCTAATCAGACCTCCGTACTTGCTCTTTCACTTAAAGTGTATGTCGAATTACATAGGCCAATTGGCAAGGAGTTTACTACCTCTCTAAGAGGCAGATGTAGCAACTTCCGCATTTGCGATTCGGAAATTGCGAGTCTGTGCGACTCGCAATTTCCGAATCGCAAATGCGGATGCAGAACGGTGTCTCAGACACCGTCTGCGACTCGCTATGGGGTCGCAAAGACCCACCTCATAAATATTAATGAGGTGGGTCGCATTTTGCGACCCCATAGCGAGTCCCTGCACTCACAGGGATGGTGGCCTGCTGAAGTCAGCAGACCTCCATGTCTGTGACTGCTTTTTAAATAAAGCAGTTTTTTATTTTTTCCTTAAAGGAAAACGAGTTGCAAAATAAAGAAAATAACGAAACCATTTGGTTTAGTTTATTCAGAGTAGGCAGTGGTCCGTTGGACCACTGCCTGGTCTGAAAAAACCTTTTGGGCAACATTCACAAAGGGGAAGGGGTCCCCTGGCGACCCCTTCCCTTTTGCAAATGAGTTACCACCAGTGTGACACTGGTGGTAACTGCGAATTGCTTTGCAACCGCATTTGCGGTCACAAAGCAATTCTGCATTGCGATGCGAGTCGCAAATAGGAAGGGAACACCCCTTCCTATTTGCGAGTCGCATTCACAATTTGCGAGTCAGTACCGACTCGCAAATTGTGACTGTGCATTGCAGAAGGCTTTTTGCATGGCGCAAACTGCAATTTTCGCAGTTTGCACCATGCAAAAAGCTTACTACATCTGACCCTAAGTCCCTAGTAATTGGTAACAATGGTACTCAGGGCCAGCATGACAAAGGGGTGACTGGAGCTGCAGCACTGATCGTGCCACCCAGTGTGACCCGAGTAAAAGTGAGACCGCAGAGCTGACATGTCAGCCTGCACAAGCAGCCCGCTGCTCGAGTATGGCAGTGCCCACACCAGGTGAAGGCATGATCCCTCTACTACCCATAGACCTCCTATAGCCCAGGAGGCAGGGTGCACTCTACTATGAGTGAGGACATATATGCATGAGCACATATGACTCCATGATAGCATTAAAAACATAATGCTATGTCAAGTAACCAGGGGTCCCTAAGATAACATGGACTGACATCAGCTTTGTGATGACCCGGCCAATTCCCCCCATGTTTGTTATCAAACACTTTGCTTTTTAACCCTGAGCAGGATGCCCATGCTCAAGATTAACTAGCCTGTGCCCTGGTGGTACTCTTAGAGGGTGCCCACAGAGTTACCAAGCTCCCTGCTGTTTTGGCTGGCTCTCTCAAGCCTCTGCCACCACAGACAAGAGTCTGCCCTCCTACCGGTTGTGCTAGCACTTCCACAGGATGGAGCCAAAGGGCCTGGGTAGGAAGGAGGTCACACTTACTCCCTCCCAGGCTTGCTAGTAAGAAAGGTAATCACAGCAGTGAGCCTCAAAGGCTTCCCATACCCTTGATATGTAATTATTTGTCTCCCACTCAAGGACAAAGCCCTTCCCACCCTGTCCAGCCCGACAGGTGGGAAATGAGCTATTCTGAAAGTCCAGCCACACCTTTAGGGTGGACTAGGAGGTCTGTACAACTGAGGGAGGGTTCTGCCATCTTGGCAACCCTCGGGTTTAGTGGATTCTGGGTAGGAAAGTGACCCACTCCCCCAGGAAGTGGTCACTTCTGGGGCAGGCTAGCTGCAGGGACCAAGCCCATTGGCCACTGTCCCCTACACCCTTAGTGCTCCCTAAACCAGGATTTAAGGGGCTCTCCTAACACCAGAACCTCAGTTCTTACTTGCAAAGAAGAAGAGGCACAAAAAAGAAGTGATCATTTACAACAGGATCTGGACTCCAGCCGGAACGCCAAGAGAGGACACAAAAGTGACCTAAGGAGATGACCACTGGAAATGAATGACCAACATGTGCCCATGGTGAAAGCTTGTTGGTCCCAGCAAGAGGGATCCCAGTGGCCAGAAGCTAAAAAAGACTCCCCTGACTGGTGGTACCAGTCACTTGCAAACTACAGGAGTAAATGGTGTGCTGAAGTCGAAGAAGTGTGACCCAACAGGCTCCATGTGAGTGAGCCTGTATAAACTCAGTGCCAACAGCCACGAACCCTGTTAGCGCCAGAGACACCCAAAGCACCTCTGCACACAGACTCCCTGGGCAAGGTAATAAGAAGCTGACTGTTGACTCTTGGTCTAGGGCCCTGCAGAACCTTAAGTCCAGGTGGGCTCCAAGGAACTTACCCTACAATTGCCAGAGTGCACACTTTGATTTTCCCCATTGACTTCAATCGGAGTCATTTAAACAGTGAAAATACCCAATTTTCCAAAGCATCCTAAATTTATAACTCCAGTTAAGTACAACTTGCAGGGGGTCCTCCGGCTGGAGATGGTCCGCGACACTGCTGTCCACAGCAGTGTTCGCCAGCAAAACGCCGCTAGGCCATATCCTTGCTCCTGATATGGTCGGCAGTGTTTTGCTGGCCTGGCGGTGCTGCTGTCAGCAGCTCCGCCTTACCGCCGTCCGCCACCATGACTGTTCTGACGGAATACCGTCGGTGGTCATGATACCGGTAGATGGCTGGTAGCCAATGCGGTGCTATGTTGGTGGTCCTCATCATGGCAGTAGGCGGTCAATACCGCCTATGTTGAAATGAGGGCCCAAGTTCCTTCCCAAATGAGCACTACATGATTGCTATATAAGACTGATATCTACCTTGGAGAGGTGCAAAATTGACACCCTCCGGGGTCCACGAGAGATCTTGGGGAACAGGTGTTCCTAATAGATAAATGAAAAGCGGCGCTTATAGCACTAGAAAGGAGGGAGCTTGCATGCACGTGTACGGACAAACAGCTCACATGCAGAAACCTGTGATTGTGGCGTAAGGCACATGCTGGCTGTGTTGTGTCGCATGCACAAAAGACAAAATCACCCCGAATTGTAGGTATCCATGCTGGAAACGAGGGCCATGTATAAAGGAACCCTCTACTCATGATGCTCCATAACATACAAGTTGACATACAAGTCTATTGAAAGGGTCCATGTGGCCACTGTCCGCCCAGCGTAAGTGTGCAAATACATGCAAAAGCTCCCACTTGTGGAGACCATGTGTAATGAATATATGTACAAGGGCGACAAGAGATCAATATGACGTTGCGCTGTAAAACAAGCGGGCTTGTAAACCAGTGTGAGTCAGCAAGTAATTGTGTATCTACGAACCATGTGAGTCCATAAACTAATGTGTGGCAAGTTTGTTAGTGCTGATTTTTTACAACATCTCCAGCTAATGGTTGCAGTGAGTCAGTGAACTGAAAAGCGTAAGGGCCTTATTTATACTTTTTGGTGCAAAACTGCACTAACACAGTTTTGCACCTAAACGTTTTGCACCGGCTCTCACCATTCCATAAATATGGTGCCCGGCTGGTGCACAGAAATGGTGCAAGCTGGTGATAAACATTTTGGTGCAAAATTGAGTTAGTGCACTTTTGCAGCAAAAAGTATAAATAAGGGCCAATATTTTGTAAGTTTGCACAAATTTTGCGTCAAAAAATTACGTTAATGTGGCGCAAAAAAAGTATAAATCAGGGCCTTGGTGCTAGACGGGTCTAGCACCAAAGTATAAATATGGAGTTAGTTTTGCACCGAATTAAAAAAAAAATGATGCTAATTCTGTGCAGAGTATAAATATGCCGCAGAGTGTAAATTTGCCCCTAAATATGGCATTAAGGCCATGAAGTCATTTTTTGCACGGGAACGCCTACCTTGCATCTCATTAAGGCAAGTTAGGTCTCCAATTCCAAAAAAGGACTTTAACTCCATAAATTTGGCGCTAGATGGGTCTAGCACCAAAGTATAAATATGGAGTGAGTTTTGCACCATTTTGCACCGAATTAGAGTTAAAAAAAATGACGCTAATTCAATCAATCAATCAGTCAATTTATAAAGCGCGCTACTCACCCGTTAGGGTCTCAAGGCGCTGGGGTGGCGGGGTGGGAGCTACTGGTCGAATAGCCATGTCTTGAGGTATTTTCTGAAGATCAGGAGGTCTTGGGTCTGGCGTAGTTGGATCGGTAGGGAGTTCCAGGTCTTGGCGGTGAGGTGAGAGAAGGATCTTCCTCTGTTGGTGGTGCGGTGAATGCGGGGGACGGAGGCGAGGGCGAGGCTGGCGGAGCGGAGCTGGCGGACGGGGGTGTGGAAGGTGAGTCTGTCATTGAGGTAGGCCGGACCTGTGTTGTGGAGGGCCTTGTGTGCGTGGGTGAGTAGTTTGAAGGTGATCCTCTTCGATACGGTTAGACAGTGTAGTTCTCTGAGGTGGGCAGAGATGTGGTTGTGGCGTGGGACGTCAAGTATGAGTCGGGCGGAGGCGTTTTGGATACGTTGCATTTTCTTTTTTAGTTTGCCCTTGGTTCCTGCATAGAGTGGGTTGCCGAAGTCCAGTCGGCTGCTGACTAAGGCGTGGGTGACTGTTTTTCTGGTTTCGGTGGGAATGCACTTGAAGATCTTGCAGAGCATGCAGAGGGTATTGTAACAGGAAGAGGAGACTGTGTTGACCTGCTGAGTCATGCTGAGTGCTGAGTCGAGGATGATGCCCAGGTTCCATATTTGGGTGGTAGGGGTGGGGGCGGCTCCGAGGGAGGTAGGCCACCAGGAGTTGTTCCAGGTGGAGGGGTTGCTGCTGAGGATAAGGACCTCTGTTTTATCTGTGTTTAGCTTGAGGCGGCTTGACTCCATCCAGTTGGCGATGGCGTGAAGTCCCTTGTGGAGGTTGTTTCTTGCTGTGGTGGGGTCATTCGTGAGGGAGATGATCAGCTGGGTGTCGTCTGCGTAGGATACTATGTTGATGTGGTGGGATCATGCGATGTTGGCGAGGGGAGCCATGTAAACGTTGAAGAGTGTTGGGCTGAGGGAGGATCCCTGTGGGACACCACAGATGGTTTTGGAGGATTCGGACAGGTAGGGCGGAAGGCGGACTCTCTGGGTTCTGCCGGAGAGGAAAGAGGAGATCCAGTCAAGGGCCTTGCCACGGATCCCGGTGTTGTGGAGGCGTGTTCGAAGGGTGTGGTGACAGACGGTGCGTCGGCGTGTTTCCATCTCTCCGGGAAGGTGGCTATCTCGAAGGAGGTGTTGATGATGGCGCAGAGGTGGGGTGCGATGATGTTGCTGGCTTTGTTGAAGATCTGGTGTGGGCAGGGGTCCAAGTGGGAGCCGGAGTGGATGGAGGCCATGGTGTTGATGGTGTCTTCATTGTTGACGTGGGTCCAGGAGCATAGAGGGTTGGTGTCGTTTGATGCGTTGGGTTCATGGTTGTCTGTGGTTGGCTGATGGGTGTGGGGTTTGAAGCTGTTGTGGATGTCTTCGATCTTACGACGGAAGTGAGTGGCGAGGGAGTTGCAGTGTTCCTGTGATGGTGAGGGTTCGTGGCAGCAGGTCCTGGGGTTGGAGAGTTTTTTGATGATGCCGAAGAGCTCTTTGTTGTTGTGGGCGTTGGTGTCTAATAGGCTTTTGTAGTAGGTTCTTTTGGTAGTGCGGATCAGCTGGTGATGTTTGCGGATGGCAGTCTTGAGGGCAGTGTGGTTGGATTCGGTGGGTGCTAGGCGCCAGGTCTTCTCCATTCTTCGACATTCCCGTTTGGAGGCCTGGAGGTCGGGGTGAACCAGCTGGCCTTGGGTCTGTGGTGGGTGTCTGAGGGTAGTTTGAGTGGTGCAAGGGTGTTGGCACAGTCTTCTATCCATTTATGCAGGTAGGTGGCGGCTGTGCTGGGGTCCCGGGTCCTGGGAGGAGGTGCCTGGGTGAGGGTGGAGATCAGCTATTCTGTTGAGATTCTTTTCCAGTGGCAGCGGGCTGGTTTAGTGGTGAGGTGGTGAGTGACCAGCTTCTGAAAGGAGAAATGGATGCAGCAATGGTCGGTCCAGAGGAGTTCGGTGGTGTGGCTGAAGGAGACGTGGTTGCTGGTTGAGAAGATGGGGTCGAGTGTGTGTCCTGCGGTGTGGATGGGCACTGTGACGAGTTGCTTGAGGCTGAGGTTGGCGAGGTTGTCGATTAGGTTGGTGGTGTTGATATCGTTGTTGTTTTCTAGGTGGAAGTTCAGGTCGCCGAGGTGGATGTAGTCTGTTGAGGCGAGGGCTTGGGAGCTAATGGCGTCTGCAATGTTGTCGCAGAACTGCGGTCTGGGGCCTGGGGGTCTGTAGACCAGTGTTCCTCTGAGGGTGGTGTTGGCGTTGATGTAGATTTTGAAATGGAGGTGCTCGGCGGAGTTGATGGTGTTGTGGGAGCTGGTGACAACTCTGATGGTGTTTTTGTGGACTATGGCGATTCCTCCTCCTGGTTTGTTGCTGCGGTCTCTTCTGGTGATCTTTTAGCCTTCTGGTATGGCTATGGCTATGTCTGGTTCCGAGGCCGAATTCATCCAAGTTTCGGTGAGAAATGCGACGTCAGGCGAGGATGTGGTCAGTAGGTCCCAGAGTTCGACTGCGTGCTTGTGGACGGAGCGGGTGTTGAGCAAGATGCATCTTAGGTGGTTGTCTGAGGCTTTGAGTTGGAGCTTGGAGGTTAGGTTGCAGGTGAAATTGCAGGCTTTGCAGGAAAAAGGTCCTTTGGTGTGCTTCAGAGTGGACTGGAAGCAGATAGAGGAGTGTCCTGGATTGAGGGCGTGGAGGTCATTGGCAGTGTAGTGGTGATTGGTGGTGCGGGGGCGTATGGGCCAGGGGGACTGACGCTGGGTGCGGTCTTGTCGCTGACGGGCGCAGACGGGTTTGCCATAAGAGGGGAGGTGGGAGGGAATGGCAGCTGGGAGGAGGGAGGGATCGGCGAATGGGAGAGCGGGGGGCGGGGCCACAGGGCTCAGCTGCGGGAAAAACAAGGAAATTCGAGGTGGAGGGAGGGGGCAGGGCCACGTGGACGAAGAGGCATGCGTGTGCAGCAGTAGCTCAGAGAACGGGGAAAAAAAAAACAATGGCACCTGAGTGGAGGCGGCAGCGGTGTAGGGAGCGACCTGCCTGCCAGAAGCATGGTCAAGGGTCAATCTGGTGCAAACAGAGTATAAATATGCCTCTAAGTGTCTAGAGACACACCATTCAACCCGCTGCTGAGCAAGCGGGCGTGTACACAAATGTGAGTCACACAGTAACATGAATCCATATGCTAACAATGCACTACCATAGGACGTGTCAGTATAGGTGCGATAGCCCAGGAATAGGCGGAAGAGCATTTGTTAATAGTGGTTTTGGAGACAAAGAAATACACTACCAATGTAACTAACCGCAAATGAGTGTGGTAACGGGCAATCTGGTTAGAGGACCCACCCCTCGATTGCTCGTGCGCCCCAAGGTTCACACTGTATTTATGTGACAGAATGGAATAGAGAACACAATTAATAAACTTATAGTGAATGTCAATACAACGCAGAATCCAGAGCTATTCAAAAAGAGACTTCACGTATGGGGACCAGGATTGAAAATGCAGAGCCGTGCAGTTTGTGGAGAACCCGCGCTGTGCAATAACCACAGGTTTTGACGTCACAGAGGTCTACATAGGCATCAGAGTGAAACTAGCCCAAGGTGTGAAATGACGTCTTGTGACCCTGTGGTTTCTGGCCAGTGATTGTAAAAGGAGAATTGGTGTTGGTGTAAACACTTAGGGAAAAAACACAATAAACTCACTACCCAAGGAATGACGTCTGTGGTGGCCTATTATATAGGGGTTATGGAGTTGAAAGATGGCTATAAAAGGGCTATGGCCTATCCCTGGATGAGAGAGGAAAGGCTGGGGGCAGGCTTGGACTCCGATGACCACGCCTTGGTTAATCCAGGAACAAAAGTTGCATTAATTGTCAGTACATGGAAATAACATATAACATAGTTCTAACAATATTGTATTTATGATTATCTACTTGTGACAGAAAGCACTGCTGTTCTCAAAGTAACCAGAAAGTTCACAATAAAGTAAGATACCATTATAGAGACTGCTAAGTCATATAGTGGGCAGCCTGATTCCAATCTAGTGCTCCGGTTACCCTATGTTGTTTAATCAAACAACCGAACAATAATTGTATTAGTTGTCAGGACAAGGAAATAACATACAATATAGTTATAACAATATTGTATTCATGATTATATACATATGACAAGAAACCACTGCTGTTCTCTCAATAACTAGAATGTTAGATACATTTGTAGTGAATGCAAAGTCTTTTAGTAAAGTGGCCTGATTCCAATCCTCTAGGCTGTTGAGATCTTTGGTCACAGAGTCACATTTGTCAATCCAAAAAAGTTCCCTCCTTTAGAGGAGGCTGGTCTTGTCCCAACTACGTGGTCCCAATTTGACATACTCAATCACTTGCCACTCAAAATCTTCACAGTTGTGTTGGGATCTTTGGAAGTGTTCTACCACTGGGGACCCCATTGTTCCACATCTTAGTTTACTGCTGTGCTGAAGGATTCAACATTTTACTTTTTGGGTGGTTTGACCAATATAAATGAGGCCACATGGACACCAAATGGCATAGATCACATCCTTGGTATTGCAATTAGTGAAGTTAGTTAGAGTCATATTGACAGTGTTGTGTGTCACAGTTACTCATATTAATGCATAACTTGCAAGCTTTATCGTGACCACATTTGAAGTGGTCGACTACCACCGGAGGACCCCATAGTATGGGTATGTAGTATGCATTTGGGGAGGAATTTGGTCCCATCTTACTTTACATATCTGTTTCTCTTAAGGTGTCTCCTCTTGGATTTCCTTCGTCCTGATAATGACCCTGCTTTGATTAATCCTATAATAGGATCGAAACACCAACAAAATATTGAATTGTGGACTGGTTCTTGCTTGTTCATATGTGGATGGGGATATCTTAAAAAGATAGATATATCAGGACAGCACTACAATTCCTTCCAATGACATATATATATGAATATTGCATTTGTGCACTTTCTTTACTTTGTCACTTTACACTATGCCAAAAACACACTGGAGCACTGAATATATTTTATGACATTATAATTTTGGTTTCAACCTTAATAAAACCATATATCTTTTAATACCATTTCCTTCCAAAACACTCATTCCATATTTAATTCAGTGCTGTGGAAGTGTCACATGGTGACAACCAAACTGGTTTAACCTGAATTCCAATGCTGACAATGAGACTAAGATTTATCCAATGGCTTTGGTGAATTTAGAATGAGGAGGAGTTACTGGCCCAAAGAAGGTGGTTCTGTCTCTTGCCATTCCAGTAGAGTGTCTATTGTGCAATGCTTTGAAGCCTCTGCATTTGCAGAGGTACAAAAGAGGGATCATGCAAAAATGATGGGTCTCACTGGGTGGGCGTGTGTGACAACAAGGGCATAGGCTGCACATCAGGGTAAGGTTAAGGAGCTGGTGCCTGAAACTATGGCCAAGCACCTTAAGATGAAGAGGGAGGGGAAAAGGACTGCTGACCCAGCCTGTACTTCCACATCAGATCAGGGAGATAACTAACCTTAGGATGAGGTCCCGATGCCCGAGGAGAGAAATGCATCTGAGGAAGTGTGGCCTGACTTGGCAGAGCTTCTCAGTGCTGGTGGACCCTTAAGGAAAGAGCTTTCCCAGGAACAAAGAAGGTGCCCAACCCTTTAGAGCCTTAGGCAGAAAGCTGCCAGGCAAGAGGGAGGAGATGCCAGTGGGACTAATAGAGTCTATTGGGAGGATGGGCTGCTGTACACTCAGGCCAGGTACCACAAACCAGAGGCAGCCAGGAGAGTGGTGGTCCCCCATGCGCACAGAGAGTTCATCCTAACTTTGGCACATTATATTTCACTGGCTGGGCATCTGGGACAGTCCAAGACTTGGGACTCATTAGTGGCCCATTTTAATTGACTCCAGATTTCTAAAAAAGTTAAGGAGTTTTGTCACTCCTGTGTCACCTGTCAAGCCAGTGGAAATACAGGCACACAACAAAAGACTCCTTTAATTTCACTACCTGTAATTGGGACACCCTTTGAGAGGGTAGGGATCGACATGGTTGGTCCCCTAGACCCACTCACTGCATCTGGGAACAGAATTGTTCTAGTTGTAGTAGACCATGCCAATAGGTATCCAGAGGCAATCCCTCTTAGGACTGCAATTGCATAGGCCCTCCTAGTTATGTTTACGAGGGTGGGTTTTTCTAAGGTAGTGGACTCTGATAGAGGAAACAAATTCAGAGTTTGAGTGTGTGTGAGGTCTTTTCTAAGTTTCAAACCTCTATTCCCTGCTATACGACCTCCAGCCATCGAAATTGCGGCAAATCACCTTTGTGGCTACTGAGGCTTGTCTGTCACCAATCCAGAAACCAACGGCCACTCAGATATCACAGACCCTGGAGCAGACCCCAGCAGAGAGACCAACATCAACAATGACCCCTCAGCTGTGGTTCTGCATCCTGAAGGAAGTCACCTTGAGAGGAGCAGCAAAGCAGCTTTGATGTGACCAGCTTCAAGGATTGACAGCTAGAAGCCACCAGATGTTGTCCTGGTCCTGGCGCCTGTTGATTGCTGGTCCTGGCCCCCAAAGACCTCTACATTCAAAGGTAGAATGTGTGTCTACCCCCAATTACCCGTTTGTCAGGTGGTGCAAATGTGCCACTGCTGCGGACCCCATCAGCTCCAGGGACATCCAAAGCACCTCTGCACCCAGACTCCCTGGGCAAGGTATTAAGAAGCTGACCGTTGACTCTTGGTCTAGGGCCCCACAGAACCTTAGGTCCAGGTGGGGTCCAAGGAATTTACCCTGCAAGGCCCTGAGTGCCCTGTTTGATTTTCCCAATTGACTTCAATGGGAGCCATTTAAACAGTGAAAATAGCCTATTTTCCAAAGCTTCTAAAATTCATACCCCCAGTTGTGTGTAACTTAAAAAGTTTGGTTTGTTGTCTACATTTATATTCAAATCAGCTTTATTTTTCTAAATTGGTGTTGGATTTCTTTCAAGTCGTGACATTAACTTATCGTCCATGTTTGTGTTGTGAAATGCTTTACACGTGTTCCTCTTTGTAGCCTGACTGCTCTTTGCCACACTACAAGACCTGAGCTAAGGTTTACTAGTGTGAACACGAGGTGCACTACTGGGTAATGTGCAAGTATTACATGATAAGTCCCCTCCAGTCATACCACATAATACTTCAACCTTGTTACATACATGTACTAGTGCATACTAATGCTTTGGTATTAAAGGTTGTGTCTTCTCAATGGGTTTCACAGTACTGCATTTGAGAAAGGTAAAGCATGCCTTTGAGGTTGTTTTTTTGCAATAAAGTGTGAAAATATAGTAAAGTATTTAATGATCAATAAAATATTAGCTATTGTGAGGGTAGTGGTCTATTAGATACAGTGTACAGTGTTTTATGTTTCTGTTTACATACTAAGGGCCTGGTTCACAACCTGCATTTTTATGGTAACTTACACCTACTACATTTTGTATTGACAAACTACACTTTTGTACTAACTTCCACTTTTGTAATAAGTTACAGTTTTGTAGTAAATCCTGAACTCCATTGCTTTCTGTGGGAAGGTGTAGTACCAGTGGTTAGCCATAAGTAGTGCTACACTTACTACAAAAGTTGAAGTTACTGCAAGCTTTCAACTTGTAAAAACCTTAGTAAATTTGCTTGAGTGTAAACTTACTCAAAGGTGTAAGTCACCTTTATGAATCAGGCCTGTGCTTTGGAGGAGTACTGGTTTGTGTTGTGATAAGAGACCTGAGGGCCATAGTGCATGCTTCTCTAATTTCCTGAAAAAAACGCAATGGCCTGAAACAAGCACATGGGAAAATATTTCTAAAGAAGATTTACTGTATTAACATTTTAAGTCACAGTGATTTACTTATGATTGCAGGAACAGGCTTCAAATATTTTTGATGTTTAAGGAGCCAGTAATATGCTGTTCAAAATGGCCATTTCTGCAGGGTCAACCCCACATGTTTTGCCTTCCTCCATCTGTGTATCTGACTCATTTCCGATGACTTTTAGGGATCTCTGCACTTTACCAATGCTGACCAGTGCTAAAGTGCAGGTGCTTTGTCCTCTAAAACTTGGTAACATGGTAACAGTGGCTTCACCTCTATTGACATATTTAATTTACTTGTATGACCCTAGTATATCACACAATATGTGCCCAGGGCCTGTAAATTAAATACTACTAGTGAGCCTGTGACACTAATTGTGCCACCCACTACAGTAGCCTCTCAAGCATGCCTCAGGCCTGCCACTGCAGAGTCTGTGTGTACAGCTTTAAGCTGCCTTTTTTATCAGGTGCAAGCCTTCCCTTTTATTGCATGTATTTTATTGCATGTAACACACCCCTAAGGTAGGCCCTAGTTACCCTCAAGGGCAGGCTGCAGTGTATTGAATAGCTTGGACATTAACTTTTTAAGTGTTCAGGTAGGGAAAAACTGCTAAATTTGTTTTTCACTATTGCAAGGCCTCTCTCTCTCACAGAAGAGCACTGGGGTTGCCTTTAAGCACCTTCTAAGTGTAACTTTTAAATGGGAAGAGATAGAAATTTGGGGTTTGATGTCCCTTGATTCACAATTTAAAATCACAACTTACGGTTAAATTGGATTTTAAATTGCAAGTCTGGAAAATGCCACTTTTAGAAAGTTATTGTAAAGGACAAAGGCTCAGGTCCATCAGTCAGGAAGGCTAGGCCAATATAAATCAAACAAGAAACATATGTCAATGCTTACACCACTTGGACAACAATTTAGTTTAATAATGTGTGGGCGCACAAAATGAGTTAACGCAACCACAATTATGAAATGTCGTTAGAATTCAATCAAAAATGTACATCTAAATGTCATAAAGAAGAAGTCAAACAAGCAATGTGCAATGTTTTTTTACAAAACCCCAAAAATATTTTTGTTACACAATAGTCACATATGTAAAATAACACACATTAATAAAATTGGTACCCAGGTTCTGAAAAAAGTCTGCATGGGAAACAGAGCTCGAATAATTCTCAAATTTCTAACATCTTCTGACTATAGAACCTGGACCAGAGGTAGGAAATTCTAAGTCACACATGTGGAACATCACAGGGGTAATATACTTCTGGAACACTAATTCTATTTCTCCCTGTTTGCGCATCCAGCTTCACTTGCCCTCTGTGGAATATGCTCTTTATTGCCAGCATGTTTTAAACCCACACAACTTAGGGGTTCTCCTTAGGAGTCAGAACATATGGACACACTAAAGAGAAAAACAATCAACGTATGCCAATCACTTCATCAATTACAGTTTCTTAACTGTCATGTAACACCATAACCATTCTACAAATTACCTCCAGTACCTGCGAAACAGGAAAGCTAGTCAGTTTTGTAATGAGGGTGCAGCTTAGGGGAGGAACTTTCCTTCTTTGTAATATGTGTTCTGCAGGCAGTCAACAGCTACTTTTCTGAAAGAGAACCACATTAAAAATGTACTGAGGCCCTGATTTATACTTTTGGATGCAAAATCGCACTAACGCAGTTTTGCATCAAAAAGGTTAGCGCTGAGTAGCGCAATTGTTTAACGCCACTTGTGCGTCAAATTTATACTTTGACACTGGGTGGCGCTAAAAAATGTTTGGAGTCATTTTTTCCACATCAACCATTGCACTTTGTCATAAGGCAAAATGACATTAACAGAGGAAAAATGACTCTAATCCGGTTTACGACATGGAAACACGTCGCAAAATGGAAATGCACCATTTTTGACCTCAATAGCGCCATACACAGACGCTAACGGAGCGAACAGTGCAAAAGAGACCCAAAATGGGTCCTAGAAGCCAGAAGAGGCCCCAGGGAGACCCCATGGAAGCAGGAACCAACCTGCAGGACACAGGCAAGACCCAGGGGAGGGAGAAGAAAAAGAGGAAGTGTCTTTTCAGCGCAGAGGAGCATGAAATACTGGTGAGAGAGGTGACAGAGCATCAAAATCCACTCTTCGTCACCTCTAAATTGCCAATTGGAAGGAGAGAGGCAGCACTGCAAACAGGAGGCTGGAGCCCAGCACTACCAAAGGACATGAATGAGATGGAGGAGATGGTTGCAGTGGTTATCCTAGAAGAAATCGTCATAGGGAAACAAGGACAGGACAGTGCAGAATACCAGGAAACACCACAGATGCAGGGTAAGTTACATAGGGGAAATATATGCATAAATGTCAAGTGCAAGAAGGGGGAGGCACATAGGACTCACAAAATGTGTGTCAAAGGAGCACAGAGGGATACAATGCACATTAAGCAAGTTGCACCATGCCAGCGTAAGCTTACCCATGTACCTACGCCTTGGGAGTGTCATGCACCATTGAAACATACACAACCAGGACATATTAAGAACACCAGGCCTAAACACCCACATTTACAAATGCAGCACATGGCATGGATAGCATGTATAATCACTGTCCCACTGGTTGTGACATCACAATATCTCTTACATGTAATCACATCAACACCACTAATACGACCAAGACCCCAGAGACCAGGTAGTCAGTCACCACAATTCCTCAGGTAACTACATAGTGGTGTCCCTTGCTGTAACATTTTGCAACAGCCTTGCCTCATTGCCCAAACGCATGTGTGCTGCATCTCACAGCACACTAGTCATTGCAACTGTCCCAACAGTGCCCAGGCATGTGCCAGTAGCACCACCACACTTAGACAACACATCCACATGAGGCAGCCACCCTTGCATCACGCAGTCAGGGTGTCCCCTGGGTGCATGGTACAATTAACTCAACAGGTGCTAGGGGAATAGCAGGCTGGACTGGTATCATTGGTAACATGTCACTACACAGACCAACTAAACTGAAATGTGCCACTACAGAAAATATGTACCGCAGATAGCCAACAGTAGGTCACAACAGTCACAGGCTGAACCAACAACTATTTGGACACAACCATGTCACACACATGGGAATGGGGAAATAAACAGACACATACAATACATATGGTATGGCTGTCAAATAATGGTGGTTAATTCCACATCGACGGGCGGGGGATGGTGCATGGCAAAGCCCGGTGTAGGTAAGACTGCCAGTGCAATGTACCCATTGCACTTGGCAGTATGAGTCACACGTTGTTATGGCGACTGGTAATATGTCTGCACATGGTAGCTCTGTGTGGCCTTTACTAGACATCATAGATGGATCATATAGAGTCAGTGCCAGTTGTAGCCTGCATTGGGTGTAGCAGGACACGCTGCACTCAGCTCTGCAAATCAGGCAGTGGAAATGGCAAAGGGCCGAGATATGGGACACCCTGCACTGCCCATTCCAAGTGCAGGGGTACCCAGGGTCACACCACACCACTTCACCAACAACCATTTCATGGGGGTTACACCATCAGGGAAAGGCAGGAGAAAATTTGGAAATATATTTGGAGGGTAGTGTTGAACGAATCAATGGTCTGGTGTCACACGACAGATTCCATAGCCAGTCTGTCAGCTGCTGGTAACCTGCCAAGTCCAGGACATTGGCCCATGGGGCATTACACATTGACAACAGTTGCCACTACCACCCGTGTTGTAGGGGTTGAACAATTACACAGTGGCAGTCAGGTGTCCCTTGGACTGATGCACATGAAATATGAACCTACCTCAGGCCCTGAAGTACAACTCCTATGAATTGGCAATGCCCATTGACACATGTACCATCAGGCACTGTCACATACAGAATGATGTACACAACAGAAATGTCATACCCATATTGCCTATCCCTGGGTTCAACCTTGTTATTTTGTCACATGAACTGTACTGTCACCATGCTGCACTCATGTATCACAGTGCAAGGAGGGCTGCATTGAGGGGGAGGACATAGGTGTATAGTAAGGTAAACATCCTACACCAACAGGAGTTGAAACAGTACTCTGCCAGGTCCATGAGGGCTCTGCAAAGTAGCATACAAACACAAATGACAACATGAGGAGACATCAATGGCAACAAGAGCACAGTGTTGCGAATATGCCATCCCTGGGGTGGAGCAAGGCATGGGTGTATGTGAAACATGTAAGACTGGGACAGGTGAAAATTGCCATGTGTGGTGCTGTGGCATGGGCAAGGCCTCACCATGCAAATGGATGGAAAGGGAGGATAGAACAAGATAAGAGGCTGTCAAGACACAATAAGGATAGACAACACACCTAGAAGATATGATGCAGCCAATAGTGGCAACTGGGCTTCCATTCATGTGACATGCAGGTTGGGCATAGGGCTGCAGACTGCAGCTATGATGTACTGGAACAATCCATTGGAACTAATGTGCGCATCATAGGCCCCTAGTGCCACTGGAGCATCACTTTCAATAATGCTCCAGTGGCGCTAAACACTGTGCTGTATTGACAAGATAACATTAAGCCACTTTTTTTGGCATTATGTCACCTTGTTAATACATAGCCACCTGATCATGGCTGTGCGTGGAAGGTGGTGCAATAGGTGTTGCGGTGGGTGTGCCACAGCAACACACATTAAATTTGATGTTACCTCAGATAAATGGAGTATTGTAAACTTGAGGTAGGGCCAAACCTATTACTCCAGCCCCAGGGGTGGCATTAGCAGGGTGCAACGAATAGGAATAAATTTTTACCTCCTACATTTCAGATCTTCCAATGTATGCTGCATTCATCAGCATGCATAGGAAGAGCAAAATGCCAGAAATGATTGTTTATGAGCGTGAAGTTGTTCCTTCATGCACATAAACAATTATATGTAAATGACGATTTGGCTCTTCCTAGTGTGCTGCATTCTACAGCTCACACAGAAGTGCCGAAGCGCCATTGGTGGTTGTTAATGTGCATGAAGGGACACTTTCACACACATAAACAGTCACACCCCTCAATGCATACATCCTTGTTCGATGGTGCAAGGATGCCTGCTATGACGCTGGCAGCTGAATCTTGCACCAGCATGGGGGACAACACAGGGGGGCCCTGTATTCACTTACATACAGTGCATTCTTACGTCACCAAAGTGAGGCAGTGCGGCGCTAATTATTATTGCACAGCACTGTTCTACACCACATTTACATCAACATTAGGACAATGATCCTCAAACATCAAGTCAGTGACGTCACTTGTCAACTGCCACAACACAGATAGACTGATTTTACACCATCTCATTGCAGAGGGTGATGGCTCTCCGGCGGACCTGCATGTCCTGGAGTACCCTGATGACCTGGATGATCAGCTGGCAACTATCAGCCAAGAGACCCTCCAAGAAGTCCTCTGAACATGCAGACACCACCTCCACTCGCAAGACGGAGTATAGAATTAGCAGACATCCCACAGGCCCCATTTGGCACCCCAAGAGTACTTCCTGCTAGCATCGACACAGCAGAGGACTCCGAGGACACAGACACCAGCTTTGAGAGGACAGTGGTAGGAGTCCAGCGGGAGCTGGCCAAGGAGGTGCTGGTGGGGATGCAAACAATGGCAGCCAGCCTTGAGGGGATGCAGACGTGCATGGTCTCAGCAACATAACAGACTGCAGCCAACCGACGCACATACTCCCCAATGCGTGGAGTCCAGGAGTGTCTGAGGGACATAGCTGTTGTCATGAGGGAGAGGCCACAACAACTGCCTTCCCAAACTGGCAGCAGTGTGCCTGAGGGAATTGGTCTTCCTCAGGGCAGACATGGCTGCCTACCACAGGGATGTTGCAGCTATACTTAAAAACCAGCAGCTCCTCCTTGCTGCAGTGATGCCATATGTAGTGCCACAGATGGCAGCTGCCGGGAATTGGGAGTCCATATCTGCAACCACTGAGGTGTGTGTGGCCCCCTCTACCTCCCCACTACCACCATCAAGGGTAGAGGAGGCACCACACACATCGGAGAATGGAGATGTGGAACAGATCATTTCCACCCATAGGAGTTCCTGGTTGCACCAGCCCATGCCACATGGACAGTGTTTACCTTTGTCCTGTGCTTGACATCATGCCAGTGTTGGCACTCTGATAGATATGCACTCCTCTTCAACACACTGTTGACTTTTCTGCTATGGACTTCTATTGTCCCTAATTTTCCATCCGGCAATTTATGTTCTCCTACATTAAAAGACACTTTACACAAGCATGTACCATGACATGTCCCTCAACTCTGGATTTGTGTATTGTCCCAATTGAATGGATTCCACAAATGGGGTTACAGACCTGGACATTGTATATACTTAGCACTGCCACACTTGTAAATACACAACACCTACACAACTAGCATGTTTATGTGTGTTGTGACACTTCTACTATGCCAAGTGGTTGTGATGTGTGTAATATGTCTCAGGTCACAGAGTGTCAGTACAAGAGTGCATGAATATGTGGGCACATATCTATGCACATGGTACCCACATGTTGTACGTCGATGTTGGCCTCATCCCCTACAAGCAAATCACTGAATATGTGATACATGTTGAACACATGTGTGCTGCCCCCACTACATACTGCAAGAATGGGCATGAAAACAGTAATTGGGCAATATAATCAGCTTTGACTACCAGTAGTACACATTGTTGTGAAACAGAGGGACTCAAATGCATCCATTATTGTCACTGCTCAGTTTAGAAGGATAGGAATGATATGTAGGCTGTTGTAATATGTCCCACAGTGCCCAATATTCCAAAACAAAGCCCATACAATGTCAGCTGAATAAACACACCTATCCTGTCCTATACATGGTCAACATAGTAAGCTTGAGTGGTGGGAACACTGGATGGCAGGTGCACAGGTAAGTAGATGTGTTGTAGCTGCCAATGTGACAGCTCAGTCCTAAGGAGGTGCTGAACATGTTAAGAGAGGGATTTGGATGAAGGACGGAGTCCCCAGGACAACACACAATTTGCACTGTACACCCACGGGAAGACCCTGAGACCCAAGCATATGACACATGAAGTAAAGGAGTACCAATTAATGTGTATTCGATTATTTAATCAATAAAACAATAGTAATTAACACCTATCCTAATATAACCTATTCTAACTATACATCACCACAACAGACCCTAACTACTCTCTGCTACACTTACCTTACACATTTAACGACACACACATTCGCCCCCCCACTCCTCTTATATCACAGGACACATGCAGAACAACATACACTAAACATTTACTAACTATGATGAAACAAATATATATTTTTTTGTATTTTTTTGTATTATTTTTTGTTATTTAAAATTATTTCTATAAACACATAAAAGTCCCAATATAACACCCACCCATAGTGTAAAACATTAAGATTAGGAGACCCACACCCAAACCCACTTATCCTTACAAACCAACTAACCGATACTAACCTACAACTAAATCACTAATACCTACACAAAACCTAGAAAAAGAAGAGGGAGGGGAGTGAACTTGGGAGGAGTGACATAATGCTATTCAGAGTTTGGCCCTTTTCAGTCTTTTCTTCATATTCTTGACGGCCTTGCTATTCTTGGCCACCCCCTTCTCAATGGAGTCCAACTTTTGGAGGACCTGTTGTACATCCCTCTGAATATCTGTAATGGCACTCAATTCCATGGCAGCAGATGTGGTTGGCTATGGGATGGTACTTGTGTGCGCAGTAGCTGGAGCAATATTCATATTGGCAGCTGTGGGCCCCTGCACAGCTGTGGTGCTTGGTACGGCCTGTGTGGGCAGTGTGGATCACCCCCTGGCTGAATGCCCGCCACTCATGAGTGGATCACTCCGAATCAGAGCGGCGTGCCATCCTCCTGAACCCAGATTCCACTGCCAATATGTGCGTATTGCTCACTGACCTCTTCTGAAAGGCATGGAGTTGTCCGTTATTCATGTTGGCAGCTGTTAAAATGAGACAGGCAACCAGAAGTGTCAGCACTGTGTGGAGTATGCACAGTAATTTAGCTTACTATCTACTGTGAATAGCACATGCACTCTTACTCACAATCCAGATGATACAATGGCCCTAATGGGTGAAACGACAATGCTGCCTTAGCACCATGTCCCTTACACCACAGCCATCCACAACAAGATTAGGTAACAAACTAATTTACATCTGCTTAGACTTTGCTGAGGCAGCATCAAAATCACATTGATCAGGGCCACTATTCCCCTTCATATGTGTCAAATATTCTAACATACATCACCTGAAACTTGATGCTGTTTTTGGGAGTATGTGATGCTGTTGTGTACCAAAAAAGTTCAGTGTTGGTAGGTACACAGGAATGCCTGATCAAAATGACTGTCACCTACACTGTGAGCATCTACCTACACATTTGTTATCCTCAGGGGGTATGGCCATGCAGATCAACATCTCAACTGTCCAGGTCATCCACCAATGCATGCCCATTCATACATGGAGTCAGGGAGTGAACCATAATTTAGCAGATGACAAAAATTAAGCTGGTATCCAGAGGTCTAACACTTCTACATTCATGTGGCCAGGTGTAGACACCCATCAATATCTAATCAGCCAATACCATTCCTCACACGATAACCATGACAGCACACGATTGGACTTGATCTGCATGAATGCCTATTATTTTCCATATAGTTGGCATGTAAGTGGACTAAAACATTATTGGCACCATGCTGGGGGACAAATGCCCACACATTACAATGGGAATGACGGTGTGTTCCAGTGCCATTATATACACAACGGTGCACATATAAGTCACATATGGAGCTACATGTGGATTATCATCACCTTGTTTACACAATGCTGGCCATTGCGCCAGACACCTCACAAGATATGACTCTCTGCACACCATGGGGAACCACTTTAATGTGACACAATGTCACCATCCAAGCTACTTTGAATTGTGAGAATTTTACAGCTCATCACTTCTAGCATTGGGTGCTGAACTCATGAATCAGACTAAACACTTCAACACTACACAGGACAGACAATATCACACTTACTGGATACATCTGGGTCCTCAAATTGCTCACCTATGGTGTAGGGGGGAGGTCCACCTGAAATATATGGATGGAAAACCATGGTTAGTATCACATTACTGTCACTACTAGTGGACAACATATGGCTGTATGTACTATTTCTGAAGAGTGAGGAAATCATCCAGGTTGTGGACAGTGCAACAGACACACCACTGCAAACTCACAATGGGGCTGTCACTCTCGTGAATGAGAGCCATACATCTGCACTCTTACACTACGCCTGAGACTCATGTAGTGCTACACCCTGCAACAACCATGTGTGGCCAATCTGTAGAAGAGGGAACTCCATGGAATGAGGGGGAGTTTGGTGACAGATAAATGACATGACCCTTGTGCTCTGCAAGACGACTGACACAGACACACAGAGGCACTTTGTGGAGGACAAGCGGATAAATAGTCAGTCTGTAATTTTCATGCATTGAGTAATCCATGACTGATGTGTCACAGTTGGGGGATGGCATCAAATGGCCCATTGCCAGTGCCCCCTAAGGCGGGTATTACCCATTTGTAAACATAATGGCAGGGATGATGTATGTGTAAATCTGACATTATTGCACTATACATGGATTGCCGTAATCACAATCCATTTACAAATGGTATGCTGGTAGTGTCTTGGCTTATCATACATGACACAATCCTGGATGTTGCCATGGCCCCTGAAATGTTTGTCTTAGTGATGGTTATACATAACTCTCCTAACTTCTGACTTGCATTAGTAAAATGTTAGGATATGTAAAGCCCATGTCTACACTTTCCCAGTGACACTTCATTCTGGTTGCATGCAACCTGTCTACAAGCATTGCATGCATCACACCAACACATCTGCTACTGTCATTCAAGTGCAGTGAACGGTAATTAGTTAGCCAACTGGGCATTCACCAACAGGGCCACTAATCACCACACCAAGATGGTCCAGAAGATCCTGCTCCCTGGCCACAAGATCAACCCAGCAATGATTCAACTGATGGTCATTGCAACTGCTGTGGTACGCCCTCTTCAGGTGGTGGAGCACCTTTCCCCACCGCAGCTGCCTTGCCTCCGTACGGTAGCCCCGGATCACACGGCCACCTATCTCTAGCATCAGTGGGAGGTAGTGGGCTACCAGCTAAATAAAGCCTCCAGACACACAAATTCACAGGCACTGGGACAAATGACAATCAAATACAACAGCAACACAACAGGAGGGACAGCACAAGATACACTAAATAGCACGAAGATACCACCAACTCCAAACCACAACCACACAGTCAAAAGAGGCACAGACTGTAAAAAGAAAGTGAAAGTACATCCACTGTACCATGCCTGTAAACAGGATATCCTATTACATCACTTCCTGTGCCCTTGCGACATGTTTTCTACCATGCGTGTATTTTTTGATGCATCTGATATTTGCGTGAGTATTTCTGATGCATTACTTACGTGAGTCTATTTACATTGATGCATTACCCTTATGCGCGAATTTAACAGTAAATCAGCATTACGATGAGTGTGAAGATAGAAAACACACTAAGGGCCCATGGGTCATGTACTTTGTGTTTCCGGATATTTTCGATGGATTTGCGTCTTTTTTTTACTCTAATCCTGATTGCGTGATTTTGACATTTGTTAATGTGTGCACCCTGTATCAACATAAAAATTGTATGTGCTGGGCTGCAGTATGGCATTCTGTGGCCCCATGTGGTAGTCCATTGTACAATGTGATTTGTGTGTGATTGGTCTGTTAAAACAATGTGTGTGTTACAGAATCAACAGCATGCAAATGTAGACACATCATGCATATGTCTGTATGTGTGACAACAGTGTATCCACATATGTATGGCAGTCAGTACTATGCAAGCGTCATGGTATGTGATTGTGATTTGTGTTCACTTATGTGATGTGTGTAGTTGACTTACAGAGCATCACATTTCATACAACATTCACAACTCAGGGATTGTTGATGATGGCCGATGAGTGCTATTTGCCAAATGCTACCAGACAAATGTCTCCATGAGTATATGGATGACTTGTGTGTGGACTACACATATGTCTGACATGTGTACATCTTTGCTACATACTGTAATGGACACACTCTGCCTACATTCCAATCACATCATGTATTGAACACAATGGACAGGTGAAAATCATAACATTTTGCTTTGTAATTACAATTACATTGTGGTGGACCTGCAGCCCTAGCTGCATATTTCCACATCCATTCTGATGTGTATTCCATATACATGTCCGTGCAAAGTGTGAGGTCATGTGTACCCTGTAACAGGATTTTGCCCTATGGCAGTGACAGGAGTGATTTCATTGATGTACTGCTCATGTCCCATTTCTCCCATTGCTTCTCATACCTGGGTAATGATGTTGAGCATTATCACCAATGAAGTCCCCACCTTGTCACACATGCTCCATGCAGCCATTGCAACTCTCACACTGAGTTGTGTTAGTGGTCTGTTCAAATATTACAGTCTCACCATATTTTGACATCCACTGCCTCATGTGTGGGTCCCTTATTTAGGTCATTTTTAGACATGTAGTTGTTGTGTGTAATGATCTATTGTTATACAAGTTGGCAACGTGGATGTAATTAATATGTTGTGGTCCATAAACTGTGTCCTTCAGTTGTCACATTCAAGTGATGAGGCTAATTGTGATGTGTGTGATGGTAGCAGTTCACTCTTATGCTTCACATGTGATGTTGCTACAATACTCTTGAGATTTGTATTTGTGACATACTCCCTGAGGTTAGACTCATAATCCTAAGGTATATGTTTAAGAGACAGAAGACACCAATGCCACATTGTGTGAATGAGTGAGATGTTTAGTGACAAAATTTACAAGGTGAGTTATGTGATGATTATGTGAAGAAGTTCTGTACGATGTGGAGTCTGTGGCATATCCCAGCAGCTCTGTTATGGTCTTCCCCCTCATTTTCTTCTCCACCATCCTCCTCCTCCTCCTCAGGCAGGTCATAAACCTGCTCATATAATGGTACGTTCATCCGTACACATATGTTGTGCAGGATAGCACAAGTCAATATGATCTTGCAGACCATTTGTGGGGCATATTGAAGGCTGCCTCCTGTGATGTCCAGGTACCTGAATGTGGACTTCAGGATGCCAAGTGTGCTCTCCACAATGGTCCGTGTCCTCCGATGTACCTCATTATATGCACACTCTGCTGCTGTGCTTGAGGTGTGAAATGGGGTCATTACCCATGGCTGTATGCCATAACCCAGATCCGCTGCAAAAGATTACAGGAGTAATTTGTTGTAAGGGCTTGCAACAGGTACATCATGTAGCATGGCAGTTGATATTAGGATCTGTTTGTGGCTCATATGTATTTGTGTTTTGCTGTGAGTTCCTATCCTTGTGTGAGCTTCCCTCAGCACCAGGTTGTTAGACATGACAATCTTGTGTTTTGGTCAAGGATCTAGAACAGCTGATTTGGATTCCACACTGATAGTCATTATGTATGTACCATGCGTTGTGTAGTGCACCTTTGTATCAGTGTGCTATTAGTAGAGGGGACATGACACATCCTAACAACACAATGGGGTCAGATGTGGTGGCAACATGGTAGCACTACAGTGCCTGGACATCCCATCCCTTTTGAAGTGTCATTTCAGATGATGTGTGGCCTATGAAAGTGGTAAGTGTGAATGCACAACATGTCTCCTAAGTTGGCTGCTGTGTCCTGCAACATTTCAACTATGCAAGAATGCCCCATGTGTGACATGTTACTTGGCAACCCTTTGTTGTCCCCTGCGCCAGTTGCTCATGTGTAGCCATGCACCAACGCTACCTACCCTACACCAAGGTACTTGATTATTTATCTTGTGGAGGTGAATGTATCTGTGCTGGACGGTACACCGCCCTGGACATGTGCTTTTTCATGGCCAATTGGTTCTTTCTGGTTGTGCAGCCGTCTGCAGCATGCATTTGTGCCATGTTCATCTGAGTTCATAGCACAGTCTACTTCCTATTTGCAACCTGCATACTGCACCCCTGGGGTGGTATTTGTTGTTGGCACTTCCTCAGGTTTTAGGAGACAGCTACATGTGAGTCTGCACCTTCATGCTATGTATCTTGTGGTGATAGACCTGCAGCGAGAAACATTCCACACCGCTTCCATGCTACATACAGCATGGGAGGGTGGCCAAATTAGAATGTGGCTTCAAGTAACGGAGAGATGGTCATCTGCCAAGATGTACATACAGTGCAGGCAATGACTATGAAACTGTGGGCTATTACATCGTTCCCTTGGTGTTACTGTGTGGCAGCTAATGTTTGTGTCAGCCATGAGGAGTCCAGGAGTGTGTATCCCAGTGTCACAGGATGATCAACATAACTAGCAGAGTCTCTCCTATCTTCCTAAACATGGGATGTAGCTCAGCTACTTGGCAAAGGTGTCCCTTGGCACAGTGCATGTGAGGTCAACGATCTCCTGTTGCCTCCTACTGGGTCCTACTGTGACATCCATGTTGTGCACTGTCTGACTGTGTACCTGCCGCATGTTAGGCCATTTCTTGCATCTGGTACAGACATGATCGTGCTGTGATTCAGTGAGGGTTGCATGTGAGGTTTCTCTACAGTGACTGTGGTTCCACTTCTCACACATCTGGCATATGGTATATGATGGTGATTCTTCTTGTATTCCTATGTGTGTGAGCCAATGCATCAGGCAGATGTCTCTGCACACTACATGTAAGTTAGGTATGTGTTGATGAGATGCAGTTAACATAGGCACAAGTTGTGTGGTGTTTGATATTTGTTCTGGCAGTGATTTGCACAGCAGGACTTGAGACATCTGTGCCTATTTGGAAGTTACATGACAAGGGCATGGTGTATGCTTTTGATGTGCCTGTGCTATTGTTTGCTTTGTGTAGTGTATGTGTGATGTGTACATAGTGGGCAACCTGAGGGCACTTGTGGTGGTCTGTGTAGTTCTGCTGTTTTCAAAGGGTATATGTCTGTACCTGTCCTTTCTATGGTGTGCCTGTCAAGTTGAGGGTGTGTAACATACATATGGGTGTATGTATTGATGTTGTGCACTGATTGTGCTGTACTGCAGCATGGTGCATATGTGTTATCACCTGCACATGTGTGTAAACCCAGCCATATGTTACTGTGGTGGTCTATGCCTTGTGTGTCCGACAGGGTTGGGGTGTAAGGTGTACATAACCAGATTGGTAGACCTACCCACAAGTAGGTTTCCAAATTTTCCATCCTGGAGTTGTTCATTGATCCTGCTGTGCCGGAATATGTAGGCATCATGGACACTCCCAGGATACTTGGCCAAAATGTTAATCCGCGGTGGTCCACTATGGCTTGCACATTAATGGAATGTGTGTGCTTGCGATTCCAGTATAAGTGCTCTGTTGCTGCAGGTGGTACGAGCTGGACACCTGTGCAATCCATTGCACCATGCGCATGTGGGAAGCCATGGATTTGACAGAACCCCTGTTTGTTCTCCTGCTGCTTTTGCTGGGTGTTAGGGAATCTGATGTGGTTGGGTGTCAGGAGGATGATAGCGTCTAACACCTTTGGCAGGAATGCAGAGAACGACAGCTGTGAGACACCACCAACCACTGCACCCGTTGTTTAGAATGAGCCACTTGCCAGCATGTGCAGGACAGTGAGCAGCTTTGTTATAGGTGGTGTTAGACCTGATAGCCTTAGGGTGGTCACCTCTAAATTTTTGCCCGCCTCCCTCCACTTTTTGGACACTGTTTTGGCTGGTTTTAGGAATCTGTGAACTTTACCACTGCTAACCAGTGCTAAAGTCCATATGTTCTCTCCCTTAAAACATGGTGACATTGGATCATACCAAATTGGCCTATTTAGTTTACTTATAAGTCCCTATTAAAGTGCACTATATGTGCCCAGGGCCTGTAGACTCAATGCCACTAGTGGACCTGCAGCACTGATTGTGACACCCACTTAAGTAGCCCCTTAACCCTGTGTGTGTGCAGTTTTACTGCAAATTCGACTTGTCATTTTTAAAGTACTTGCCAAGCCTAAAACTCCCCTTTTTCTACATATAAGACACCCTTAAGGTAGGCCCCAGGTAACCCATAGCAGGATGCTGTGTAAACAAAAGGCAGGACATGTACCTGTGTAGTTTACAAGTCCTGGTAGTAGAAAACTCCTAAATTCATTTTACACTGCTGTGAGGCCTACTCCTTGTACAGGCTAACATTAGGGCCACCCTCACATACTGTTTGAGTGGTAGCTTCTGATCTGAAAGGGGTAACAAGGTCATATTTAGTATAGCCAGAATGGTATTACAAAATCCTGCTGACTGGTGAAGTTGGATTTAATATTATTATTTTAGTAATACCACTTTTAGAAAGTGAGCATTTATCTGCACTTAAATCCGTCTGTGCCTTACAATCCACTTCTGGCTAGGTTTAGTTGACAGATCCCTTGTGCATAATTGCATACATCTGCATATTGAATGGGTCTTCCTGGGCTGGGAGGGCCTGACACTTGCACAGTAGCCTGCCCTCACACAAAGGACTGCCATACCCCCTACTGGGACCCTGGCATACAGGATGGAACTGAAAGGAGACCTTGTGCAATTCTAAGCCACTCTTTGAAGTCTCCCCCACGTTAAAGGCACATTTGGGTATTTAAGCAGGGTCTCTGACCCTAATAACTCAGACACTTCCGAAGTAGACACTTCTACTTCACAGACACTTCCTGGAGAAGAGAACCTGGACCAGAACCTGCAACATGCTATGAAGAACTGCCTGGCTGCCCAAAGGACTCACCTGACTGCTTTTCTGAGAAGGACTGCTGCCTTACTGTTGCCCTGCAGCCTTGCTTCTCTGTCTGTGCTGAGAAGTGCTCTCCAAGGGCTTGGATAGAGCCTGCCTCCTGTTCCCTGAAATCTCAGGACCAAAAAGACTTCATTCCTGCAAAAGAACTTCTTGTGTGGCGGAAATCAACGCATAGCCTGCAAAAAAATGACACACAGCCTGCATCGCGGTGAGAAAATCACCGCACACCGAACTGGAACGATGCAGCCTGACTTCGCAAGGAGAAGATCGAAGCAGTGCCACTGTAGCGACCAGAAATTTGACACACGGCCACTGGATCGACGCAAAGCCGAGCCAGAACAACACAGCCTAACTTCCTGAGAGGAATCAACGCAGTGCCTGCCGTGCAGTAGAAATTTCCACACAATGCCCACTGGATCGACGCAGCCACTGTGACTTCGCCCTACAAACACCAGATTTCAACGCATCGTCCCCGGGTTGTACGAAAACCCTGCAATCCAAAACGGATCCCAGTCTGCGTGCCGGAAATTTACGCAAAGCCTGCCCTACGTAAAAACTCAACAACGCTTTGTCTGTGTGTGCTGGAAAAATCAACCGCACACCTCCCCGTTTTCCATGCATCTCCTCCTCTGCAGTCCCTTGCAGAGAATTTGAACGCAAACCAGGTACATTTTGCTTGCAAGAGACACTTATTGCTTTTTAAAAGACTAAAGACACTTTATATCATTCTTACAGTGATATTTCAACATATACTTATTTCATCTTGATCTTTTTTTACCTGCATCTTATCAGATAAACATTATATGTTTTTCTAAACACTTTGTGGTGTATTTTTGTGGTGTTCTACTGTGTTATTGTCTGATTTATTGCACAAATACTTTACACATTGCCTTCTGAGTTAAGCCTGACTGCTCAGCGCCAATCTATCAGAGGGTGGGCACATGATCATTTGGATTGTGTGTGACTTACCCTGACTAGAGTCAGGGTCCTTGCTTGGACAGGGGGTAACCTGACTGCCAACCAAAGCCCCCATTTCTGACAGGTGGTATATTGTGTGGGGTCTGCAGGCTGGCTGTAATTTGTGGCTCAATGTGGTGCAGCAGGTGTGGTATGGCTTGGTGGTTGACTCAATACGTCTTAATTATGTACAGGTTCCTGAGGCCATGGAAGGATGTCCTGGTGCTGAAGATCCTCTCCTGCCTTCTGCATTTCCTTTGTGGGCTGCGTTGTCTTGCTGGTGATTGCTGGTGTGGTTGCTGTCCTATGTGCCATCTAGTAAGCTGTATCAGTATCACCTCCATCTTCTGTGGGTTGTAATGTTGCTTCTGTGTGTTTTCCTTAAGTAGTGGTGTGTTTTCCTCATTTTAATGCCTGCCCTGAACCTTGTGTTAAATTTTGACAGAAACCGGTGTTAACGTCATTTTTTGGGTCCACCTCCCACCTGTGCGTCTTTTTTGCCTGGCTGGTTAAATATGGGGCTAGGTGTTTGAGTCAAGTTTTGGGCGGGAATGCCTACCCTGCATCTCATTGAGGCAAGGAGGTCTCACGCATCTGAAAAATTACGGTAACACCAATATTGTGATGCTAGACGGGTCTAGCGTCAAAATATAAATATGGCATTGGGTTTGCGCAGAATTAGCGTAAAATAATAATATTTCAGCGCAAACTGAGTATAAGTATGTCCCTGAGTACCTAAACTCACACGCTCTGGCACTTACCTGCACCATCAAAGCGTGACAACATTCAAAACCAACGCCGGCTTCAGTTATATCCACAATCCATACTGGCAATTTTGCTGACAGAAACATAATGCAGGTCGCTGCAACTTTTACTTATAGATACAAATACAAGACATTGTAGTGAAAAACAATTAAACAGCTCTTCACAGCAGTATCAAGGAAATTGAAAATCCTGTATTGTATCCATAATTCACGCTAATAATTTAGATGACAAAAACAGAAAGCAGCTTCTACTTGTGAATACAAAAATGAGACATCATTGCAGACACCATTTCAATAGCACTTAGCCACAGTGTCAAAGGAATTAAAAAGCCTCTTACTTACCAGTTAGTTCAGACGTTGGATTAAAATGTCATGCCAGACGGTACAACACAGCCAACTTTTCAAAACATCTCCTATGAAAAAACAAAGTGGTGTGATTCCACCATAATCACAGAAAACAGAAATGAACTACATTTCTGTGACAACATCTCCTTCTACGTACTCAGAATTATTCCACTCATTCGTGTATACCAAATGTGTCTCCACTCCAATGTTTTATGGTTCAAAATGGCAAAGTGCGCTTTATTTTGTATGGGAACTAAAACAATCAACTCACGATGAGAACACCTAAACCATTTCTATAAATTAAGTGATAGACAGAGCTTTTGAAATCACCAAATGTCAGTGGAAGCCACAATACTAATCAAAGGGAATTCTGGGCCCTGTAGTTCAAAACTTTAAAGCCCACCTACAACCATGCACACCTAAATATAAACTGGGTTAAACAAAGGAATTGATGAACCAATAAAAAACAACTTACCAAAAGTAACCAGGGCTTAACTCCCACCTCTACTCTACACTCCGCACATCCAAAAATTCAACATTGTTTTACAGCGGGTCATGGAAAATTATTAATGTAATTGAAGGCACACTGGAACCTCAGTTCGGCATAGTTGCATCACACCAACACTTACAAAAAACCTACCCCTCTATCCAGTGAAGCTTTGCGACAGGAGCATAAATCAGATAGACTCAGAAATGGATGATGATCCAGTAAGAAAATATCTGAATACAAAGCCACTGGCAGACCGAAGTACATCTGTCCTTCATTCCACTGGCACTCCGTCAGTACTGTTGACATTTACAATAAATTGTTCAACTCATTAAATTCATTGAGGCCATCTGATAGTGTTGCATCTCAAAATTAGATGCCCTTCTTTTCTCATAAGTAATCCATTTAAATCACCGTGCTCTCTGACCAACAGTTACCACTGTCAAAACCGTCCATTTCAAATCATTCTCAAAATGATGATTTTCTAAGTAATGATTAACCAATGGTGCTGCCATGACCTTGCATCTTATTTAAGACTTATGGTGTATTATCCTTTGTCTCACTTCTTGATTGGTGTTTCCAATGTTAAATTTTTTGCATGGACACACAATCCCATATATAAAATTTTTGGTTTTAAAGTTAGACACTTCAAGGTGTCTCTATTCAATATCTATTCAATATCTATTCAATATCTTTGTGTACCGCTTTACCTTCAATAGAATGACTGCAACAAACACATATGCCACACTTATGGTGTCCTTCCAAAGGGGCAGGTTACAAGCCTGGTGCAAATCACTTCTAACAGAAACAGGTGATGTGCATCCTCATACCACTGACTGCCTATGCTAAGATCTTTTTTCAAAGCAAAAAGAGATCTCTCAAATGATTTATGAAGTTTAGCTATCAAATGCCAACTCTACAACACTATTTTCTTACCATTTTTGGTCTGATGGGAAATAAAAAAACACATTATTTACAAAGCCTTCTGACTGCAATAAGGTTTTGCATTATTCAAGTCATCATCCTCGGAGTCTTCGTGACAATCTGCACTGTGGGCAGTTTTTGTGAATTCAACGAAATTGCACAGAAAAAGGAGCATACTTTGAGCATGCTCAGAATTTGTGCTGTAGATTAAGAGAGAAAGATTATTCTAAAACTTGTTAAAAACCTCTATGAATTTGGCATGGTGGACTCTACATTAAACTTTGTAGAAAAAACAGAATAAGGCTCTAACAGTGACATTGGCTAGTGTATGGACTTTTTGTCCACAGCCCAACAAGGAGATATTTTCACAGAAATGTAGTTAATTTCTTTTTTCTGTGATTCTGGTGGAATCACGCTACTTTGTTTCTTCATAGGAGATGGCCTGAAAGATTAGTCGAGTTGTGCCACCTGGGCTGACAGTTTGATCCACCATCCGAGCAAACTGTTAAGTAAGAGGCTTTTTAAATCCTTTGATACTGTGGCTAAGTGCTATTGAATTGGTGTCTGCAACAATGTCTCATGTTTGTATCTACAAGTAGATGTTATAGTGATTCGCTTTCCATTTCCGTCATCTAAAGTATTAGTGTGAAATGTGGATACAATAGAGGTTCTTCAATTTCATTGACACTGCTGCAAAGTGCTGTTTAATTGGTGTTCGCTACAATGCCTTGTGTTTGTATCCATAAGTAGAAGTTGCAGCGATCTGTCTTTTGCTTTTGTCAGCAAAATTACCAGTGTGGAATGTGGATATAACTGAAGCCAGCATTGGTTTTGAATGTTGTTGCACTTTGATATAGCTTGTAAGTTCCAGAGTGTGTGATATTAGGTACTCAGTAAATTTTAAATGCGGTTCTCTTTCAGAATAGCGGCGGTTGACTGCCTGCAGAACACATATTACAGAGACGGAAAGTTCCTCTCCCACAGTGATATGCCCTCATTATGAACTGACTAGCTTTCCTGTTTCTCAGGTACTGGAGGTAATTTGTAGAATGTTTATGGTGTTACATGGCAGTAATGGCACTGCAATAGACAAAGTGATTGGCATTTGTAGTTTGTCTTTCTCTTTAGTGTATTTGTGTGTTCTGAGCCCTGAGGATAACATCTACGTTGTGTGGGTTTGAAACGCATCAACAATAAAGAGCATATTCCAGAGAGTGCAAGTGAAGCTGGATGCGGAAACAGGGAGAAATAGAATTTTTGCTCCAGAAATATATTACCCCTGTGATGTTCCACATGTATGACTTTGAATTTGCTGCGTCTGGGCCAGGCTCTAAAGTCAGGAGCTGTTAAAGTTTTGAGACTTATTTAAGCTCTGTTTTCTATACAGATTTTTTTCAGAACCTGGGTACCAATTTCATTAATGTGTGGTATTGTACGTATGTGACTATTGTGTAACAAAAATGTTTTTCGAACTGTCAATTAATCTAATTGGGGTTTTGTAAAAATCATTGCACATGGCTTGTTTATCTTCTTGTATGTGACATTCTGATGTAGATATTCAATTGAATTCTAACAACATTTCATAATTAAATTGTGATAGAGTTAACTCATTTGTATGTCCCCACATTCTTAAAGTAAATTGTTGTGTAAGTGTTGTCGGGACTGGTATATTTTTCTTGTATGACTTTTAGAAAGTCAGCATTTTCTTACATTAACCATTCTGTGCCTCTGCCTGTCTCTGAATACACGTGTGGGGTAGATGACAGAGTTGCTTTGTGCATTCCCTCTAGACAGTCACACAAAAAGGTAGCATGAGTGTGGTATTTGTATATTGATGGTCCATCAGAAGGCTGATGGATCTTCCTGGGCTATGTGGGAGAGAGGAGCTGACATTTCCTTCTGAATAGGGCAGTGCCTTTCCTCACACAAAGGGCTACATAAACCCCTGCATAGTGTCTGGAGTGTTCCAGGTTTAGTGTCTGGAGCTGGAGAGGGCAGGAAAGGAACATGGAGGACATCAAAGAGAGGTCCGAAAGTTTTTCCAACCTTCCTGAACCTGGACACCAAAGTATAAATGCAGGTCCCCAAACCCAAATAAATCAGAACTCTACTGGGAGGAAAGATACCCTGTCAGGAAGAAGGACTGCTGAGCTGTCAGGAGGGACTGCCACTCTGAACTGCATTGTTGTCTTGGCCGACTGCTGGTGTGTGCTGACTTGTAGAAGGGACTGTCACCTTGCTGCTGTTCTGTTGTACTGGCTTGCTGCCTGCTGCTTCTGCCATACAGGAAAAGCACTGGACTCAAGAGTTTCCAATGGCTTGTTGGCTTGTCCCCAGTTCCTGCAGAGGTCTCCGGGACATCAACTTTAGTACAAGAGAGGCGCTCTCCCTCTCAGTAAGGCACTGAGCTGCCTACTAGTTTTCCTCACTAGGCAAGGGCTCTGAATCTTCCAGTTGCACCAGTCTCAGGCCGTTGCGTGCACTGGGGCTGACTTCACTAAAGCAAGCCCTGGGAAGTTAAGGAGACCCCAAACAATGCTGCAGGCCTGTAGCACCAGCCCAGAAACACTGCATGCACTGGTATCTGTTCCACTGCTGGCATGGGATCTTCCAGGATCACCTGAGTGAAAGGAATGCCCCGGAACCACTTGCGTGCTTGCTCCAAGTATGAAGCCACACACCACCTCAACTCACTTCTGAGGATGCAGGCCCTGTGTGCAAGGCCCACCAACATCACAGTGCCTTCACTTGGCCCAGCTGCTGCCCCACCTCTCCAAGGATCATGCTGAGACATTTTGCATGGGTTGCTGCCTGCGTTGTCCAAGTCAGACTCCGGGAAGACCTGACACCACCAGTAAACCCACAGCTGCACTTTTTAAGCTGCCTGGAGCCTAGTACTGTATCTTCCATAAAGGGAGCACCTGCACAATTTTATTCTGCAATTCTGTTCCTCGAGGGAGTGACTTCACAGACAATATTTGATTTTGTCATTACTGCAACCAAAGGTACTACTTTCCCATCACTGGGGTACACAATACTAGCAATGTTTATTCTTTTGAGATTCATTCTGCTTTTAACTCCTGCATAACTTTGGATACTTTCATTGGATTTTTGTTGTGTTGGTCTTATTTTGATGAGAAATATTATCTATATTTTTAACCTGGTATTGAGTCTTGTTGTGGAATCTTTCACTGTGTTGCTGTAATTAAGTGTTTCACAATTACTTTACAAAATTTCTCTTAAGTCTGACTGCTCTGTGCCACGCTACCAGGGTGTGAGAGCAGGTTAATTTAGGGAGTGTAACTGACTTACTCTGACAAAGATTGTGGTCCCCACTTGGACAGGGTGCATACCTCTGACAACGAGACCCAATTTCTAACATATGCCTTTATAGAATAGAGTGGCTTCAAAATTCCATAGATTTTAGGCAGGTGCAGCTGGTTGGGGAGATCTATGACAGACACACATCACAGATGGTATTTTGTTTTATACGCCATTTGCAGCTATAGGCCAGATGTATGAGATTACATGTTATCTTTGAAATGGGCCATTCATTTATCCTGTGAGCTTGAATATTCCAATGTTCTCAAATGTCTTCATGATTTTAGTGGTTCAACAGAAAGTTGTGAGGAATTTGTCAAAACTATATTTGTTGCAATATTAAGGGCATGGGCAAGATGGCGTCTGGCAGGAACGCAACTAGCTGAGCTCCAGATTGGCCTGCCTAAAATCCTGTAAAATCTAGCTGGACCTGTGTTGCCTGCACCCCTGGGAGTTCCGCAAGATGGTCCCTAAGGCAACAGGGGTTATGTTAATGACCCCGCGTGCACTGATCACCTGAGCAGCATCAGAGGATCAGAGGGACCGGGGAGCTTCCTGAGGCTTGGACGTCATTGATGGCATTGCAATGGCTGCCCAGGAGACGGGTCGCAGGAGAACACTGTGTACTTGGATTGTGACAGTGCAGCCATTCCCAGTGGTGTGTCAGAGAGTTGCAGGCTTCAGGGGCTGTGTGGTGAACAACATGGTGGCCCACCACAAGATGGGGCCTAGCTGACATGGACTGTGCGCAGTCTGCATTGAGTCCGGGGAGCAGTCCAGGGCATGCTCATACCACGGGTGCCAGAGTGGTAGTCTGTTGAGGAGCAAGACCTGGGACCCGAACAGGGGCCTTGGGGCATCAGTCTGCCTGAATAACTGAAACCTCCTACTGCAACCAAGCACTGGGTCAGTGAATGCTGGAAGCAAGCATTGGAGCACTGAGCGAGGGCCCTGGTGAGTGTGAGGAGGCCCTAAGCTGAAACAGGAGGAAGGACATGGGGAGAGAGACAGCAGCAGAGAAAGAGGTGGAAGATTGGACAACCTGCACTGGGCCATTCCTAACTATAGGTGGATTGATGCGGCCAGCCCCTGGACCAGACCATTGCAATAATGCCCATGAATATGTTTATGGGCATAGTTATCCCACCTCAAGAGAGAAATCCTTAATGGCAACTGCTACTATATGTGTTTTGCCCACTGGGTCACCTAAACAATACCGCTTCCCCGGTGGATAACTGGAGGACCCCTTAAGTCAGAACCTAACGCAAAAGAGACTTTTGGACTGTAGGTGCCAATAGCGGTGCCAGGGAGCATACAATGGCGACGACAATGCATGATGGTCACCTGCTGGCAGAAGGGTTCCAGGTTGACTGACAGGCACAAGGGCCACTCCGGTGCCCCTGCCTTCTGCCATGAGTTATATTGGAAACCCTGAAATCCAGTTCCCTCTACAAAGTCTGGAACTCTGGCCAGAGATCACCTTAGTCCTGAACCAGTAGAAGCTGGTCACACAGTAGCAAGCAGGATTGAGGGGTGCCCAAGCTAGGACATTGGACCAACCCTCAGAACTGAGGGCCACCAGACAGACTGCACATTGACTAGGAGTCCTCAAATAAATTGCTGGGAGCTGCTGGATAAAACAGCTGACTGACAGTCATGATGGTGCAACCTAAGGCCCCCAAGCCCACGTGGCAGGATTTTTCCAGTACTGTGAATTGGGCATCTCACACAGACTCACTGTGGACACCTTCTGCAGTCACTCTGTGCAGCTTTACAAAGTGCTGCAGGCTACAGCTGACTCGAGGACCACACAGTCTTTGAAGGTGTCAGCTTACTTACTGCAGACCATCGAAAACGAATGGAGAGGGTCAATGAATTGGAATCATGGTCACCAGTATGAGACCTACCCTCCAGTACCTTCAGACACAGGTGCAAGACCTTCCGACGAGGGTCAACGCCCTTCCTTGGTGAGCGGAGGACGTGGAGGGCCACTTCTGCTGCTTTAATATCCAGTTCCTCAGATTCTGGGAGTGTGCAGAGGACCCCAGTGTAGAACTGTTTTGGAGAACTGGTTGATGTCTACGGTACTGAAAGACAAGATACCGAAATTCATCTCGGTAGAGCATGCGCACTGCAAACCCGGCAGGCTGCCATCACATAGGGATAGACTGTGCCCAGTGACCGCCCAATTTCTAAACTACTGGGACCGTGATTTGTTCTTACAGCTGTTCCGTCTGAAAGGCTCCTGGCACTACGAGAATGCCACCATCATGGCATTACCAGACTTCACTGCCGAGGTGAAACTACCTCGTAATTTCTATAACGCCATGAAACGAAAACTCTGGGAGCTCTCCCTGGAATACGTCTTACTAATCTCAGCCAAACTGAAAGTTATCCATGAAGAGGCTTCCTTTTTCTCTTCCCCGGAAGACACCTGGATTTGGCTCCACGCCAAAGGACTGGCAGAGGTGGCAGACCTGGATCAGCCCACAGGAGAGTGGTTGATGCCCTGGCATCGCTAGAAGTTGACTGAGAGCAGGCGGGAAGAGAACAGGTGCAGGCAGTGGAGAAGGTGCCACACCTTAGCAAAAACTTGTTTGCTATACTAGACCATTGTCATTTTTTGGATGCCAGCTCGGATTCTGGCAACTCAGAGACAGCATCGGGACCCATGGATCAAGGGCCGGAGTGACATCTAAGCTGGCGAACCACCTATTGTAGCAGCTCAACTCTTTTCTCTGCACTGATGGGCATTCTTAGCGCTGCCTCTGGCTTGATGACTGCGAGCCCATCAGGGCAGCGACTGAACCGGGCACACCGGTCTGGCCTACCCATCATGGTCGCTGGTGGGTGAACAAGCAGAATCTGCGCTCCTACAACAGTGACAAGCCTCTGTTTGATGACAAAACTGGAAGAAATACATGCTAGAGAAGTACCTATTTAGTTCTTGTTGATAATGATTCTATGAGGGTATTAGGTCGGAGACTCTTGGGCCCTGATTTCTACTTTTTGACGCAAACCTGTGTTAGTGCAGGTTTGCATCAAATAGTTTACCGCCGGCTAGCGCCATTCCTGGAATCATATTTAAGGAATGATGCTAGCCAGCGGTAAGGCCCGCTTAGCGTCAAAATAAATGACGTTAACCGGGTGGGGGAGGCATAGGGGAAACAAGAGGTTGTGCGTTAAAGAATGGCGCAAGTCATGTTAGAGTCAGAAAAATGAATCTAACCTGACTAGCGTCATTTTTTGATACACAACCCCAATGGACATGACTCCTGGTCATTGGGCACAGTGCCATGTAGGGTGGCCCATGCTAGGTCCCCATATGGCCCTTAAAATTTTTTTTTTTTACCTGGACTTACCTGGGATCTGTCCTCCCATCCTTAGGTGTCCTCCAAGTGTAGGTGGGTGGGGGTGTCCCTGGGGGCAGGGAAGGGCACCTGTGGGCTGCTTCCATGGTCTCCAACCATGGAAATGAGCCCACAGGTCCCCTAACGCCTGCCATGACACAGGCGTTAAATAATGGCGTTAAGCAAGCTTAGCACCATTATTTAAGGCCCTCCTGTTCCAGGGCATGATTTTTGCACGGAAGGATAAATAAGGCACTAGGGCCTTTGAGTCATTTTTAGCCCGGGAATGCCTACCTTGCATCTCATTGACACAAGGTAGGTTTTCATAGTTAAAAAATGATGTTAACTCCAATATTATGACGCTAGACGGGTCTAGCGTCAAAATATAAATATGGAGTTAAGTTTGCACTGGATTTGCGAAAAACAAATGACACAAATCTGGTGCAAACAGAGTATACATATGCCCATTGATCTAACCAGCGAGGGTGGGAGTTATGGTTAGTTTGTCTGTTTCCTTTAACCCTCCTTTTACTCTCACTTTCTTTTTCTCAATGCACTATGCCATGTGTGCCTGGCGAAGCATGTTAGGAATAACAATAGGGGTACAATAGGGGTACAGGATATAAGCTTTAGAAGCCCAGGGCCTCCAGCTCCAGAGTGCAAATGCTTGTTGCCATTTTTCTTGTTCCCTGGAATGGTGGGTAGAGGGGCATTGCACATACATACACTATCACATGGGTGGAACAACAGAATACCTCTGCCCCTCGATATAAGTTCCTGAAGTGCAATGTCCTTGGTATGGCCAAAACCTCAAAGCACTTCAAGCATATCTTAAGCATCTCAAAATACATGTGGTGATCCTACAAGAGACTCACATCACACACTCAACACTTGAGGAGATTAGAACTAGGTGGAGGGAGCAGATATACGGCATCACTTCGTCTGCCTTTGCCATATGAGTGCTGATATGGATCATCCCAGGGTCCTATACGTAGTGGAGTTTCACTAGATCCACACAGAGGGCCAAAATGTGATTCTGGAGGGACATCTGGATGGTCTTCCATTGGCGAAAGCTTGGATATATGCCTCATTTCCTGACCGTCTCACCCATGCGCTACTGCAAGATCCCCAATCCCCATGATTTGGGGTAGTGATTACAATTGCATGCCTGATGTACACAAAGATAGATCAGTCCCCATGTGTCTGGGTGATGACCTTCCTTCAGGCGGATAATACAACATCGCCTGTGTGATGCCTGCCACTTACACAACCCGACAACATGAGAATACTCTTACTACTCACCAGTCCACATTATTCACAATGGATCTGTTTCGATGCAGTGAGTCCCTAGGTGGGTTGGTTAAAGGGATTAAATACCTGGCACACACACTCTTGGATCACTCCCCATTACTGTTCACACAAACATGGGGTAGAGAACGGTCGGTAATACCTACTTGGCAGCTCAAGTCAGAGGCTCTATTAGATCCTCCATACAGAGAATGCCTCTCTAAGTTGAGCTTTACTGATTTTGAACAAAATCACAAGACGGCAACATCCAGGGCACTAGAATGGGAGGCTCATAAGATAGTAGTGCAGGGCCACTGTATGGGGATGTCTTGGGGGGTTCGAAGAGCCCTGACAGCTAAGCGCTCTCAACTGGAGAAGGTGATAAGAGACCTAGAAGGGGAGGTGGTATGCTTGTACAACCAAGTGAAACAACTATGCTCCCTGAGACGGGAGTACAGAGATACAGAAGCATGACTAGAGAGACACGGGTACAGGCTGCGGTTGGATATGATGCATTCTAAGGGGGACCGATCAGGCAGACTGCTAGCATGGCTGGTTAAAGAAGATTCATATGGACAACCAATAGGAGCTATAAGACTGCAAGACGGTAGGGTGAGGAACACACAAGCAGCCAAAAATACTACTACTGGACATTATATCAGGTGGTACCTCCACCCCCAATGGACTGTGTGCAAACTTATCTCAGCGGACTGGCACTACACACTTGGAGGCACCTGTACAGCTAGCTGAAATACAATTAGCCATAAAACAGATTGCAGAAATAAGACGCCAGGCACTGATGGACTTCCTATTGAACACTATGCACACTACACGGCCACCTTAGCACGCAAATTACTGGAGGTTTTCAATGAGGCCCAACAAGTGGGCCACTTCCCCAAAACTCTCAGAAAGGCACTGAAAGCAGTGCAAATCAAACCTGATTGGGATCCACTAAATGTCTGGTTATATCGTCAATTATCCCTACAGAACCTAGAGTGCAAAGTCCTGGGAAAACTACTAGCCAACAGACTTCTCTTAGTCATATAAAGTCTAGTGCACACAGATCAATCAGGCTTTATCCCTGACCGCAACACCTTCATGAGTATTTAGCGATTGCTCTGGCTCATTGATATGGCCCACGACCATGACAGGGGTTTCTTTGCAGTATCATTGGATGTAGAAAAGGCCTTTGATACACAGGGATAGAGATTCCTTCATGGCCACACTCACACAGATGGGTTTTGGCCCTTTTTTTGTGAGTTGGATCAAAACGCTACGTAAAAGCCCAATGGCGAGAGTGCGTCCAAGCATTACCATCTTGAAGCCCTTGGCATGTGAGGTAAGACTTCAGACACGACAAAAGGGCATATCGGTTCACAGGGAACACCAAATTGTCCCACTGTATGCACATGATGCATTGGTGTTCAAGCGTGATGCCCCCTCCTCACTCCCACACTTAACGGATCTGATGAATAACTTCAGGAAAATATCTGGCTGGCAAGTAAACTGGGATAAATCCTGTATATACCCATTGGCCCAGGTACCTGTGCCAGAAAGGGGTCTCCTCCCTAGTTGCAGATTGCAGTGGTGCCACAATACCACTTAATATTTAGAAATAGAGATTTATCATAACTCAGACGTCCTTAAAGATGGCAATCTGAGCAGGGCTCTGAGGGGGATCCTCAGGTCTGTTCCTTTTTGGACATCCCTCCCGCTGCCGTCAGTGGGATGAGTGTGATAGTTAAGATGCTGGTGCTGCCTCAGCTGTTATACTACTTTGCTGCTCTTCCGTTGTAACTTCCAAAGGCTTTCTTTAAAGAAGTACACAGTCTTTTGACAGAACTTATCTGGGGTGGAAGTAGATGACGGGGGACCTTACAGGTGCTATAGAAACCCTAATTGGAGGGAAGGCTGGGTGCACACAATTACGAAAGGTACTACGCAGCAGCCCAACTCCAATCGATAATGTGGTGGCTGGGCAACTGTCCTGACAGAATGCAGATACTGAGGGCACTTGATGGGGTCCCATTACACACATAGTTAATGTCACATAGTGGAGAGCAGACAGATGAAAGTGGCCTGCCTATGCTGGACAAGATATGTGGGGGGACACAAGGGAGGGTTACCCTACTCTCCCCTTGCCCGATTTTTGCAGACACAGGATATGGAAGACATATCCGGCCGATCTGATGTGATCGCCTGGGAAACCATGGGCATCTTGACTCTGGGTGAACTATACAGGGAGGGAACTCTTTTGTCATTCCGGGAACTCAAGGATAGATTCAGACCTCCAGTAGTTCACATCTTGACACATCAGGTGCTACAATGTGTCATACTTGCCACATGGGGGTAGAGGGGAAAGAGCCTCCTTGCTCTCAGATACTACATAGTTTACTCACACATGGGGGCACCTGGCATGCCATTCCCAACATATACCTGATGCTGCAATGCGCAGTCCCCAAAGAGCTCACACTAGCACGGGCGAGGTGGGACACAGTTTTATCCTCCCCACTGACAGATAGACAATGGACACAGGAGTTGCGATAGGCAGAGAAGTATCCCATAACCCACAGTTTCAGTTTACACTGTTTAATTACATTCAGCAGACTTACCTGTCCCCGCATAAATTATTAAAAATGTACCCAGAGGTTGCATCAGTGTGTCCCTACTGCAGAACTCCAGAGGCAAGTACTTATGATATGACGTGGGACTGCCAGCCGCTCCAGCATACTTGGGAAAAGGTCGTATAGATCACTAGCGAGATAGCTGATTGTACACTGCCACTTGCCTCAGAGTCATGCATGTCAGCAGGCAAACACACACACAAATTCATTGACTTAGTATTTGCCCTCTTCAAGCATTGAGTAGCAATGCAAAGGAAAGCCCTGGCTGCTCCTGATACAGAAGAATGATGAGGATACTTTTGGTCTGGACACAAGCTGAAGCTGATTACTATTCAAAATTGAAGCTGAAAGGTGCACCAGTTAAGGGTTGGGATAGTTGGAACATGTATGTGATGAAAGTGGAAGCAAAAAATAACAAGCATCCAGCAAACATCTACAGACAGGAAAATTGAGTTATGGCAGAGAATTGTCGACAGGGCAAACTCAGTGGGCAACCATCAATGCACAAGGGAGGATATCCGGAAGAGGTGGAACGACCTAGGGGGAAGGTGTGTTCCATGTCATCATGATACCAAATTGCCATACAGAAGACTACCAGTGGGCCCCTACCACCTCCCCTGAGTTTGCAACATGGGAGGAGAAGGTCTTGGCAATACTGTATCCTGAGGGCCTGACTCGATTACCCAGAGTACTGTAGTCTGGTAAGAAACTAACACTCCTCTGGCTCTAAGTACTCCTGTCCAGCATGCATCCTCACCACCCTATCACTCCCCCAGTCACCCATCTACCATTCCACCTCACACCAATTCACCAATACCCCTCCCCTGCGTGCCACACCACCACACAGCCACAATGCCTACACAGTTTTCCCAAGTGCACGGATACGACTGCCAAGAACAATCACTACAACTTGCACAATGCACCTGCCCATCTACAAGTAAACCTGCAATGTCCACTGCACAGTGCTACTCCTGCATGTACAACCATTATACCAGCCACACCAACTGGATGCTTCGACTGAGGAACAAGACATGGCAATGACAGAAATGCAGTACTCATACCTCATCCCACATGGTACATGGCACCTAGGTCGCAATCCACTATCCACAAACTATACCTGAGGTGCTGCATCCATCACTGTCATGACTGGGAATCGTGTGTGTGTTTGTGTGTGCGTGTGTTTATGTAGGCGTGTGTGTCTTGGTATGGGTGTGTGGTTGCATGTATGTGTGGCAGTCGCTAGCCATCCATTATATGTGTTGTGTGTGCATGTGTTCTAATACCTTTCCCTCCAGTGTGTGGTAGCTGGGTGTACTCACGGTAGTTGTCATCTTTGTCATCACCGTCTCTGGTTCTGGAGATGCAGGACGATCAGGAGCAGTGGGAAGACTTCAAGTTCTGGTTCCATGGCGGCTCCGAACATGTATGTGTTCCTGAAGGTGAGTGTCCCCTTGTATAGCCTTCGGTTCTGCCAGTTTTGTTTGTTTTTGGTACCAGAAATCCTGGTGGTGTGCAACCTTGTAATACGCTTGGTGGAAACATGGTCCCCGCTGGCCTGGAGATGCTTACCACCATCTGTGGTTGGCTCCTCTGCACTGGCAGTACTGGGAAGACCACACCGCCAGCCTGGCGTGGCAGCAGTGCGACCACCACCACTGACAGGGTGGTACTCGGACTGCCAAACTCGTGATGAAGGCCTAAATCTTTTCTTGAACAGTTCTTATAGGTATACCCCCTCAATGTTACAACCCCACATACTGCTTGTTAGAAATGGGGTGTCTAGTTGGCAGAGGTATACACCATTGTCCAAATAGGGATCACAATCCTAGTCAGGGTAAATAACACACAATCCAAATGATCCTGTGCCCACCCTATGGTAGCTTGGCACTGAGCAGTCAGGCTTAACTTAGAAGGCAATGTGTAAAGTATTTGTGCAATAAATCATGCAATAACATAGTGAGAACACTACAAAAAGACACCACACAGATTTAGAAAAATATAAGATATTTATCTAATTAAATTAAGGTAAAAAACAATCAACATTTGATAATCACAAGTTGAAATATCACTTTTGTAAAGATAAGAAGAGTCTTTAGTTCTTAAAAGCAACAATTGTCTCTTGCAAGAACAAAGTACATGATTTGTGTTAAAATTACATGCAAGGAGACTGCAGAGGTGGAGATGCGTGGAAAAAAGTAGGTGTGCAACAGTTTTCCAGGCGCACACAGACGATGCGTTGGTTCTTTTCCACGTGGCAAGGGCTTTGTGTCGAATTCCGGCCTGCAGGCTTGAATTCTCTTTGTGATGCAGGGTCTTTTGACGCCCAGAGATGATTCAGTGAAATCCTGGGCGTGCGGGACAATGTCACATCTGTTGCGTCGATCCGGTGGGTGATGCACTGGAATTTCTGCCGCACAGCTGGCACTGCATTGATTCCTCTCGCAGGAAGTCAGGCTGTGTCATTCTGGCTTGGCAATGCATCGATCCAATGGGCTGTGCATCGAAGTTCCGGTCGCAATGTTGGTGCTGCATCGATCTCTACTCGGGGAGCTAGGCTGCCTTGTTCCAGTTCAGCAATGCTGTGATTTTGTCACCGCCGGACAGGCTGTGTGCCGATTTCTGCAGGCTGTGCATCAATTTTCGCTGTACTCGTGGTTTCTTTGAAGAGATGAAGTCTTTTTGGCCCTGACACTTCAGGAAACAGGTGGCAAGCTCAATCCAAGCCCTTGGAGAGCACTTGTCAGCAGAGCCAGAGGCCAGGAAGGCCGCAGGGCAACAGCAAGGCAGCAGTCCTTTACAGCAAAGCATCCAGGTGAGTCTTTTGGGCAGCCAGTCAGGTTCTCTTGGCAGGTTGCAGGTTCTGGTACAGAGTGTCTGTCCCAAGCAGTGTATGATTTGGTAGGGTCATGGACCCAGTTTATATACCAAAAAATGCCTTTGAAGTGGGGGAGACTTTAAAGAGTGGTTTTGAAGTGCACAAGCTCCCCTTTCAGCACAACCCTGTCTGCCAGGGTCCCAGTAGGGCGTTTGGCAGTCCTTTGTGTCAGGGCAGGCCACTGTCCTTTGAAATGTAAGTGTCAAGCCCTCCGCCCTTCCAGCCCAGGAAGACCCATTCAGTATGTAGATGTGTGCAGGTGTAACTGAGCATCCAGTGTTTGTGGTTGTCTGGGTGAAATGCACAAGGGAGCCGTCAACGAGCCCAGCCCAGACATGGTTTGGAGACAGGCTGTAAGGCACAGAAGGACTTAAGTGCAGAGAAATGCTCACTTTCTAAAAGTAGCATTTCTAAAATAGTAATATAAAATCCAACCACACCAGTCAGCAGGATTTTGTATTACCATTCTGGCCATACTAAATATGACCTATTTACCCCTTTCTAATCAGAATCTACTACTTCAACAGTTTCTGAGGGTAGCCCTAATGTTAGCCTGTGAAAGAAGCAGGCCTCGCAGCAGTGGAAAACAAATTTAGGAGGTTTCCACTACCAGGACATAGAAAACACACATATATATTTCCTGCCTCTTTCTTACACAGCACCCTGCCCTCTGGATTACCTAGGGCCTACCATAGAGGTGACTTATATGTAGAAAAAGTGGAGCTTTTAAGGCTTGGCAAGTTAAGTGCCAAATTGAAGTGGCAGTGAAAATGCACACACAGGCCTTGCAATGGCAGGCCTGATGCATGATTAAGGGGCTACTCATGTGGGTGGCACAAGCAGTACTGCAGGCCCACTAGTAGCATTCAATCGATAGGTCCTGGGCACATGTAGTGCACTTTACTAGGGACTTACAAGTAGATCAAATATGCCAATTGGATATGAACTAATGTTAACATGTTTTAAGGGAGAGACCATGTGCACTTTAGCACTAGTTAGCAGTGGTAAAGCTAAAACCAGCAAAAACAGTGTCAAAAAGTGGAGGGAGGCAGACAAAAATGTTGGGGTGACCACCCTAAGGCTGTCAGGTCTAACACTGCTAGACTAAATGCGCACCACCGATGGCTATGAATATGGTTGCAAGAGATTATACCATAGCTTTCACATTGAAGGGAACAGTTCCTCTTTTTCTCTCTTTTCTCCTTATTTTTTTGTACTTTTCACCTTCTTCTTTACCAGGTCTCACATCCATGTATTCAATGATAGACAATGTTAGATTAATCTTGCAATACTATGTGATATAGGACGTTCTTACGACCACCACTATGCTATGTTATTCAAGAAAAAACAATAAATATATACAATTATAAAATGCTGCAGAATTAAGTATCAGCCTCCACAAGTGATTTCAAGTTTCATATTTCTGGCACCAATGAGTAGGACTTCAATATAGTGTTCTTGATCCCATGTGATCACACAGACAGATATCAATAATCATGTTAGTTGAATGAATTGCTCCTCATAATGGAAATAGTGGACTGTGAAATGCGTTTTTCCTTGCATTTATACGAAGATTGAAAGTTATTTCTTTCTTTTATAAAGGGTTTTCTGGAGTATGTTTCATGACTTTTAACTTGTTGAGGTTTCCATTAACTAAGGTATTAAACTACGGACTGTGAAGGTAAAAATGACTTTTGTGACATATATGGTAGGGCCGCTTATACCTTTGCATAAAGAATAATGGCAGTGCCTAATTTTAAAGTGGCCTTTCAATTGCTGACGATATGTAGGGCAGGGAAGGAGGTTCTACGTCAGATATGGTTGAATGTTAGTTGATAACTTATACGATTTGCAGAGGTGCTAAGAATGGAGGGTCACCACAGGTCTCAGGATTGTTTTACTGATGATTGAAGGTTCAGAGGAAGATGGTATTCATTTTCTGTATTATGGATTATATGGTTCAAAAGCTGCCATTTCGCAAGAGGTGCTCACAATGTAGGTCAATTAGGTGGGCAGTGTTGTGTGGAAAGGACCCACCTGAAAAAACTGTATTTTTGAATTATATTTTCGAAGATAGCCAATGTCTCATTGCACTGATATTACAACTTCTGATATCTCTGAATATCGAACAGTTAAGGAAAAACATTTTTTTTTGTTGGACTGCACTGTTTGGGGTGTCAATTCTAACCTACCAATTGAAAGAGTTGCAATGGACAATTAGCAGTAAAGTGCATGACTTCAAGTGGCACAAGGCAATGATTTCCCCCTCCAATACCTGACTGTAAATGATGTGCATTCCATCTCACAATGATCCCTTACATCATGCACTATATTTTCAAACACATTAGCAAACGACACTGAAGATTCGCCCATTTTAGAAGTAGAATGGATTGTGAATAAGAATAGATAAGCAACGGGTCTACATTTACAATATTGCATTTGACAAATCCGACAGCCATGTTATTCTGGTTACAATTATAGTGTTCAAATATTTATTTTTCAGACTTTTAAATGAATGTGTAACTCCTTTCTTCTCAGGGTGTGGGCGTCCGATTGACAGTTCTGAAGTCTGCCATGTTAAGGAGGGAATATCTGGGGATTTACACGAGAGGGAGGAAGACCACTTTTAGAATGTCCTCAAGAAAATGAATGACATTAAAGAAGTTATTCATCAGATTTATATTTAGCTCTATTTAGATCTATTTGGATTCAGTTAGTGCTAAAGTGAAACAAGTTATTTCTAGAACATATTTTTTATTTATTTCATCTTAATTAGATGTAGTGCAAGCTATAAGTGTCCTTCATTGCACTGTACAGTTAGAGGAGCAAGCGTAAGACAGAGATTTCAACATAGTCAAAAGTAGAAAGGATTAAAAAACCTCAAAAGTAGAAAGGATTACAAATCCTCAACCTCCCCGGGCACTCAACTATCATCCCAAACCTCAGGAACCTCCACATGCTCCCCATCCAGAAGAGATGCCAATTTAAAATCCTCACACTCACATAGAAGGCTCTTCACAACCTAGGGCCGTCCTACATCAACCATCGATTAAGCTTCCATGTCCCAGCAAGAAAACTATGCTATGCCTCACTAAACCTCGCATACACACCCCGTATCCATCGCATCGGCAATGGAGGCTTCTCCTGCTCCTACGCAGCAGCCAAGTCGTGAAATAGCACCTCCGAACAGCTCCCTTCCTGCTGGACACCAGAAGGAGACTCAAGAGGTGGTTTTTCAAAAGCGACACACACCTTCAGCACCCAGATTCCCTTAGGGGTGATAGTGCTTCACTTTACAAATGCTATGATTTATATTGATTAAAACATATAGCCTAGGGAAGGCTTAAACTATCTGAGCTGGCAACAGGATACAAAGATTTATTGGCTAATAGCATTTTGCATGATGCATAATACAAAATTACAGTTGAATGTCATAGGAAGAGAAACACATGCTTATTTGGCCATACAAGAAGATGGCTAGTAACATAATGCATATTCACTGTAGGGAGGGCAGAACAAAATAAGGAGTGTGGCATGGGGTCTGCGCAAAATAGGACATGTTTAGCATGGCATCACAAGCTGGAAGGTGCAAATACCTCTCAGGAGATTTCTTTTAGCTGTTTCATAAAAACTTACATGTTGAAATGCTTAAAATTCTTATTGGGATATTTAACGTACCTATAAGTCCCTAGTGTAGGGTACTCAGGGTATCCAGGGCCTATAGGTTTAATGTCACTAGTCGACTGGTGAACCTATTGTGCCACCATTAAAGTGACAAAGAAAAGCATGTCTTGAGGCCTTTCCCTGCAGCCTGAGTGTACAGGTTTAAAACTGCAAATTGGTCCTGGTAAATAAAACCGTGCTCCAGGCTTAAGCACTCCTTTTTAATACATATAAGTCACTACTTATGTCAGCCCTAAATGCTTATAGGGTAAAGTGCAAGGTGTTTAAAAATGACATCATGTGTTGTGTACTTAAGTTCTACATGTCCTGGCATTGAAAAATCTCCAAAGTCATTTTTTATTGTGTCACGTCTGGTTCTCCCATAGAAAAGCACTGAGTTACACTATAACCCCTTATATTGCACAAAGGCAGCTTGGGAATAGCTAGAACCATAGTTCAAAAACTTAAATTAATAGTAATTTACAATCCAATCTAATGGTTAAGTACTATTTTAAAGTACTATTTCTAATGCACCATTTTTAGAAAGCTGGCATTCTTCAGGTTGAGTCAAATGTGCCTTTCTGCTAGTGTTGAGTGTCATCTAACTGTTAATGGCTCTCCAGAGGTGAGAGAAAAGGCTTGGGTGCATGAAGATATTTCCCCCTGACAGGATGGTCAGCTGTTCTGTGTCCAGGAGCTTAATTCCTTTCCATCTGTACCCAGGACAGACATTTGGACTTCAAGGGTAAGGGCTAGTTGACTAGCCTCCTGTTCAGCTCCATGAATGCAAAAGCTGTAAGATGCACCAATCTCTGTTGAGTGCAGCCGACCAGTTTTAACTGGGTTTACCCTGGACCATGCTGGTGGCTTCTCAAAATTAGACACTCACCCCAAGAGGTGCACAAAAGGGCCAAGACTCTTGAATTGTGTTAGAGTGTACTCCTTCCCCCTTTAAAGTTGCAAGAGTGGACATTTGAAAACTTTTCTGAACTTTTTGCAAAAGGAATCAGAGGCTACCACCAGGCTGACTGCAACCACTAATGTTGAACTGTTGGTCATGCTCAACTTGCTCGTTACCCCTCTAACGGATTGTGCCATTCAAAAACATTTTTAAGTCCAAACATAGAGAACTTCACCGGGACCGAAGCTAGGCAGAAACCAGATGATGATGCACCTTCTTAGGCCTTGGCTTTGGACCTTGTCCACTCAGAGGTTTTACTGCATGTGACGCTGAGAGCCTCAAACATCTCACAGAGGTCCTGCAATTCAGTTTGCTTCCCTTGGCAAACCCCTTTTGGATGCAGACCTTATTGTCAAGAACTTTTCTAAAAACAAAATTAGTACGTCAAGAGGTACATTTTCCACATGAACAAAGCTGGTTCCTGTATCTGACCCATGCTTCATTGCAACTGACCTTAACTTTTGACTTTGACCTGGTCCAGTGAGACCGCATACCAAAGGTTGGTGCTTTCTTCTTTTTATGTGCTAGAAGCACCTAAACCTTGGAAAAATCATATCCCCACTTCTTTGCATCTCATTTTGTGTGCTATGCTGACTATGTCTTTATTAATATTGTCTCTCTTTTTAAAAATTAGAGTAAGATTTTTATTGTGTTTTGTTTTTTACTTTTTAACTGTTTTGTTACTGATAAATGCTTTACACGTTTCTCTTAACTTGAGCCTGTCTGCTCTGTGCTACAGCTAATAAGAGATGAGCTCAGGTTTAAATCTTCAAGATCTAACTGGACCTAGCAAGCAATAGTACCATTTTTACTTTGAGAGGTCTACTTTCCACTTCAACTAAGAATCCACTTTCTCACAGGGGGCATTTTCAACAACCTCAGCATTTCAATCCCTGAGAAGTTCCAGAGACTGACCAGGTTCAGCTATGGCTTCTCATTTCTTTCCATGGACAGAGTTCAAGTTTGTTTGCAATATAATGACTCCAAAGAAAGAAAGCCTTTGGCACACATAATATTCTCCATGTGAATCCTTTCTATTAACCCCTTCTGTGGCTTGGACGAGATGATCTCGTCCAAGGCTACAGTTCCCCTGTGCCTTGGACGAGATCATCTCGTCCTAGGCACAGGGGAACTTGGGGGCGCGCTAGCGCGCCCCCCGTGCACCCCCCTTCCCCCCCAAGTCGGGATGGAAGGGGAAGACCTTCCCCTTCCACCCCCGATCCCCCCCACACCCCCCTGTGACGTCAGCGCGCGAGCGCACGCTGATTTGTCACAGGGGCCTCCCTAGTCGCGCTGGAAGCTCTGCTTCCAGCGGGATTGAAAAAGAAATGCAAAAGCATTTCTTTTTCAATCACTTGGGAGGCCCGGAGGGGCTTCAAAGGGAAGGAAAAGTATTTCCTTCCCTTTGAAGTCCCTCCGAGGGTTTCAAAAGCCAGATTGCTTGCAAAATGAAACCCCACTAGACACCAGGGATTTTTTTATTTTTTATTGAAACACACAAAAGGGAGCGACCCCTTGGGCAAGGGTCGCTCCCAGGGGGGGCATTTTTTTGAGAAGGCCTTTTCTGCCCCCCCTGGGGGTAAATCGGCCTTATTAGGCCGATCTGCCCCCAGGGGGGGCAGAAACCTCTAGGCACCAGGGACCATTTTTTTTTTTTTTAATGTTTCATTTCTTTTTTTTTTGGTGGGGAGCGACCCCTTAGGCAAGGGTCGCTCCCCTTGGGGGAAAATTATATTTTGGCCATTTCTGCCCCCCTTGGGGGCAGATTGGCCTATTTTGATGAGGCCAATCTGCCCCCAAGGGGGGTAGAAACCACTAGACACGAGGGAATTTTTTCTTTGCGTGAATTTCACGCAAAGGGAGCGACCCCTTAGGCAAGGGTTGCTCCCCTGGGGGGCAAATTGTATTTAGACCATTTCTGCCCCCCTGGGGGCAGATTGGCCGATTTTAGGTCAATCTGCCCCCAAGGGGGCAGAAACCACTAGGCACCGGGGATTTGTTTTGTGGCGCCAATGTCACGCAGGGGGAGCGACCCCGTAGGCAAGGGTCGCTCCCGGGTGGGGTGGGGGTTGGGGGGGGCAAATTTATTTTAGGCCATTTCTGCCCCCCTGGGTGCAGATCGGCCTAATATTAGGCTGATCTGCCCCCGGGGGGGGGGGGGCAGAAACCTCTAGGCGCCAGGGCATTTTTTTTTTTGTTTGTTTTTTTAGAGATGGGGAGCGACCCATCAGGCAAGGGTCGCTCCCCTGGGGGGCAAATTGTATTTAGACCATTTCTGCCCCCCTGGGGGCAGATTGGCCGATTTTAGGTCAATCTGCCCCCAAGGGGGCAGAAACCACTAGGCACCGGGGATTTGTTTTTTGGCGCCAATGTCACGCAGGGGGAGCGACCCCGTAGGCAAGGGTCGCTCCCGGGGGGGTGGGGGCTGGGAATTTATTTTAGGCCATTTCTGCCCCCCCTGGGGGCAGATCAGCCTATTACTAGGCCGAACTGCCCCCAGGGGGGGGCAGAACCCTCAGGGCACCAGGGCAAATCTTTTTGTTGTGTTTTTTTTTTTTTTTTTTTTTTTTGAGATGGGGAGCGACCCATCAGGGCAAGGGTCGCTCCCCTGGGGGGCAAATTGTATTGAGGCCATTTCTGCCCCCCTTGGGTGCAGATTGGCAGATTTTAGGTCAATCTGCCCCCAAGGGGGCAGAAACCACTAGGCACTCGGGATTTGTTTTTTGGCGCCAATGTCACGCAGGGGGAGCGACCCCGTAGGCAAGGGTCGCTCCCGGGGGGGGTGGGGGCTGGGGGGGGGGAAATTTAATTTTAGGCCATTTCTGCCCCCCCCTGGGGGCAGATCAGTCTATTATTAGGCTGAACTGCCCCCAGGGGGGGGGGGCAGAACCCTCAGGGCACCAGGGAATTTTTTTTTGTTGTGTTTTTTTTTTTTTTTTTGTTTTTTTCGAGATGGGGAGCGACCCATCAGGCAAGGGTCGCTCCCCTGGGGGGCAAATTGTATTTAGGCCATTTCTGCCCCCCTTGGGGGCAGATTGGCCGATTTTAGGTCAATCTGCCCCCAAGGGGGCAGAAACCACTAGGCACCGGGGATTTGTTTTTTGGCGCCAATGTCACGCAGGGGGAGCTAACCCGTAGGCAAGGGTCGCTCCCGGGGGGGGTGGGGGCAAATTTATTTTAGGCCATTTCTGCCCCCCCTGGGGGCAGATCGGCCTATTATTAGGCCGAACTTCCCCCAGGGGGGGGCAGAACCCTGAGGGCACCAGGGCACCACGGCAAATTTTTTTGTTGTGTTTTTTTTGTTTGTTTGTTTGTTTTTTTAGAGATGGGGAGCGACCCATCAGGCAAGGGTCGCTCCCCTGGGGGGCAAATTGTATTTAGGCCATTTCTGCCCCCCTGGGGGCAGATTGGCCGATTTTAGGTCAATCTGCCCCCAAGGGGGCAGAAACCACTGGGCACCGGGGATTTGTTTTTTGGCGCCAATGTCACGCAGGGGGAGCGACCCCATAGGCAAGGGGCGCTCCCGGGGGGGGTGGGGGCCGGGGGGGGGACAAATTTATTTTAGGCCATTTCTGCCCCCCCTGGGGGCAGATCGGCCTATTACTAGGCCGAACTGCAGAACCCATAGGGCACCATGGCAAAAAATGTTGTTGTGTTTTTTTTTTTTTCGAGATGGGGAGCGACCCATCAGGCAAGGGTCGCTCCCCTGGGGGGCAAATTGTATTGAGGCCATTTCTGCCCCCCCTTGGGTGCAGATTGGCAGATTTTAGGTCAATCTGCCCCCAAGGGGGCAGAAACCACTAGGCACCGGGGATTTGTTTTTTGGCGCCAATGTCACGCAGGGGGAGCGACCCCGTAGGCAAGGGTCGCTCCCGGGGGGGGGTGGGGGCTGAGGGGGGGGAAATTTATTTTAGGCCATTTCTGCCCCCCCTGGGGGCAGATCAGCCTATTATTAGGCCGAACTGCCCCCAGGGGGGGGCAGAACCCTCAGGGCACCAGGGAATTTTTTTTTGTTGTATTTTTTTTTTTTGTTTGTTTGTTTTTTTCGAGATGGGGAGCGACCCATCAGGCAAGGGTCGCTCCCCTGGGGGGCAAATTGTATTTAGGCCATTTCTGCCCCCCTTGGGGGCAGATTGGCCGATTTTAGTTCAATCTGCCCCCAAGGGGGCAGAAACCACTAGGCACCGGGGATTTGTTTTTTGGCGCCAATGTCACGCAGGGGGAGCGACCCCATAGGCAAGGGTCGCTCCCGGGGGGGGTGGGGGCTGGGGGGGGGAAATTTATTTTAGGCCATTTCTGCCCCCCCTGGGGGTAGATCAGCCTATTATTAGGCCGAACTGCCCCCAGGGGGGGGCAGAACCCTCAGGGCACCAGGGAATTTTTTTTTGTTGTGGTTTTTTTTTTTTTGTTTGTTTTTTTCGAGATGGGGAGCGACCCATCAGGCAAGGGTCGCTCCCCTGGGGGGCAAATTGTATTTAGGCCATTTCTGCCCCCCTTGGGGGCAGATTGGCCGATTTTAGTTCAATCTGCCCCCAAGGGGGCAGAAACCACTAGGCACCGGGGATTTGTTTTTTGGCGCCAATGTCACGCAGGGGGAGCGACCCCGTAGGCAAGGGTCGCTCCCGGGGGAGGGTGGGGGCTGGGGGGGCAAATTTATTTTAGGCCATTTCTGCCCCCCCTGGGGGCAGATCGGCCTATTATTAGGCCGAACTGCCCCCAGGGGGGGGCAGAACCCTGAGGGCACCAGGGCAAATTTTTTTGTTGTGTTTTTTTTTTTGTTTGTTTGTTTTTTTCGAGATGGGGAGCGACCCATCAGGCAAGGGTCGCTCCCCTGGGGGGCAAATTGTATTTAGGCCATTTCTGCCCCCCTTGGGGGCAGATTGGCAGATTTTAGGTCAATCTGCCCCCAAGGGGGCAGAAACCACTAGGCACCTGGGATTTGATTTTTGGCGCCAATGTCACGCAGGGGGAGCGACCCCGTAGGCAAGGGTCGCTCCCGGGGGGGGGGGGGGGGGGCTGGGGGGGGCAAATTTATTTTAGGCCATTTCTGCCCCCCCTGGGGGCAGATCGGCCTATTATTGGGCCGAACTGCCCCCAGGGGGGGGCAGAACCCTCAGGGCACCAGGGCAATTTTTTTTGTTGTGTTTTTTTTTTTGTTTGTTTGTTTTTTTCGAGATGGGGAGCGACCCATCAGGCAAGGGTCGCTCCCCTGGGGGGCAAATTGTATTTAGGCCATTTAGGCCCCCCTTGGGGGCAGATTGGCAGATTTTAGGTCAATCTGCCCCCAAGGGGGCAGAAACCACTAGGCACCTGGGATTTGATTTTTGGCGCCAATGTCACGCAGGGGGAGCGACCCCGTAGGCAAGGGTCCCTCCCGGGGGGGGGGGGCACATTTATTTTAGGCCATTTCTGCCCCCCCCCTCCCGGGGCCGGCTGAGCTAGAGGCCAAACTCCACAGGTAGGCACTTTGCAAAAAACACCTCTGTTTTCTGTGAAAAAATATGTTCTGTCCACGTTGTGTTTTGGGCCATTTCCTTTCGTGGGCGCTAGGCCTACCCACAGAAGTGAGGTACCATTTTTATTGAGAGACTTAGGGGAACGCTGGGTGGAAGGAAATTTGTGGCTCCTCTCAGATTCCAGAACTTTCTGCCACAGAAATGTGAGGAACATGTGTTTTTTTAGCCACATTTTGAGGTTTGCAAAGGATTCTGGGTAACAGAACCTGGTCTGAGCCCCGCAAGTCACCCCATCTTGGATTCCCCTAGGTCTCTAGTTTTCAGAAATGCACAGGTTTGGTAGGTTTCCCTAGGTGCCGGGTGAGCTACAGGCCAAAATCCACAGGTAGGCACTGTTTTCTTTCAAAAAATGGGATGTGTCCACGTTGCGTTTTGGGGCGTTTCCTGTTGCGGGCGCTAGGCCTACCCATGCAAGTGAGGCATCATTTTTATCGGGAGACTTGGGGGAACGCTGGGTAGAAGGAAATTTGTAGCTCCTCTCAGATTCCAGAACTTTCTGCAACAAAAATGTGAGGAGCATGTGTTTTTTTAGCCAAATTTTGAGGTTTGCAAAGGATTCTGGGTAACAGAACCTGGTCCGAGCCCCGCAAGTCACCCCTCCTTGGATTCCCCTAGGTCTCTAGTTTTCAGAAATGCACAGGTTTTGTAGGTTTCCCTAGGTGCCGGCTGAGCTAGAGGCCAAAATCTACAGGTAGGCACTTCGCAAAAAACACCTCTGTTTTCTCCCAAAATTTAGGATGTGTCCACGTTGCGCTTTGGGGTGTTTCCTGTCGCCGGCGCTAGGCCTACCCACGCAAGTGAGGTATCATTTTTATCGGGAGACTTGGGGGAACGCTGGGTGGAAGGAAATTTGTAGCTCCTCTCAGATTCCAGAACTTTCTGCCACAGAAATGTGAGGAACATGTGTTTTTTTAGCCAAATTTTGAGGTTTGCCAAGGATTCTGGGTAACAGAACCTGGTCCGAGCCCCGCAAGTCACTCCTCCTTGGATTCCCCTAGGTCTCTAGTTTTCAGAAATGCACAGGTTTGGTAGGTTTCCCTAGGTGCCGGCTGAGCTAGAGGCCACAATCTACAGGTAGGCACTTCGCAAAAAACACCTCTGTTTTTTTCCAAAATTTAGGATGTGTCCACGTTGCGCAATGGGGTGTTTCCTGTCGCCGGCGCTAGGCATACCCACGCAAGTGAGGTATCATTTTTATCGGGAGACTTGGGGGAACGCTGGGTGGAAGGAAATTTGTAGCTCCTCTCAGATTCCAGAACTTTCTGCCACAGAAATGTGAGGGACATGTGTTTTTTTAAACAAATTTTGAGGTTTGCAAAGGATTCTGGGTAACAGAACCTGGTCCGAGCCCCGCAAGTCACCCCTCCTTGGATTCCCCTAGGTCTCTAGTTTTCAGAAATGCACAGGTTTGGTAGGTTTCCCTAGGTGCCGGCTGAGCTAGAGGCCAAAATCTACAGGTAGGCACTTCGCAAAAAACACCTCTGTTTTCTCCCAAAATTTAGGATGTGTCCACGTTGCGCTTTGGGGTGTTTCCTGTCGCCGGCGCTAGGCCTACCCACGCAAGTGAGGTATCATTTTTATCCGGAGACTTGGGGGAACGCTGGGTGGAAGGAAATTTGTAGCTCCTCTCAGATTCCAGAACTTTCTGCCACAGAAATGTGAGGAACATGTGTTTTTTTAGCCAAATCTTGAGGTTTGCAAAGGATTCTGGGTAACAGAACCTGGTCCGAGCCCCGCAAGTCACCCCTCCTTGGATTCCCCTAGGTCTCTAGTTTTCAGAAATGCACAGGTTTGGTAGGTTTCCCTAGGTGCCGGCTGAGCTAGAGGCCAAAATCTACAGGTAGGCACTTCGCAAAAAACACCTCTGTTTTCTCCCAAAATTTAGGATGTGTCCACGTTGCGCTTTGGGGTGTTTCCTGTCGCCGGCGCTAGGCCTACCCACGCAAGTGAGGTATCATTTTTATCGGGAGACTTGGGGGAACGCTGGGTGGAAGGAAATTTGTAGCTCCTCTCAGATAACCACTGCTCCTCAGCACCTTATCTTGTGCCCTTTTTGGAAATGCAAAGGTTTTCTTGATAGCAATTTTTTACTCTTTATATTTCAGCAAATGAATTGCTGTATACCCGGTATAGAATGAAAACGCACTGCAGGGTGAATTTTGTCTACTTTTCAGAAATGGTTAGGTTTCTGGGATCCAGCATTGGTTTCATGCCCATTCCTGTCACTGACTGGAAGGAGGCTGAAAGCACAAAAAATTGCAAAAATGGGGTATGCCCCAGTAAAATGCCAAAATTGTGTTGAAAAATTGGGTTTTCTGATTCAAGTCTGCCTGTTCCTGAAAGCTAGGAAGCTGCTGAGTTTAGCACTGCAAACCCTTTGTTGATGCCATTTTCAGGGGGAAATCCACAAGCCTTCTTCTGCAGCCACTTTTTCAATTTTTTTTGAAAAAAACGAAATTTTCACTGTATTTTGGCCAATTTCTTGGCCTCCTTCAAGGGAACCCACAAAGTCTGGGTACCTCTAGAATCCCTAGGATGTTGGAAAAAAAGGACGCAAATTTGGCTTGCTTAGCTTATGTGGACAAAAAGTTATGAGGGCCTAAGCGCGAACTGCCCCAAATAGGCAAAAAAAGGCCTAGCACAGGAGGGGGAAAAGGCCTGGCAGCGAAGGGGTTAAAAACATCAGTTATATAATTATCAAGGTAATCAAATATCACAGTTTGTTACCTCCATTATGGTTCATGAAGAAATATAATTCAAGTGTGATTCATGGGATTTCATAACTAGTGGTTGACAATATTTTACTTGTCTCTCTTCATTAAAATGGCTACGACTGTTCCAGGTAATCATTGACAACAGCCATTCATACTTTGTCAATTATTTTATTGTATTACCAGTGTTTACAGCAAATCTTACCACAGATGATGTATTCCTGGTTATGTGAAGCAAATTATCAGAGTACTATCAAGTCTTACTTGCACAACAATTTTTATCATACCGGAGTTCATTTGTGTATAGAATATCTCATATCAAGTACATCAATTATTTTATAAAGAGATTAGGAAAATCAATAAATCGCTCTGAAGATTAATGTCCTGCTTCACTCCAAAAGAAATCTCCAATTCCATTCAGGGTACACATAATTGTGTTCACTCCAGGAGTATTTGTCTTTTTAAAAGTAATCAGAATCACTATACATCTTCTTCATCTTTTACTCCACACATTCTGAGCTTGATTCACACACTGCAATTTGTAGTACATAAAGTAGCATTTCATCATTGTGCAGTACTAAAATAGTATTCCAACAATACTTCTCACTTACTTAAAAATGCAATTCACAAACATATGGGTGGAAAATTCCCCCTTCATCTCTGACGTTCCTATCCTTTCTGTGAAGCCATCTCCCCCGGTGCCAGAGATCTCCGCCTCCATGTATATAATATTTTCTAGAAAAGAGGGACCGGGGGAGTAATGAGAAAACAGGGATTAGTTACTAAAAAATGGGTTGATTAAATGAAAATTAAGGAAGGGTTTGAGGGGGATGTGTCAATGCAAAACATACACCCACATATGGGTAGAACAATAGCGATTCACAAAATATATGAATTATAATTTGCTACAGTAGTACTGCTGAAAAACAAGATATAAAAGTACTCCAGGTCAGCCTTGGAATAAGGCAAGCACCCCAAATATCTAAACACTTACACTGGTACTGAAACACATTCCCATACCAATCAGTGAATGCCAAAAATAACACTTTTACACATGGACACATCCCTAAATTAAATTGAATTAAACACCAATTTAAATGTAAATGTTTTCACTTATGTAAAATAATAATAATAAATAACTTGAGTCAATGATTGTGACACATTCAACATAAACGATACAGTAAGGGATGGGGGTGGGAACATTCACATTTAAATTACTTTCAAAACTCTAAATTAAATAAAACAAAAATATGAATTAGGTTAAAATGTTATAACATTTTAACCTGTAGTGAAGGTGGTTTGTTCTCTGTGACTGTGGTAGTTCTTGGTGAATAGGCAACCAAAGGTTATTTCTTTAATTTAAAATAGATTTTCTTAAAATTCCCTATTCTATTACATTCTATACTGAGGTATTTGGAACAGTGATAGAGATCTTTATAAACAAGTGGAAGATTGAAGATTACTATTAAGGAAGGGACTTTTGTTTACAAATCCAGATGTATTAGCTTACATGCTCTTGTTTGAAGCAACAAAGTTGTGCACACCTACATTTACCTGTAAAGCTACACAGGACAATGGTGAACTCCATCTAGAAAATCTACACCTAAGTGTAAGTCTACTCAGTAGAAGGTCTGCACATGCAAACATGCCTAAATCCCAAATATTGCTCAGGACAGATTCCCTCTATTCTAATCGTAAAAAGGATAATAACCCAAACAGAGAAACAAGTTCCTCCTGCATTAAAAGATTTTAAGAAATAGACATTCCAGCCCATCTTACTGAAATACATACAAGTACTAAGCGTGTGATTTAAATTTTAGTGGACGGGATATCTGTCACCATTGTGATGGAGTAACCTCTCCACCAATATCTAAAATTAGGTCCTTTGCCTCACACAATGTAATATCTGGCTCATGGAAGGTACCTTTAAATTCTGCCCACTACCCTTAGCCAGATATAGATTATCAATGGCTAGCACACACATGCTATCTTTCCACTGTGTGCACTCTTACCCAATAAACAAAGAAGCAGCTATGCACCTATCATAACAATGATTAAAGTAAAAATAAAATAACTATTATGTATCTGGTATTTTTCTTTTCAACAGTGCTGTGTGCCATTTGCAAATGTTCCTAAGCATTAATTTGGCAACCTATGGTCAACTTGCTTCTGAAATAAAATAAAAAAGTGGGAAGCCTTAGCATTTACACCTCCTATTGCAGTAGCCAAGCACTGATAACTTCTCATGGACTCACAGTTCTACATATCCAATGAAGAAAATGAACTCCCTTTTTAGGTTACTCTGAAAACACCTGGGTTAGTCACATGCACCATACCCATTATCAATCCAATCACTTAAATAAATTATGTATTTTATTAATTTAAAACATATCTTAGATAAATATCTATATATATATATATATATATATATATATATATTTATATCATGTTTTGTTAAACACCAATGCATACCCTCTAAGATTTTAAAATTAATATTTATAAATTCTTCCTCATTTTAATTTGTAAAGTGCATATATTTTAAGGGGTCAGATATACCATCCTAACTCCAAGTCCACTTCTGTTTGGGGAACGTGCATCTAATTTCTAGTGGGGATCGGATTTACTATCTAACTGCAATCCAATTGTCTCCAGGGAAACTTCATAAAATTGAAAAAGTCAAGTTAACTATTATATCGCCAATCCAACTTTCATTAGGGGATGTGCATATATTTGGGAGGGGCACATTTACTATTGTAACTCCATTCACATTTATGCCCTTGAGGAAAGTGCATATTTTTGGGGACATCAGATTTACTGTTATACCTCTAAATCCACAAACAGAAATACTCCATATATTTAGGGAGGTCAGACATAGTAATATTCTAACTAATATAGCACTTTTAATGAATAAAAAACAGTTCTGGGGGAGTGACATTGTTTATATTTATTATTCTAACTCCAATCTCATTCAGAATAAGAAAACAGCAGATTTATCCTTTTAACACTTATCTCACTTTCATTTGAGAAAGTACATATAATGACGGAGGGTTCAAATTCACTATTCTAACTCCAATCCGACATTCATTTTCAGAAGTGCATATGTTTTTGTGGGTGGGAGGGGGAGGTGTTCAGATCTACTGTCCTAACAGCATTCCCATTTTCACTGAGGAAAGTGTATGTATGGGGAGAGGATGAGGTTTACTATTGTACCTCAAAATCCCCCCCAACCAAATAGTGACATATATACATTTGGAAAGGTCACATTTAATATTGTAACTATAACCTTACCTTCAATGAATATGCTATGTTATGTTATTGTTAGAAATTGGGATGTTGGTTGGTAGAGGTACGCACTTTGTCTAAGCAGAAACCATAATCTTAGTCACAGTAAGTCAGATACACACCATACATTAACCAGTGCTCACCCTCTGATAGTTTTGCATAGAGCAGTCAGGCTTAACTTAAGAGGCAATATGCAAAGTATTTGTGCAACACATCAAACAGTAACACAGAGAAACAGCACAAAAAGACTTTGCACCAGGTCACCAAAATAGAATATATTGTCATGAATAAAAAAAGACCAAAATGACAAAAATCCAACCAGTAGAAGTTGAGATATAACTTTTTAAAGAATAAACTTAGTTGTAGTACTTAGAAGCACGAAGTGCCAACTTAGACAACCTGGTCACGCTTGACCGGGTGAAATCTGAAGTTAGGCTGACCACTATGGAGTGTGGGTCAGAGATAGGGACCAGCCTTGGTTGGCTGAAACAGTACCTTGGTTCAGAGTTGCGTTGGAGAGGAGGAAAGGGGGAGTTGCGTTGGCATCAATCCTGAAGATCTAGGTGATGCATGAGTTCTGAGCCACACAAGGTCGAAGATGCATCTGGAATGGAGGCAATGAGTTATACAGTTGGCAAAGTGGGGCTCCTGATTCTCACAGCAGCAGTGATAAACTGGTGTTGAGGGCAATGCATTGTCCTAGATTTGGCAGCAGCAAGAATGCGTCAGTGTCGATTGCGATGCACGGGTTCCGATCAGAACAACAGCGTGCAGGTTCTGGCAGTTGTAGCACTTTATACCCAACTCTAAGTACCTAGGACTGGATTGTCACCACTTGGCAGGGCAAGACATGCAGAAAGCAAAGTCCAAGTGCTGTAAGTGATAAGTTGGAATTGTTTGTGTCCCTGAGACAACAATAGAACAGGATGCCAGCCAGAAAGCCCTTGGGGTCACTCTGGGTTCAAGAGAGATAGGTCAATTTCTTCCCCAACAGGGCTTAGGACAGGAGCCAGCAGGACAGCAGAGCAGAAAACAGTTCTTCCAGAGTAGCAATCTAGGGTGGCAGTCCTTGTAGCAGCAGAGGAGTCCTTCTTCCTGGAAAGGTTCTTCACAGACCCAGCATCTTACTGAGTTGGGAGGGTCAGAGGTCCAGTACTCATACACAGTTGTGCCTTTGAAGTGGGGTGACTTCAAAGAAGGGTATTTTAAGTATACAAAGGTTTTTTCTTACTTCCTTGCCTCCAGACTCACTACAGAGGGGTATGCCACCCTTTGTGTTGGAGTAGGACACTTGCTATTCAGGTGTGTCAGCTCCTCCCTCCCATCCTATCCAGGATGGCCCATTGAGATGTTAATGGCCCATCAATCACACCTGGGCTCCCTTTGTGTGTGACTGTCTAGAGGGAATACACAAAGTCCAGCTGTCACCCAGCCCAGGCATGTGTTTCGAGACAGGCTGCAGGCACACAGGGCTAGGAGAAGGGAAATGCCAACTTTCTAAAAGTGGCATTTACAAAATTGTAACAATAAATCTGACTTTACCATTAAAGAGGATTTATTGTTACAATTCCACTGGTACTAAACATAAAATAGCTAGTACTTCTCAATTAGGAATTTCAGCTTAATAAATGTAAAGAGTTAATCCCAATGTTAACCTATGAGAGGAGCAGGCCTCACACTAGTGAAAAATGAATTTGGGAGTTTTTCACTATCAGGACATGCACAACTTAAAAGTAAATGTCCTCCCTTTTAAATACATAGAACTCTGCCTTATGGGCTACCTAGGGTCTAGTGACTTATATGTAATAAAAGTGGGGTTTAAGGATTGCCAAATTGACATGGCAGTGTAAACCGCACGTACAGGCTCTGCAATGGCAGGCCTGAGATATGTTTAAGGGCTACTTGAGTGGGTGGTTTAATCAGTGCTGCAGTCCGAATAGCAGCATTTAATTTACAGGCCCAGGGCACATGTGGTGAACTTTACTAGGGGCTTATAATTAAATGAAATATGGCAATTGTAGGTGTGCCAAACATGGTTAAGAGAGAGAGCCCATGCGCTTTAATACTAGTCAGCAGTGGTAAAGTGCTCAGAGTCATACAGCCAACAAAGAGAACTCAGCAAAAAGGTGAGGCAAACAGGCCAAAAGTTTGGGGGAAGACCACCCTAAGGCTGTCAGGTCTAACAGTAATGCTATGTTATGTTTCGTTATGTTACATTACGTTACATTACACTACGTTACGTTATGTTATGTTATTTTATGTTCTGCGGATTTGTAAAACATGGCTAATCTCCTGTGAGGGTATCCTGGCACTGAGTATGGCAGGCCTAAGGGGGAGGGAGGGATCATGCTTGTTTCATCTGGAAGAGCCATGTCTTGAGGTTCCTCCAGATGTCCATGTGGGAGGAGGAGGTTCTGATGTGTTGAGGGGGTGTCATTACAGTTCTTGGCTGCATGGTATGATAAGGAACAATCTGAGCTTGGGCTTCTTGATGCAAGGAAGGTGTGCTCTTGCCTGGATTGCATATCAAAGATGTTTGGTGGGTTGGTAGAAGTTGAGGTGGTGGAATAGGTAAACTGGACCAGTGTTGGGGAGACCTGGTTATTTTGCAGGATGTTCAGGATCACTCTGGTGATGGCACTCTGCGTAGTTTAGAATCAGCATAGGACATGAGCTGGGATTCTGAAGTAGAAGATATTATTGCCTTAGAACCCGCCGTAGCGGGCTCTACCGGCTATTAAAGGCCCGCTCCCGCGTTAAATGCCCGAGCAGAAGGTGAGGGCATTTAACAAGGGAGAGGGCCTTTAATAGCCGGTAGAGCCCGCTACGGCGGGTTCTAAGGCTATTAGAACATTCTGCCACTTAGGGCAGAATGTTCTATTAAAGAAAACAAATTCCTCACGAAGCCCAAGGGGATTAAAATCCCCTCGGGCTCCGTGAGGCTTTGTTCACAGCTCTTGCTGTGAACAAAGAGAACATTGGAATGTTGGCGCTGCAGGCTTTTACCAGCCAGTAAAAGCCCGGAGCACTCCATTGTTTTCAATGAAGCTGCCAACGTTCCAATGTTCTAATTCCTGTTAGAAGCCTGAACACTCAAACAAAACACTAACCTGGTGTCCTGAGTCCGGGGGATGGTGTGAAGACAGTTATTCCACTCCCCTAAGTGTTCTAAAAGGAGAACAAAATATGCTGTTCACCAAGGAGCACACCCAAGGGAATTTGTCACCTGAATGCAACTCAAGGAATCGGCTTATGATGGAAACCAGTCAGGAGGTGTCACCTCTCGTCTGTAAAGAAGGGAGATAGTGGAGTCAGCATTATTGTGTGCTCACACATCAGACCTACCCACCTGCAATCATTCACTCATACATCGCAGGCAATCATCAGACTCAATCATATAATCAATATGGTTGCTTAGCTTGATTGCAGAGTCAGGGAGGAGTTGAGGTAGTCACTCTTCTTATTATGCTCAACAATTGTCTCTCAAGGGTTGATGAAAATCCTCACCGAACCCTTTGTTTAATGAGCATTACCTTTCAAAAATCAAAGTTTCCAAGGAGCTTATCCACTCAAAGTTCCAAGGCAGTTATTCATTTATAAGGCCAACCATTCAAGAGATGTACTGCTCTCTCGAGCACTGCAGTCTGCAATCAAACTTGTTCCCAGTTTGTTGCTATGCTTGCACATGCATTTGTGATATTTGCACTTTCCTCTATTTTGTTTTCCTTCCTTGCAGGTTTTCCTCGATGGCTACTGCAGGGAAAGAGCAGCTGATGTTGGGATGCTGTATCTTTAGGTGGCATCTTCAGCAAGAATGGTGCAACTGAGAGAACAGGGTGAAGAGAGGAATTGAAGGACCCGGATCACCTCACCAGATAGGTATAAATAGCCCAGGCAAGCCTGGTTAGACAAAAAAACCAGGGAATCCAAGAAGCAGAGTACAGTCTTCTTAGAATGCAAGATTTCCAGGCAGGGGTGCAGTCAATGGGTATGGCTTTTATGCCCTTGCATCCAATGTGGCCATGGAATTTTAGATCTCACAGTTACTCATTCTCTGAAATGGCATTGTTGGGAAACAGAGTTCTGAGTGCTTGGACTCAATGCTGTGTATTGGCTTGTTTCCCTTTTAGGCCTTCTAGATGGCATGCATGCAGTCACATCTATAGAAATGTCTCTGCTCTTACTTGCTAAGTGCTTCAGAAGTGATTGTCATACATTGTACAGTTAGCATTTGAGACTCACATACTGCTCATTGCTGTATACAAATCTGTATCACTCTCTCTTTGTCTAATGGTGGTGGGAATAATGCCATTAACAACCTCGGTCTGTCCAAATACTGGATCAGGTAGGATCACACTGATTGTCGTGCATGTGTGTGAATACCCATGACATTTTCGTGGGTGTCTGGTGTTAAGTGTATCCACTTGAAAATCTTGCATATCATTCATCGGATGTGGAAGCATGATGAGGCAATGGCATTGATATAGCTGCTCAGAGAGAGGTTGGTGTCCAGGGTGATCCCAATATTCTTGGCATGATCGCCGGGGTTGGGTGGGGGTGCACGTTTAGAGGTCCACCAAGTGACGTCCCAGGTGGAGTGATTGTTGCCAAAGATAAGGAATTCAGTTTAGTTTGTGTGGAGCTGGAGACAGCTGTTTTTCATCCAAGTAGTGTCATTGCTCATGGTGAAGTTTGCTTTGGCATTGCTGGTTGAGTCAATAAGGCAGAGGATGATCTGTGTGTCATTTGCATAGGATACTATGCTGATTCCATGGGCTCTGACGATATCCACGAGGGGTGTCAAGTAGATGTTAAAAAATGATGGGCTGACTGATGATCCTTGAGGGGCTTGGCAGATGAGTTTTTAGGTTCTGAGGTGCAGAGGAAGTCTAACTCATTGAGTTTTGTCCATGAGGAATGAGGATATCCACTTGAGGGCCGGTCCACAGATACCCAAATGCTGATGCTTTCTCTTGAGTGAGCTGGGAAGACCATATCGAAAACTGCAGAGAGGTTGAGGAGAATGAGTGCAGCTATTTCTCCTTGGTCAATGAGAAATGGGATTCCTGTTATCAGTGGCCACACTGAATGCTATTTCTGTGCTGTGGTTGTCATCAAAGCCAGATTGAGGGTATTTAGGAGTTGCTGGAGTCGTAGGTGGTCTGCAAGTTTGGTCTTGATAGCTTTCTCCCTGACTCTATCTAAAGATAAAGTACTTTTTTGGTGAAAGGGCGTGCTTAGATTTACTACTCCTAATCCAATCCTCCTTAAAGGAGGGATTGTGCATATATTTTGGAGATTGGAGAGCTAGTTGAATTTAGTATTTTAACTATAATCCCACTGTCATTCGGGACTGTGCATATATTTGGGGCAGTCTGATTTTCTTTTCTCACTTCAATCCCAATTTCATTGGATATGGTTCATAGCATTGCGGGTTAATTTATCTATTCTAACTCCAACTAGCAACATTTATTAGGGAAAGTGCAAATGGTTTTGGGGCAGAATTACTAGTTAAAATTCAATCTCACTTAAAAAAAGCAAAAACAATGTATTGGGGTGGGGGGTTCAGCTTTACAATTCTAACTACAATACTACTGTGATTTGGGAAATTACATATAACTGTGGATGTCAGAATAAATATTCTAACTCTATTCTGACTCTCATTTGGGGAAAATGAATATATTATGAAGGTTAAAGGTACAATTAAATCAAATACATTTTCTTTGGTGGAGGATCAATGTTGCTATTCTTACTTCAGCTGAAATATCATTTTAGAAAATTGAAATATTTAGAATGAACCTAATTTACAAGAGTAAAAGCATTACCTATTCATTTTTAATTATAATTTTTACTGTAAACCATTAAACGTATATTAGCAATTCTGAATATATAACAAAACACTAATTTTAGCTTATCATTTTTATTTGCATATGTTGTATTTGACCACACAAATATGTGGTGTACTTACTTTGGGAATTTTTAAATAAATAAATACATGAAAGCTATTTCAGATGGAATCTGTAATACAAAGGTAAACAAAATTATTATAAATTAGTGGTCAAAGGGGGAGTAAACATCTAGTATTTTTTTCATATATATTTGTGAGAAAGTCATCTTTTTTTGCCTGATCATTCCCCCCAAACGTATGGACTGATACTGGTGATTACTGACTCTGACTGTGCCCTGGGCACTGCTAACCAGTCCTAGGACCAGTGCTCTGTGTAAAATGACATATGCAAATTAGACCTAATTATTATTGGCTAAGACAACCTACCTATGAGTCCCTAGTATATGATAAGGCATGTAGGTTTAGGGACCCCAGAATAGATAGTGCACCCCTAGGTGAACTGATGTGGTCTCCAGTGTCATTGTAAAGGCAGGCCTGCCTTTCTGGCTGCTTTTAAGTTACAACTAACCCAAAATTGGACTTTGGAATTATAAGTACTTCCAAAGTCTCACACTACCTTATGTTTGCATAAAAGTCACCCCTAAGGTATGACCTAGGTGCCCCTAGGGTTGGGTACATTGTAAATATTAACAGAGACTTTATAAACAATGTTTCATAAGCCCTGGTGAGGGAAACACAGCCAAATTCATTTTTCCCCACTGTAGTCAACGGGCCCCATAGTCTAACATGGAGAGACTTTATTTTAAAATAATAAAGTCTTATTTGCCATAGAAATTAGCTAAATATAGCACGTTTGGTATCACAGTAAATGTTATGATAATTCCAGCAACTTGCAAATGTTGAATATAACTAATCCAGGGAAAGAGTTTAAGAAGTCTTTCTGAAAATGACCAAATTCAACCTTGTAGTGCCCTTTCCTGATTGATGAGCCCCTGGCATGAAGTGGCCTGGACTAAAACAAAGGAAACATCTGGAGGTTGGAGAACTGCTACAGCAGATGGCAGAACAGGATGGGGGAAGAGTAGCTAAACTGGTCTTCAAAGGAGGGAAAGACACTTGGGAAAGAAACTAGACCTCCCCCATTTCCAGCAGCCCCAGACAGCTAGGAGCCCGCTGATTATATTAAGAGAGGGGCTGGATAGGGTTGTGTTAAGGGAAACTTAGCCACGCTAGTGGGTGGGCTCAGCCAGATCTAAACTCTAAAACTGAATTTTTGCCATCTTTACTTATTGAAAAATGTTGCTCCCTGGGATTGATTTTTGCCACACCTCCCAGGAAGTGGTCACTCAAGAGGATGGTGACCTGCCCTCTGTTGGACAAGAGCACCCCACTGCTTCCAATCCCCAGGAGCAAGGGTAAATATGGCAGAACTGCCTCACAATTCAGATCCCTGCTGGAAGAAGATACTGGAGAAGAAGGACTGCCTTTGTGGATCCGTGGCCTGCACTCGCAAGGACTGTACCAGCTGCTCACTTTGGACTTCAACAAGAAAAGGATTTGCTTTGCTTCTGCTCCCGAAGAAGTGAACTCCCAGTAAGAAACAGGTACAAAGGAGCTGACCAGAGTCCCCTGCATGAAGTCCTGCAAGAAGAGCCCAGCTGACCAGTACCCAGTGGTCATTTGAGGATTCTGACCAGGTGCATTCAGTGAACGGTAGTCCCAACTTCCAAGGAGCAACTCAAATCTTCTGGAACCTTGGAGCAAGTTTGTGGACCCAAAAAGTATTTCTGGAATAAGATCCAAAGGTTTGGAGAAGTTTGGAGCAACTTTGGAAAAAAGCTCCTTAAGTGGACTTACTCAAATAATTCTAAAAATTATATAAACCTGGTTAAAATAGTTTTCTAACACTAATTAACACAAAGAGAAACATATCCTCCTCAATTCCCTTACAAATGGAAGAGCCATCAAAATATTAGAAAAAACTATATACATATTCAATAGCATAATTCAATAATTAATTGTATTGTTTCCCCACCCAATAAGTAGTGTTACTAATACAATCACTTAACCTATGAACTTATTAGCCCATGATAAATTAGATAAAATATTTGCATTATTAACCAGCACCTACATTTATAATTTAAATTATTGACTAATGTTATAACTAACATCATTAATATGTAAGTAGGTTAGAGACTCCCTGAGGCTTATTTATGGGGAATTGGTGTAGTGCAGAGCCACATGTTTCCTTTCTGTGCTGCTCTACACCAATGTGAAAGGACAGGAATGCGCTGTTTTTTTGTGGAATATAGTGCATTTGTGTTCTTTTCCCCTGCGCTGGTGCACAATTGGCTGCCTACCACTAATGCAGGCACCCTTGCAACTTGGTGCAAGGGTGTCTGTGTTGCATGCAGGTTTGCTTTTATGCAGGAATAGGCAACTTCCTACACAAAAACAATCCAGAGAGATTTTTTCCTCTTTCTATGTGGGCTGCAGGATGCAGCACACATTGAAAGAGGAACAGACAAGGAGAAATACAAATGTCTCTCCCTGTTACGCCTCCCTTTGGGAAAGCGTAATATTTTCACACTTGTCTAGGTTTACATGATTAAGTAAGTCTAGGGCAGCATCAAACTTCATGTGTGTTGCATGGGAAAACCCACAGCAATGCCCAAAAAATGCCTTTCTGGCACAGACTAAGGCAACGCAGTGACTTGTGCTGCTTTGTCTTACTCCATATCTATGAGGCCATTCAAAGCCACGGAAATTGGCTTTTCCTGACCTCATAGATATAGTTGAGAGGTTTGCCCGGCAAGGGTGTCAGAAAAAGTGATGGCCTGGCAGCACAAGTCTCCCATAACTATGCCCCCAATTATTTTTAAAACAAATTAATCCACTTTCGCCATTTCTGTAATGACAACTAGAACGCCATCCACTGAAACGCCAACTCTGTTGTAATGTATATAAACCAGCAGCATTTTCCCGAATATTTTCCATAACTCCATTGCCTGAATTCCTTATTCAAGTCCATTATGTTAAGAATTGCAGAGATCCACGTGATGGCAATTCTTTCATCATTTTTAAAATGTGGTGTGCATATTAAATAAAGCAATAGTGCATCTAAACATTTTAAAAGGTTCTTTCGAAATAGTATGAAATTATCATATAAAAGTGAAAGATAAAAGCAATTCAGTGCAATGTAATTCATATAAAATTGCAAATCCATAAAGAAATCCAATAATGACCATCTCTTTCAGTTGCACATAACCAAAAGTGCTTAGCCATAGATTTGTGCAAAATCAAAAATAGAGCTCACTTCAGAAGTCACTATTTGATGTCACATTGCATGAATTATTCACATGATTTTGCAACGGTGCATACCTTATTATTCAGATTTGTATAATCTTAGTGAGGCCTGCAAAGGTTCATTAAAAAGTTATCTGTGTATTCTCAATGTATCAGAGCAGACCTTCCATGTTATTCCCTCCATGTAAACATATAGGAGGTCATTCCGACCCTGGCGGTCCATGACCGCCAGGGCCGGGGACCGTGGAAGCACCGCCAACAGACTGGCGGTGCTTCCTGGCCAATTCTGACCACGGCGGTAAAGCCGCGGTCAGAAAAGGGGAACCGGCGGTTTGCCGCCGGTTTTCCCCTGGCCAAAGGAATCCTCCATGGCGGCGCTGGGGATTCCGAGCCCCTTCCCTCCAGCCTGTTCCTTGCGGTTTACACCGCCAGGAAGAGGCTGGCGGGAACGGGTGTTGTGGGGCCCCTGGGGGCCCCTGCACTGCCCATGCCACTGGCATGGGCAGTGCAGGGGCCCCCTAACAGGGCCCCATAAAGATTTTCAGTGTCTGCTTGGCAGACACTGAAAATCACGACGGGTGCCACTGCACCCGTCGCACCGCAGCAAATCCGCCGGCTCCATTCGGAGCCGGCTTCATCTTTGCTGGGGCTTTCCCGCTGGGCTGGCGGGCGGCCTTTTGGCGGTCGCCTGCCGGCCCAGCGGGAAAGCCAGAATGGCCGCCGTGGTCTTTTGACCGCGGGGCGGTCATTTGGCGGGGGAACTTTGGCGGGCGGCCTCCGCCGCCCGCTGAAGTTGGAATGACCCCCATAATGCTATATCTTCCAAAATGCAATAATTAAGTCCTATATATTTTTCTTATATATTTTCTCCAGAACATATGAGGTGGATTCATCATTAAAAAGACATGTGCAACCTCTGCAAACAATATTCATAGAGAACTTATTATTTCTTACCTTTTCAGGGATGTATCATGAATGTGGCATGTCAATTTTCACAATTCATTGTTCTCAAGAGCTTCTCCCATTGAACCATCTCTTGTTGGGCAATGCATCGCCTATCACTGATAATGATTTGTACCAACCACTCATGTCAATATTTAGTTCTTAAAATGACAGTTGCAGTCCTATGTTGTAATATTACATAAGTACATTGTTTCATGAAAATGGGATATATATATATATATATATATATATATAAATATATATACCCCAAAGGTTACAGGGGCATTATAGAGTTAGGTTCTGAATTTGCTCGCACAAAACCAGAGAAGTTCATCAGTTATAGTTAGAGCTATTTCAAGTACCTATAACTCACAGCCTAATGTAACTATAACTCATAAAGTAATTTTCATTATTATACATTAATCTAGCCACTGCAGTGTGCAGTGGGGGTTGACGAAGGCCTGACCTGCAACAAGTCCCTGCGTCCAACCCTCTAAACACCGAACCCCATGCTGCACACTGCCTTAGGCCATGTGCAGCTCTAGTTTGCCTGAGGTCCTGTCTCTCTGGGTGTGAGGATAGGTGTGAGAGGCTTTCTCTGGGTGTGAAAGTGGCTGTGAGTGTCTGTCTGTGTGCGAGAGTTCACCCCCAAAAAGGATTTCAGATCATTTTGCATTATGGAATCACAGAGTAAACACACTTGTGTTACCTTCACTAAGCCCAAGAGTTAGGATAATTTGTCCTTTCCAGGAATGGAGCTTCAACTGGGGCACCTGCTATGGGTATACAGTATTTGTAAGTGCTTCCTCTTGAGGTATATTTTCTGTGAAATGAGCATCATTGCCATAACAGAAGCTCACCTGATTTTTTATCCAACAAGAGTCCACAGTTTTCCACAAAATGTCGATCTAACTAGAGCACTACTGGTTTGTAAGTGCTGCCTTGCTGTTTGAATGTCCAGTGTGGGGGAGAGGAGCATTTCCCATGTTAATTCCCATAGGAGTTCTGACATAACTACAGCCTGAATTGCTTGATGGAATTGCACCAAATTTGGCAGAAAGCTGGCTTTCAGTCCACAAATCACACTTTTTATTATTTGTGGTAAATCCCTTCAGTAGTTGTTGAGCTACTAAAGGAAAACCAAATTTGAACATCTGAGTAGTGCTTAACCCGTTCTGTGCCCAGGACGTAATGGTTACGTCCTGAGGCACAGTGCTGCTGTGCCCAGGACGTAACCATTACGTCCTGGTCACAGAGCCCAGAGGGAGCGCTAGCGCTCCCTCTGAGGGGTTCCCCCCCACCCCCCAAGTCAGGGATGGAAGGGGAAGCCCTTCCCCTTCCACCCCGACCCCCCCACCCCCGTGTGATGTCAGCGCGCGAGCGCGCGCTGATTAGTCACAGGGTCTCCCCCATCGCGCTGGAAGCTCTGCTTCCAGCGCGATTGAAAGAGAAATGCTCAGCATTTCGCTTTCAATCACATGGGGGAGGCCCGGAGAGGCTTCAAAGGGAAGGAAATGTATTTTCTTCCCTTTGAAGTCTCTCCCAGGGTTTCAAAAGCCAGATTGCTTGCAATCCGGCTTTTGAAACCCCACTAGACACCAGGGATTTTTTATTTTTTTTTCTGAAACTGACCCCTTGGGCAAGGGTCGCTCCCAGGGGAGGCATTTTTTGGGAAGGCCTTTTCTGCCCCCCCTGGGGGCATATCGTCCTATTATTAGACCGATCAACCCCCAGGAATCATTTTTTCTTTTTTCTCTTTTTGTTATGTTTTCTTTTTTTTTAGGTGGGGAGCGACCCCTTAGGCAAGGGTCGCTCCCCTAGGGGGCAAACTATATTTAGGCCATTTCTGCCCCCCTTGGGGGCAGATTGGCCTATTTTGATGAGGCCAATCTGCCCCCAAGGGGGGCAGAAACCACTAGACACCAGGGAGTTTTTTTTTTTGCGTGAATTTCACGCAAGGGGAGCGGCCACTTAGGCAAGGGTCGCTCCCTGGGGGGGGGGAATTATTTTAGGCCATTTCTGCCCCCCTGGGGGGTAGATCAGCCTAACCACTAGGCACCAGGGATTTATTGTTTTTTTTTGTTTTACAGATGGGGAGCGACCCCTTGGACAAGGGTCGCTCCCCTGGAGGGGCAAATTGTATTTAGGCCATTTCTGCCTGCGTTGGGGGCAGATCGGACGATTTTAGGTCAATCAGCCCCCAAGGGGGGCAGAAACCACGAGGCACCAGGGATCTTTTTTTTGTGCTGTCACGGAAGGGGAGTGACCTTGTAGGCAAGGGTCGCTCCCCAAGGGGGGTGGGGGGGCAAATTTGTTATTAGGCCGATCTGCCCCCAGGGGGGGCAGAAACCTCTAGGCGCCAGGGCAAATTTTTTTTTTTGTTTTTTTTTTGTTTGTTTGTTTTTTTAGAGATGGGGAGCGACCCATTAGGCAAGGGTCGCTCCCCTGGGGGGCAAATTGTATTTAGACCATTTCTGCCCCCCTTGGGGGCAGATTGGCTGATTTTAGGTCAATCTGCCCCCAAGGGGGCAGAAACCACTAGGCACCGGGGATTTTTTTTTTGGTGCCAATGTCACGCAGGGGGAGCGACCCCGTAGGCAAGGGTCACTCCCGGGGCGGGTTGGGGGGTGGAGGGGGGTTGGGGGGGATTTATTTTAGGCCATTTCTGCCCCCCCCGGGGGCAGATCGGTCTATTGTTATTAGGCCGATCTGCCCCCGGGTGGGCAGAAACCTCTAGACGCCAGGGCAAATTGTTTTTTTGTGTTTTTATTTTTGTTTGTTTGTTTTTTTAGAGATGGGGAGCGACCCATTAGGCAAGGGTCGCTCCCGTGGGGGGCAAATTGTATTTAGACCATTTCTGCCCTCCTTGGGGGCAGATTGGCTGATTTTAGGTCAATCTGCCCCCAAGGGGGCAGAAACCACTAGGCACCGGGGATTTTTTTTTTGGCGCCAATGTCACGCAGGGGGAGCGGCCCCGTAGGCAAGGGTCGCTCCTGTGGGGGGGGTGTTGGGGGACAAATATATTTTAGGCCATTTCTGCCCCCCCCTAGGGCCGGCTGAGCTAGAGGCCAAAATCCACAGGTAGGCACTGTTTTCTATGAAAAAATGTGATGTGTCCACGTTGTGTTTTGGGCCATTTCCTGTCGCGGGCGCTAGGACTACCCACACAAGTGAGGTATCATTTTTATCGGGAGACTTGGGGGAACGCTGGGTGGAAGGAAATTTGTGGCTCCTCTCAGATTCCAGAATTTTCTGTCACCGAAATGTGAGGAAAATATGTTTTTTTAGCCACATTTTGAGGTTTGCAAAGGATTCTGGGTAACAGAACCTGGTCAGAGCCCCACAAGTCACCCCATCTTGGATTCCCCTAGGTCTCTAGTTTTCAAAAATGCACAGGTTAGGTAGGTTTCCCTAGGTGCCGGCTGAGCTAGAGGCCAAAATCTACAGGTAGGCACTTTGCAAAAAAACAGCTCTGTTTTCTGTGATGTGTCCACGTTGTGTTTTGGGGCATATCCTGTCGCGGGCGCCAGGCCTACCCACACAAGTGAGGTACCATTTTTATCGGGAGACTTGGGGGAACGCTGGGTGGACAGAAATTTGTGGCTCCTCTCAGGATCCAGAACTTTCGGTCACCGAAATGTGAGGAAAATAGGTTTTTTAGCCAAATTTTGAGGTTTGCAAAGGATTCTGGGTAACAAAACCTGGTCAGAGCCCCACAAGTCACCCCATCTTGGATTCCCCTAGGTCTCTAGTTTTAAAAAATGCACAGGTTTGGTAGGTTTCCCTAGGTGCCGGCTGAGCTAGAGGCCAAAATCTACAGGTAGGCACTTTGCAAAAAACAGCTCTGTTTTCTGTCAAAAAATGGGATGTGCCCACTTTGTGTTTTGGGACATTTCCTGTCGCGGGCGCTAGGACTACCCACACAAGTGAGGTATAATTTTTATCGGGAGACTTGGGGGAACGCTGGGTGGAAGGAAATTTGTGGCTCCTCTCAGATTCCAGAATTTTCTGTCACCGAAATGTGAGGAAAATGTGTTTCTTTAGCCGAATTTTGAGGTTTGCAAAGGATTCTGGGTAACAGAACATGGTCAGAGATCCACAAGTCACCCCATCTTGGATTCCCCTAGGTCTCTAGGTTTAAAAAATGCACAGGTTTGGTAGGTTTCCCTAGGTGCCGGCTGAGCTAGAGGCCAAAATCTACAGGTAGGCACTTTGCAAAAAACAGCTCTGTTTTCTGTGATGTGTCCACGTTGTGTTTTGGGGCATATCCTTTTGCGGGCGTTAGGCCTGCCCACACAAGTGAGGTATCATTTTTATCGGGAGACTTGGGGAAAATTGAATAGCAAAACAAGTGTTATTGCCCCTTGTCTTTCTCTACATTTTTCCCTTCCAAATGTAAGACAGTGTGTAAAAAAGACGTCTATTTGAGAAATGCCCTGTAATTCACATGCTAGTATGGGCACCCCAGAATTCAGAGATGTGCAAATAACCACTGCTTCTCAACACCTTATCTTGTGCCCATTTTGGAAATACAAAGGTTTTTTTTACTCTTTATATTTCAGCAAATTAATTGCTGTATACCCGGTATAGAATGAAAACCCACTGCAGGGTACAGGTCATTTATTGGCTCTGGGTACCTAGAGTTCTTGATGAACCTACAAGCCCTATATATCCCCGCAACCAGAGGAGTCTAGCAGACGTAATGGTATATTGATTTCGAAAATCTGACATTGCAGGAAAAAGTTACAGAGTAAAACGTAGAGAAAAATTTATGTTTTTTTCACCTCAATTTCAATATTTTTCTTTTTCAGTTGTTATTTTATGTAAGAAAACCCTTGTAGGATCTACACAAATTACCCCTTGCTGAATTCAGAATTTTGTCTATGTTTCAGAAATGTTGCGGTTGCTGGGATCCAGCGTTGGTTTCATGCCCATTTCTGTCACTGACTGGAAGGAGGCTGAAAGCACAAAAAATCTTAAAAATCAGGTATATCCCAGTAAAATGCCAAAATTGTGTTGAAAAATTGGGTTTTGTGATTCAAGTCTGCCTGTTCCTGAAAGCTGGGAAGCTGGTGATTTTAGCACCGCAAACCCTTTGTTGATGCCCTTTTCAGGGAAAAAACCACAAGCCTTCTTCTGCAGCCCCTTTTTCAATTTTTTTTGAAAAAAACAAAGTTTTCACTGTATTTTGGCTAATTTCTTGGCCTCCTTCTGGGGAACCCACAAAGTCTGGGTACCCCTAGAATCCCTAGGATGTTGGAAAAAAAGGACGCAAATTTGGCGTGGGTAGCTTATGTGAACAAAAAGTTATGAGGGCCTAAGTGCGAACTGCCCCAAATAGCTAAAAAAAGGCTCGGCACAGGAGGGGGAAAAGGCCTGGCAGCGAAGGGTTTAAGACAGATCTCATGGTGAGATCTGATTGCCTGTCAGCACTTCAACCAGAAAGTGATGGCAGCCACCTTGGGACCAATATACATGATATTACCCCAATGAAATGCATTGCAGTGAATGGAAGGTTTTGAGGGCACAAAAAGGAGAACGTATAAAGGGTGACAACAAATTTTATTTTCAATATAAAGCATTTGTTGCTAAGATTAATTTTCACTTTAAAAAGCCTTTTGCTGGGATTTCATGAATCATGTTTGAGAGAAAACTGTTTTCTCATGCTTTCCAATAGAGGTCATGGCAAGTGCTCCAGAAGTCAAAATTAGAGCATATTTTCTGTAAGTCTGACATTCTCAGTAAAACATGTACTTCAAAAAGGAGCAGCTTGTCACTTGATCCCCTTGTGTTCTACTGCAGTCTCCCAAAGTGTTCTAAAGAACAACTAGAGTATTAACAGTCTTACTCATGGCAACAGTGTGGCACATCTGAAGCCATCTTGATTGAATCAAACTGGCAAAAGTTAAAACATTGAAATTGGAAGGGAACAAAATGAGAGAGTTCAATTTGTCATAGCAACTTGGCACCCCTGACACAACAGATGCCAACATCTCAGCATGCAACTTCCCCCAATGGATTGCCAATTGTGCTAACACCTTAGCTCCACTCCAAACTACCACTGGAAAACACACCACAAAGAACGCCAGCTGGTTCATCCCGTACTCCAGGAATGGAAGCGCACCTGCAGGAGACTGGAAAAAAGATGGGAGAACAGCAAATAACTGGAGAACATTGCGGCCTTCAAATCTGTCACAAGTTCTCACCATGGCCTCACCAGAGCCACCAGATAGAATGCCCTGCAGGACCGTATCAACACCACCACTCACAAAACAAAATAACTTTTCGCCACCATCAAGGAATTTTCCAAACCACAAGCCGAGGCCACTAACATCCCTCCAGCCCAGGACCTCTGTGGCAGACTAGCTTCCTTCTTCCATTGGAAAATCAAGGATGTCTATGACAGCTTCGGACCACAAGACTTTCTGAAGTCACCAACAACTCCCCAACACAGATCCACTGAACCCCCATAGTTCCTACACATCTGGACCCCCCTCAGGACAAATGAAACTCGCCCCATCATGAGCAGCATCCACTCTGGAGCCCCCAGGATCCTTGTCCCCACTAAATCTTCAGCAAAGCCAGTGCTTCGATCCCACCTGAGGTCTGCAAAACCATCAACTGCTCCCTAGAGACAGCCACATTCCCCGCAGACTGGAAGCACGCCGAAGAAACCCACAGCCGACCCCATGGATCTCAAGAATTATCGCCCCATTTTGCTGCTGCCTTTCCTGGCCAACGTCACCGAAAAATCAATCAATGCTCGTCTCCACCAACACATTGAGGACAAAAACATCCTGGACATCTCCCAATCAGGATTCAGAACCAACCATAGCACAAAGACTGCCCTGCTCACCACCACAGATGACATCTGCTCTCTCCTTGACCGCGGCCAAGCAGCAGCCATCCTCCTATTGGACCTATTGACCTCCTTCAGCACAGTGTTCACCACACCCTATGTGTCAGACTCTACGCAGAAGGCTTACGTGGCAAGGCCCTTTGGTGGAAACACCCCTTACTGACAGGCAGAAAGCAGAGAGTCAGACTCCCGCCAGACCTGTCAGAACCTATAGAGATCAGCTGTGGAGTAGCCAAAAGATCCTCGTTGATTCTCACACTGTTCAACGTCTACATGGCCCCACTTGCCCCAATTGTCAGAAAGTATGGATTGAACATCGTGTCCTATGCCGATGACACCCAGCTGATCATCTCCCTGACCAAAAACCACTGAACCGCAAAGAAGAATTTCCAAAACGGGATGGAAGCAGTCGCCGCCTGGCCGAAGGAGAACTGCCTTAAGCTAAACTCTGACAAGACTGAGATCCTGATCCTGGGACCCTCCTCCTCAGCCTGGGATGACTCCTGGTGGCCCTTCACACTTGGCAACCACTCCCATCCCTACAGACCACGCACGCAACCTCAACATCATCCTCGACTCAGCACAGACCATGAAAACACAGGTAAACGCGTTCCCTCCACCTGTTTCCACACCCTCTGACTCCTCCGGAAGATCTTCAGATGGATCACAAGTGACTGCTGCAAGACCGTAACACATGCCTTGATCACAAGCAGACTTGACTACAGCAACACCCTCTATGCCAGAACCACCAAGAACAACCTAAGCAAGTAACAACAAATCCAGAACGCCTGCACCAGACTCATCCTGAACATCCCCCACTGAGAACACATTACATGGCACCTGAGAGATCTCTACTGGTTCGCAGTCGAGAAGAGCATAAACTTCAAGCTCTTCATACATGCTTACAAGGCCCTCCACAAACCTGGACCCAGCTACCTCAACCACCTCATCACCTTCTACTCCCTTGGAAGACCTCTCTGCTCCTCCCAGCAGGCACTCTCCACTATACCTCGTATAAGGGAGTCCTCGGCTAGAAGGAGATCGTTCACCTACCTTGCAGCTATGCTGGAACACCCTCCCTCTCCACCTCAGGTCGTCACCATCGCAACCCCAATTCAGGAAGGATCTTAAGATCTGGCTCTTCAACTGAATCTTGAGGACGTACCCCACAGCACCTTGAGACCCTATGGGTGAGTAGCATGCTTTAAAAATGCTAATTTAAATTGAATTGAATAGAAAGTATGGTTAGTGCTATAGAAAGAAAAATTAGGACACATTTTAAGTGAGTTCTCAAATATATTCTTGTTGAACTTCCAACAGAAGCAGCCTATCGATTGATTCCCTTGTGTTATACTGCAGCCTCCCAGAGATTTCTAAATAACAACTAGATCACTGATAGTTCTAATTATGACAGAAGTGTGGCTCACCTGAAGCCATCCTGATTGAATCAAACTGGTAAAATGTAAAATATTTAATTTCTGAAGAAAAAAAATGAGAGGAATCATTTTGTCATAAAAATTATGGTTAGTGCTGTAGAAAGAAAAATTAGGACACGGTTTAAGTGAGTTCTCAAATATCTTCCTCTTTTATTCATTTAAACATTCTGACATGTAGACTGAAACATGCACTTTCAGTACCAGAAGCAGACTGCTAGTTAACTCTCTGTTGATGACAGTGTACTACAGTGCTTTAATAAGCAACTAAGGTGCATTCTGAATTGATGACAAAAGTGTGTCAACTGAAGTGGAAAACTGAACTCATTTTCTACTAAGGATATTGCGGTAAATGAGGAGATTAGGGAGCTTCATAACAAAGAAGTCTCCCAAGATGGCCCCCAGAGAAAAAAAGAGCCCAAATGAAGCACAAATATCACCCAAATGTATTCCAAGTATAGCATAATGACAGAAGTGTGCAAAACACTTAGGTAGTCATTATGAACGCAGCGGAAACAACCAGCGACCCCGGAACCCCACAGGCCATATAATGAACCTTGTTTCCGTCCACCGGCTCACAGAAAGGCTCGGCCGGGACATTGACACCTATGTGCGGCAGGTGCAGTTGCACCCATCGCGCAGATCGCTGCCCGAAAATCGGGCAGTGACCTGCGCAACGGGGCTCTGCACCGGGGCCCCTGCACTGCCCATGTAAAGTGCATAGGCAGTGCAGGGTCCCCATGGGTGCCCCGGGGCACCCCCTCCGCCAGCCTTTTCCTGGCAGGATATCCCACCAGGAAAAGGATGGCGGTAAACGAAATAATATCCGTAGGGTAGCGCAGCTACCCTGGTGGATGGTGTTTCAACCCGTCACCAGGCTGCCTGACGACGGGAGCCTGGCGGTGGGTGACGGCTGCCACTGGCGGCCATAACCATGTACATTATATGGCGGTTTGGCCCGCCATGCCGGCTGGCGGCTTCAGCCGTCACTGCAGGCATGGCGGGCCACACCCCCATGATCATAATGAGGTCCTTAATTTTTTTGCTTTTTTGAAGTTTTATGTAGAGCACACTTGGCCATAAGTTATTGAGTGCTTTACATGAGCATCATTTACTTTACTGAAAGACGCATTCCTTATGGGCCTTAGTTAAGGGGAGTTAAGTGAATTGCCCATAAACATATCATATCGAGCTCACGCCAAAATTCAAAACTTGTTCCCCAGTTGCAAACTCTGCAGCTGTGGCCAAAGGCCACATTCTCTCTGTTAAGTGTCATTTACAGTCGTGTGCTGAATTGGATAAAAAAACATTAAGATAGCATATAATTTTAAAGTGCTTTGTCGCTATCTGTCGCTATTTGAGAACTCAGAAAATATGTCTTCATTTTAGTTTTTTAGTGCACCTACCATAATTTCTACAGGACTAAAACCCTCCCATTTTTATAATTTCTAAAACAAGTGCTTTTAGTTATTACAGTTTTAATTACATCAAGATGACATAAAATGTGCCACAATTTTTTAATAAATATAGAATGTTAGCAATCTAGTTGTTAATTAGAATACTGTGGGTAGGCAGATATCAGGGGCATAGATTTGGATAATTGAAGGCAGGGAGGAGGGTGCAGAGGCAGCAGGTTTATCATGCTGAGCAGGCGAGTGGGCAGTGGTAACACAATAGACCATGGAGGTCAGGGGAATGGAGGCAGGGGCAACAAATCAACCATGCCAAAAGTCCTGATTCAGACAGGAGACTATCAAAGTTTTTCAGGCCAAAAGGACTTTATTTTATCTCTCCTGTCTAACATCTCACTTTTTTTAATGTAAGTTAATTGGTAAAATCAATTGCCCAGTATTTGTTCCCAAAATCTTCCTCCTACCAAGTTCAAAATGTTGGTAAATATGGTACATTGAATCCCTTAGGGTAGGAAGAATGAGTTAGGGACATGGATTCAGATAACAGAGGGCAGGAGGAGATGGGCAGGAGCACTAATCTTCCCTTATATGGCAGGTGTCAGGGGTTTCTGCATCATAATACACCACACAGGGCAAGCGAGATGTCAGTTCAGCCCAGAATGCCACTGAAAGCGATAAGGAGGAGACAGGGCCACGCACATGGACAACATAGAGCAGAGGGGTAAAAGGCAAGGGCAGCCAGCTGACCATACTGGACAGACAGTTGCAGCATGATGGACTATGAAGGGCAGGAGGGAGGGGCAAGGGCACGAAAATGGACCAGAGAAGGAAGGAGGGAGGGGAGAGGAGCCTGAACATGAGAAACGCAGAAAAGGGTCAAGGGGACAGGGCTAGAGTAGCAAGTTGATCATGGAATGCAGGATGGGCACTGGAAGCACAACACATCATCAAGGGCAACAGTGAGACTTTAATGGTATACAAGCAGCCAATGGAGGGAATGTGGAAGGGGGTCAGAGGCCGCAAGCTGACCACACAGGGCATGTGTAAGGGGCTGTGGCAGCACAGAAGGCCATTCATGGCAAGTTAGAGGGTTGGGTTGGTGGCAGCACAAAGGCCATGGTGGGTAAGTCAGGGACATGCAAAAAGAACTGTGGAGGCCAGAAGGGATGGTAGGGGCTGGACACGGACAAGAGAGGGCAGGATAAAGTCCTTCAGTGATAGTTTTCATAATTGGGCTTTCAGCAACCCGTTCATTCTCTCGATCAGTCCTTCAGCTTGTGGATAATATGGAATGTGAGAAATCCACTCAATGCTGTGTTTTATACAATAGTCTGGTACTAATTTTCCTTTCAAATCTGACCCATTGTCACTCTGGACTTGGGGTTGGACTCCATAATATAACATTAACAAGTCCAGAGTCTTTATGGTGTTATATTCATGTGGCACGTTTGCAAGGAATAGCAATCAAGTAACTAGAATGAGGCCCTCATTTTGACTTCGGACGTCTTTTTGAAAGGCCGCCAAAGCTGCTGCACAAACAGACTGCCAGTGCTGGCTGTCTGCTGACCGCCATATTAGGAATCATTGGGATGGAAGTTTGACTCCAAAGAGGCGGTTGCATCGCCAGCACTGCCATGGCAGCAATACTCTGCCCGCTGTATTGCAAGCTGTAATACAGCTTGGCAAAGTCTTGCTGATGTGGTGGTGTTGGTGACGCAAGACCACCAGGACCCTTCCCCTCCCAGATGACCTTCTCAATGGAGAAGGTAAGTGATCGTCCGAAGAGGGGTGGGGGGTGACGAGGGTTGGGTGCATGTGTGGTTTGTATGTGTGCAAATGGGGGTGTATGAGTACGTATTGTGAGTGAGTGAGTGGGAGTGTCTGTGTGCAAGTGTGAGGATGAGGGGGTGTGCATATGTGCGAGTGGGGGTCTGTAAATGGATGTGTATGGTGAGGGGGGTGTTTGTGGGTGCATATGTGCAGTGCAGGGGGTGTCTATTTATGTGTGTCTGTGTGTGAAGTGCTTGAGTGCGAGTATGCGGAGGGGGTGGTAAATGCATGCATGTATGTGATTGAATGTGAATGTTTGTGTGCGTTTATGTGCATGCGAATGGGGGTTGTCTGCTTGGACACGCGTGAATGGGGTGTGTGTCTCCATGTATGAGAGTGAATGTGGGTTTGTGTATGCATGTATTCAAGTGCGTGGGGGGGTCTGTGGGAAAGTATGCATATGCTGAGGAGTGTGTATGTGAATGCATGCATGCATGAAGAGGTGTTTGTAAGTGTGTGGACGGGTGTGGGGGTGTTTGCATGTGTGTGTGGACCTGTGGCAGTGCATGTGCCGGCGACAAGAATGGGGTTTCCTGTCGCCAGGTGCATTTCCACCAGAGTTTTTGTGGCAGGGTGACTGCCCCAGAAAGCCTGGTGGTCTACAGCCTTGTAATCCAGCCAGCAGGCTGAGGCCTGCGGCTGGGTTGGAGGTGCTCACAACCGGCGCAGGGGGTCTCACCACAGGCTGCGGCGGTGCGACCACACGAGCAGGCCAGGCGGTGTTGGGGAGGTTTGGCATCGGCCAAACCCCACAACTTTGCCACCAGGTCGGTGGGGTAAAACCACACGGCAAGGCTGGCGGTCTGATGACCGCCAGCATCATAATGAGGGCCTAAGTGTCCACTACTGTGCAAGCGTATTGACACCCGTGACTGATCGGTAGTGGCCCAATGTAATCAATTTGCCATATCTGCCCCAGCAATTTCCCTCTCCCCAACTGACCTTTTACTGTTTGCAGGAAAGATCTCTGTTGTGTATGTTGACAAATAGGGCTTTCCATGATCACAGTTTTTATCAAGTGTATGGGAAAGTGCATCCCTCTAATCTCTGCCCACCTGTAAGTGGCTTTCCCTCCCAGATGTCCACATTTTTGGTGGGCACATTAGTCATCCCCACCAAGTCAGAATCTGGTGTCGCCACTTCTGCCTCTGAGATTTTGGCTTTGTGGTCTGCAAAAGAACTGAACCAGTGTTTTAGTGAATCGGTGAGACAGTGGGCATCTACATGATACACAGTAACGGTACTCTGCTCTAGCATTTCCCGCATTTCCCACATTTCTTGCCACAACTCTTTACCCCACACCTCCTTAGAATGTATTTGCCAGTTATGTGCATGCCATGTGGGAAGCCAGGTGGCTAACCCATTGGCAGTAGACCAAGAATCAGTATAAATGTGACAAGTCCCAGGTAATTCTTGTTTCAGTGCCTGATACACAGAGTACAATTCTACATATTGACTACTCTTCCCTTCTCCGGTAGTGGACAACAACTTCTTGGTGACTGGGTTATATGACACTGCTTTCCAATGTCTTTTGCCCCCACATAGTTCGCTGAACCATTGGTAAACCATGCATGCTTGCCTATCCTCAGGGGACAAGGATTAAAATGGCTCACCCCATCTCACTGGTGACTATTTTATCTGTGGTACCTCCTGCGCCCTCTCATCATTCTCCACGGGGGCTTTTGACTCTTGTTCATGTAGAGCGGTTATCCCTGCTGGTCTCACCCAAGCCCTGACCTGTATTTTCCATTTCCGCCATATGATACTAGCTTCTTGTGCATGTCCTATGCAGTGAGTTTTAGGGAAACTCATCACCCACTGCATTATTGGAATCTCAGGTCTCAGAATCACATTATGACCTAAGGTCATTTGTTCAGTATCCACTAGAACGCAGTAACAAGCAAGTAACTGTTTCTTAAAGGAGTATATCGCTCTCCAGCATCAGGTAGCTTTTTAGTCCAGAACCCCAGGGGCACCCTTGTTCTTCCCTGTTTTTACCACATGCTCCATTTTGCATATTGCCCCTGACAGGTTACATGCAACTCAACGTCTCCTTCCTGTACTGGCCATAAATCTAAAGCCTGTTGAATCGTCTCCTTTGCCAAGTCAAACACACACTGCTGCTGTTCTCCCCATTCAAACTCATGTTTCTTTCTTGTCACTTTGGACAAAGGGGCCAAAATCTGACTCAATTGAGGGATATGCTGTCTCCAAAAACCAAACAATCCAATGAATTGCTGTGTCTCTTGCTTAGTGTGGGAAGTGGCAAATTCTAAGATCTTTTGTTTTGCCTGCAGTAACACCTCTCTATGTCCCTGATTTCACTAAGTTCCTAGAAACTCCACATTTTGAGGGGGTCCTTGTGTCTTATCTGGATTAATCATCCACTCTTTGCTCTGCAAGAGTTCTAGAACCCGGTCCAACTGAGTGTCTCTCCCTGAATCATCACATCATCAATGTAATGGGTCAATTGCACCCCTCGAATGACGGATAGTTCATCTGGGTGTTCTGCCACCAGCTAGTGACAGATGGTGTGGCTATGCACATAGCTGTGAGAAATTCATAGTATCCAGAATTGTCTGTCACTATGCAAAAAAGAAAATGTCTCTTTACACCCAGGGGCCAATGGTATGGAAAAAAAGCTTTGGCAATAATAATGGTTGTATACCAGGTGTTTTTCTATTCTTTCAATCAAAGTGATGGTGACGGGGATTGCGGCAGTCAAAGGGGGTGTATATTTCTTCAGCTCACGGTAATCAACTGTCTTTCAGCCCATCAAGTCGGCGTACGTGCCACAGAGGATTATTCCATTCAGTGGTGACTGGAGCTATCACACCAGCCTCAATCAACTCCTGTATAATCTTACTTATTTCCTCATGCCCTCCTGGAATACGATACTGATTCAAATAAATTACCTTGGTTGCTGGGGGCACCTTCAGTAGGGATATCGTCAGATGACCCACTCTCATTGCTGCCACAGAAATGTATCTCTTTGATCCAAATTGATAACATCCATCATCTAAGTAAAAGTCAACCCCTATAGAATGTCAATTCCCTGTATATATTCTAGGAGGGGCACAATTAGAACAGTATATTCTCTTTTTGGTGCTCTGCCTCTTTTCATTTGAACAGTAGTCTGCATGTCAGGGGTTTGTTTTCTACCCAACCCTGTAGTGGTGAAGTGATGGCCGGTAAACTTTTTGGGATTTCCATAAATTAAAGAGGCCTCCGCTCTGGTGACAACTAATTCCTGGATCCTTTGAACATTTTTGTGTTTCCAGTGTATTTCTAAATCAACATAGGGGCTGTTATCTTTACAAGCCCATCCCTGCACTGGAGCTTGGCCTGTTTCCTACTGTGATTTAAACCTGACAACTTTTGCCCGAGTCAGGTCTGGATAAATGCTTTCATATCTGCAAGCAGATTCCTCTTCTTCCCTGCTCTCAGCAGTTAACCACTCGCTGTCCAAATTTTACTCCTCTTTCCCTCTTGAAGAAGCATTTTTCTCCCTCTCCTTTCCATCCTCCTGCATCTGTGGCTGACCCTGATTCACTCATTTGCTTATTAACTTTTCTGCTGCCTTCCTTTCAGTCCAACCCTGTCTGACGGCACACATCCCACAAGCTTTTAGTATCTATGCCATCAATCTGCTCCATGTTGACACCATCCTTCAATAATGCCATAAACTTGTCTCTCCTAGAAATTCTGTTATTATCTGTGAGACCCTCAGATTTCCTCCCAGTCTCCCAGCTCTCCCAACTCACGTACGTCTTTCATTGCCTGCCCTGTCTGTTTAATTAAAAAAGTCATTATTACTTGCTTGTAAGCTGGAGGAGCAAGGCAAATGATTTTATTTCACACTGATACAGAGAGCAGTCCGTCTAAAAGACTGTAGGAAAGTATCCTCTTTCCAGCATGTTTACCCCCCATTTTGGTCTTGTTGTTAGTATGTTTGACTGTGTCTACTGGGACCCTGCTAATCTGGACCCCAGTAGTTATGCTCTCTCCCTTAAATTTTGGTTGTTGCATACTGGTCACCCAGTATTTCACCCACAATTGTCATTCGGGTGCCCCCTTATAAGTCCCTAGTATAGCGTACTGAGGTACCAAGGGCCTTGGGGTTGCAGGGGATCCCTATGGGCTGCAGCATATCTTTTCCCGCCAGTAGGGAGCCCCAGCAAACGGTTCTGCAGGACTGCCATTGCAGGCTGTGTGAAATGGTGCATGCACCCTTTCACTGCCATTTACACTGCACCAAGTCACTTATAAGTCACCTATATGTCAGGCCTTCCAGACCTGGAAGCCAGGAACTCTACAAAATGCTACAAATAAGCAAAGACGGCTTCTGCAACATTGTATCTTCAGCTCCTGCCAGCAACTGCCACTGTTTCCCAGTCGTGCATCCTGAGAGGACGGCCTGTCTTCACCCTGCACCAGAAGAATGAAGGAATCTCCCTTGGAGAAAGATTCACTCCTCTGCTTCAGCAGGCACCTCTCTGCAAAGACAACCAGCTCCGTGGGTCTCCTCTCCTGATGTGCTGCATGAGTCCTGCATCATGAGTGGTGGAGTGAAGTGGTCCCGACGGTCCTGACATCCTACTGTCCAACTTTGGTGGAGGTAAGAGCTTGCCTTGCCACACAGGACAGTACCCCGTGCACCACGTGTTTTGCAGTGCAAAAAGGCTTGATGGCATCTTTCCACAAAGTTCTTTGGGCACCGTGCAGCTCTGGCCCTTAGCACTCTATCCTGCGATGCACAGCTTCCTGACTGGTTCTTCGGCGGCGTGGGATCCCTTGTTGTAGTGCTACATGGGCCTCCTTTTGCACCTCATTTGTCCCCATGCTGTGGAACTCCTGTGCATGCCACCTGGTCTTCTGAGGACTCTCTGAGTTGCTCAGAGCCCCCTTTGATTCCCCCTCCTCGGTAGAGTCCACCAGGTCCTTCCTGGTCCCGGGCAGTGGCATTTTCCACTAACCGCAAGCTTTTTGTGTGCCAAAGCGTGTTGTCAGAATCCAGTGATGCAAACCAGACTGCAATCCTCCATCCAGCGTGGGACATCATCTGCACCAACCAGGAACCCGCATCCATCTTCTTGGGTGCAGTACTGACTGTTGTTCTTCACCAGTGGTTCCTCTTTTGCACCTTCATCTGGGTTTAGTAGGGGTTCCTGTTCTCCCTGGACTCTTCTGTGCTTCTTGGACTTGGTCCCCTTCTTCCACAGGTCTTCAGGTCCAGATTCCACTGTTGGTGCCTTGCAGTCTCTTCTGGTTATTGCATTGTCTTTTTTCTCATGTTCTTGTGTGTTCCAGGAAAGTTACTGTGATTTACTCCTGCTTTCCTGGGCTCTGGGGTGGGTTCTATTACTTACCGTTGATGTTTTCTAATACTCCCAGCACCCCTCTACACACTACACTTGCCTAGATGGGAAACAGACGTTTGCATTCCACTTTCTTAGGATATGGTTTGTGTTCCCCCAGGCCCATTTCTAACTATTGTGATTTTCACTAATTGCACTGTTTTCTAACTGTTTTATGCACATATCTGCATACTAGTATATACAATTTGTGTATTACCTACCTCCTAAGGGAGTATAGTCTCTATGGATTTTTTGGCATTTGTGTCACCAAATTAAAGTACCTTTAGTTTTGTAACACTGAGTATTTTCTTTCATGTGTGTGAGTACCGTTTGACTACAGTGGTATTGCATGAGTTTTGCATATCTCCTAGATAAGACTTGCTGCACAGCTACAGCTACCCCTAGAGAGCCTGACTTCTAGACACTGTCTACATTTCACTCATAAGGGGTAACTGGACCTGGTATAAGGTGTTAGTACCTTAGGTACCCACTACAAATCTGGCCAGCCTCCTACACAGACGATGAGCATCACTCAGGAAAATAGAAGTTTTTATTCCCTCCTCCTTAATTCTCTACATTGCATCTCTTAAGGTGTACCGGGGCTTGTCATTTGGGGGCCAATCTGATTTTGTTGGATACTTACGATTGCACCCCATGACTGCTAGCTGCAGTAGGGTGATCTGTTGGTTACCCTTATAACTCCTTAACTGCTCCTGTAGTATGGGGTCAGTGCTAAGAGTACAAAACGTAAGAGCAGCTCCTATATCTAACATTATTCCAGAGGCTCCTGCGTCAAATAATCGCACCATCCATGTGAGTAGTGTTTCCCCAGCTCTCTGCTTCAATCTGTCTATAATATCATTAACTTCTTGCTGGGTGTAATCTTCTAGGGAGTGCATCTCAATTCCTGCCAGATCCTGTGGAGTGCCCTCTATTTTTTGTCTAAATATTGACTGAGCGCGAACCACTTTCGGCTCGTCTGACTCAAACTGGCCCCCACCTCCTTTAACTTCCTTAACACTGGAAATTAAAAAATCAGTAGACTCCCAAATGTTTATATCCCATTTTTCAGGGTCCCAGTCTAACCCTACTTTAGCATAGCTTAATGAACATTCTTTTGATTGATTTTACTCCTTTGTTTCCAATACCTGTGTTGAGAGACTTTGACAGCTGCCTTTTTGGCAACAGACTGCTACATATCAGGCTTATCTTTCAATAACTTGTTGTGACAAGACAGCATGGTAACATTATTTTTAGTTTCAACCTGCTGCCTCTCTAATTGCTGGTATTCTTGTTGCAGCTGCCTATTTTTTTCATGCATTTTTACATAAGCAAATAACAGAATCCAGCCTGCTTGTCTAAAATAGAGAAATCACAACCCTGTTCAAGAGGTACTTTCTGAAATCACATAAAAAAATGTTTTGGTTCAGTATCGCTAAGACATCTGTCCCAGCTCTTGCATAAGCCTGTACCTGCAGACCACTCATTCACAAGAACATTATAAAGGTCTTTCTCCCACCCTGGAATCTCATGTGCAACTTGGGAAGCTGCCTGTGAAGCTGCTTTTGACTTCTTGTCAAACATTTTTCACTTTTATATCTTATACTTTCCAACCTTCCACCCTAGTCTTGCCCTACTATGCCAATTTGTTCTGCTTTACCTCAGACCGAGAGGGAATGCAGTGAAGGGATTGCAAAGAATGCAGCACTCTTAATCTGAGTAATGAATGTATTAAGGCACTTCCTAAGTTACATGAAGATTATAATGTGCAACTCTTAAAATAATCACAGCCGTAGAATAATAATGATCAAAGAAAATGCAATACATCAACAATGAATATATATATATATATATATATATATATATATATATATATATATATTGACTATGTATTCATGCATGCACAGCTAAAAGCTAGAAATCAGAATTAAAAATGCATCAGCATGGGGCTTAACTCTGGCATCATCCCTTGTCTGCCAACTTCAGGCTGTGGAACCCTGACAACTGAAAGACAAAAGAGAACCACCCTAATGGGATTATTCTCTGGGCAATGTGTCATTCCCGGGGATGCGTTTCTTCTTCTACCAGTTGTCAAGCTTCCCCACCTTATATACTTTAAACAAACTTAAGAAGAAGTTTCTAGAAACCACCCTCCCTTTGAGTAAGTTGTGAAATTCAAGCACTGGTCGTACCAGGTCAGTGCTGAAAAAAAGCAATTGACACTGGCCAGATATTACAGTGCATTTCAAAGACCGAGCTGTACCCTACTCTACCATAAAAATTCTAAGCCTGGTACATCCTTATCTTCATTCCTCCCCCATGTTATGTTCCCTTTCCTTGTGAGAAAAAGCAAACACACATTAGCAAGCTGTGCACTGGAAAAATACCTGTGCCACATATGTGATGGTGTTTGAAGCTAAACTAAGCACAAAATAGAGTCAGTGGTCAAGATACAACCAGTAGTTAAATACAGATAGCATTACACTGGGTAGTGAGAAGGATGGTAGGGGCAGCAAGGTAAGCACAGAGGCGAGGCAGGAAGGCATTGGTGGGGCATTGAACTGGGAAACAGAGAGCAGGAGAAGTGGGCAGGGATTTCAAGCTGAATGGATGGCAGTGGCAGCACATGCAGGGCAGGAGGGTCGGGTTTGGTTCATGGACTCGGACAACAGGGGGTATGAAGGAGCTGGATAGGACAGGAAGCTAACTGTTCAGGGCAGGAAGGGCAGTGGCAGAACAACAGCAACACAGGGCTTTAATGAAGCCACAGGGGCCTGGACTTGGACAATTGCTGGCAAGGGGGTGGGGCAGGAACAGCAAGTTTGGGTGGGAGCAGTACAATGCCAGTCCAAGCTCTACATCCAACACCTCCCCCCACCATGCATTGCGATGGGCATTTTAATTAACGTAAAAAAAAAACTACAAATTCACTGAAAAAATCCAAGGTTACAGGGAGGTTATAGTTAGGAAATGGAACTAAATAAACTTGGAAATTCACTAAAAGAATCAAAGGTTAAAGGGAAGTTATAGTTAGGTTCAGATTTTACATGCACTGCACCATATAATTTCAGCTGTTATAGTTAGAATTATTTCAAATAACTAAAACTTGTGCCCTAAGGTAACTATAACTCAGGCCCTTGCCATGCACTGGTAATTACCCCAGATATTACATACCTCATTACATCTTCTATGATCTAACTATATCAGCTGTATTTATACAGTTTTGCGTGTGTGAAATCTGAACCTAACTATAATATCCCTGTAACCTTTGTTTTTTTGAGTGAATATATTTCATCAAAACAATGTCCACATACTTAACTAGAATGCATATGAGACTGTTCGATATCTCAAGATTATTCTCCTTGTATTCTTTCAACATCGCAGGGTTGGGGTTATTGATGCTGGGTGTAATCCAAATACTAAGCCCCCGTGGGATGAATCCTCTCTCAAAGTATTTTTGCTCCCACCATTTGGTTTGCTCTTTACGTCTACGTTTCTCATGTAACCTTGATTTGTCCGAGATATCACTCTCACTGGTGCTGCCCGAAGCTCCATTAGCAGCATCAGTACTGCTATGAGCGCCATCCTCCTTGAACATTTTTTCAGCCATCTCCTCTGGTGTCAGTTGACATGGCCAAATCCAATTGTCTATCCCAGCTTAGTCAAATTTTCACAGCCAGTTCTTATAGCCTTCAACCCTCCTCCTGCATGCTCCACTCACTCGCACAACTGCAGACACACCATGCAGGTCCTCTGATGCATTTGGAGTCCTCGCTCCCATCCAGAGGTATCCTTCAAAATGCAGGGGGCTCACAGCTGTGCTTCCTTGCTTCATTCAATTTTACAGCTGATCGCCACGTGCCCACCTTGAGGGGGTCTACAGAAGGGAGACAGCCACTCTGTAAACATTAACCACAGTCAATCCACTGTTGTGCTTTCTCCCACAAGGATTTTTGCAGACACCAGCTACTGCTCAGTAAAGTTTTATAAATATATTACCTTCTGGCATACACCAGAAGTAGTCTTAGTTAGAACCGTGTTTCTATAGAGAAAGTGTTTTTTTACTTGCCTGTATCTTTGGTGCCACTTCAGAAATCTTCACAAAATTTCCCTAAGGTGACTTTCACCCCAAGGTAACTATAGCTCATGCTTTCACCATCCACTGATAATTACATCACAAATTCCAGCACTCATGACATCTTTGATACCATCAGTGATAATGTAACTGTAACATTTGCACTAAATCTATTGATAAGAAAACTGTGCATGAGGGGGGTGCAAGTTATATTTACCCTTTGTGCACGAGTTATAGTTACTTGAAATAACTTTAGCTGTAACAGGTGAATTTCTATGGCTTTGTACGTTTAAAAGTGAGCCTAACTATAACGTCCCAGTAACCTTTGGAGTTTGAATTGGATTTCCATGGTTTTTTTTGTTCTATTTCTGAACTATAACATCCTTGTAATCTTTGCACCACATCGCCTTAGCTCAAAAAATCCAAGTCTGGCTTAAAAGAATGGGCAGCACAACCAGATGTGATACAGTACTTCTTTTTTTTTTTTTTATTTCTTTTCATTCTCCCAGTAAAGGAACAACATGAGTGGTGACGCGTTTCGTCTGGTGCCTTCAACTGCCCATAGAATTGTTACAGTTTTCAGAGTGTTCTTAAAGGAGAACAATCCCCTCCTCCAAACACTGATATATTAAGTGCATACAGGAAATACACAGACACTACAATTTCTTGGTGATTACTCCATATTAGAAAGAGCCCCACCATTATATATACAAGCAAACGTCATCTGACATTATCATTACTCTTAGTTTGCTTGGCATACCCACCGAATTGTTGCAGAATGTCTTCTTTATTATGAGATAAATTCAGAATAAAAGTTTTTTTTTAAAAACTACTCCTCTCTGTCTTAGAACCATCCTGAGCAATTTAGCTTCTTAATATGCTTCATACTTATATTTGATAATTGTGATTCAATGAAGCTTTCCCTAGTAACGTGATGCAACCTTCATTATTCACTATTAGTCATAGCTCTTCATTTCAGTGCTAGGATTCCTATGACATCATAAGCACATTTCTCATCAGACTACTTTTGTATAACTATTCAGGAGTATGATATCTATTAAGAACACCTGTGATATTGTCATATATTCCTCAAAAGCCCTATCTATTTTTTTATTTATATATATATATATATATATATATATATATATATATATATATATATATATATATATATATATTTGTATATATGATTTCAATTATTACTCTGAAATATGAACTTTGATATTTGTGTGAGCCTGTTGTTAGCGGTAACTGACACTGATGAAGGTGTCTGCCAAAACCTATTTTTTATGACTCTTTGAAATAAAATTATAAAGTATATTCCGCCTGAGTGCTGACTTCAAGTTTGTGGGAGCGCTATAAATATATATATAAAAGGGGGGTTAAAAAAAAGTGTGTTTCCCATGTATATTCCAATAGGAGTTTTCAACACAACTACAGTCCGAACCGCTGCAGAGAAATACTCCAACTTTGGCAGAATGGTAGAGTTTGTTCTACAGATTGTGGTTTTTGTTATTTGTTGCAAATCCAGTCAGTAGTTGTTGAGAAAGTTAAGGTAATCCAAATTTGTATATCTGGGGGTCACGGATCCTCCTCAAAAACTTTGCAAACAATAATAAGCTTGTGGAGGGAAATGCAGAGCTCTGATTGGCTGCCAACACTTCAACCAGGAAGTGTTGGCAGCCATCGTGGGACTAGGCTTCAGCCGCGACCCACAAAAAGCATGACAAAACATGAAAAAAAGAAAAGGGGACAGGGTAGGAGTACCCTGACCCTCAAGCCTTGTTCTTGGCAGGGCAAAAAATTATTTTTGTGAAATAAAAAAAAACAAGTGTGGTCTCCCCATGTGGGCCAGCTCTCAGGGGCATTCCTTCTTTCTTAAATTAAAGTGGGAGGGTGCATGTGGTCCCCTCCAGGGGCATTTTTATGCTCCGGGAACAACCACCTCCCCGGTGCTTTTATTATTATATTAATTATGTTGAGAGGGCTCGCTGATCCCCTGGTCCTGGGAACCATCACCTCCCCAGGACCAACTCTATTTTGAAAAAGGGAGGGCGGGCCATGCTCTCATCAATTCAGATCAAACACACACTCCTCTCCCAGGAAGTAAGAGTTGTCAGACTGCTCTCATTTGCTGGGAACAGAGTTGTTGTCTATTTCCCTGCCCACAGACATGCAGACATGCCTTCTGATGAATTTCTCTGGTTTTGTGCGAGTAAATTCGGAACCTAACAATAACATCCCTGTAACCATTGTCATATATATATATATATATATATATATATATATATATATATATATATATATATATACTGTATATATATATATGTACATATATATATATATATATATATGCACTCACCAAAGAACAAAAATATATTTCCACTACAATGTTTCAGTTTCCACTTCCCTCAGGTAGTACAAGATTTCTTGCTCAATGGCTGCACAGCTGACATGGCTAGTTCTTAAAACAGCAACATGAGTAAAGATACCATTTGGAACGGGAAATCAATGCTATCTTGAGATCTCTTGAGATATGCAGTAATCAGGTGGTATTACCAGTGATGTTCTGTCCATCTGTATTGAATGATTTTAAATGATACATCCATATGTTTTCTATGGAATCCAGCAGTTCTTCTGTTAAGGCATGTTCTACAGGGAAAACTTCAAATATGATAGCAAAAGGATTCTCTATAGGTGGTCAAGTTTCCTTTCAATTCTTGCTGATGCGTAGTTCCTTGATGGACGTTTGTTCTTTTGCAGGGTCATGTCCGATCTTTTTGCCTCCTGCCTCCAATTTTTTCTGACCTGTTTTTGTTGGCTTTTGAACTCTGAGCACCTTACCAATGCTAACCAGTGCTAAAGTGCAAATGCTCTCTGTGTAAATTGTATTGTTGATTGGTTTATCCATGATTGGTATATTTGATTTACTAGTAAGTCCCTAGTAAAGTGCCCTAGAGGTGCCCAGGGCCTGTAAATCAAATGCTACTCGTGGGCCTGCAGCACTGGTTGTGCCACCAACATGAGTAGCCCTGTAATCATGTCTCAGACCTACCACTGCAGTGTGGGTGTGTATGCAATTTTAAACTTCCAATTCGACTTGCCAAGTGTACCCACTTGTCAGGCCTGAACCTTCCCTTTTCTTACATGTAAGACACCCCTAAGGTAGGCCCTAGGTAGCCCCATGGGCAGGGTGCAGTGTATGTTTAAGGTAGGACAGATACTAATGTGTTTTATATGTCCTGACAGTGAAATACTACCAAATTTGTTTTTCACTGTTGCAAGGCCTATCGCTCTCATAGGTTAACATGGGGACTGCCTTTAAAAATGATTAAAGCATAGATTCCCTTTGGGAGCAGAT